>NW_027206069.1:9402500-10002500 GCF_024711535.1 Dipodomys merriami
GTATGTATGTTGGTCATGGGGCTTGAACTCTGGGCCTAGGTGATGTTCCTGAGCTTTTCTGCTCAAGGTTTGGGCTCTACCACCTTGAGCCACTCCACCACTTTCAGTTTTCTGGTGGTTAACTGCAAATAAGGGCTGGCTTTGAACTGTGATCCTTAGATTTTTGAAGTATGATCCTCAGATTCCAGACTCCTGAGTAGCTAGGATTATAGGCATGAGCTACCAGGGCCTGGCAGAAAATTTGTTTTTAATGCCTAAGAAAACCAGGCATGGAGTCTCTCAGAACTGTCCTAATTTGGAAACTGTGATTGATGCTGATGGAAAAACTTTCAATCAGTCCTGTGTCTATATCAGTTGTGTTTAAACTCTCCATTCACTCTGAGTATTCACAGCTTTTTCTCAACAGTAGTCTCCTTAGAACCATATACCCATGGATATCAAGGGTCTATTCTATAGAGTTCTGGGAAATAGTAGGCTAGCTTATACACAATGAATGTGGTTAACTTTGTTCTTACATTTTAAGGAACTTAAACAGAGTCTAAGTCAGGAAATTGATGACCATCAACATGAAATGTCAGTACTGCAGAATGCTCATCAACAGAAACTGACAGAGATAAGTCGTCGGCATCGAGGAGAGTTAAGTGATTATGAAGAACGAATTGAAGAACTTGAAAATCTATTACACCAAGGTGATTATTTTTTATTAATTTCACATGTTAGATGGCATAAAAATGAAATTAAACAACAAGCTTAGCGGTCTTCACACCAGGACACTGCTATAAACTTGGACTGAGTTCTTAAGACCAGATGACTGGTTCTGCTCTTTGTCAGAAATTTGTCATACTTAGGCTCTTATTAAAGAGATTAGCATTGTATTAAATCTCTTCTTAAGCTATTTATTTGGAACTTGACATCTGACATCCTGGATTTTCGTTTGTGCTCCAGGTGGCTCTGGAGTTACTTCAGCTGATCACTCCAAAGTCTACAAAATGCAAAAATCTATTCAAGTTCTACAAACTGAAAAAGTAGAATCTACAAAAAAAATCGAAGAGCTTGAGGATAAAATAAAAGACATAACTAAAAAATTAACTTCTGCAGAAAATGACAGAGATATCTTGAAGCAAGAACAAGAACAGCTAAATGTGGAAAAGAGACAAATAATTGAACAGTGTGAAAGCTTGAAGCTGGAATGTAGTAGACTGCAGACTTCTGCTATGAGGCAGAGTGACACTGTGATGGAGGCGAGCATCCTTCCACTGAGTTCCTCAGTGGAAGAAGTGCGCAGACTACAACAAGCATTGTCTGGTATAAAATGTTTGGAACTTATTTCCAATTGGTGTTTCATTGCATACTAATTGTTTTCAGAGATAAACTCTTAAATAATTGAATACTTTGTGACAATTAAGTATTTATGGAAATGATTGTAATTTGAGTAGAATTGTTTGGCTTAGATTTAGCACCATAATTAATAGACCATAAATGATTTTTTTAGTGAAATGGCTTAAATGGCTTAATCTCTCAGCCTCCTTTCCTTATTGTTTAAGTACTCACATGGAAGTCAGTGATTTAGGAAGCAATCTACATTCCTGTGAAATGTTCATGTAATTCGTAGGAAGTATGGGTGTATTCCTTTCATTGTACATAGAATCAGATTCTTTATGTAATTCATGAGGGCTGTGACCCTTCAGTTAGGGAATGCAACCTTCTATCTGCTGACAACCATTGTTAGCTTTTGAAATGATTTTCTGTCTTGAAGCAAAAAGGTCTGAGTGGCAGGAGCCATAACATTTCTATCATTTTCCATGTTCAAGATGACAGTTACTATTCAAGTATTCTGTAGTGGTTAAAAAAATAAAGTTAAAAATAAACCAAACATAAAACCCAAACAAGTATTAAGTAAAACAGAAAAAATCAATACTCATTTATGCCAGGCAAACAATCTGGGCTTGTTAGCTGTAAAGTTGCATTTTATTTTACACATTGTGCTCTTTTCACAGTATAAACTCTTGCTGTAAGTACATTCATTCTCTGCTGTGAAAGTTTGCAACCCTGTGTGCTTGTGAATTGCCACTTTATGTTCCTTAACCCCACTCTGTGGCCCAGTTGTTTAGAATAAGTTCCTGATATGAATGATCAATTAAACTAAAGTTAAACTCAAAAGTCATCAGCTTCCCTTCCCTCTTCCTTTCCTAACCTTGTTGATAGGCAACATTTACTAGTCTTTCAAAGCCAGGGATCACTTCTTCACCAAGCACATCCTATGCTATAGTTCTAAGGTTCTCTCTGGTTGCATGATATTTCAGGATTGTATCCCAGAGGAGCACCAGGGTTTCTCACATGTGCAGCACCTTAGGAGCGGCCATAGGAATGGGTTCTAGACTTCTTTCTCATTTGCTTTCTTTTTTTTTTTTAATTTAATTTTATTTTATTTGTGAACATACTGTACAGAGGAGTTACAATTACATGGGCAGGATAATGCGTACATTTCTTACCAAGCATTGCAGCCTCCTCCTTTGTTTACCCTTCACATCCCTTCCCAGCCTCCCCCCTCCCCCCCATCCCAATCCTTCTCCTTCCCCCCTCTTCCCCCCCCCCCCCACCGCTCATTTGCTTTCAATTGGAGTAGTTTGCCCTTTGTAAAGTAATTCATTATATCAAGTGATCCAGTGAGTTTATTGGTTTAAAAATAGACCTGTTGCGGGGCGCTGGTGGCTCACGCCTGTAATCCTAGCTACTCAGGAGGCTGAGATCTGAGGATCGCGGTTCAAAGCCAGCCCGGGCAGGAGAGACCGTGAGACTCCAATCTCCAATAAACCACCAGAAAACCGGAAGTGGCGCTGTAGCTCAAGTGGTAGAGCGCTCGCCTTGAGCTGAAGAGCTGAGGGACAGCGCCCAGGCCCAGAGTTCAAGCCCCACGGCCGACAAAAAAAAATAAAAATAAAAATAGACCTGTTGCTCTAGTCTTTCTCCCCTTTCTTGGATCTCAGCCTCCTGGGTAACTAGAAGCTTGGCTTATGATCGATTTCTTAGAGTATAACAAGACTGGGCTGGAATACAGCTATGTCTCTGACTTAGTTATCATCTCTCTCTGCCTCAATTTTCTAATTTGTAGGGTTGAAATAATAGTATCTTCCTTGTAAGAATTAAAATAATGAGAGTAATAAACTAGTAGGTACAAGGTTCCCTATAGAGACATTTGGTCCATAGGGTGTTAGAAACATGTTAGCTGTTTGTCTTCTCTGGTTTCCATTATTCTATTTTAAACCATTTGGTTTTTATTCTGCAATCAGAATAAATTTCCAGAAATGCAAATTTTTTTCTCCTGCTCTTAGTACTTTGTGGTTCAGTGAGAACTTCAAGATGAAGTCTGAACTTTTTTAGTTTGGGCATTGTGTCCCTGTCCACTTCTTCAGTTTAAATCCCACCCACCCTCCATTCTTCTACTTTCTTCTCCTCCTCCTCCCCCCCTTTTCCCCCCCTCCTCCTCCCCGTCCTCCTCCTCCTCCTCCTCCTCCTCCTCTTCCTCTTCCTCCTCCTCCTCCTCTTCTTCTTCCTCATTCTTCTTCTTTTTCCCAGTCCTGGGGCTTGAACTTAGGGCCTGGGCACTGTCCCTGAGCTTCTTTTGCTCAAAGCTAGTACTCTACCACTTGACCCACAGTGCCACTTCTGGCCTTTTCTGTTTATGTGGTACTGAGGAATTGAACCCAGAGCTTCATGCGTGCTAGGCAAGCACTCTACCGCTAAGCCACATTCTTAGCCCTCCATCCCCCATTCTAAGTTTAGCCCTATCAACTCTTGGATGCTCTTCTTACCAGCAGTGTGTTATCAGCTCTGTCACATTTATATGTACTGCTTTCTGAGTGGAGTGACCCTATCTTCTAGCTAACTCAGTGTATTGATATCATATAGATGTTAACTTCACTACTAGCTACCTGAACTGGCACTTCTGTCCACATAGCCCCATCACGTGCTCTATCACATTGTATTATAATACATCATAATTGTGTTTACTTTTGGGGGGGTTCTTTTTGTTCTTTGTTTTGCCAATACTGAGGCATGAACTCGGGGCCTGGGTTCTGTCCCTTAGCTTTTTTACTCAAGGCTGGTGTTCTCCTACTTATTCTACAGCTCCACTTCCAGCTTTTTGTGCCAGTCCTTGGACTTAAACTCAGGGCCTAGGTTCTGTCCCTGAGCTTTTTTTGCTGAAGTAAGATAGTTCTCTACCACTTAATCCTAGAGCTAGAGATAACAGTATCACAAACTTTACTGCCTGGGCTGGCTTCTAACCTCAAATCTCAGCCTTCTTAATAGCTAGGATTACAGGAATGAGCTACCAGCACCCAGTGTGTTTACTTGTCTTCCCCTCTGTATTGTAACAAGCTGTTTTAAAGTAATGGCTAAATTTTTCTGGCCTTACTGTACATGCTCAAGTGAATGTTAAAATTATTTACTTCAACCAAGCTCACAGTAATCTAGTTCTGTGTTCCTCTGCCAGAATCATTTCTGTTTATGTATCGATATGTAATACCTTCATGTAACTCACATTAGATTATTGAGAGATCATTGTATTGCTGTGATATACTTACATTTATTGCTTTCCATGTTTCTTTGTTTTCCCCCTCCAGTCTATAGACCTTACACTATTTCTAACACTCAAATTAATCAACTCATTTTGAAACAAGTTGTGAGTACTATTTTTATTAAGGCAAGATGACCAGAATACAGTGATAATTCTTACATGTTTTCACAGAGTTGGATTTTAACATGTCTTGCTTTTTGTTTTTTTGGGTTGTCTTAGGACTTGAACCCAGCTTGGGTGCTGTCCCTGGGTTTGTTTTGCTCAAGGCTAGTACTCTAAAACTTTGAGCCACAGCTCCACTTCCAGTTTTGAGGTGGTTAATTGCAGATAAGAATCTCATGCTCATGCCTGAGCCACCTTTGAATGGTGATTCTCAGATTTCAGCTTTCTGAGTAGCTAGGATTATAGGTGTAAGCCTCCAGCACCTGGCTTTAACATGATTTTTAACTAGAATGTTTTGAATAGTCAAACTGAAAATATAAAATATGTTTCATTCCTGTCAGTACTTGCTAATTTATGTTTATAAATGCACTTTATTTTAATGGGATTTCTGAGTGTAATATGGAAGGCTATTATTAAGATATTCTAAATAATTTTAATGTCAGGTTCATTTATTGTTTTTACAGATGCTGAAAATGAAATAATGAGACTAAATAGTTTAACCCAGGTAAATTTATGTTATGGAAGAAAGCTTTGGCTTTGGTTTATTAAGAAAGTTTTAATTTACTACATTTTCTTATTATGTGTTTTCTTATAAATGTATTTGAACTTATTCTAGGAAATTTCATTTCAGAAATTTCGTGTTTACTAATTAATAGCAGAAGCTACCTTTATGTGCCATAAATTGACAAAAGTTAAAAAGTTAATAATTACAGATAAATCTTTTTGCAGATTAACTGGCAAATGTTATCTAAGTAAAGACAGTGAAAGCAGATTGTATACAAAATGAGGAATGCATTTTGATTTTCTTTAAGGAGTTCAGGGAATTATTTCAAGTCATTTGTAAATTTAAATTTTTTCAAATACAATAAAAAATCCTCTATAAGAATCTCTAAAATGAGTGACTCTGGATTTCTAATGATCAGTTTTTCTACTTTTTATATATTGCTTAAGAAATACTGAGTAGAAATGCACAGTTGTATAGCTAGCCTGCTGTTTGTAAACTGGAAATTTTGTTATCTGAAATTACTGCTTTAACGTTTTTATAGGATAAGAACCTTGTTGAAGACAATCTGAAACTTAAAATGCATGTCCAAGTTTTAGAAAAAGAGAAGTCATTATTGAGTCAAGAAAAGGTAGGTACTGTTAAAATGGAGCAGAATTAAAATGGTGTATATGTTATAGTTTTTAGTGAAGGACCAGTTTATATCAAAATGAAGTCTTTAGTTATAGAATGCTTCAGGCAAGGCTGAAGTACCTGTGCAAGGTTTGGAGCATGAGAGGCTGTCCAGGGTTTACATGCAGAGATAAATTGGTAGGCACACAGATTTGAGCAGAAAAGAGAGCAAAGGCTGTTTTCATTTCTGATGACATCCTGAGAACAGCAGGAGCATACACAGGTATGTACAATATTTGTATGCCCCAGAATATGTGCAACATCATAGAAATTTCTTACTGGTGGAAGTAAAGGACTGTTTCACTGGGAGAAATGGCATCTTTTTGTGAATGTTGGTAGCAAGGATAGATTAGGACTCTATAATGCAGAGGTGGATATTTTTACTCCTGGAAATAATTCCTTGTCAACGATAGGTGCTTAAATATAGGACAGTTGGAAATTGGAACTAAGTTAAAGGCCAGTATTTTAATTCAATTTAAATTATTTATTTTTATTTTTATTTTTGATACTTCAGATATTTATTTGTCTCTGTTCTTTCAAATTCAGAAAAGTTCTTTTTTCTTTTTTATTATTTTATTGTATAGGTGATGTACAGAAGGATTACAGTTACATAAATAATGAATACATTTCTTTCCTCACAGTGTTATCCCCTAAATTAAGTTTTTCAAGTACTACATGCCTACTGAGATATATATTCAATGATATATACTGAATATGTTAGTGCACATAGAATATCTTTGATACTATTATTGCTTGACCTCTTTCTCCATTTCCTGCCTTTTATTAATGTATGTCTGAATATATATGATCTTTAAAAAACACAAATGTCAGAATATTGGGGGTTTTTTTTGCTGGTCCTGGGGCTTGAACTCAGGGCCTGGGCACTGTCCTTGAGCTTCTTCTGCTCAAGGCTAGCACTCTGCCACTTGAGCCACAGTGCTACTTCAGGCCTTTTCTGTTTGTGTGGTACTGAGGAATTGAACCCAGGCTTCATCCATGCTAGGCAATCACTTTACCATTAAGCCATATTCCCAACCCCATAGTTGTTTTTGGTAGTTTTCCTTTAATTGGTATGTAGTAGTCCATTGCAACTCTTCCCTGAATTGTGCTTGCTATGAGCCTGCTTATTGGTTAATAATGCTAAAAGTGGGCTGGGAATGTGGCTTAGTGGTAGAGTGCTTGCCTAGCATGCATAAAGCCCTGGGTTTGATTCTTCAGTACTAATAAACAGAAAAAGCCAGAAGTGGTACTGTGGATCAAGTGGTAGAGCAAAAGAAACTCAGGGACAGTGTCCAAGCCCTGAGTTAATAGTCTGTTTATTTAATAGTCTGTTATTAATAGTCTATTTATTTAAAGAAAATTGAGATTCTTTTTATTTATTTATTTTTCCTGGTTGTTGGGCATGAACTCAGAGTCTGAGCACTGTCCCCAAGCTTTTTCACCCAGTGCTAGCACTCTACCACTTTAAGCCATAGTACGACTTCTAGTTTTCTGGTGGTTAATTGGAGATAAGAGTCTCACAGTCTTTCCTGCCTAAGCTGGTTTTGAACCACAGTCCTCTGATCAAATCCAGGCCTGCTGAATACTAGTATTACAGGCATGAGTCACTGGCACCTGGTTAAATTTAATTAAATGAACTTTTTTTCTTTTTGTCTTATGTCGGTCATGGGGCTTAAACTCAGGACTTGGTCACTGTCCCTGTGCTCTTTGGCTCAAGGCTACTCTATCCACTTTGAGCCACAGTGCCACTTCGTGTGTGTGTGTGTGTGTGTGTGTGTGTGTGTGTGTGTGTGTGTGTGTGTGTGTGTGTGTGTGTGTGTGTGTGTGTGTGTGTGTGTGTGTGTGTGTGTGTGTGTGTGTGTGTGTGTGTGTGTGTGTGTGTTTCTTATATAGAGTAGGTTCTATAGGATTTCTATTTTAAAAATCTCTTACCAGCAAAAGAAGGCTTTACAGTGATTCAGCCAGAAACATCATAATCAGATATTAAAATAAAGTAGAAAAATAGAGAACTGTCCCACTTCTGGATTTTTAAAGAAAAATCTTAAATACCAACTGATTGACTATAAAATGGCATATACATCATGTATGATTTGAATGATGAGCATAATCTGTACTTGATGATAAGATGAAGTGACAAAAAAAGGAGTTAGGGAGGAAGAAAGGAGAAAAGAGAAGGGAAAAGGGGAGAGAAAGGAAGAGAAAAAAAGGAAGACAAAGTTCCATATTCTAATAGAACCAAGAATAAAGTAAAAGCCTTTTATTTTCTAGTTAGTGATGATAAACTTTAGAGTGAATGTGTATTTTTATTTCCTCTGTGGCTGTTGGTTACTAGCTGTTAGGGAGTGGAAGTAAAGAGAGCTGGGAGATGGCACTCTTAGAAATTCTGTATATGGTGAGGTGGGCTGAGGAAGCAGCAGTAGGAATGGGGGAGGAAAGACTTCCCACTGGAAAATGTCTTACATGAATAAGCTGTCATAGAAATGTTTTACCTGGAGCTGCAAGTGAAATTGCACATGAATGAGGCTGTGGCTTGTTGAACTTTATAAATTTTATTGATGTGTGAGGTATTCAATAATATTTTCAATACAGAGAGCATTTAAAATATACGTCAAATTTTTATTTACATACATATGTTTAAGTGCTTAATTTTGGGTGTCTTTTCTTTAACTGATAGTATGTGCTATTTTCCCCCTTACCATTTAAGGAAGAGCTTCAGAAAACACTTTCAAAATTGAATGGTGAATATGAAGTGATTAAAAGTACAGCTTCAAGAGATATGAATTTGGATTCAGAATTGTATGAGTTAAGACTTAACTTGGAGGCAAAGCAACAAGAGCTGAATCAGAGTGTTAATGAAAAGGAAATACTGATGGCTGAGTTAGAAGAATTGGACAAACAGAACCAAGAAGCTACAGAGGTAACTGTGTTAAAGATAGCCAGGCATGAAATATAACATCTTCTATTCAATTGGCTGAACACTGGATTAGCATGCAGAAATGTTGGTTATAACTTTTGTGGTTTAATTAATATTTTAATTTATTGATATTCTAGTCACAGGGACTAACAAGCTTTTTCTGTAAAGTGCTAGTTAGTACAGTATTTTTTGGCTTTACAGACCTTATCATTTTAATTGCACCTATTCAACTCTGCAATTGATATATAAACAAAGGAGCATTGAGCATGGCTATGTTTCAATAAAGTTTTATTTACAGAAACAGGAAACAGGCCCATTTGGTCTTTGGGATGTGGTTTGTTGACTCATGCTCTAGTGATGAAAAGTGAAAATATGCAACAATATCATTTACTTTCTCTACTTTTTTATCCCTAAAATGACAAAAATATCTTTTTTTTTTTTTGGTCCAGTTGTGGGGCCTGAATGCTAGGCCTAGGCACTGTCCCTCAGCTCTTCAGCTCAAGGCTAGCTCTCTACTACTTGAGCCACAGCGCCACTTCCAGCTTTTTTCTTTTTGCTTATGTGGTGCTGAGAAATCGAACCCAGGGCCTCAGGCATGCAAGGCAAGTGCTCTACCACCTTCCCAGTCCCAACAAAAATATCTTGTATAAGATATTCATAAGTAATTTTTTTAGGGGATGTTAGAACAGAAAGAAAATTGTTTTTAAAAAAGATTAGGGTTAGCTGGGCACCAGTGGCTCACTTCTGTTATCCTAACTACTCAGGAGGCTGAGATCTGAGGAGCAAGGTTCAAAACCAGCCTGGGCAGGAAAGTCCTGAGACTCTTATCTCCAATAAACCACCAGAAAACTGGAAGTGCGCTGTGGCTAAAGTGGTAGAGCACTAGCCTTGAGCTGAAGAGCTGAAAGACAACGCCAGGACTAGAGTTCAAGCCCCAATGTGGACAAAAGAAAAAAGATTAGGGTTGTCCAGTGCTAGTGGCTCCTGCCTGTACTTCTGAAGCCAACCCAGTCAGGAAACTCATCTCCAAAAAAAATCTCCAGAAGTGGAACTGTAACTCAAGTGGTAAGAATGCTAGCCCTGAGCAAAAAAAAAAAAAAAGCTTGGGCTGGGAAGGTGGCTCAGTGGTAGAGCGCTTGCCTTGCATGCATGAGGCCCTGGGTTCTATTCCTCAGCACCACATAAGCAAAAAGAAAAAAAACCGGAAGTGGCGCTGTGGCTTAAGTGGTAGAGCGCTAGCCTTGAGCTGAAGAGCTGAAGGACAGCGCCCAGGCCCAGAGTTCAGGCCCCACGACCAGACCCCTCCCCCCCCCCCAAAAAAAAAAAGCTTACAGACAGTGCCCAGGCCTTGAACTTAACTTCCAGGACTGGCACACACACACACACACACACACACACAAAATGTTTAGGGTTATTCTATTATTTGTAGAATTTTACAAAATGTTCTTCAGGCACTAAATGAGAAAATATTGTAAAATACTGTGAAAATTTTTCTTTCAGCACGTGATTTTGATAAAAGATCAGCTATCAAAACAGCAAAGTGAAGGAGACAGTATTATCAGGAAACTGAAACAAGATCTAGATGATGAAAAGAAGAGAATTCATCTACTTGAGGATGATAAAATGAACATTACGAAAGAGCTAGATGAGCAGAAAGAAAAGTTAACCCACAGTGAACTGGTCCTAAATGATTTGCATTTAACCAAGCAAAAGCTTGAAAATCAAGTAGAAGATTTAATAGATCAACTAAGTAAATCACAGGAAAATAATATAAGCTTTCAGAAGGAGAACCTTGAGCTTAAGGAACACATTAGACAAAATGAAGAGGAACTGTCCCGAGTCAGGAATGAGTTAACTCTTAATCAAGATTCTAACAGTAAATTTAAGGATGACTTACTTGAAGAAAGGGAAGCCAAAATTAGAAGCTTAAAGCAAAATCTTATAGAAGTAGAACAGCTCAATGAAAATTTAAAGGAAGTTTCTTTTGAGCTCAAAATGGAAAATGAAAAGTTGGTTTTAGCATGTGAGAACATAAGACATCAGTTGGAAGAATCTATTGCTTATAACAAACAGATTTCTTTGGAAAAAAGCACTATTGCAGAGACTCTGCAAAGGGAAAAAGGACAGATAGAAGCAGAATTGTGTCAGGCTGAAAAGAGGCTGCTGGAAGAATCAAGCAAGTATAAGCAAACCATTGAGGAACTGTCAAATGCACGGAATTTGGACACTTCTGCCTTACAGTTGGAACATGAGCGTTTAATTAAGCTCACTCAAGAGAAAAACTTTGAAATAGCAATACTCAAAAAGAATATTGAACAATTGGAGACTGATCATAAAGAAACAAAGGAAATTTTGTCTTCTAGTTTAGAAGACCAGAAACAATTAGCACAACTTTTAAATGAGAAAGAAATTTTTATTAAAAAAATTAAAGAAAAAAATTCAGAACTGCAAGAAGAATTAGATAAATGTTCTCAAGCCTTAAGAAAAAATGAAACTTTAAGGCAGGCCCTAGAGGAGAAGGACAGAAATCTTGGATCCATGAAAGAAGAAAATAATCATTTACAAGAAGAGCTGGAACGGCTCAGGGAACAGCAAAGTCGAGCCATGCCTGTGGCTGAGCAAAGAGCCCTTGATAGTACCACAGAGCTAGAATCTGAAATATCACAACTAAATATAATTAAGGATCATCTTGAAGAGGAAATTAAGCATCATCAGAAGATAATTGAAGACCAAAACCAGAGTAAGATGCAACTACTTCAGTCTTTACAGGAGCAGAAGAAGGAAATAGATGAGTTTAAATACCAGCATGAACAAATGAACATCACACATAGTCAGCTCTGTTTAGAGAAAGATGAGGAAATTAAGAATTTACATAAAACAATCAAACAAATAAAAGCTCAGTTGCATGAAGAAAGACAAGACATTCAAACAGAGAATTCTGATATTTTTCAAAAAGCAAAAGTTCAAAGCCTTAATATAGAAAACGGAAGTGAAAAGCATGATTTATCTAAAGCAGAAACTGAAAAATTAGTAAAAGGACTAGAAGAAAGAGAGCTGCAGATTAAACTTCTAAACGAAAAGAATATATCTTTAACTAAACAGATTGACCAGCTGTCCAAAGATGAGGTTGGTAAGCTTACTCAGATTATCCAGCAGAAGGACTCGGAAATACAAGCGCTTCATGCAAGAATTTCTTCTGCTTCTTACACCCAGGATTTTGTTCACCTTCAGCAGCAGGTGCAGGCCTACACTATGGAAAGAGAACAGGTCTTTGCTGTTTTGAATGAGAAGACAAGAGAGAATAGCAATTTAAAAACAGAATATCACAAAATCATGGATATAGTTGCCGCCAAAGAAGCAGCCCTCACTAAACTACAAGATGAGAATAAAAAGTTGTCTGCTCGATTTGAAAATAGTGGCCAAGATATGTTTAGAGAAACTGTTCAGAATTTATCACGTATCATTCGAGAAAAAGACATTGAAATAGATGCACTAAGTCAGAAATGTCAGACTTTGTTGGCAGTTTTACAAACTTCCACCCCTGGTAATGAGGTTGGAAGTGTTAATAGCAATCAATTTGAGGAGCTCCTACAAGAACGTGATAAGTTAAAACAGCAAGTAAAGAAAATGGAAGAGTGGAAACAACAGGTTATGACCACTGTCCAAAACATGCAACATGAGTCAGCCCAGCTTCAAGAAGAACTTCACCAACTTCAGGCCCAAGTTTTGGTTGACAGTGATAATAATTCTAAGCTACAAGTAGATTACACTGGCCTGATCCAAAGTTATGAGCAGAATGAAACGAAACTCAAAAATTTTGGCCAGGAATTAGCTCATGTGCAGCATAGCATAGGTCAGCTTTGCAATACCAAGGATCTTCTTTTAGGGAAGCTTGATATTATGTCACCTCAGCTCTCTTCTGGCTCCTCACTTACCTCTCAGTCAGCAGAGTCTCTTAGAGCAGGTAAGTCTGCAGGATCAAGTGAGTCTTCTCAGTTGCTTCAACAAGAGATTGAAGAGTTGAGAAAGTCACTGCAGGAAAAAGATTCGATGATTAGAACTCTCCAAGAAAATAATCACAGGTTGTCCGATTCCATGGCTACCTCCTCAGAGCTGGAGAGAAAAGAACACAAACAAACTGAGTCAGAACTTAAGCAATTGAAGGAGAAACAAGATGTATTACAAAACTTACTAAAGGAAAAAGACCTCTTAATCAAAGTCAAAAGTGATCAGTTACTTTCTTCAAATGAAAATTTTACTAACAAAGTCAATGAAAATGAACTTTTGAAACAGGCAGTAACAAACCTGAAAGAAAGAACATTAATTTTAGAAATGGATATTTCTAAACTAAAGGGGGAAAATGAAAAAATAGTAGAAACATCCAGGGGAAAGGAAACAGAGTATCAAGCATTACAAGAGACTAACATGAAGTTTTCTATGATGCTTCGAGAAAAAGAGTTGGAGTGCAATTCAATGAAGGAGAAGGCTCTGGCTTTTGAGCAGTTACTGAAAGAAAAGGAGCAGGTATGTTTTAGATGGACTATAATATGCAGGAAGGTTTTGAGAATGAAGGAGACTTTTTAACATATTGACACTTTATTTGAAGAAGATTAAATTTGTTGATAGAAGTATCTCAAGATATTGTGCAACCAGCAGTTTCTCCTTCAAATTATTAGATATTTCCGTATATTTTAGAAGTAGATTATTTGATAGCATGCTAAGAAGTAAGCAAGGACATAGTAGGAAGGAATATTTTTTGTGAAATGGAAGTGAGTTTTCAGAGAGAATTGGAAATCCTTTGTTCTAACTAAATTTTAGTTAGATTTCAGTAGCTGCCAGCAGTGGTGGGCATTTTAGGGATGCTTAGGTGAAAGGGAAAGCATTCTGAAATACACATTGTATCAAAGCATGATCTGTAGTAAGAAATACTTTCACATTATGACATAGTAAATAGTGTGTGTGTGTGTGTGTGTGTGTGTGTGTGTGTGTGTGTGTGTGTGTGTGTGTGTGTGTGTGTGTGTGTGTGTGTGTGTGTGTGTGTGTGTGTGTGTGTGTGTGTGTGTGTGTGTGTGTGTGTGTGTGTGTGTGTGTGTGTGTGTGTGTGTGTGTGTGTGACAGAAAGAGAGGGAAACGTAAGTTTCAGTAACCAGGAATTACTCTTAATATATGTGATGATGCTCTTTATAAAAAAGAGGTGGCTCAGTGGTAGAGTGCTTGCCTTGCATGCATGAGGCCCTGGGTTCGATTCCTCAGTCTTTACAGAAACAGAAGAAGGAAATGGATGAGTTTAAATACCAGCATGAACAAATGAACATTACACTTTGTTTAGAGAAAGATGAGGAAATTAAGAATTTACACAAAACAATTGAACAAATAAAAGCTCAGTTGCATGAAGAAAGACATACAAACAGAGAATTCTGATATTTTTCAAAAAAGGAAAATTCAAAGCCGTAATATAGAAAATGGAAGTGAGGGCTGGGAAGGTGGCTCAGTGGTAGAGCGCTTGCCTTGCATGCATAAGGCCCTGGGTTCGATTCCTCAGCACCACATAAGCAAAAAGAAAAAAGCCGGAAGTGGCGCTGTGGCTCAAGTGGTAGAGTGCTAGCCTTGAGCTGAAGAGCTGAGGGACAGCGCCCAGGCCCAGAGTTCAGGCCCCACAACCAGACCCCCCCAAAAAAAAACAAACAAAGAAAACGGAAGTGAAAAGCATGATTTATCTAAAGCAGAAACTGAAAAATTAGTTAAAAGGACTAGAAGAAAGAGAGCTGCAGATTAAACTTCTAAACAAAAAGAATATATCTGTGAACATCCCAACAGCCAAAGACTCAAAAGCTTCTGAGGATTTTGAGCTTGCCAGCATGTGGCCACACCATCTTTTTTTTTTCTTTTAAATTGAAATGTTACCTATTATTTCCAACTTGCATTTAAAAGGCTCAAGTGCTTTGTTCTAACTGTATTTGTACACAGAATATCTTGTTCTATGTAGCTGAGTGGGACATGAAAAAGGTTTTGTGCTGTAGAAACTCTGGGAGGAATGATGGGGTATGCCTGTAATCCCAGCTCCATGTGAGGCAGAGGTAGGAAGAAGGAGGTCTGAAGCTGGCCCTGGGGATGGAGGGAGGTGGGGTGGGGGTAAAGGCATGTGACTCTATCTGAAAAATAAACAAAATCAAAAAAGGGTGGAGGAGTGTGGCTCAAATTGGTAGAGTGGCCGGGTGCTGGTGGCTCACACCTGTAATCCTATCTACTCTGGAGGCCCCAGTTAAAGCTGGCCTGGGAAGGAAAGTCCATGAGACTCTTATATCCAATAAAACCACCAGAAAACCGGAAGTGGCACTGTAGTTCAAGTGATAGAGCATTCACCTTGAGCTGAAGGGCTCAGGGACAGTGCCTGGGTCCAGAGTTCAGGCCCCACAACTGACAAATAATAATAATAATAATAATAATAATAATAAAGAAAATCCATTAAGCTGGCTTAAATGAATCAGGTAGTCACAACCCAAAGTTTGAAAAGTATTAAGTATGAGCAATACTTTAAACATAGTAGATTCTAACAATACTTTATACTACTTTTAGTAATAGAAATTTAGAAAAGAGATTATAAAACAATAGAATGTTCAGTGACTGCTTCTTAAAGATAATACAAGATGCAATATGATTTTGACTCAGTTAAATTCTGTCTTTATTTGATTAAATAGATTTTTTTTCTTTTTTCTTTTTATTATTTTTTATTGTGAAAATACTGTACTGAGGGGTTACAATTACATGGGCAAGATAATGAGTACATTTCTTATCAAGCATTGTAGCCTCCTCCTTTGTTTCCCCTTCCCATCCTCCCCCTCCCCCCACCCAAACCTCCCCGCTCCCCCCCACCTGCTGATTAAATAGATATTGTCAATGTTGAAGAGTTCAATCCGTCAGAGATAACTTCTTAGCTTTAATGGTACTGTTCTGTACCTCTAGTCCAGCATTTTACTGATTAATTGCAGATGGAGGCTTATGGATTTTTCTGCTCTGGTTGGCTTCCAACAATGATCCTCAGGACTCAGCCTCCTGAATGGCTAGGATCATTAGGCATGAGTCACCAGAGTGTGGCTTTTCCTGTTTTTAAAGAATGGGTGTGTTAGTTAGGCTGACCCTGAATGCCCATGTGCTCCTCCTGCTTCAGCTCCCTGAATAATTGGGATTACAAGTGCAAACCTTTTCACCAGGCACAGTTTTTTTTTTTAAGAAACAAAAGTTCACATGAAAACTTAAGGTAGGGCTGGGATGTAGCTCAGTGGCAAAGCACTTGCCTAGCAAGTGCAACGTCCTGGGTTCGATCCCCAGTACCAAAAAAGAAAAGACAAAAAAAATACAGTTAAAAAAAAAAAACCCAAACGAAAACTTAAGGTAGCACTATAGATTTCTTTGCTGTGCATATTTAAAATTGTATCAAGAATTAATTGTGAAGCCGGGCGCTGGTGGCTCACGCCTGTAATCCTAGCTACTCAGGAGGCTGAGATCTGAGGATCGCGGTTCAAAGCCAGCCCGGGCAGGAAAGACCGTGAGACTCCTATCTCCAATAAACCACCAGAAAACCGGAAGTGGCGCTGTAGCTCAAGTGGTAGAGCGCTCGCCTTGAGCTGGAGAGCTGAGAGACAGCGCCCAGGCCCAGAGTTCAAGCCCCACGACCGACAAAAAAAAAAAAAAAAAAAAGAATTAATTGTGAGTAGTCTACCAGTTTCTTAAGCTTTTCAGAATTCCACTCTTGTCCAAAATTCATGGCCTTACTTTGCCGTGAAGGGCTAACTTTTTTTCTGCTGTTATTAATATATTTATTGTACTTATATGGAACTCATTCAGGAAATACATTTTTATTATTATTTAGCAAAATAACATCCCAGAGTTGCTTTCATTTATTGTTACCAAAATGCATGTGAAATGTTTTCTGTCTTTTGCCAGTCAGTTGACACTTACTTTCTCTGACAGTTGTATGTGCCTGTTAAGGAGACACATATTACATACAAACTGTAACAAACAAATTTCATTGGTGTTTTGGGTTTGTGGATCATTTGTTCTACAGAGTAAATTTGGAGACATTTTTGCCTCTTGAGTTCCTTTTTATTATTATTAAACTCCTTGTAAAAACATTTTCAACTGGGCACTAGTGGCTCATGCCTGTAATCCTAGCTACTCAAGAGGCTGAGATATGAAGATTACAGTTCAAAGCCAGCCCAAGCAGAAAAGTCACTAAAAAGAGCTCAAATGGTAAAGTACTAGCCTTAAGCAAAAGAAACTTAGGGACAGCGTCCACACACTTGAGTTCAAACCCTGGGACTGGCACAAAAACAAAAAAAGAAAAGAAAAATATTTCCAGTAAACTTTTTCTTCTAGAACAATTGTAGCTGTGCAGAAAAATTGAGATAATGGAGAGTTCTTCCTTACATTGTTAGCAATAGGTTCCTTACTGTTAACATCTTACATTATATGGTACATTTGTTACAGCTAATGAACCAGTCTTGACGAATGAACCTAAAGTTCATACTTTTTTTTAGTTTTTTATCAAAAATGTCCTTTTCCTATTCCAAGATGCCATGTAAGATACCACATTATATTGAATGTCTTATGTCCTTTCCTCTAGACAGTTTCTCAGATTTCTCTTGTTTTAGTTGACTTTGAGATAGTTAAACTATAATCTAAATTTATTTAGTGAAGAAAATGCCTCTTTAAAATATATTTTTCTTAAAAGCTAAAGTAATTTCTTTCCAAAGGGCAAGACTGGAGAGTTAAATCAGCTTTTAAATACAGTGAAATCAATGCAGGAGAAGACAGTTACATTTCAGCAGGAGAGAGACCAAGTCACATTGGCCCTGAAGCAGAAGCAGATGGAAAACAGCACCCTCCAGAATGAGGTATGCTTTCACTTTAAAGGAGCAATGTGTGAACCAATGTATTAATCATTGTCAGTTTAAAATTGAATGTATCTCTTGATTCCTTCTTTCAGTGTGCTGTGGTAGAATTTTTATTTCTCTGGTGTATTTTATTTAGTTTTAAAAAGTGAAAAACAGCATATCTTGGATATAAGAAAAAATTGTCACCCAGAGAGTATGACAAAAAGTGTGACATACAGAGGGGCCAGTACTTTTGTATAGTTCTGTTTTTCATGTCACCAACAAATGAGGTTTTACAAAGCAGAGCTTCCAGGTGGATATTGCAGATGATCTCAGGGGAATTTTTCCCAGCATAGGTACATTCTGGCAATATGAGGTATTAGCATGCCATTTGTAGACTTCAATAGTGTGAAAACATTTGATAACAAAGTAGTTTGTTGGGGATAGAAGGTGGAGCATTATTAGTAAGAAAAATAAAACAGTGGCCTCTACCTAGGTTCAACACTTGCGAGACAAAGAATTAAGATTAAACCAGGAGCTACAGAGATTACGTAATCATCTTTTAGAATCAGAAGATTCTTATACCCGGGAAGCTTTGGCTGCAGAAGATAGAGAGGTTAAACTAAGAAAGAAGGTCACAGCCTTGGAGGAAAAGCTAGTCTCATCTTCTAATGCAATGGAAAACGCAAGGTAACTTTTTGATTCTTCTTTTCTGCATTAACTTCACTTGAGCATTTGAGTATAAGCCTCAGTAAGTATTTTCATATATTAGTTCATTTTCATGAAATTAATCTTAGTTTTATAGTTGAGGAAACTGAAGGCAAAGAGACATAAAAGTTGCCCCAGGTCAGGTACACAGTGTGTGTAGAGGGGGTCACACATATTTCTAATCTTAAGCAGATCTGGCATTCAGATTCTCTTTCTCTCAACCACCTAGATAATTGCAATTGTCGTTTTGTGGGAAAATGACAAGTGGCTGATTAGTTAATTCTATCCAGTCACCAGAGAACTAATTTATGTGTTTTTATTTTCCATCAAGTGATTGAAGGTTGAGTTGGCTATGGGTATTAGAATAGGAGAGTACAGTGCACCAATACAGGGTGAAGACCTGGGTCAGCATGGAGAATGACTATTGATTTCTAGAACTTTTTAGCAACCAGGTCTCTGTATATATTCTTTTTTATTATTATTTTAAATTTATTTAAAAATTTTTTTGTTGGTCATGGGGCCTGAACTCTGGGCCTGGGCCCTGCCCCTCAGTTCTTCAGCTCAAGGCTAGCACTCTACCACTTGAGCCACAACACCACTTCCTGTTTTTTCTGCTTATGTGGTGCTGAAGAATCAAACCCAGGGCTTCATGCATGCAAGACAAGCACTCTACCACTGAGCCACCTTCCCAGCCCCTATATAGTCTTTTAATTATTATTTCACTCAACATCAAATGTTGATCCTTTTAAGCTTACTTTAGTTATACAGTACATGAAATGTGATTTCATTTATCCTTGCATTTTGGTTTTTTTTAATTCTGCTTTTTTTAATAGTCTTGACTCATGACTTAGTTTTGGTTACCTACCACCTTATCCTTATTAGAAAAATATTATACTTTTTATTTCAGGAAAATCACAAGTTTCCTTTATGGCCAGGGATGTTAACTGTTTCCTCATATGTTTATTTGCCATTTTTTCCTCCTTTTCTGAGATGTCTCTCTTTAGCTTCTTTTCTCTTTTATTAATTGATTTATTAGTTGTTGGTTTATTTTTGGAGGGGTACTTTCTTTGTCAGATATTTTGCTGATAAAGATGCTCTTCCATTCTGTTGGCTGTCTTTCTAGTTTAGTAACTATGTCCTTTGTTGTACAGAAACTTTTTATTTTTATTTATTTTTATTTTTTGTTCCCAGTCCTGAGGTTTGAACTCAAGGCCCCAGGCACTGTCACTGAGCTTCTTTTGCTCAAGGCTAGCACTCTACCACTTGAGACACAATCCTACTTCTGGCTCTTTCTGTTCATGTGGTACTGAGGAATTGAACCCAGGACTTTATGTTAGGGAATCACTGTACCACTAAGCCACATTCCCAGCCCCTGATACTTTATTTTGATGTAATCCCATTTGGAAAGTATCTCTCCTATTTGCTGTACTCCTAGGACTCTTTAAAAAGTTCCTGCCTATGCCTGTAAGTTCTGATGTTTCTCCTACTCCATCTT
Source organism: Dipodomys merriami (assembly GCF_024711535.1). Classification (NCBI taxonomy): domain Eukaryota; kingdom Metazoa; phylum Chordata; class Mammalia; order Rodentia; family Heteromyidae; genus Dipodomys; species Dipodomys merriami. The sequence goes on from NW_027206069.1 coordinate 9,422,406, forward strand.
GCAGTAGTTTCAAAGTTTCAGGCCTTACATTGAAATATTTGATCCACTTTGACTTGTGTATGGTGTAAAATAGGGATCCAATTTTAGTTTTGCCCAATTTTTCCAATACCAATTATTGAAGTGGCTGTCTTTTTTCCACTGTATATTTTTTATTCCCTTGTCAAATATCAGATACTGTAAGTATATAACTATTTCTGGGTCTTCTAGTCTGTTCCATTGATATTCCAGCCTGTTTTTCTGCCAGTTCCAAGATGTTTTTGTTATTATAGCTCTATAGTAGAGTTTGAGGTTTGGATTGTGCTACCACCAATATTGCTTTTTTGCCTAAACTGCTTTGGCTCAGAATAACATTTTATTAAGTAGGGTTATAATCTAGTAATTCCTTTCTTCAGAAAAAAATGTCTTCCATTAGCTGGGTGCTGGTGGCTCACACCTGTAATCCTAACTGCTCAGGAGGCTAAGATCTGAGGATTCCAGTTCAAAGCCAGCCCAGGCAGGAAAGTCCATGAGACTCTTTTTTTTTTTTGGGGGGGGGGGTGTCTAGTCGTGAGGCCTGAACTCTGGGCCTGGGCGCTCTCCCTCAGCTCTTCAGCTCATGGCTAGCGCTCTACCACTTGAGCCACAGCGCCACTTCCAGCTTTTTTTTTTTTTTGCTTATGTGGTGCTGAGGAATCGAACCCAGGGCCTCATGCATGCAAGGCAAGCACTCTACCACTGAGCCACCTTCCCAGCCCCTCCATGAGACTCTTATCTCCAATAAAGCACTAGAAATCCGGAAGTGGCGCTGTGACTCAAGCGGTAGAGCGCTAGCCTTGAGCTGAAGAGCTGAGGGACAGTGCCAAGCCCAGAGTTCAAGTCCCACGACCAACAAAAAATAAATAAAAATAAATTCTTCCATTAAGCTACCTACCTTATCTTTACTTCATAACTATCATCTACATCTAGCCCAACCTTATTACTCAGCTCCTCAGAGCTACTTTATTTCTCTTTATTTTTCTAATTTTTCTTTTCATGTTGTTCTGCCTGAAAAGTGCACCTGTTTTTCTGTAACTCCTACTCATTCTTCAGATTTTCTCTTTGTTTTGTTGTTTTTGGTCATGGGGCTTGAACTCTGTGTCTGGCGCTGTCCCTCAGCTCTTCAGCTCAAGGTTAGTGGTCTACCCTTGAGCCACAGTGCCACTTCCATTTTCTGGTGGTTTTATTGCCTGGGCTGGCTTTGAACCATGACCCCCAGATCTCAGCCTCCTGAGTAGCTAGTATTACAGGCTTGAGCCACCAATGCCCGACTCTGTTTTCTTCACTTAGAACTCTACTTCTCATATCCCTTATATCCAAAACTAAACCCTGTTGGGATGTCTTTCTTTTGAACTTGGATAACACTTGGGGTCTTGGATAGGGCATCTTATGTTTTAGTCTAAATAACAAATAATTACTGACTTGTTGCATACTGTGTTTCCAATAAATTTTAAGTTTTCATGGGAGTACGAATGATGTCATTGTGTACCCTTCCAATATATAAATATATATAGATAAATAGATTACATATAGATTATATAAAGTTTAATTAACATTCAGTGAATAGTTTACACCAAATCAATAAGCTAGATTTTGCTTTTTTGAGCCCTTGCTTAAGAAAGGAGCATCTAGTATTAACCTTTTTTTTTTTTTTTTTGGTTGGTTGTTTGGTTGGTTGCGGGCCTTAAACTCTGGGCCTAGGCGCTGTCCCTGACCTCTTTTTTTGCTCAAGGATAACATTCTACCACTTGAGCTACTATGCCATATCCAATTTTCTGGTGGTTAATTGATGATATGAGTCTTCTGGACTTTTTGCTGCCTGGGCTGGCTTCAAACTGCAGTCCTCAGATCTCAGCCTTCTGAGTAGCTTGGATTACAGGTTTGAACCACCAGTGCCTGGCTTGTATTAACTTTTTGAGTGCAGAACTCATATTTTGGGCTTTTTTCCAGAGCCAGTATTATCATGGACACCTAGCTGCATGACAGCTCTGAAGAAAGGGAGATGATGCTCTCCAATGCTCTAGAGTTGGGGTTCACCACCCTCTCCAACTCCATGCTGGTGGTGAACCCCACAGAGCAGCCTTTGGAAAATGAAGCTGTCACCCCAGAGTTCACCAACAGGAACCTTCCAAATATGGAGCTCTTGGCAGTAGCCAGAAAGAATGAGGTTGGAGGACTGTGTGGCCCTCCTCAGAGTTCTGGCACAGGATATGTTATAAGGACTCAGAATCAGGTAGAAGGGGTTGTTGAGCATCGAAATGGCCAGGTTGTGGTTTCGGCATCCATCTGGGAATGGGCTATTAAAAAGCACATTTACAACTCCAAACACATGGTGGCTTGCAAGAATATAGGACAAGTACTGACTGCTTGAAGGCAGACATCAATTTCATGGTCTACCAATCAACCCCATGGAAAAGCAACCTCAGATTCAATGAAATGCCATAGAATGCCATGACAGAGCTTCAGAGAATCTATGAGTTAAAAGAAGCATTGTTTTCGATATGTTACTGCAGCCTTGGAAAGAAAGCATCTAGAAGAACAACCAGCTTGGAACAGAATAATAATGTAACAGAGAAAGATTATTTGTAGTTAGGGCTTCTTTGTCTCCTTTATCTGTGTATGGTTCTAGTGTCTTTTTTTCTTTTTTTTTTTTTCATGGGGCCTGAACTCTAGGCCTGAGCACTGTACCTCAGCTATTTATCTCTTTAACTCTGAGGAATCTACCCAGGGCCTTATGTATGCAAGGCAAGCACTCTACCACTGAGCCACCTTCCCAGCCTCAAGTGTCATTTTAAATCAGGGCTTATTTTTTCCCCTTTTTAGACCTATCAAGTGTTCATAGATACTTAACCTATCTCATTAACTAAGGAAAACGATTATCAATGATGGGTTAACTATTAGAAGGCAGAGTTGGGGCTGGGAATGTGGCTTAGTGGTAGAGTGGTTGTTTGGCATACATGAAGCCCTGGATTCAGTTCCTCAGTACCACATAAACAGAAAAGCCAGAAGTAACACTGTGTTTCAGGTGGTAGAGTGCTAGCCTTAGGCAAAAGAAAGCTCAGGGATAATGCCCAGGCCCTGAATTCAAGCCCCAGGACTGGTGGGGGAAAAAAAAAGGCTAGTGTAGAAGGCAGCGTTGTTTGTAAGTTACAAATAAAGTATATTATTATTAATTCTTTTTTTTTTTTTATTTTGGTCAGTCGTGGGGCTTGAACTCTGGATCTAGGCACTGTCCCTGAGCTCTTCAGCTCAAGGCTAGCACTCTACCACTAGAGCCACAGTGCCATTTCTGGTTTTCTGCTTTTTTATTGGAGATAAAGAGTCTCATGGACTTTACTGCCCAGGTTGACTGTGAACTGTGATCCTCATATCTCAGCCTTCTGAGTAGCTAGGATTACAGGCGTGAGACACCATTGCCCGGCTTATTATTAACTCTTAAAAAAAACTCATATTGTTCTTAAATTCATGTTTTGATTTGCTAACTTAACAGTGGAACAAAATCCAGGGACATTTGGAGACAGAATTCAAGTCTCATCAACACAGCTCTTTCCACTAGAGGGTGCTATTAGGTAAAGTGTCTTCATAATGAGTTGCTCTTAATAAGTTTCAGTGGCTGCTCTGAAAGAATTTAGCTGGATATCAGATCCCATGAAGATCATTGCAATAATTTGAATGTAATTGCACATTGGGACACATTATTCTAATGACACCTGGATACGTGCTGTATAAATAAGTCTCTTAGAGACCTCTGGGTCCTTAGGTGGGGCAAGAGTAGGATTTAGTCTACCTAAGGTAGGCAGAAAGATGTTAGTGAAAGGTGATTAATTAGGGTAGTTAGTAGGATAGCCTTTGGGAGTTTGGGAATTTACCATAACCACAAGTGTCAAAAGCAGTGGAGATTCAGAATCCATTCTTGGTTAGATTAAAAGCTAACAAAATGAGTTGAAAAGATCTTATGATAATTATCTTATGATAATTGTATTTATACCAGAAACACAAAAGGTATAAGCTATTTGTGGAAAAAAATTACTCTTTTGTTGATATTTGTTGTATAGGATACTTCTTAGACTTAAAAGGACTGTCATTTTTTCAAAGTCACTTGGACAGAATGGTGATTAACAGAAGAAAAGAGAACAAAATCAGAGGAACTCTTTGAGCTTGTCTGAAATCTAACTTGAATTTAATGCAGTAAACTGTAGTGAAGGTGAAATTCATAGAGACAAATCGATGGATATGAGAAAGAAAGGGAAGTTACTATATCATAGCTATAGTGTTTCAGTTTGGGAAGAGGAAAACTGTCTAGGTAGATAGATAGGGGGAATGATTACATAGCAGTGTGAGTATACTTAGTACCTCTCAATACTATACTTAAAAATGGTTAAATGGTAAAATTAGTAGAGTTATATTGATCAAAGTAAACATTTAAAGTTATTTAAATATGAAAAGATGCTTTATCTTGTTAAAATACATAAATACTTTGATTTTTGAATTTAGGGCTTTAAGATGTAGGGAACATGTTTCTTCTTGTTAAAATAGCTAAATAGATAGCAGCAATTTGATCTTACTCTCTTTTTTTGAAGTCATCAGGCCAATGTGCAGGTAGAATCCTTGCAAGAACAGTTGAACATGGTCTCTAAGCAAAGAGATGAAACTGCGTTGCAGCTTTCTGTCTCTCGGGAACAAGTAAAGCAGTATGCTACATCATTAGCCAATCTGCAGATGGTCCTAGAACACTTCCAACAAGGTAAGTTGTATGGCTGATTTTTCAGTGAAAGAAAATTGTAATTAGTGGTGATTTTTCCATATATGTTAATTTAGACTAGATATAGGTTTCTTATTGAAGGGAGAGAGGTTAATAGCTATCAGTTAATCTAGGCTCCTTTTACAAGTGAAACTCAAATATAAAATACATTTAGTACCTAAAAGTTTTAGTATCTTATAACTAGTTGTGAAAGTTGAGGAATTATAAAGGTAACATGAAGAAGGATGATTGTATGATAAGAGAATACAAAGAAGAGAGCGATGTATACATAGAAAACAGGGCCTTGCACTTGCTAGGCAGGCACTTGAGCATGTATGCCATACCCCGATGCTTTTTGATGGGTTATTTTTTCAATAGGATTGCACATTTTTGTCTGGGGCCAGTCTCAGACTGTAGTCCTCTTACCTAGGCTTCCCTCATATACTGTCATACCTGACTTACTGACCATAATGGGGTTTTTGTATATTTCCCCACACATATACTGGCCTCAAACTGTGATCTTCAAACTTCTGACCTTCACCTCCTGAGTAGCTGGACAGCATGAACCACCACATCTGAATTGATTTTTTTTTTCTCCAGGACTAGAAATTGAACTCAGAGTCTGATGCTTTTGCTCACAGTCTGGTGTTCTACTGCTTAAACCCCACCTGTAGCTCCTTGAATTTATTTATTATTATTTAGTGCTGTTACTTGGGATTGAACTCAGGGCCTACCTGTCTCATCTTTGTCATTCAAGTTTGGCTTGTTACGACTTGAGCCTTTTGGTGGTTAATTGGAGATAAGGGACTGTTCTGCCTGAACTGGCTTTGTGATCTTCAGCTCTCAGCGTCCTGAGTAGCTAGGATTACAGGCATGAGCCATAGCCTAACCTGGATTTTAAACACAAGAATTCTTTTTTTTTTTTTTTGGGGTGGGGTCCGGTTATGGGGCCTGAACTCTGGGCCTGGGCGCTGTCCCTCAGCTCTTCAGCTCAAGGCCAGCGCTCTACCACTTGAGCCACAGCACCACTTCCGGCTTTTTTTCTCTTTTGCTTATGTGGTGCTGAGGAATTGAACTCAGGGCCTCAGGCATGCAAGGCAAGTGCTCTACCACTAAGCCACCTTCCCAGCCCCAACACAAGAATTCTTTAGGTCTGCTTTATAATGCAATTACTAGAACAGGTATGTATACAAAGTTGGATTGAGGCTATAGAGAGCATTGCTAAAGAGGAACTGTTTGAATAGAGTTATAAAGGGAGAAAAGAATCTCCAAGGTAGATAAGATGGAGAAGGGCCTAGGCAGAGGAAATACTGACCTCATTACTTTTGTTCCACTTAACATGATCACTAAAGCAATATATGCTTTGTTTTTCTTGTTGAACCATTTGAACTGTTTTAGGCATATTTTGGGTTTTTGTTTGTTTGTTTTGGTTGTTGTTGGGTTCTTTTGGTCATAGGGCTTGAACTCTGGGCTTGGGCGCTGTTCCTGCACTCTTCAGCTCAAGGCGAGAGCTCTACCACTCCTGTAAACTACTAGTTTACTGGAGATGAGTCTCATGGACTTTCCTGCCTGGGCTGGCTTTGAACTGTGATCCTCAGATCTCAGCCTCCTGAGTAGCTAGGATTACAGGCGTGAGCCACTGGCACCTGGTAACATATTTTGTTTTATTATGTGCCAGTATTGGGGCCTTATGCTATTCAGTGTTTTTTGTTTTTTGAGTTTTTTTGTTTTTTGTTTTTTTGGGGTTCTTTGTTGGTCATGGGGCTTGAACTCTGGGCTTGGGCGCTGTCCCTGTGCTCTTCAGCTCAAGGCAGGCGCTCTACCGAGTGAGCCACAGTGCCACTTCTGGTTTTCTAGTGGTTTATTGGAGATGAGTCTCACGGACTTTCCTGCCTGGGCTGGCTTTGAACTGCGATCCTCAGATCTCAGCCTCCTGAGTAGCTAGGATTACAGGTGTGAGCCACCGGCTCCCGGCTGTTTTGTTTTGTTTGTTTTTTATGCTGTTCTGGGCACCATCCCTGAGCTTTTTTAAGGCTAATACTCTACCACTTGAGCCACGGCTTCACTTCTGGCTTTTTTGGTAGTTAATTGGAAATAGTCTCACAGGCTTTCCTGCCTGGGCTGGCTTAGAACCTCAATCCTCAGTTCTCAGCCTCCAGAGTAGCTTGGATTACAAGCGTGAGCCATTGGCACCTCTTTTCTTAAGTAGTTTGTAATTAGAGTTTTATCATACAATTGTAAAATACTAACATAACTTTCCTTTCTCATTAGAGGAAAAAGCTATGTATTCTGCTGAATTAGAAAAGCAAAAACAGCTTATAACAGAATGGAAAAAAAAGGCAGAAAATCTGGAAGGAAAAGTGTTATCATTGCAGGTAGGCCAAAACAGTTTTCTGTTATAAATTGTGTTATTCATGATACGACTGCTGTTAGGATTTTGTCTTGGCAATAATCTTAGGGAGCATTCATTTAGTGAATATTGTGAGAGTGGTGACTCTGTCCAGCCTGCTAAATGTAACTATGAATAAAACACTCAGATTCTCCTTAGCTGAGTGGAAATTTAGAGTAGGCATAACAAATATGGTATGAAAGGGCATTTGAAAGGATATTTATTGGAAGATGGCAAAGTTTTTTCTAATACAGTTGTACTAATTTACTCCTACCAGCAATGCATCCTGTCAACACTTTATGCTTTGATAGTTAACATCATCATCATTATCTGTACTTTGCACATAGTAGGCCAACACTCTTAACATTTGAGCCTTGCCCTCAAGTATTTTGTTTGTACTTTGGTTTTGAGATAGTTTTACTAACTTTGCCTGGGCTAGTCTTGAACTTGAGATCTTCCTACCTCTGCCCTCTAGGTAGGTAGGATTACAAGTGTGCATCACTACTCTCAGCTCAAATTTTTAAAGTTTTTGCCAAACTTTTACCACTAAGAAGGCTTATTAGTCTGTTTTATGCTGCTTTTTATAGAATATCACAGACTGGATAATATAAATAATTAAATAAAATGTTTTAATAGTTTTGGGGGCTTCGAAGCCCATGATAGACAGCAAGAAGGCCTTATTGCTGCATCATTACTTGGCTGAATGGCAAAAAGAGGCCAAGAAGAGAGAGACAGACAGCAAGAGGGAGCTGAACTTGTCCTTTTATAAGAAACTAACTCCTGTTGGGTGCCAGTGACTTGTGCAGTGATTTGTGCCTGTAATCCTAGATACTCAGGAGGCTGAGATCTGAGGATCACAGTTCAAAGCCAGCCTGGCAGGAAAAGCCGTGAAACTCTTGGCTCCAATAAACCACCAGAAAATCAGAAGTGGCACTGTGGCTCAAGTGGTAGAGTACTAGCCTTGAGCTGAAGAGCTGAGGGACAACGCCCAGGCCTAGAGTTCAAGCCCCATGACTGACAAAAAAAAACAAACAAACCAGAAGTGGAACTACAGATCAAGTGGTAGAGCACTAGCATTGAGCAAGAAAGCTGAGGGATAGTGACCAGGCCTAGAGTTCAAGCCTTAGGACTGGCCTGGCACACACACACACTCTCTCTCTCTCTCTCTCTAGCTTTTCCTCTCTCTCTCTCTCCCTCTTCTCTCTCCTTTTTCTCTCCTCTCTCCTATCTGTTCCCCAGGGACATGTTCCTACCACTGCTCAAACATTAGACCCTCCCTTATTGGAACTCATGAATTTTAGAGGACACATTCCAATCACAGCAGAACTATATCTTCTTGTAGTATTCCCTGATTATTAATGTAATCAAGCATCTTTTAATATGCTTATTGACCACTTATGCTTACTCATCAGAGTTCATTAATACATTTTCCCATGCTTTCACTTGTGTCCCCTGGTTCTAAAATATCTTCTCTGAAACTGCCTGAAGTTCAGATCTTTTTATTTAAGGGGACAGGGGCAGTATTGGGGTATAAATTCAAAACCTTGTGCTTGCTCTGTGGGTGCTCTACCACTTGAGCCTTTCCCCTAGACCTTTTTGCTTTAGTTATTTTTCAGATAGGATCTCACATTTCTACCTGTACCATAATCCTCCTGTTTATGCTTCCCACATATTTGAGATGACAGGTGTGTGCAACCATACCTAGCGTTTTATTGTTAGACATGGAGTCTTTTGCCTGGACTAGCTTCAAACCACAATCCTTCCAAGTATACAAGAATACAGGCATGAGCCACTGTGCCTGGCTCAAATCTTTTTAAAGTAGTTTTTTTTTAATTTAAAATATAATATACTGTTTAAAAATCAGAAGGAAAAGGTTGAAATTAATAAAGGTAAAAACTGAAGCTAATGAAATGAAAACCAAACAAATGATAGAAAAAAAAGAAAAATACAAATGATATTCAAAAAGCATTAGTGTAGTTTTTCTTTTTTGTTTTGTTTTCTTATCAATTGTGGGGCTTGAACTCTGGGCCTGGGTGCTGTCCCTCAGCTCTTCAGCTCAAGGCTAAGGTTCTACCACTTGGAGTCACAGTGCCACTTCCGGTTTTCTGGTGGTTAATTGTAGATAAGAGGCTCATGGACTTTCCTGGCTCAGGTTAGCTTTGAACCACAATCCTCAAATCTCAGTCTCCTGGGAAGCTAGGATTACAGGCGTGAGCCACCAGTGCCCAGCCATTAGTATAGTTGTAATTTTTAATAATCTTTTTTTTGGGGGGGGCGGGTCTGGTCGTGGGGCCTGAACTCTGGGCCTGGGTGCTGTCCCTCAGCTCTTCAGCTCAAGGCTAGTGTTCTACCACTTGAGTCACAGCACCACTACCGGCTTTTTTCTTTTTGCTTATGTGGTGTTGAGGAAGTGAACCCAGGGCCTCATGCATGCAAGGCAAGCACTCTACCACTGAGCCACCTTCCCAGCCCCTTTTAATAATCTTATAAACTATAAGATTTAAAAAGTAATTTGAAGACAGGTACCGTTAGCTCATGCCTATAATCATAGCTATTCAGGAGGCTGAGATCTGAGGATCACAGTCAAAGCCAACCTGGGCCAGGAAAGTCCAATTAACCACCAGAAAACCGGAAGTGGCACTGTGGCTCAAAGTGGTAGAACATTAGCCTTGAGCTGAAGAGCAGAGGAACAGCGCTCTGGCCAGAGTTCAAGCCCTACAACCAACAAAAAAAAAGTAAATGAAAGTAAATTTCTTTTACCTCAAATTTAGTTTTGTGGATTTTGAATAGTACATTTTTATTGAAATGTTTTTATTTCATTCCCTCTGTATATGTTAGAACTCAACCTGTGTGTGCATATATACATAAATTTATATGTCTAATACATACAGACACACACTTGTGAGAGGTTTAAGGAATTTTTTTTTGCCAGTTCTTGGGCTTGAATTCAGGGCCTGGGCTCTGTCCCTGAGCTTCTTTTGCTCAAGGCTGGTTCCTACTGCTTTAGCCACAGCACCACTTCTGGCTTTTTCTGAGTATTTTATTGTAGATAAGAGTCTCATGGACTTTTCTGCCTGGAATGGCTTCTGCAGTCTTCAGATCTCAGCTTCCTGAGTGGCTAGGATTATAGACATGAACTATCAGCCAAGGAATTGACCATAGGATGCAGAGACTGGCTAGGCAAATCTACAGTGAAATTGGGAAGGGCACATCAAAAGCAGGATAGAACTCAGGCTGTTGTTCACAGGCAGGAAGGAAAGTCACAGCAGCCTAGATTCTAGGCAGAAGCTACTGTCCTAAAAAGGAATTTTTTGGCTTTTTGTAAGGGAGGGCAAATCTCTTCTTTTAAGAACTTCCAGCTGGTCCAGTCAGGCCACAGATTATCCCAGATCATTGTGCCTTACTTATACTTATCTTCTTAGCAATGTCTACATTATTGCCTATCCAAGATAACACATCTATAAGCTATCACTCTGAAATTTTGGCCTGAAATTTTAATGGGTAAGTTATCTAGAATAACCAAGAAAATTATAAGAAGGAATAGTGTTGAGGAGGGACTTGTCTATAGTATGTCTAAATAGAGCTATCAACGAATGAAACATTGGGTCTATTAGTGAATAGAAGGAGCCATAAATAAGGCTCGTGATACCTGAGAATTTAAAACTGTACCTTAAACTAAAATAATTTAACTTAATAAGAAAAAAAGATAGTTTAATAAATGATATTGGCCAACTATTGATAAAGAAGGAAACAAAACTGGACTTGATAGTACACCATATTCAGAAATGGATTCCAGTTGTGTTAAAGCAAGGATTCTCAGCTGGGAGTACATGTTGACTATCTGGAAATAATTTTGACCGCTACTGTGACTGAGAGACTCTTGACATTTAGTGGGCTAGAAACTGTTAAAAACATCCCCACTGAGAAAGACTAAATTTAAAGATTTTCATGCAAAAATACAAATGTCTTAACCGGGCGCCAGTAGCTCATGCCTGTAATCCTAGCTACTCAGGAAGCTGAGATCTGAGGATCTTGGTTCAAAGCCAGTCCGGGCAGGAAAGTCCGTGAAACTCTTATCTCCAGTAAACCACCAGAAAACCAGAAGTGGTGCTGTGGCTCAAGTGGTAGAGCGCTAGCCTCAAGCTGAAGAGCTGAGGGACAATACTCAGGCCCAGAGTTCAAGCCCCACGACCGACCAAAAAAATAAAAATACAAATGTCTTGCAGTAAGATCTAAAAGACTACATGTACATTCTTAGGGGCACGGAGGATCCTAACAGATTAAACTCACGATGCTATAAAATCAGAGTAGGACATTTTTGACTATATATCATTCAATGGTGTTTAAATGGCAAAAAACAGTATAGTCAGTAGAAAAATGCATATCTGATAAAAGTGTTTGTTTATTGTAGATGACAAAGGGTTCTTATCTGGAAACAAGGCATTCTTACAAACTGACAAGAGAGACAGCTCAGTAGAAACAAACTGCCAGAGTATACAAAGAGGTTTTCATGTAAGAGCAGATCCAGCTGTCGTGTAACAACAGACAAAAATACTCAAATGCAATAGTAGTCAGGGAAATAAAATTCAAGCAGTAAAGTCATAATGAAACATCGCTTTATGTATGTTGGACTTGTAATACTTAAAAGAGCAAGAACATTTGTTGCTATATTTCTTGACTTATCTTTTTTGTTTTACATCTTATTCTTTTTTTTTAAATTTGTCATATTGTCTTTTAGTAGCATTTTCTTTATTAAAAAGGCAATGTTTGTTGAGAAAGGCTGAGGGTTCTGTCTTTGATAACTTTTAGTTGCATAGACTTGCCCCAGGTCACAGAGATATGGCTTCATTAGGTAAGCTGCAACATGTCTTCTTAGCCCATGGGGTGTAGAACAGTTTTTGCATGCTGAATTTTTAATGAACTTCTCTCCCTTAGGAACGTTTGGATGAAGCAAATGCTGCACTGGATTCAGCATCAAGACTTACAGAGCAGTTAGATCTAAAGGAAGAGCAGCTTGAAGAACTTAAAAAACAAAGTAGGTTTTTCCCCCTTTTCCTTTGTTTCTAGTTGAACTGTAGTCTTCTATTATGTGTTGGTACAGCTGAGTGAGACCAACATTGTTGGTGGGTAACTTCCATTTCTACCGTAGATACTGTATCTATCATACATATTCTCAAATAAAAGATTAACTTTGTGAAACAGACATCTGGGTATAAGTAACTAGATTGTTGATTGCAGATGAGGCTTTACACCTAGGCACTTGTCATGTTTTGGTTTGGTTTTGGCACTCTCTCTTTCCCTAAAGTGAGCTTTGCATTTAGATTATCTGATGGGCCCCAGATTACCAGATAATTCATAGTACTTTGTTGTTCCTAATAGCTGACAGTGAAGACATGCACTCATTTAGTCTCTGACTTAGTGATAATCAGGAAGTTGAAGTTGTTCTGGGGCTGTATTTAGTAGGCAACGGTTTAAGACAATTGTAAGGGTGATAATGGAGCTTAGAAATGCATAAGGTTTAGGGGTCTATGTTGCCATAGCCGTAACAGGAAATATAATTAAGAAATTAAAAAATGCATGCCATCTATCATAAAATAGAAATTAGAAGGGTATAGAACAGAAGAAATACTGTTAAAACAGGATTAGTGACTTGGTCACTACGGTGGCCAGCCATTGAAGCAAACCATTGGAGCATGGAGAGTAAAGCACAAACCTACAGCTTGGCCTAATTCCAAGAGACAGAAAGTGGAAGTGTCTTAGGAATATAACAAAGAAACAAAACTAAGACAAATGTGGTGTAACTAGCCTCAAAATAATTCTAAAAGACCTCTGCTTTGTAAGAATTGCCTATCTAGGAAATCTAAATCTAGAGGAGGACCTGGAAATGAGCAGTGAGGAAAGAATATGTACTAAGTATATATTATAGACAGTTGACATAACATAGGCTGTATTAATTAGTCTTTTCCTTTTACATTTGCCTCAATTCCAAAGTAAAGAGTATTCTTTTTATAGGTTAACGAAATTGAGATTTAACACTCATCTCTAGAGTACATGGTCTTGCCATGTCAAGAAAAGAATTGTCTTTTGTTCTAGAAAGCTACATCTTTGCAAATATGGTAGTATCCTCTATACTGTGCCTTCACTGTCCAAAAGGCTGCTCTAACAAGATGCAGCAATTATTGGCAAAATAATGTAGTTAGATCTCATACCAGTACAACTACAGTACAACTGAAAGTGTTAGCTAAAGATTTCATGTCTTGGGGCTTAGCTAGAGTAATGAAAGTATCCTTGGTCTGCAGTAACTCAGTAATATGCATCATGCCTCTGTAATCTCTAAGGCCACTTTCCCTGTCTACCAGAGTCATTCCTAGCTCATGATCCATGTAGTCAGGAAAAATGTCACAGGCTTTTGTAGTGGTTAGTACTTGCTCAGGTGCCCATTGAAACTCCCAGTGGTCAAATATTTTCTGTTAAGACAAGTAGCCTGGGTTCCTCTTCAAATAAAAATTATAATGGCTATTCATCATCAATGTACAGGATGGTGGTGCTCATTTTCTGGAATCAGTATTACTAATGGAGAGAACTCTACTTAATTAGGTTTGTACAAGTGCTGTTTGATTTGAAAGGCAGGCAGGGAGCCAATGTGGCACAGACAGGAAGGGAAATACAAAGATGGCTGGTTCTGTTATGTCTTTAAATTAAATTATTCTTGCCCTTTTCAGCTCTTCTAACAATGTTTCCTCATGTTACCCAAGTGCTTAATACTGCTTTTTTATCTCTAAACACAAATGTGACTTTATTTTCTCAAAGCTTTACTCTTGATTTACTAATGTAAATAAATTCTTGATTGGCTTAGTTATTTCAAAAAGCATCACTGTATATTTTCCTTTATAAATCATTAAGTACTTAAAATGCTGATTGATGTTGTAATACTGCATTTTATTTTTAACACAGAAGTTGGCCAGACAGCAAAAATTTTTGCCAGGAGAAACAATTTTGAAAAAGACAAATTGATTTTTGTTGCAAGAAAGTACACAGGGACTTGAATTGTAGAGGCAAAGTATTGTTTTATTTCTGTGAATTTGTAGACTAATGATTAGTTGACTTTCAATTTCAACATTTGAACAATATCAGGAAACTCATTTTAAAAGCGATAGTCAAAATAGTTGGTTATATTATTGCTACCAAAGATAAGATGACTCAGTCTGGTCAGACATGAAGAGAGGGCTGGAGACATTATTCAAATAGTAAAGTGTCTAACTAGCTAGTTCAAGATCCTGAGTTACCTGTTACCCTTTCACATATACATGTATGGATGTATGTGTTTGTGTGTGTATGATTAGACCTGTCATATGAATGACAATATTAAAACAGGTGAATATAGATGATTTCAATTTACTTCTCAAGGTATGTAATTGCTAATGCCATGTACATGCAACTAAGGGGGTACTTACAGATCTTGTATAAAAAAAACATGAAGATAGATGCTTATTAGTCACTAAGTAAGTATTTAATGAGAATTAGCTGCTTAGTTCAAGAAGCTTAATGGCAGGTAGCGTAGATACACTGTAAGTTAGTCATTTAAGATAGTAGTACTGGGCTGGGAAGGTGGCTCAGTGGTAGAGCGCTTGTCTTGCATGTTTGAGGCCCTGGGTTCTATTCCTCAGCACCACATTAGCAGAAAAAAAAGCCGGAATTGGTGCTGTGGCTCAAGTGCTAGCCTTGAGCTGAAGAGCTGAAGGACAGCGCCCAGGCCCAGAGTTCAGGCCCCACAACTGAGCGCCCCCCCCCCAAAAAAAAAGATAGTAGTACTTAGACTACATAGTCTCTAGAACTCCATTAAGGGTCAGCCAACATTTCACGGAGGAAAGAACTCAAAGAGAACCTTAAACCACTATTGGGATTTTATCTAAAAAGTAAAAGAACTCTTTAAAACTATAAGGACTGTTTAAAACTATAAGGACTAATTTATACCCTCAGTGACGAAAGAAACCCCAAGATCCTGTAGGTATAGTATTTTAATAGATGATATTGGATAGAAGGATTACAGTTACCCTCCTTTCTAGAAATTATTTTAATATCTAAGAGTATTTTTTTTTCTTTTTTCTTTTGGTTATGGGGCTTGAACTTGGGACCTGGGCGCTGTGCCAGAGATCTTTGCTCAAGGCTAGCACTCTTATCACTTTGAGCCACAGAATCACTTCTAGTTTTCTGGTGGTTAATTGGAGATTCTTGCTCAGGATGGCTTTGAACCACAGTCCTCAGATCTAAGCCTCCTGAGTAGTTAGGATCACAGGCACAAGCCACTAGTGCCCAGCTGAGTATTCTTTTTCAGTATAATTCCAAAGACTTATTTCATATGTCATCTTATATTTGTTTTCTCAAACTTAACACACTATTTTATGAAGCAGATAGGACATCATCTGTCTATATTCTGAGTTGGTCAAGAGTTCAGAATTGTCATAGGATTGTTAGTGATGAGAAAATATACACCTGTATATTTCAGGCCATACACCTGGACTATAGCCGAGCCATTCAAAGATGGCTTGTAAATATGTGGACATTTTACTACTACTACTTCTACTCTTCCTCCTTCTTCCTCCTTCCTCCTTCCTCCTTCCTCCTCCTCTGCTTCCTCCTCCTCCTCCTCCTCTGCTTCCTCCTCCTCCTCCTCCACTTCTTCTTTCCTCCTCCTCCTCTTTCTGTCATCTTTCTCCTCCTCCTCCTCCTCCTTCTTCTTCTTCCTCTTCCTCTTCTTCCTCTTCTTCTTCCTCCTCCTCCTCCTTCTTTTTCCTCCTCCTCCCTCCTCCTTCCTTCTTTCTTCTTTCTTCTTTCTTCTTTCTTCTTTCTTCTTTTTCTTCTGCCAGTCCTGGGACTTGGACGCAGGGCTCAAAGCTAGCACTCTACCACTTGAGCCACAATGCTACTTCTGACTTTTTCTGTGTATGTGGTACTGCGGAATCAAACCCAGGGCTTCATGCATATTAGGCAAGCACACTACCACTAAGCCCCTTTCCCAACCCAACATTTTACTTCTTTAGCTTGTTTTCTAATGTCATCCTTGTGATAAATTCCTGCTTAAGTGAAAATGATTGGATAAAATAGAAATACAAAGCACAAGATACATCTTGTTTCAGTTACTATTATTGAAGAGTGAATTTATGCTGTGCAAAGAAAATTACGTTTTTATAATCAATAAAATTCAGTTCTAGCATCAGAAAGTCTTTAGCTCTATCTGTCCACTTGAACCACAGATCCACTTTGGGCTTTTTGGTTTCCTGTCTCAGGCTGACTTTCAACCAACATCCTCAGATCTCAACCAACTGAGTAGGAGTATAGGCATAAACCACCAACATCTAGCAATAGCTGATTAAAAAAAGAAGAAATTTAGTGACTGCTCTTTAAAAGTCTTCTCTGAATCAAAAAGTGGAAAATTTCCTTAGAATATTTTTAAAAGAAAATCTAGAAAAATGTATAAAATGAGTCCAAATAAAACTGTTATAAGAAGCATAAAAACATGCTTTAAATTTACAAACTATAAAAGCAGTTTAAAGCGTTCTTTTCATGGAACTACCTTCATGGTGCTGTATGATAGAGTTTTTATTTTAAATAAACATATTCTGTTCTCCAGGATGTGATTATGCAAGAAAACATATAACGTCCTGTTGAATATAGGCCAAATACATTCCCAGACGCTTTGTTACCCAAATCTTTGGAGAGATTTCTTTATGGATGTTTTTGGCAGAAGTAGTGATTTTAGAGGAAACATGTAAGAGGTACCAGATGCAGTTTTCTCAATTGTCTTTAGTGGTTAAAATGTTACTTGTAATGCCATAAACATCTGGGTATGCTAGACAATGGCAGCATTTTAATTAAGAAAAATGTGTGTATTAGGTATATAATTAAGCTATTTTAACTTAATGATTATGTTTTTAAATGTGTTAGCCTAATGTTGATGTTTGAATATAACAATGTTTTAGAATAGCAGTTCTTTAAAAATTATTTCTCTAAGTATAAGGTAATGATGTATTATATACAGATGAGAATGTTTTGAGTTAACATTTAGTGTTAACCGTTCTTACTTTTTTATGTATATGAATAATTTAGAATGCTGATTCTTTTCTTATTTCCCAGATACTCTTCCCTCCCAGAAAAGAAATCAGTTATTCTTTTACTGATTTATCAAATACTCATTGTTAATCCACTATATACCAAACACTACAGATAGGCATAGAAGAGATAGAAAGATAAGGGATGAAGGTCCTGTTTTCAGAAGTTTTGTAGACAAGCAGGAAAGGGAAAGAGACATGAAATCATATACATGCAACAGGTTGAGTGGAAAGGAAAGAGCTATTTTGTTTCCTTTGGTGTTGGGGATTGAACCCAGGGCTTTGCACATACTAGACTAGCACTGTACCACTGAGCTACACCATCCACCCAAGAGCTATCTGTCTATTCTACTGGGCCATGGTAGTGTGAAATGGCAGGAAAGGCTAGGGAAGGGTATAGATGACCTTGAATGAATAATAGGTACAACTAATAGATAGTTGGGAAAAGCATTCTAGGCAGAAGAGAGAATTCATATGCAATGAGGTAGCATAATTTAAAAACTGGTAATCTGAAAGTAGCATTGACTAATAATAAGCAAAGAGCAGTTTGTATGTGAATATGTATGTGTAGAGGGCTGTGAAGATGGAGGTAAGAGAGAGTTGCTGTATGGAGAACTAGAATTCTCAAGATGGATCACAACTGTGAATTGTAAACTGAGCTGGAGTGACAGTACAGACTAGCAAAGGAGATAGGTAAAGCCTAGGATACCTGGAAGCATGTTTGTACTAGGGCACTCCATGCAGGTTCTCCTACATGGACATGTGGGTCCTGTGTTACAAAGTCTCAGCTCCTTCAAGAGACAATAGGAATCTGCATTTGGAAGTTTTCTAATTTTTTTTTATGTGACACCTAAAAGTGTAGTTCAGGCTACATGACCCTTAAGAAAACTTCTATCGGCAAATTTTCTTCCTCCTTCTCCTCCCTCCTCCTCCTCCTCCCCCCCTGCTGCTGCTTCTGCTGCTGCGTCAACTCCTCCTCCTCCTCCTCCTCCTCCTCCTCCTCCTCCTCCTCCTCCTCCCCCTCCTCTTCTTCTTCTTTTCTTCCTCCTCCTCCTCCTCCTCCTCCTCCTCCTCCTCCTCCTCCTCCTCCTCCTCCTCCTCCTCCTCCTCCTCCTCCTCCTCCTCCTCCTCCTCCTTTTGTCTTTCTTCTTTCTTCTTTTCTTTGTTTTTTGGTTGGTCGTGGGGCTTCAACTCTGGGCCTGAGCACTGTCCCTGAACTCTTCAGCTCAAGGCTAACGCTCTCCACTTTGAGCCACAGCGCCACTTCCAGTTTTCTGGTGGTTAATTGGAGATAAGAGTCTCAAAGACTTTCCTGCACAGGTTGGCTTTGAACCTGGATCCTCAGATCTCAGCCTCCTGAGTAGCTATGATTATAGGCATGCGCCACTGGCACCCAGCTATCAGTATATTTTATGTAGTGATGATGATCCTCACTAAGTGGAAACATTATTACAATGATTAGCTTTTCATTGACAAAATTGTGGGGGGGCGGGGGCAGGATGCTGTCCCTGAGCTTTTTTTGCTCAAATTAGCACTCATCCACAGCTCCTTTCCAACTCTTTGATGATTAATTAGGGGTAAGAATTTCATGGACTTTTCTGCCTGGGCTGGTTTTGAGCCCCAGTCCTCATTCTCAGCTTCCAGAATAGCTAAGATTCCAGGCATGAGCCACTAGCACTTGGCAAAATTATAGTCTTTTTGAGATATGGCTGGTCTATGCAAACGTTTAAAAATGAAAAACTATTTAACTTGACTCAGAATCTTCACTCTTCTTAAAAAAAAAGTCTCTGCTTTAGTTTGAGAAAATATAGTATAAATTATCTAAATTTGTGATAAAGGGCTGAGGGCAAAAAGAGAAAGGAAAAATAAATTTGATTTGGTTATATTAAAATATTTATATAAATAAAAACAAACAAATAGACAAATAAATCTATCTCAAGTAGTTGAGCTCCAGTTAATGATGTGAGGATACATTTTATATTAGCAAAATTCTTATCTTCTGAAGTAAAATTTTAAAAGTAGAACTTTTCACTTAGTAGTTATTTATCTTTTTTGGGGGGGGGGGGTTGGTTGTGGGGCTTGAACTCAGGGCCTGGACACTGTCCCTAAGCTTTTTTGCTCAAGGCTTCTTGCACTCTACCACTTTAAGCCATATCACCACTTCTGGTTTTCTGATCATTAATTAGAGATAAGAATCTCACCTGGGGGCTGGGAAGGTGGCTCAGTGGTAGAGTGCTTGCCTTGCATGCATGGGTTCGATTCCTCAGCAGGAATCGAAAAAAGCCAGAAGTGGCACTGTGGCTCAAGTGGTAGAGCGCTAGCCTTCAGCTGAAGAGCTCAGGGATAGTGCACCCAGGCCCAGAGTTCAGGCCCCATGATCGACAAAAAAAAAAGAAAAGAATCTTACCGGAAGTGGCACTGTGGCTCAAGTGGTAGACAACCAGGAGGGAAAAGAAAAAGCACAAAGGAGATAATACTACATCTTAATGTCAAATTACAAATAGAAATCTCTCTCTTTTTTGTGATACTGGGGTTTGAACTCCAGGGCTAAGCTGAGTCATGCCTCTAGCCCAGCTTTTTTCTGGTTATTTTGGAGAACAGAGTTCAGTTACCTTTTCTACCCAGGCTAATCTCAAGCCACAGTTCTCCAGACTTAGCCTCCTTAGTAACTATAATTATAGGTGTGAGTCACCAGCCACCTTCTGGCTTACAAATGGGGCCTTTTAAAAATAATGTTATTTGGACTGGAGGCTGATTCAGTTGGTAGATTGCCAGCCATCAGTGAAAAAGATGTACAAGATTAAGCAAGAACCTAATTAAATTAATTAATAGTATTTGATGTTGAAAGTTATGCCAGTGCTGGTGGCTGATACCTGTAATCATATCTACTGAGGAAGCTTACACTTGAGGATCACCGTTTGAAGGCAGCCTGAGTAAGAAAGTCTGTGAGACTCGTATCTCCCATTAATCACCCCCCCCCCAAAAAAAAAGCCAGATGTGGAACTGTGGCTGAAGCAGCAGAGTGCTAGTTATGAGCACACAAAATAAAAGCTCAGGGGTAGCTCCTGGGCCCTGAGTTCAAGCCCAAGACCTGTAAAAAAACAAAACAACAACAACAAAAAGTGACCTTTTAAATTCAAATTTTGTAACATATAGATCATCTAATTTCTGGCTTTTGCTTTAAATTATATTTAATAAAAGAAGAGACTAAATTGCTTTTAAATATTGTTAGAAAAAATACTAGGTTTAATATTGTATCTGGTTTAGATTTATTTTCAGGGTTTTCAACCCCAGACCCAATTTTTTATTGGCATTTCTACGTGTAAACAAATTCATTCTTCTAACATATTTTCCTTCTTCCTCCTTTTATAACTTTGGCTTTTTTTTTTCTTTTGTCAGGTGTGGGGTTTGAACTCTGGGCCTGGGCACTGTCCCTGAGCTCTTCCGCTCAAGTCTAGAGCTTTACCACTTTGAGCCACAGCACCACTTTCGCTTTTCTGGTGCTTAATTGGAGATAAGAGTCTCACAGACTTTCCTGCCAGGGCTGTCTTTGAACCACGATCCTCAGATCTCAGCCTCCTGAGTAGCGAGGATCACAGGCTTGAGCCACCAGTAGTGCCTGGCTAACTTTGACTCTTAAAGATGAGAAATTTGCAAAATGGACAGGGAAAAAAATCTCACAGATTATTAATATTAATCATAGCAATAAGTATGATTGCTAAGTAATTAGGGAAAATTGAATGAGGTACTCCTTGTGGGTTATTTTAAGAAATCAGAT
Organism: Dipodomys merriami; assembly: GCF_024711535.1. Lineage (NCBI taxonomy): Eukaryota > Metazoa > Chordata > Mammalia > Rodentia > Heteromyidae > Dipodomys > Dipodomys merriami. The sequence goes on from NW_027206069.1 coordinate 9,443,438, forward strand.
GAATGAGAACTCATGCCTTTACTGTTTAGATTTGACCATTTGGTTCAGAATTTTAAGGTGGGTATGCATTATACAAAATGGGCAACAAAATCTGGCACTGGTGATAGGTCATGTTTTATATCCAGGTCTTCTGACTCAAGCTCTGAGTAGGCTTCATCTACTTTTTTCTTATTCAACTGATGGTTCAGTAAGCCTGACTTGGGTCTTGTCCATAGGAGCTTAGTCATGAAATAGCCAAATGACTTTGTGAGGAAGATGATTAATTTTAAGATACTCTCTGAAGACAATATTATAGAACACTGCCATTAATCACAAATAAAATGTAAAATTATGATGTGCTGACTTGTTGCAGGCAGTTGCTTTTTATATCCAATTTTGATTTTAAATCAAATAGTGAAGGCCATGACTCCATTTCTGGGTGTTTCAAAGAAGCCCTAGTCACGGGTTTTCAAAACCAGATTCAATCTCAGCTACTCTATTGCTAAGCTTTAAAGTGTTCCCACCCTTAAAACTTCTAAAGAGTTATTTGGCATGTGAAATTATTCACAGAAGTAATTGCGTTTGACTTAAAACCCATTTCTTTATAGTCATATTTTGCTTGCCCAGACAAATACAGTTCTGATTTCAGATTGTGGTTTGAGTTCATTTTCAATTTTTGTAGAGAAATATTTGAATTTCTAATGGGAGGAGAATAGTAAGTGTTCCTGGAGAAAAAGGAGTATCGAGGGACCTTTGAAATGGGTGTGTGAATTTCTCTTCTAAAGTCTTAGAATTTGTACCATTTCCTCTAGTCTTTCCCCTAAATTCTGAGGTTAGGGTTTTGTGTTTTTTTTTTCTTCTTCCTGAACCTAAACATCAATTTTTTTTTTCTTTTTCTCTTTTAAGATTGGGTCTTGTTGTATAGGCCAGGCTAGACTTGAGCTCACAATCTTCCTGTCTTAGCCAATTTAGTAATCAGATTAGGCATGTCCTATTACATCCAACATGATTTTCAATTTTTTATGGCCACATTAATATAATAAGATAGAGTTTAAGTTTACTTTCATACTTCTTTTTTTTTTTTTTGTCAGTTGTGAGCCCTGAACTCTGGGCCTGGGCACTGTCCCTCAGCAATTCACCTCAAGGCTAGTGCTCTACCACTTGAGCCACAGCACCACTTCCAGCTTTTTCTACATAGGTAGTGCTGAGGAATTGAACCCAGGGCCTCTTGCATGCATGGCAAGCACTCTACCACAGAGCCACCTTCTCAGCCCCTTTGATAATACTTTTTATGTAACCCTTTAGCATGTAATCAGTATTAAAATGATTACTTATGGAGGAAAGTAGGAGAAGAAAATCTCAGGAATGGAAGACGGAAAGATGGAAAGACTAGGGAAGTTTTTGTTGTTGTTTTTTTCCCTTCCAGTGGGGCTGGGAACTATCCCTGAGCTCTTTAGCTCAAGGCTAGCGCTCTACCATTTGAGCTATGCACCACTTTCTGGTTTTCTGGTGGTTAACTAGAGATAAGAGTCTCACAGACGTTCCTGCCCAAGCTAGCTTTGAACCCCGATCCTTAGATCTCAGCCACATGAGTAGCTAGGATTATAGGCATGAGCCACCGGTGCCTGACTCAAGAGTGGGGAAGTTTGACCTGTTTCTCCCCTGCCTTTCCTTCCTAGCCATAGAGAAAAGAGCAGATGAGCATGAAAGAGAAGATTGGCCCATCTTTACTCTGGTGGATGGTTAAGTCAGAGCAGTGATGAGAGATTAACTTGCTTATTTTGCTATTCTTCCTCTGAGTAGTTAAGAGTTCTATTCTCCTATACTCTCTCTCATACTATACTCTTTTTATGGCCAAGTTTAAATTTTTTACTGAAAAGACAGGGAAGGAAAAGTCTGTGGTAGATTTTCCAAACACAGACCTATCCTGTATAATATGGTTATGGCGACCATTTGGTAACATTAGTCTTATTATATGAATGACATTTTGCAATTTAGACAAACTACAAGCTATTGTAAGAAGGTTAAAGTGGGCATTTATATTTGCGTTTGTGCTACAAAACAGAACTGTACAGAATAGAATGAAAAACATAGACACAATCTGTGAGTCTTCCTTCCTGCGGAGGAAGTATGTTAGGAGCTGCACAGTGGAGGATAAATAGACTCAAGAGGCAGTACCAGTAGAGCAAAGCTTTCTGTGCAGAAGGGAAAACATGTACAAAACTCCTGCAGGAGACGTGAGAGCCCAGAAATATACTATATATTCATGGGCAATTAACATTCAAAAAAGGGACCCGAAGTATACTTTTTCCATAATATGGTGCTGGAAGCTGGCTGTCCCCACATGTAAAAGAGTGAAGTTGGCATCTACCTAATACCATGCACAGAAATAAACTCAGTTGGATCATGGGCCTGCATTTCAAGTCAAAACCATAAAATTCTTCAAAGAAGATATGAGCATAAACCTTCATGATACATGGCAGTAGTATTTAGATATGACACCCAAAGTAAAAACAACATAAAGAAAAAAAGAAATTGAACTTCACCAAAATTAAAAAACTTCTGTGTTTCAATGAATACCATCAAGAGAGAAGTGAAAGCCCACAAAATGGAGGAAATATGTACAAGTCCTCTCTTTGATAACTTCTCCAGCTCTTACTAATCAAAAAAAAGAATATGTGTTTTGTGGGGTTTTTTGTTGGTTGTGAGGCTTGAACTCGGGGTCTAGACACTGTCCCTCAGCTCTTTTGTTGAAGGCTAGTACCACTTTGAGCCACAGCTCCACTTCTGGGCCTTTTTTTTTTTTTTTTTTAGTGGTTAATTGAAGAGTCTCATGGGGACTTTTCTGCCTGGGCTGGCTTCGAAAGGCAGTCCCTAGATCTCAGCCTCTTGAGTAGCTAGGATTATAGGTGTGAGCCACTGGCTCCTAGCTACCACATGGTTTTCTCGTTTCTTTCAGAACAAAAACCTGTACTCTATGTTAAAATTAGTAAATACCTCTTAGCTCAAATAATCTGCTTCTAACATAACAGGTGTAAATTATATTAGACTAAGTTCCTTTGTCCTTGAATCCTCAGTCCTGTGGCTTGCTAGCCAATGAAAAGAGTAAAGTACTGTACTCTAAAGTACTCACATTGTAATTACTAAGATTTTACTAAGATTCTATTTACTTTTTAGATAGGAATTTAAAATGTCATAAACAATTGTAATGTGATTAGCGCCAGTGATCTGAATTGTATTTTGCAATTTCCTTACTCTGGAATGCTTTGCCCTGTCAGACTTGTGTTGAATTGTGGTCTTAGTGGTGTTAAATACTTTTCTTAGTCAGCTCACCAAAACCAGAGTACAGCCAGGAAAATAAAAAAAGGAAAATCTAAAGTTGTCTTTTCCATTTCCTCCCATTAAACAGAAGTTATACTGGAAATGTTTCATGCTAGGAAGCAGGAGTGAAAATCTGGTCTTTTGCTATTAAGTTTCTAAAGAAGATGGAAGCCTTTATTGATTTTAAAGATTTTCCTACTGAAGAATTGATTATTTATGGGGTAACCCATATGGAATAATGCATACTCTGGGTTTTAAGCAGTTTCTATATCAAGAGAGAGTCTTTCTCTGAAACAGAGAATAGATGGGAGTAATTCAATGTTACCAGTTAGTGTAGAGTACAAATGTAAATTTCATCGTAAAGATCTTATAAGTGTTATTGTATATTTGTTCAGATTGATTGGTTAATGACTATCTTTATTCACATATTTTAAAACAGATGAGCTCCGACAAGAAATGTTGGATGATGCACAAAAGAAACTGATGAACTTAGTAAACAGTACTGAAGGAAAAGTGGACAAGTATGCTTTTGCTTTTTAACTTTTAAAATATTTTGTAGGGGGCTGGGAAGGTGGTTCAGTGGTAGAGTGCTAGCCTTGAGCTGAAGAGCTGAGGGTCAGAGCCCAGGCCTAGAGTTCAGGCCCCACGACCAGACCCCCCCCAAAAAATAAAATAAAATATTTTGTAGGGATTGCTTTCATCATAGAACAACTTCCACATGCAGTAGTTTATATGTGATTAAAATTTTTTTCTTGCTGGTCCTAGAACTTAAACTCAGGGTCTGTGCACTATCTCTGAGCTTATTTTGCTCAAGACTAGTATTCTACTACTTGAGCCACAGCTCCATTTCTGGCTTTTTTGTAGTTAATTGTGGATAAGAATCTCATAACTTTTCTGCCAACGCTGGCTTCAAACTGAAATCCTTGAATTTCAGCCTCCTGAGTAGATAGGATTATAGGCGTCAGCTACCAGTGCCTGGCTTGTATGTGATTAATTTTGGGTTTGTTTTGTTTTGGTGCTGGTCATGGAGCTTAAACTCAGAGCCTGGGCACTGTCCCTGAGCTTTTGTGCTCAAGGCTAGTACTCTGCCACGTTGAGCCACAGTGCCATTTTGCCTTTTTGGTAGTTAATCAGAGATGAGTCTCATGGACTTTCCTGCCTGGGCTGCCTTTGAACTGTACTCCTCAGATCTCAGCCTCCTCTAGGTAGCGTGATTCTCTAATTCCCTCCTTATATGTGATTAAATGTTTAGGGAGCCTTTTTTATATCTAATAAAATATGTGGGTAGTTTTAATGAAGGCTCAATAGAACATTTTTTCTATTTTTTTTTTTTTTTGGGGTCCGGTCGTGGGGCCTGAACTCTGGGCCTGGGCGCTGTCCCTCAGCTCTTCAGCTCAAGGCTAGCGCTCTACCACTTGAGCCACAGCGCCACTTCCGGCTTTTTTCTTTTTGCTTATGTGGTGCTGAGGAATCGAACCCAGGGCCTCGAGCATGCAAGGCAAGCGCTCTACCACTGAGCCACCTTCCCAGCCCCATTTTTTCTATTTTTAAAAGTATTTTTGCCCCAATTTATTCTTTTTTCTTAAAACAGAGTTAAAACATCTCAACGTGAAGTACTTACAAAATAAAGGACCTGTTTTACTTTACTTTACCTTTAATGTCCTTGAACATAGCTTACTCAAAATTCTGAAACCTAGATGTATGTGTATATGTGTATGTGAGTGTGTACATTACCTCATCAAATATTTTTAAACTTTGGTATTAATAGCAATTTTTTTTCTGGTGTATTAAAGATAAGAGTCTTTCTGACTTGTCTTCTTGGGCTGGCTTTGAACCCAGATCCTCAGATCTCTTTTCTGAATAGCTAGGATTATAGGCATGAGCCACCAGTGCCCAGCTTATTAGTAAATTTTGATCATTGTGATTGGGAAGTCTAAGCCCAAGAAAGCCATCACTATGTGAAGGTAGTCTTTGGTGAGCATCAACCAGTGAAACACTTCCTCAGTTGGCTACTGGGTTGAAGAAAGTGGTGGCTAATAATTGGTGTTTTGAAAAGTATATGTTTTGAATTGTTTGAAACATTGTTAATTAGACTTTTTAAAAAGCTACTTTAGGCCATGCACAGGTGGCTCACGCCTGTAATCTTAGCTACTCAGGAGGCTAAAATCTGAGGATCGCAGTTCAAAGCCAGCCCAGGCAGGAACATCCATGAGACTCTTATCTCCAGTTATCCACCAGAAAACCAGAAGTGGTGCTGTGGCTCAAATGGTAGAGCACTAGCCTTGAGCTCAGGGACAAAGCCCAGGCTGAGTTCAAGGCCCATGACTGACCAAAAAAAAAAAAAAAGCTACTTTATTTTTTTGTTCAGTGCTATAAATATTTAATTGTCTCAAGTTAGCACTGTTCATATGTTTAATATTTGGTACATGCCAGGTTGCATTGGCTTGAGTTGTTTCTGCCTTTGTTTTCATAGAACCCTCATGAGAAACCTCTTCATTGGTCATTTCCACACACCAAAAACTAAGCGCCATGAAGTGTTACGATTGATGGGAAGCATACTAGGTGTTAAAAAAGAAGAGATGGAACAGGTAACCAGCCTGACACTGGAATCCATTCTGAATTGATTGACTGACCGATAGCACTGGGGACCGAACTTAGGACCTTGTATATACTTACACTAAGCAAATATTCTTCAACTGGGCTCCATTCCTAACCTCATTCTGAACAGACTTACAATGTGGAGGTATTAAGGACACTTGTCCTATCTTAAGAGTAGATGTGTTTGATTTGTATGATACTAGTTTAAATATTTTGCAACTTATAACCCAGTTTACATGTCAACAGAGATGTAACAATGTGTGAGATATAACAATGTGTAAAACTTTCATTCATAACTGTAACCCCTCTGTACAGCATCTTTATAACAAAATAAAATTTAAAAAAAGAAATTAAAAAATAAAACCATTACAAATTTTTTTAAAACCCTTTCATTCAGATTGTGCTTGAGGTGTATTAGTATCCTCTGTTTCTAGGATTTGGACTCATAAGCATGGTTTGCTGTTATCTGAAATCATGTTACAAGTAATTCTTCATTTTTCTTTTCTTGTATTAATAATATTTTTCTGTTTTTAAAATACCCTTGCAGTTGTTTAATGAAGATCAAGGAGGTGTTACTAGGTGGATGACGGGATGGCTTGGAGGAGGATCAAAAAGTGTTCCCAACACACCTTTGAGACCAAATCAGCAATCTGTGCTTAATAGTGTAAGAGCCAATTTTATTTCTGCTGAACATGAAGGGTGAAATGATTGTATACCAAATTCAATTGCAAAGTATCAGATTTCTTTTTAGGTTATTTTGTGCCACCCTTTTATTTTGGAGTTATGGCAATAGATCCAGAGAAGCGATCAGCTTAAAGATAACAAGCCAGCTTTAATCATTTTATCTAATTGTGTGTGTGTTTGTGTGTGTGTATGTGTGTGTGTTTGCGCACGTGTGTGCGCACATGAGCACGTGCACAAGCGTGTGTATGTGCATGTGCCCACCAGTCCAGGGGCTTGAATTAGGGGCTGCGCACTATCCCTGAGGTTTTTCCGCTCAAGGCTAGTGCTCTACCACTTGAGTCTCAACTCTATTTCTGGCTTTTTCGTAGTTTATTAGAGGTAAGAATCTTACGGACTTTCCTGTTATGTTTTTTTTGTTTTTTTGTCAGTCATGGGGGCTAAATTCTGGGCCTGAGTGCTGTCCCTCAGCTCTTGAGCTCAAGGCTAGCACCCTATCACCTGAACCACAGCGCCACTTCCAGTTTTTTCCACTTATGTGGTGCTGAGGAATCGAACCCAGGGCCTCATGCATGTGAGGCAAGCACTCTACCACAGAGCCACCTTCCCAGCCCTTTCCTGTTCTGACAGCTTCAAACCATGATTCTCAGATCTTAGCCACCAGAGTAGCTAGAATTACAGGCATGAGCTACTAGTGCCAGCTTATCTATTTGTGTGATAATTATTTTGCATTGTTAATGATGCTGTCCGTGGTGGTGTTAATGATGTTGGCCGTGGTGGTACATACCTGTAATCCCGGCAGGTAGAAGCAGGAAGTAGAAGCAGGCAGATCATGAGTTTAAGGTCACCTGGGCTACATAGTGAGACTCTTAAATAAATGCTGTGTTTAGTAGTAGTATGAAATTATGCCATTCTTGAAAATAGAGCCTTTATCTTATTTACGTATATATGTTTCAATTCATTGGAGCAATAATACTTACCGAGGATCTGCTGTATACCATTGGGAAGACAACAAATAAACATAAACTCACAGTGCCTGATGTATAGGAATTGCATTGGGTAGCACTGTGAGTTGGAATACAGTTTCCTTCTTTCTTTCTTTTCTATTTATTTGTGGTACTGGAGCTTGAACCAAGACCCATTCTTGCTGGGCAGGAACTCCACTACTTGAGCCACACCTTTAGCCCTTTTTGCTGGGATTATTTTTTAGATAGAGTCTTATGTTTTCCCAGACCAACCTGAACTGTCATCCTCCTATTCACACTTTCAGCCATAGCTGGGATGATAGCCATGAACCACCATTCCCAGCTTTTTCTGTTGTGATGACTCTCCTGAACTTTTTGTCTGGGATGGCCTTGAAATGACATCTTCTTAATTTTAGCCTCCCAAGAAAATAGGATTACAGTCCTTAGGCATTTTGCCCGGCTACATCCAGTTATTCATTTATTTATTTTAATAAAGAGGATCCTAAGAATAGGGTAAGATCTTGTTTTTACATGGATGGCAAAAATTTTAATTTAAAGAAATAGTACACACCATGTTATTTTAGTCCATAATATTACTGGTGATCTTTTGTTATATCAATTGATGGGGGTCTTCTTTAGGAAATTATGTTAAGGGCTGGGAAGGTGGCTCAGTGGTAGAGCGCTTGCCTTGCATGCCTGAGGCCCTGGGTTCGATTCCTCAGCACCACATAAGCAAAAAGAAAAAAGCCGGAAGTGGCGCTGTGGCTCAAGTGGTAGAGCGCTAGCCTTGAGCTGAAGAGCTGAGGGATAGCGTCCAGGCCCAGAGGTCAGGCCCCACGAACAGACCCCCCCAAAAAATATGTTAATATTGCTTTTCTTTTATATGGTTTCTTTCTTTTCTTCTTTTTTGTCAGTTGTGGGGCTTGAGCTTAAGGCCTAGGTGCTGTCCTTGAGCTCTTTTGCTCAAGGCTAGTGCTTTACCACTTTGAGCCACAGCACCATTTCCGGTTTTGGAGTGGTTAATTGGAGATAAGACGGAGACTTTTCTGCCTGGGCTGGCTTTGAACTGCCATCCTCAGATCTCAGCCTCCTGAGTAGCTAGGATTCCAGGTGTGAGCCACTGGTGCCCAGCTTTTATATGGTTTCTATACCTGTGTTGTTAAAATATTATGATTTGAACGTGGTGTCTTAAGTGCTACTGACGGCAAGAAACGAATGTTCTTGGGGCTGTAGCTCAGTGGTACAGTGCTTGCGTGGCTTGTGCAAGGCCTTGAGTTCCATATCCAGCACATTACACACTAAGTAAGACAAAACAAAAAGGCTAGAAAACAATGTGTGGTAATGCGTGGCTGTAATCCCAGTACTTGACAGGTGGAAGCAAGAGGATCGTGAGTTCAAGGCCCGCTTGAGCTTCCAGAAGTGAGACTGCCTCAAAAAAAAAAAAAAAAAAAAGAGACATTCTCTTAATTAACTCCATTTAATAAGAACTTGAAATGAGTGTCATCATCAAAGATTATTCATTAAATTGTTAAAGTTCTGTAATGATTACCATATAAGCAAAGTACTACCACTAGCATTTTCAGTTAACCTTGTTTATGTTTTCTTTTTAAATAGTTAATTTGAAAAAAGGGGGGAAAGTTAAATGACATAAGTTTTTAATAGTTAATTAGAACAGCTGTGCACTTTCTTCATGTGGTGAATGTAGTTTTATTTATCTTTTGAGCATGTCTCATTGTGTAGTCCAGGCTGGCCTAGAACTCATCCTCTTACTTCAGCCTCCTGAGTGATGCCGTTACCTATAGGCATGTACCGCCATGCCTGGCATGGATAACATTTTATTATTTAGTCTAATATACCTTTTTTTCTTAGTCTTTTTCAGAACTTTTCGTTAAATTTCTAGAAACAGAGTCTCATCCATCTATCCCACCACCAAAGCTTTCTGTTCATGACATGAAGCCTCTGGATTCTCCAGGAAGGAGGAAACTAGATGCAAATGTACCTCTAAGTTTTAAAGGTAAAACCAGTTTTTTTGTAACATTGAATTTTCGGTGTTTTTGAAACTATGCAATGATGCTTCCAAAATTCCTGTAAGACATCAAATACTGGCTTCCTATCTTGTACCAATTTTTTATTTTATCTGCTTTAATTAAATACTATGAAACATTTTCCCTTTGTATATTGAAATAGTTATCTCTGCATGAGCCACTTTGAATTATTCTTCCTGAAATGGTGGCAGACTAGTTACAGTAGTTACATCTTCTTGTAACATAGTCTTCTCTGTTCTAAGGGTCTTATTTTATTCAGGATGATGATAGATGAACTAAAATTGCTTCTTTATTGGGACACTTCTTTTTCTGAAGTATCTGTATTTTTAATATAGACCAACAATATAAACTAAAGTTAGATGTTATATTCTTTGGATTCTATCATACATCACATAGTTTCATTTAGGTAAAATATATATTTGTTATTTAGACAACTATGTTTGCTTTTCTGAGCTTAGCTAGAAAGATAAAGTAGTAAAACTTACCTGTCATTTAGATAAAAAGTACAGCTACCAAGTCAGTGAAAAATCATAACTTTAAGAGATGCTCTTTATTTCTGTATTTGGATGTGTCAGAGCTTAGTAGCTAATCCTAGAATTCTGCTTTCCTAGTATAGCTAGTTGTCACTCACAGGAAAGGCTAATTTGGGGTCCCAAGGGTGAGGGGTGACAAGTAAGTATAAGGAACTTGACTCTATATTCTCTATCTTAGGAGGCCTTTCCCCGCCCCCCTTTTGTCAGTTGTGGGGCTTGCACTCAGGGCCTGGGTGTTATCGCTGAGCTTTTTTACTCAAGGCTAGCACTCTACTACTTTGAGCCTCGACACCACTTCCAGTTTACTGATTGCTAATTGGAGATAAGAGTCTAACGGACTTTCCTGCCCTGGCTAGGAACCATGACCTTCAGATCTCAGCCTCCTGAGTAGCTAGTGTTATGAGCATGAGCCACTGGTACCTGGTAACAAATTAGTATTCAATGTTTAGTAATTGAGATCTGTTTATGTTTTCTTTTTAAGTAATTGAAGACTAGTCCAAAAAGTATGCCAAATTCCAGCAAAGTGGGATTTGAAAGTTGATAATGGTGATAATGAACCACTGTGTAGAGGCAGGCTTCTTGCCACCATTATTCTCATTCAGAGGCTTCTTTGTGAAGGAGAAAGACAGAATGAATAATCCATGTCTCCTCATTTAGATGGCGCAGCATCCAGGGCTGGAAGAAGAGCAGATGTGAGCCCTTTCCTGGCTCCCCGCTCTGCAGCTGTCCCTCTTATTGACCCCGCCGGGCTTGGACCTGGTGGGCCCGGGCATCCTCTTCTGAAACCCATCTCGGACGTTCTGCCCACCTTTACACCTTTGCCAGTGTCGCCTGACAACAGCGCTGGTGTTGTGCTGAAAGACCTGTTAAAGCAGTAGGTAATTGCCAAGCCCCAGACTACAGAGCACTTTAAGAAAACATGAACACTATGTATATGTATTTTATCACAAAGTGGCCTTTCGGAAGAAGTCATGCATTTGTTTGCAATTGTAATTTCTCTAAATTTAATAAAGATATTCTTAATGCTTTTAGAAATTGCAGATATCAGAGGAGCAAGTGCTTGCTATATGATCTGCTTTTCTTCTTCTCTGATTTGGCCTAATTTAATCTAGAAACCTTTGCATTAAAAAAGTTAATTTACAAAAAAAAAAAAAGAAGACAAAATACTAGTAGCTATCTGTACCAACTTTATTTCCTCATCAGATTCTCAAGCTCTTCTAAAGATCATCAAGGAATTTGCACAAAACCAGAAGCAGTCATGACTTCTCTGCCTAGGGAAGGAACTCTATTGAAGCGTGAATTGATCATCTTCAAAGGACAGAGAAGCCAAGAGCATGGCTGTTCTCATGAGGTCATAGGTGGAATGTGTACTTGGCTCTATGCAATCTTGTGTGTATAGATTCACATGACTTCCACACAGTCAAGATACAATACAGTTCTTCCATCTCTTGAGCTGCCTCCTTCTGTCTAGAAACATGCCTCGCTGCCTCCTGCCCTCATTCCCGACATCCCCCTCCCCTTAGCAGCTCTGTAACTTCTTGATATCAAGAACACTGTATAAGTGGAATCATACATTATGTTCCCTCTTGAGGTAGATGTGTTTTATGCAGCACAATTCCTTTGACATCCATCTTAAGTTACCACGTGGATCAGAAGTTTATTCCTTTTTTATTTTGCTCTATTCTGGGGCTTGAACATGGGGCTTCACACCTGCAAGACAGGCACTCTACCACTGAGCCACACCCCAGTCCAAGTTCTTTTCCATTGTCAAGTACATGGTGTAAGTATACTATTACCTTAGAAGAGCTGACGGCTCGCTCTTCTTCAAGGTGTCATGTGGACATTGTCTCCCACGTGTCACCCTGTGCTGCTGCCTCCACATGCAATGAGCAATAGCACTTAGTCTACACATCCAGGTGCAGAGATCCGAGCTATGGGTCCATCACCATGTCACCGTGGTCGGGGGAGGGTGGGAAATCCCCGCTAAGCACCAGCACCAGCTGTTGGAACTTAAGAATAACAGGAGTTTTTGTTTAATTTTTTTATAAGCCCATCATAAAAAAATTGTGACTTGAAGCTTAGTTTTATCAGGATGTCCATTTTCTATCAGTTGTTGAAGTTGTACATTTAAAAGACATTTCTTGCAGATTTTATAAATTTAGATATACCTTTATGATAGAAACATTTTATAGCAAGGAAAGGTGAAAATGAGGAAAGTGTAAATAGGGCTGAATCTAGCCAAGCTAAATCTGGTTGTAAATTTTGCTATGATGGATTGTATATTTCTAATATATTTAGAAGCTTGAAAGTTTTGATTCTCAGTTGATGGTTAAAACTTTTTTTTCTGGAAAATTAAGTAACAGAAAATGCTGCTCCACCATGTCACTGTCTCTTTTGGCTAACTTGTTTACATTGCCATTCTCTAGTACAAAGAAATTCCTATTGTCAGAGAAATTCCTATGGCAGTACATATGCGCCTTAACTTCCTGTACAGGGTTGCATCCTAGTGACCCACTGTGAACCGAGAACATCTACAGCTGAAGTGCATTCACTCCGTGCATTCACCCTGTTGAGCACCCTGGCCTAGCACACTGCTTGCCCTTTGCCCTCCACCACATGGCTGCCTGCAGGCCAAGTCCACTGAGCTGCCCAGCCTCAAGAGGAGACGAACATTCCAAAGCTTGAATCCCACCTCTAATGAATGGCCATCAGTTTTGCACCATGAATAAACTGCAAAATCATAAGTCAGCTTACCATTGTAAGTTGAGGGAAATCTGTATTAACATAGATTTGTTAACATGTTTCTAAACAAAGATATTTTCATTGATTATCCTGAATTATGTGTTGCTTGCTATTGAAGCTTCCTTTCATGGTGGAGCAACTGCAGTGCTAGCTTCTAAGCTAAACAAAAGATGTGTGGTCCTTCATTTTGAAAAAATGGAACATGTAACAAGTATTTTATTTTGAAGACGAGATGCATGGTGGGTATTTAAGTAGTGTGTTATCATATTTGAAATGCCTTGTTGACATTTTAAGTATCTACTTCCCTGACCAAAACAACCTGTCGCTCCCTCCTGTAGCTTACCTGAGTGTGGAAGCTGCGCAGGACAGATTGTACCTCCAGGCTCCACAGAGCATCTTACTGCTATCCAGTGTGTGTCCAGGCCTGAACCTGTAGCACCTAATGTTTCGTTGTACTACTGAAACTATAGCTCACTGCTATGCAGACTTAAGTGTTTGTTGATCTAAACCATGCATAACTCATTGACTTTTCTGAGACTTAAGTTGTGTCATAGATGAACCATCTGCTCAGGGAGGCTTCTCAGAAACCAGACAGGGAGGAGGTGCATGCTTTGAATGTTAGCAATAGGACACTGCTAACAGCACCTTACTGCAGTATTTTAATGACAATAATTCTGTGTGTGGTTGAACTTTCCACAACATTTCTAGTGGTTTTTCCAGTGTACTTAAATATACTACAGAAGAAAATGTCACTCAGCCATTTACATTGACTTTAATGGAGTACAGTATCATATGGTTTGATGAGTTTTCGTTGTTCAGCATTCTTTTTTGGAGGAGAGCAGTCCTAGGGAATGAATTCAGCCTCATGTTTGCCTGGCAAGCACTTTGCCTCCTGAACCACACCTCTAGACCTTTTGCTTTTACTTATTTTTCAGAGCCTCCTGTCTGTCTAAGACTCCTCCTAAGTTTACAGGTGTTACCGACATGAAGGGCTTGTTCTTTTGAGATAGGGTCTGTGAGATAACTTTTTTTTCCCCTAACAGTTTGAATCATGATTGTCTTAGCTCTACTTCTCATGTAGCTGGGATTAAAGGTGTGAACCACCCCCCCCCCCCCCCCCCCCCGCAACCTCCTAAACCTTTCTTTTCTTTTTTTAGGAGTTTGGGGTACCAAGATTAAGCAACAAGTCCATAAGGAGAAAGGGCCTTCTTAAAACTAGTTCAAGTATTAAACCCCATATAAAGTTCTTCTTTTCTTTTTTTTTTTTTTTGGGTCCGGTCATGGGGCCTGAACTCTGGGCTTGGGCACTGTCCCTCAGCTCTTCAGCTCAAAGCTAGTGCTCTACCACTTGAGCCACAGCGCCACTTCCGGCTTTTTTCTTTTTGCTTATGTGGTGCTGAGGAATCGAACCCAGGGCCTCAGGCATGCAAGGCAAGCGCTTTAACCACTGAGCCACCTTCCCAGCCCAAGTTCTTATTTTCTTTTACCCTTTCAATGGTTAGTTTTGAGGGACAGAAAGAGCTGAAAATCCTTATGCAATCAGCAAGTCGGGGCAGAGCAAGCCAGGCCACCTGTTCAGGGACAGGCTGCTGTGATGACAATTTAGAATGTTACCAAGCTTCAAGGGGTTTGGATTTGGTTTTTAAACCAATGGTGTTTTTCATGCATCAAAATATTTAAGACATCTTCCCTCGACAAAAATTTATCTTTTAATTTTTGTAAATATCAAATAAGCTGGGTGATATTTATTTTACATGTTCCTCTGGGGAGAAAATAATTTTAATGTTCTGACATTTGTGATTATTTGTCGGTCTTTATTTGTTAACTTATTAAGGTTTTGCTATTTAAAACTGATAAATTGTCTTTTGATTTATATAGGAAAATAACAAATTTTCAACCCAACCTTATGATTAGGTTGTTTTATAGAGAACTAAAGTCAATGCATTTTTTTAATTTCTCAGGAGCACTGCAAGGAGGAAAAAAAAAACCCAATACTCCAAATAAAAATGATATATGTAAGCTGGCAATGTCTTTATCCACAATAAAAAAAAAAAAAAACTTTAGCAAACAGCTGTTGCCTTTTTCTTGAGGAGGGAGAAATGGCTTGCACATGTTGTTTATGGCCGAGCCGCTGCACTACGGAAGCCGAGGGCCTCCGAGCTCGCCGGATGTGTGCTGTGAGGATTCTCTTGGCGCCTTGGGAACTTTAAGTATGGACAACTTGTAAGTCTCAAGATTACGCATGAAAAGTGGCCCTGAAAGGTTTTGGTTGGCCTTTTCTCCTTTCTTCTCCATAGGCATTGCATGTGTGGCTGTCCTCCTGGTCTTCCCCCACGATACTCAGGAGACCTTCATTCTTTACCCAGATGTGCGGCTTGGACACTTAAACACTGGGTGCTGGCAGGACTGGAAGGTGGTTTTAAAGTTGACAGCCAGTTTGAGGTCATGATTTTGACCCTGTACAGGGAACCTTTCACAATATTTATCTCTGAATGGAGGAGAAGTGAGCATTACTACCCAGAAGTGGAGGAGAATGTCAAGTAGGGGTGCTCCTGAAGTTCGGGGACATTTCCAAAAGGTGAGAGGTCGGTATGAAGAAGACTGGTCTGGTCTCTGGTTTAGGCTAGAGTAGTGTGGGTGGAGTGGTGGGAGCAAAGCCAGTCGTTGGTGGGTGAGGCAAGTGTGCTCAGGGTTTGCAGACATCTGCTGAAAAGGCAGATCACAGGACGGAAAGGACATTAGGAGAGCCCCGGAGGAGGGAGAGTGTTTCTGATGAGACAAGGAGTGTGTGTAATATTTATAAGACAGGCAGCTGGGGAGAGGCTGGTGGGAGGTAGGAGGAACTCCAGTGGGGCAGGAGCCGTGGAAGGGGCAGCATATGCAAGTGGCAGATGGATTTGGCCACAGGGCCATTGAGGGAGCTTTCCTCTGACACTGGAGGAAAAGGAGAGAGTAGGCTTGAGGTGAGAGGAATCCAGTCAAGGAGACAGACACGGCCAGATTACTGAAGACATGAGAAGTACTCTTTGAGGTCTATACAAAGAACTGGGGAGCCTAGCTAGAACTAGTGGGCCTAGCAGGCAGATGGGAAGAACACATCTTGAAGGAGCAAGCTGGCAAATTAAATGTCAGATAAAAGCCAAATGGCTCTGGCCTCAACCAATTTTAGTGGGATACAACATGTTATTAACTTGAACCTTGTTCTCCTATTCTGGGGACTTAGGTCAAGTGGACAGTGATGTAGCTGAGGATTTTATAGCATTTACTGTCAACATTTTAGTATATCCTGTAAATTAATAAACCATTATAACTGCAACAATATTTGTCTTGGAGATAAAGAAAAATTTAAAAATGTGAAGGCAAACATTTGAACCATTAGTTGGTTTTCTGCCTTCATTCCTAAAATGGAATCTTCCTTAGAGCTGTTGTGGAATAAAGATATTAATACTTTGCACAGTCATGATGTTTTAACTGTGACAATATTCAGCTGTGACTCTTATATAAGTGCTCTTTAGCTCCAGTATTCTTTGACTTTGGTGAATAATTTTTGTTCACCAGTAACTAAATCTTAGTGCTTTGAAAGTATTTGTGAGCTATATATTTTGTTAAAAGTTGTTTCCTACACATGTCAATACACTCTTTAAAAAATCAAAGACACAAGCTAGGTACTTGTACAGGCTCGCACTTGTAATCCTGGTTACTCAGGAGGCTGAGATTTGAAGAATTCTAGTTTGAGGCCAGCCCAGGGAGAAAAGTGCTAGACTGATTCTCCAGTAAACAGGCTGGAGATGTGGTTTGAGTGGAAGAGAGTTAGTGTTATCCTAGCAAGCAAGCCAGGCAAGTGGGAGGCCCTGAGTTCAAACCCCAGTATCACCGAGTGAGAGTAAGAGAGAGAGAGAGAGGGAGAGATTTAAAAATCTAAGACACATTATTCTTTGCATATGAGGCTTATGGACATGGAAGGTGTTTTAATGTGTTTTCCTCTCACAAAACTGAGCCCGGATGCCCATGGGTCCTGAGGTGCCTGCACTTACCAAGGATCCTCCCAGATGCCGAAAGAAGACACAGAAAGGCTTCGAGACAAAGCGGTATGCTTGCTTTGAGGGTCCTCTACAGAACCCCCACGGTTGTGAATTAGCACCTTAATCTCTTTGTCCAAAGGACTTCCAGACTCTTGAATAAAAGGATGGTGGTGATAAAGTTGCAAATTCTAGATTCATGAGGTCATTCTGTTTTTGTTTTTAAAAGCATAATGGGATATTTAGTCTGAAAGTTTTAAAACTCATTTTAGAGTTTTCTCCTTGAAGTATTTTCATGCCACTTGCAAACTTATTACTGGCAGAGCCTTAAATACATGCCATCAACGTCTGCTGTTCTCTGTGGAATTGTCTTGGCAGCTGGAAGCTCCTATGTTCAAAATACTGATAATGTTGAAAAAAAGTTCTTAGAATTGCTACTTGAAGAATTGACTTTATGTTTCCTATATAGTGTGTGTGTGTAAAATGTGAATTACTGGAAATATTTAAGAGTAGATAGATATCAGGAAGGAATATGGTTGTGGCAGAATGAAGAGGTCAATCATTGTAAAAAGTAAATACAAAGCTAAAATGGTTACACACACACACACACACACACACACACACACACAAAACAACCATTTAGAGGGCTCTGGAAGTTGACACAAAATTGAACATTATTTTTGGAAAGCCTTGAGCTTCAGGTAAGACTTGTGGAGCTCATGGCTTTCTTCCCAGGACTGCCCTGGGAAGCTAGACTACACATTAGGAACAAGATTATAAAACTTATGTAGAAACAGCAGCAGCTACAGTCTTCTAGGGGGAGATAAATTTCACAGTTTAAGTTAATTTAATCAAGTGAAAAGAAAATGGCATCAAAATCCATAAATGCTACAAAGTAACCTAGAATTTTCAGTTTTCAAACAAATGACAAAGAAAGGAGGAAAGTATGGCATACTCAACACAGCAGAAACTGGGTCTAGATGTTGGCTTTGGCTCGCGAACAAAGTGTGATTGAAAATACAAATCAAACATGGTTTTTGTGTTTTGTGTTGGTTTTCTTTTTTGTCAGTCGTGGGGCTTGAACTCAACCTGAGCACTGTCCCTCAGCTCTTCAGCTCAAGGCGAGCTCTCTACCATCTGGTTTTCTAGTAGTTTATTGGAGATAAGAGTTTCACAGACTTTCCTGCCCAGGCTGGCTTTGAACTGTGATCCTCAGATCTGAGCCTCCTGAGTAGCTAGGATTATAGGCATGAGCCACCGGCACTCGACTCAAATAAAACATGTTTTTAAAAATATTGTTGTTTTAGAGGTGATGTACAGTGGGGTTACCTTTCCATGTATCAGGTAAGAAGTCCATTTCCTTCCTTTTACATAGTATCATCTGTATCATCCCTTATTCTCCTTGTTCCCTCTCTTCCATCTCCACCCAGGAGTCGTCCAGTGCAGCCAGTGCTCCGCTGCTGCACATTTCACATTTTCCACTGATTCTGTGCCCTCCCCCACCTTTACTCGAGGTGAATGTGTATATGAGATATTCACGACAGAGAGGGCTGGGAAGGTGGCTCAGTGGTAGAGTGCTTGCCTTGCATGCATGAGGCCCTGGGTTCAATTCCTCAGCACCACATAAGCATAGAGATATTCACACCGAATATGAGGTGAAGAACAGAGTGATCAGGAAACAAAAAGACATTAAGAAAAGGTCCTTTGTTTCCTTATCTTGGAGTTCATTTCAGTATGTATATTATTTTATATACATATGAAGAGGCTATAGGCATTACAACTTGGTGATTTTCTCCTAAGACTAACCTCTTGGTCTGACTGTATGTGAAGGTATTTTGTATAATGTGTCCTATCCTGTGTGCAAGAAAATGGTTTTTGTTTTTTTTTTTTTTGGGGGGGGTCCGGTTGTGGGGCTGAACTCGGCCTGGGCGCTGTCCCTCAGCTCTTCAGCTCAAGGCTAGCGCTCTACCACTTGAGCCACAGCGCCACTTCCGGCTTTTTTCTTTTTGCTTATGTGGTGCTGAGGAATCGAACCCAGGGCCTCAGGCATGCAAGGCAAGCGCTCTACCACTGAGCCACCTTCCCAGCCCCAACATGTTTGTTTTTTAAAGAATACAGAATAAGATTGTAAACATACTCATTCGGCATTACATTGCATGCTCATTCAGCTTTATGAACTCTTAACCTGATATCACATTTTCTAAAGAATTAGAAATATTTTATTAAAATAGTTATGCATGCTGTGACTGCTCACCAACTGCACTTCCCAGCCTCCCTTGGTGCTGGGTTGTGGCGCTCAGACCCCTCCACCCTAAGTGTGGCAGTGGGTGAACCATTTCGGACCATGTAAAGAAGGTCAACTCCATGAAGACCACCGAAAGACAGAAACACCACTACAACCCCCGGACCAAAAAAATGCAAGCTGCACTGTGAGACACTATCATTTTATCATCAGACACAACATGGACTATTTTTATTTCTAAAAAACAAAAACACCCAAGCCATTGCTACTAAAAACTTCAAACAAAAACTACCATGGAGGAGTTGGGGATCTGCTCAGTAGAAGAGGCTGAGTTTAGTCTTCAGAACAGAAAAATACTTTTTTAAGGTGGAATTATTTTGACTTTTGGGGGGTGGGGTGGGGAGTGTTTAACTCTGGACTTCAAACTTGCTAGGCAGGTGCTTTTCCATGGCAGCTGCATCCCCAACCCTTTTTTGGTTTTGTTGTTTTTGAAATTGGTTCTCTCATTTGTGCTTGAGCCAGCCCAGACCATCATCCTATTGATACTTTCCTTATGACTAGAATGACAGATGTATGCCGTTGCACCTCGCTCTTTAATTGGTTGAGATGGGTTTTATGAGCAGATTGCCCCAGTTGGCCTCAAATCACAGTCCTCCCATTCTCAGCATCCCAGATAGCTAGGATTACAGGCAAGAGCCACGTGCTTGGCTTCGTTTTGATATTTGTATTAAGTCACAAGAAGAGAACTAATTACCTTCCATTGGTGTCTAAATAAGGAGAAGAAACAAGCTTGGGCTCATTTTTCATAGGGAGTTGGAACATCTGGATGTACAGGGCTAGAGAGAAGTTGGGGATGGTGTGCTGGACTTATTATAATAAGTCATCTTGATCGTCATGATTGGCAGAGCAATGGGCCCAGTGGAGTGGGGGGTGGGGCGGGCTGGATGGAACATGAGGGGTTAGGGAGAAAGAGAAAGAAGAGAGGCTGGGGAAAATACAGAGAATTAGGAAGAGAAGGCAAGGTGAAGTCACAGAAGATCCAGTACTCGAAGACGCTGGATGAACAGGCACAGGGAGGAAGCTGCTCTCCTCGGTCATGCAATCATTCAGCCTTAGGGAACACCACCATGTTGGGTGGCTATGAGGATTCTAGTAGATTGTGGAGGTCACTGAGGCTGGAACTCATTGAGACAGAAGGAGAGAGAAAGCTTCTTGAGCAGCAGACAATGGAACACCCCCTCCCCGTCCCCCACCCTAGGAGGAGAATGCGCAGTGGAGCCATTGCCTACCCCTGAATTCAGGTATTGGCTGTCATTTTATTTTCCTGATGTTTTGGACCAAACTGGATAATACAATAATTGAAAGAATGTAAGAAAGTAGGAGGGAGGGGGGGGCGGGTAAAAGATGGAAGGGTCCAAGAAGTTCTGGAGTGTTCCTGGGGGGAAGCTAAGACTAAGGGAGAAAAACAACCATGTAACAGTAAGTCAGAGAAAATGCTTGGTAAACTAGAAAGATTGAGGGGTCCAAAATAAATAGGCCTGCTGGGCTGGAGTTTGCACTGTTTATTTATCATCTGTGTAGCTCTAGTCTCCAGGGGACCTTTTATCTCCTCTCTTCTTCCTTTCTCTTTCCTTCTATTTTTTCCATTTCTCTTCCTCCCTCCCTCCCTCCTTTTCTTCCTTCCTTCCTTCCTTCCTTCCTTCCTTTTTTCTTCCTTCCTTCCTTCTGCCTTCCTTCCTTCCTTCCCTCCCTCCCTTGTCTTGAGGATAAAATCCAGGATCTTTCCCAGGCTAAGAAAATACTATACCACCAAACTACACCCCAGCCCTAAGACCTATTGCTTTGTCTGCCAAAAGTTTTTCCTTCACAGCTTTGTATGTAGGTCAAAGAAGAAGGTGTGCAGTCTAGAGCCATGGTAGATATCCGTGACAGACATCCTATTCCCTGACTTGCATTTACTCCTCTAATGCTTGTGATGTAATTCTTCTAAGGCAATGAAAAATATTCATGATTTAGTATTAACAGTCAAAACATATCAATATCAATGTGCAATTTTGTGAGTTTCTCCTCAATGTATCATGTCACCTTTTGGGGGGGGGACACTTTTGTCTAGTAGCCATGGCAGTGAAGAAGTTGGCCTTCCGTTAAACCAGCAAGGACCCTGCCACAGATGAGGAGCCCTCACATCTGGGCCACAGTTTTGTATTCTATTTGTGATTGTGTCTGCCAGATGGTGGGTGGTGAGGCAGATGTTGGATCTCAATTTTGCAACTGGAAAAGCAAAACACCTAAAGAAGAGGTAATGATCTGTGGAAATGAAGAGACTCTATTCTTGTGAAAACCAGACTTGCTAGACCAGGAGCTACCGGAGGCAACATGAGTTGACTGATGAGAATGTTTTTTTCCTTCAAATTTTATTTTAATTAATTATGTCAGTACTGCCTTAACTTGTTCTTCTCAAGGCTAGCATTCTACCACTTGAGGCACAGCTCCACTTCTCTTTTATTTTTTGTTTTTTGTTTTTGTTTTGTTTTTGGTGTTTAAAGAGTCTTACAAACTGGAGGCTGGAGGCTCATGCCTGTAATCCTAGCTACTCAGCAAGCTGAGATCTGAAGATCATGGTTCAAGCACCCAGACCCCAAGTTCAAGCACTATGACTGATAAGAAAAACAAATAAACAAGTCTTACAGACTTTCTTGCCCAGTCTAACTTCAAACCGCAGTCCTCCCATCTCCGTCTCCTGAGTCGCTAGGCTTACAGGCACGAGCCATGAGTGCCAATCAATGGTCAGAATGTTTGACACAGTCTCAAACGTCCTGGTGGACCAGGGGAAGGGTTTTCAGGAGCTGGAAACTTTGTAGGTAGAGGAGGAGAAGAATGGCCTTTGGGAGGTTGTCGCATGTAGAAAAGCCGATTTGGATTCTGCTCATGATGGCACTTGTTAACACGGTGCAGGGAGACAGACTATCTTGTGAGAGGATTGGTGGCATCTGAAGTTAGACTGTCAGCAGGGCCCCAAGCTGTGAGAGCGGTGACCACCGCAGTGCCCTCCTGGCACCACTCCACACCTGTGTCAGTCATTTTGATGGATAAATCTGATGATGTCAAAGAAGCCATGTTTTGCAGATCTGTATATTCAACACTGAGTGACATTTTATACTGTAGATAACAGAATCTGTGATGAAAAAAAGAGCTTGAACAACAGATAAACATTTTTTTTTTGGTCATTTACAGGGCTTGAACTCAATGCCGGGGAGTTGTCCCTGAGCTTTTCTGCTCAAGGCTAGCACTCGATCACTTTGAGCCATAGCTGCACTTCTAGTTTTCTGGTGATTAATTGGAGATCATGGGGACTTTCCTGCTTAGGCTGGCTTTGAACTGTGCAGCCTCCTGAGTAGCTAGGGTTATAGACATGTGCCACCAGGGCTGGGTGCAAGCACAACAGATAACCATATAATAAGGACACATGTAAAACACTGCTCTTGGTTAAAAGGAATGAGCAATCCAAGAAGAGGATGGAGGAGGGCGTGTGAGGCAGCTTGGGTAACCCAGATGGTTTTCATCGCGAGTTCAGTAGGAGCTGTGAGGCTCCTGCGGCTGCTGGAGATGCACAAGGCTGCCTTGAGTCATGAGATACTTGAGCACCCATTGGAAGAACTGGGTTGTTTGCAGATGCCATTAGCTCATACCTGTAATCCTAACTACTCAGGAGACTGAGATCTGAGTAGCACAGTTTGAAGCCAGCCTGGGCAGGAAAATCTGTGAGACTCTTATCTCTAGCCAACAAAAATCCAGAAGTGGAGGAGCTGTGGCTCAACTGGGAGAGTGCCAGCCTTGGATTAAACAACCACCACCACCACCAAAAAACCCCACAGGGACAGCACCGAGGTCCTGAGTTTAAGCCCCAGTTCTAGCGCAAAACAACAACTGGGCTGTTCATCCTAGAGAAGGGAAGAAAGTAGTCGTTGCTTATCCATGTGGAATATGTGCCAAACCTCCGTGCTTGCCTAAAGCCATGGGCAGAACCGTATGGTTTTTCTTCCCCATCTGTACCCAGGATGAAACAAAAAATTATAAATTAATCACACAGTAAGAGATGAACTAGAAATATCATAACAATATACTATAATAAAATTGCCCCAGCTACACTATTCTTGCCTGCTAGGGCCATCATGAACTAAAACAAGGGTTACTTTGTAATGAACAAAGTGCTACTGTGACAAGTGTTAGTATTATCCCCACCTTTGGTCCTCAGCTCCACCCAGATCTGAGCTCCTCCCTGCCCTGGAGTTCCCACCCTATAGCTGGCCACTCCCCATCTCCGATCTAAGTTGAAACCAATGGAAGGGCTAGAGGGGCTAGTAGGGCCTATGGCACGGACTTGCTGGACAAAGGGAAGGTTCACCCCCTGTGTGGGACGAAGCCTAGCACAGTGAAATTTCATCACAGGATTCAGAATGCCATGCATTTAAAACTTAGAAATTGTCTGTTTCTGGAATTTTCCTCTTAATGTTTTTGAACCAGAGGTGGACAGCTAAGGATGGAAACTGAGGATGAGTAAGAGAGTTCCTGTCATCAGGTGAACTGTTTGCATGAGAAGGACGCATGGTAGGCGGGGAGGTAGGGGGGGAGGCTGCAGAGGGGAGAATGAGGATGGCAGAAGCTGTTACACACAGGAAAAGCAGAACTGAGTTCCCCTGGTGACAGCACTTGGTGACAGTGAGACTGTTTGGTGAGGTTGTGCTTTTGTCTGTGTACGTGGGCGATTTACTACCTCGTAAAAATGATGTGGAGGGGATGATGGAAGAAATGGGAATTGGAATATTGTGACGTCATGAAGATAGCTAGCTAACTGTGGGATTTTTTGGTTCATCATCATCATCATCATCATCATTATTTACAGGAAATGGGGCTTGTTCTCTGGGCCTCAGCTCTTACTTGGCTTTTTCTCTTGGGGATGGGTTGCTACCACTTGAGCCACACCTCCATTTCCAGCTTCCTTCTGCCTACACTAACTTTGAACCTGGATCCTCAGATCTCAGCCTAATGATAGGGATGAGCCACTGACACCCAGTGTGGGATAGCTAATTTTTATTTCATTCCCATTAGCCACCCTAAGAGCTACCTGTTATTCTCATTTTGCCTATGAGAAATTTTGAGGTTAAGTTCTTTCTCCTATTCACTCAACTGCCAAGTGGCAAAAGTAAGACTCCAAATCTTTTATTGAAACCTTCATTTTCTCCCTTTATTACAGGTGTTTGTTTTTGTTTTTGTGTCAGTCCCGGGGCTTGAACTCAAAGCCTAGGCTCTGTCCCTAAGCTTTATTTGCTCAAGGCTTGCTCTCTACACTCGAGCCACAAACTCCACTTCCAGCTTTTTTTTTTTTTTTTTTTTTTTTTTTTTTTCTTTTTTTGGTCCAGTCGTGGGGCCTGAACTCTGGGCCTGGGCGCTGTCCCTCAGCTCTTCAGCTCAAGGCTAGCGCTCTACCACATGAGCCACAGCACCACTTCTGGCTTTTTTCTTTTTGCTTATGTGGTGCTGAGGAATCGAACCCAGGGCCTCAGGCATGCAAGGCAAGCACTCTACCACTGAGCCACCTTCCCAGCCCCCACTTCCAGCTTTTTGAAAAGAAGTGTCTCACAGACTTTCCTGACTGGGCTGGCTTTGAACTGCAGTTCTCAGATCTCAGCCTCCTGAGTAGCTAGAGGTGAGTCACCAGCGCCCATCTCTCCTTTACTACAGTTTGAAAATGGAAACAATCTTTCTGGTCCAGGGTGGGCCCCTGTATATGTTTCATTTCAAGGTCTTCAGTTAGCTCTTGTAGAGAGCGGCATGTTGGTTTCTCCCTATGAGGCAAATGAATGAAGTGATTTAAAGTGTCCCCACCCCAACAGATAGCGTTATATAAACATATTTGTAAATTAAATTAATTGATATGTTGAATGGACATTGAATGTTACAAAATTCTACAAAAAAAAAAAAAAACAAACAGCAAAGAGCAAATGCTCCTCCCATATCTGGTCCCCAACTCTTTTTTTTTTTTTTTTTTTTTTTGTCGGTCATGGGCCTTGAACTCTGGGCCTGGGCGATGTCCCTCAGCTCTTCAGCTCAAGACTAGCACTCTACCACTTGAGCCATAGCACCACTTCCAGTTTCCTGGTGGTTTATTGGAGATAAGAATCACACATACTTCCCTGCTCAGGCTGGCTTTGAACCTCGATCCTCAGATCTCAGCCTCCTGAGTAGCTAGGATTACAGGCGTGAGCCACTGGCGTGCCAACTCTTTTTCTTTTATTTTGGGTCCCTTGTGGGGCCTGAACTCTGGGCCTGGGTGCTGTCCCTCAGCTCTTCAGCTCAAGGCTAGCGCTCTACCACTTGAGCCACAGTGCCACGTCCAGCTTTTTCTGCTTATGTGGTGCTAAGGAATCAAACCTAGGGCCTCATGCATGCAAGGCAAGTACTCTACCACTGAGCCACCTTTCCAGTCCTGTTCCCCAACTCTTGAGCCAACTTTCTTCCTGTGGATGGATGATGCTACCAAGTGAGGCATCTGGAAAGTGAGTGGTCATGAGGATAGAGCCCTGGCCAACAGGATTAGTGCCCTCAGAAAAGAGGCCTTAACCACATGCAGAAGACTAAAAGTGGACCCCAGCCTATCACCATGCACCAACATCAACACAAAATGGATTAAAGACCTTAACATCAAACCTGAATCTCTGAAACTACTGCAGGACAGAGTAGGAGAGACACTTGAACTTATAGACACAGGCAGGAACTTCCTGAACAGAGTCCCAGGGTCACAACAAATTGGAGAGAGACTCGGCAAATGGGACTACCTTAAAATAAAAAACTTCTGCACAGCTAAAGCTATCGCAACCAAGCTAGAAAGACAGCCAACTAATTGGGAAAAAATATTTACCAGCAATATATCAGACAAGGGGTTAATATCCAGTATATACAGGGAACTCAAGAAACTAATCTTTCCCAAACCTAACAAACCAATTACTAAATGGGCAAGGGAACTAAAGAGAGACTTCTCAGATAAAGAAATAAAAATGGGGGAGGGGGGAGGCTGGGAAGGGAGGTGAAGGGTAAACAAAGGAGGAGGCTGCAATGCTTGGTAAGAAATGTATGCATTATCCTGCCCATGTAATTGTAGCCCCTCTGTACAGTATGTTCTCAAATAAAATAAAATTAAAAAAAAAAAGAAATAAAAATGGCAAAGAAATACATGAGGAAATGTTCACCATCCCTGGTTGTGAAGGAAATGCAAATAAAGGCAACCCTGAGACATCACCTTTACCCCAGTCAGAATGGCCCGCATCCCAAAGTCAGCCAACGACAAATGCTGGAGGGGATGCAAAGAAAGAGGAACCCTAATTACACTGCTGGTGGGAATGTACACTTATACAACCACTTTGGAAAGCAGTCTGGAGGGTCCTCAGAAAGCTAAATATTGATCTTCCTCATGACCCAGTCAGACCACTTCTAGGCATCTACCCTGAACAACAGGAACCAGTATACAAGGACACATGCACCTCCATGTTTATTGCAGCACTATTCACAATAGCTAGGATATGGAAACAACCCAGATGCCCCACCACAGATGATCCAAAAATTGTGGTATCTATACACAATGGAATATTATGCAGCTATTAGAAATGACAAAATAATGGTATTTGCAGGGAAATGGATGGAGCTAGAAGAAATCATGTTGAGCGAGGTAAGCCAAGAGCAAAGAGACAAACAACACATGGTCTCCCTGATAAGTGGATGTTAAATCCAAAATGTTAGGTGATACGACAAAATTAACAAGACTTAAGAAGCAAAGAACTTCCACTCATCTGGTTGAACCACTACTAAATAACCCCATGCTGCTGATCGTATGTATGGTGTATATGTGTACGCCGTTATATGTTATAGACCGTGATAGACAATTTGCTCCAGGAAAGTTAGAATGAGTTTGTGACTTTAAATGAGCATCACTATCCCACAATACTGTGAAATTTGGGAAATTATGGAATCACTTAATCACACACACACAAAAAAAACCCACCAGAAAACTAGAAGTCGTGCTATGGCTCAAGTGGTAGAGCATGAGCCTTGAGCTGAAGAACTCAGGGACAGCTCCCAGGCCTAGAGCTCAAGCCCCACGACTGAAAAAAAAAAAAAAAAAAAAAGGAAAAGAAAAAAAGATCTTTCATGCGATTGTTTCTAACTTATTTATAAGATTATGTATGTCCCTCCCCCCTGGTATAACCCCTGCTTTCACTGTATTTGATGTTGGTATATGTGGAGGGGAAGGGAAAAAAACAAATCATTAAAACAGGGATACAGGTGGACCCATTGCAACAATGAGATGTACAAGTAGTTATGTCAAAAAACGAACTTACAACTTTAGGGGGGGAAACAAAGGAGGAGGCTACAATGCTAGATAAGAAATGTACCATGTAATTGTAACCCCTCTGTACAGTATTTTCACAATTAAAAAAATATGTTCATTAAAAAAAAAAAAGAGGCCTTAAGAAGAAAGCTATGGCCAAGCTGGAAGAGGGCCCCCGCCAGTCCCTGAGCATGCTAGTGACAGCCTGATCTTGGAATCCCTGCCTCTTGCCTCTTCAGCCATAGGGTCTTGTATTAAGTTGTGGCAACCTCCACTGACTAGCCCAAACAACCTCATACTTCTTGGGTAGTGCGTTTTTAGGGGTCAGTTGTGGGCTTGAACTCAGGGCCTGGGCGCTGTCCCTGAGCTCTTCTGCTCAATGCAAGCACTCTATCACTTGAGCCACAGTGCCACTTCCATTTTTTGGTGGTTAATTACAGACTTTCCTGTCTGGGCTGGCTTTGAACCATGATCCTCAGATCTCAGTTTCCTGAGTAGTTAGGATTACAGGTGTGAGTCACTAGTGCCTGGCTGGAGACATCTTTTCTGCCCACACACAATAATATTTATTTCACAGATGGTGAATGCTTTTCACACAGCTCTAAACTTTTTTTTTTTTTACAGTTATTTAATGCCTTTGTTGACTTTTTCCCCCCCCCCATCTACATTACATTACTTTTTTTTTTTTTTTGTCAGTCCTGGGGCTTGAACTCAGGGCCTGGGCACTGTCCCTGAGCTCTTTTGCTCAAAGCTAGCACTCTACCACTTGAGCCACTTCCAGCTTTTTCTGTGTATGCGGTACTGAGGAATTGAACCCAGGGCTTCATGCAAGCTAGACAAGCACTCTACCAGTAAGCTACATTCCCAGCCCTACATTATACTTTTTTTTTTTTTGTCGGTTGTGGGACTTGAACTCTAGGCCTGGGCACTGTCCCTGAGTTCTTCAGCTCACAGCGAGCGCTCTACCTCTTGAGCCACAGCACCACTTCCTTTTTGCCCCCCTTATAACATACACCTGCTTTTTGCAACCCAGGTCTGCACACTCAGAACCTAGGTGGGTAATACTACTAGTACCCCAAAAGCCCCTTGTGTTTCCTTTCAGTTAACTACTGGACTTTGAATTTTTTTTATAAACAGAGTGGTCCAGTAAATACAGCCCTGTGCCCAGATTTTCTTCTTTTTTGGTTATTGGTTTCTCTTTATTATTTGTCCACTTTTGGAAGTCCTTTATGAGTTGTAGGTCCTTATCAATGGACCTTAAGGTTGGCTATAATCTTTTGCTATTACAAGCAGTGGGAGAAAATCAAGCATGGCAAACCATCATTGAGCAATTGAATGCATATTTAAATAGCATAATGGACCCTCCGTTTCAATAACTATCACCATTCTGCTGTTCTTGATCACTGTAGCTTATTTTTAGGGTAGGAAAATAGATTATGAAACTTAACAAAACAAGCTGGCCACTTGGGGCTCATTCTTGCAATCTTGATTCCTCATGAGGCTGAGATCTGAAGGTCATGTTTTGAAGCCAGCCTGGGCTGGAAAGTCTGTGAAATATTTCTCACCAATTAACCAGCAAAAAGCCAGAAATGGAGCTGTGACTCAAGTGGTAAAGCACCAGCCTTGAATGGAAAAACTATGGGACAGCACTCAGACCCTGAGTTCAAACCCCTGAACTAGCACCAAAAGGGAGGAAAACTTACAAAACATGTCCTTTGGGAGGACAGCACAAATAATATAATTCTCTAGAAAGACTAAGTCAAAGCTCAACAAAATTAGTGCCAGGAAATGGGTACTTGAAACGGGTGGGGCAAGGGAAGAGTAGTGGAAGAAGGAAGGGTGAGAATGTATTGTATATGCCACACAAGTGAGAAAGCAAGGGACTGGGAAGGTTGGGGGGGGGTGAAGATATTGAAGGGAGGTCGCAGAGGCATTGTATACATAAATTGCTTTACTAAATGGCAAAAATATTTCAATATTTAAATCTAAAAATTAAGAAAAGTGAGGGAAGGGCGGGTGGGAGTAGTGGGTGTGGAGGTTAAAGGGGTGACATTGATCCAGAGGCTCTGTACAGTAACCTGCTTCTGTTGAATGGCAACTCCTTTGTGCAGCTACTTAAAAACAAATTCGAAGACTAGATTAAAGCTGCCCATCCGTGGGATGGGCAGCTGTGTGAGCAGGGGGACTTGCCCAACCTCTCCCACCTCACCTCCTCGAAAAGGAGGCAACTCCTACTGCAGGGAGATGCAGGGGGCACAGGGCGTTTCCCAGCGGCCCAGGATAAGATGCCCTCGGGAAAGGGGAAAGGGGAAAGGGGAAAGGCTGGCCCCCAACCAAACTGCTGGCATCTTCTATAGAACAGTGCCAATGGTATGACTGCACTTGACAAGGGGGTTCCCATACTTTAAAAAGAAAAAACAGGAAGGGAGGGAGGGAGGAAAGGAGGGAGGAGGAAGGAAGGGAAGAAGGAAGGAGGCAGGAAGGAAGGAAAGGAGGGAAGAAGGAAGGAGGCAGGAAGGAAAGAGGAAGGAAGGAAGGGAGAGAGGAAGGAAGGAAGGGAGGGAGGAAGGAAGGAAAGAGGAAGGGAGAGGAAGGAAGGAAAGAGTAAGGAAGGGAGGGAGGAAGGGAAGAAGGAAGGAAGGAAAGAAGGGAAGGGAGGGAGGGAGGAAAGCAGTGAGGAGGAAGGAAGGAAAGGAGGGAAGAAGGAGGCAGGAAGGAAAGAGGAAGGAAGGAGGAAGGAAGGAAAGAGGAAGGAAGGAAGGAAAGAGGAAGGAAGGAAGGAAGAAAGGAAGGGAAGAAGGAAGGAAGGGAAGAAGAGAAGGAAGGGAGGGAGGGAAAAACTGTAAGCCACCAGCATAACAGAGTGTGAAGGATTCAGCACGGCTCCTCCGCGTTGCCGGCCACTCTGCGCGTTTCTCTGGTCTCCGGATCACCTTCTTCTTGGTAAAAAGACCCTTCTGCACGGAAGCAGGCCGACGCCGGGGAGATGCCAGGGGTGCGGACCAGGGAGGAGGGGCGACCTCACCCGGGTCTGGGTCCCGGTGAGGACCCCCCCCCCCCGCCCGTCCTCCAGCCCCGGCTCGCCCCTCCGCGTGCGCACCTACAGTGTCTCCTCGTCACTCGGCCCCAGCCTGGCCGCGGCGAGCGGCGCCGGGGCTGAGTTCGAGTCCCGCGCGGGGACGGGCGAGCGCACGGCCCCGCCCCGCCCCGGGGCGAAGCCGGGGTCCCCCGCCCCCAGCCTCCCCCGCCCTGTCCCCCGCCGGCAGCCGAGGTGCTCCCCGCCCTCCCAGCGCGAGCCCTCGGCCCTGGCAGACGCCCCAAGATTGTGGCGAGAGGAGTCTAGCCAGTTGGTGCGCGCGGTAATCTGAACCAGCTGCGTCCAGACGGAGGCCCCCATTTGCATTGTTTAACATACTTAGAAAATGAAGTGTTCATTTTTAACATTCCTGCTTCAATTGGTCTAATGCTGAATTACTGACGAGGGCTAAGCGAAACCAGGTGCTCGCTCCCGGGGACTCGGTGGCTCCCAGCACCCCGGCGCGCCCCCCCCCCCCATCCACCCCCTGGCCCGGCCTGGCCGCCGCCCGCTCGCGAGGCCCCGGTGGGATCAGATCGCCCGCGAGCTCCGCCGCTAGCCCCGCCGGAGAGCCGAGCGCCGGAGCGCCGGAGCCGAGCGCGGATTTCCCCCGGCGGGCCCGCCGCGAGCCAACCACCTCTCGCCTCGCCGCCGCGCGCGCGCGCGCCTGCAGCTGGGACATGCCGGCGTTGAGAAGGTGGGTTCCGGGGCCGGCCTGGCCCTTCCCGCACCCGGCTCTGCAGTTCTGCAGAGCTTGCTTGAAAAACACAGCGAAAACAACCCCCCAAGCGCTGGTGGGTGGAAAACGGGGATGGCTGGGCTTCAGGGCCGCGCCGGGGACGGGGACGGGCAGGAGCCCGGGATGCGGGGACACCGTTCCTTAGAAGCTGCCCCGGGGTTGGGAGTGGGGATGTGCTAACCCAGGCGCTGAGAGCGATCGGCAGGGGGACAGGGGGAAAAAGAAAGAACGACCCCCCCCCCCCGTGCTTTGCGTCTTCCTCTTTTCTTTTCGGGAAAGCGCCCCGGCTTTGTGCGCCCTTGGGCGAGGGACTGGACTTCCCGTGTTGACCCCGCGGGGTGGGAGCCGAGCCCCGGGTCCCCAGCGCTCGCCTGGCTGCCGCCCGGGCGCACCGGACAAGCTGAACATCTGGGCTGCTCCTGCCTTGTGTCTGTGTGGCCTTCGCCAAGGGCATGGGACCCAGAAGTTTCGAGCCAATGAAAAGTGGGCACTGCAGACAGAGATGCGTGGAAGCCAACGTCTCGCTCTTTGCAGAAATGGCCAGCGAAAGAATCCTTAAACCCTGCAAGCGAGGACATCCACTCGGGTCTCTATCCAGCCAACTCTTGACAACGCAATTCAGTTCTTTATTCAAAATTAACTATGGGTGTGTGAGGGGGGGCATTGGTGAGGGGCTGTCTCCATGCTAAAGGCTAAACTGCACCGATTGTCACCCTGGATTGGGGCTCAGCACCCCCACACCGCGGGCAGCCTTGACCCTTGGTGGCTCTCCGGGCTTTCCTTATGTTGCAGAATGGTCCACACGACCTGGACTGGATGGAGACACCTGGATTGCAGAGTCTCAGGGAGCACTTAGAAATATTGCATCTCTTCCCACTCCGGCATTTATATAGTTGGTTCAGGTTTTTTTTTTGTTTTTTTGAGTTTTCTAGGTTTGTTTGTGTTTTGTTTTTTGAAATGACAAGGTCAGCCATTCAGGATGCTGTGGGCTGACTTCTTGCATATAATTTCCTTTTGGAAACTCTCTCCGTTTGCCTGGAGCTTATTTGGGCCCCAAGATCCAGCCGCAGCTCTTCCAGGAGGTTGGGCTTGGGGCTTGCCTGTCTGGGGGCTGCTTCTAGCCAAAGGAAATGGGGAGCAAGAGTCAAGTGAGGGAGTGGGGGCGGGGAACAGGCCTTTTCCACCGGTTCTTGAAGTCCCCGGCCCGCAGTCAGCCTGTTCTGTCTCCAACATAAACGAGACAGGATTTTATAACCACCCGAAAGAGAACTTCACGGGAAGAAACAGGAAAACATTGAAATTCATAATATACAGACTGGAAAATAAATTGGGTTATTGTTCTTTCATTCCTTCCAGATATAAATCTGGCTGTTGCGAATATCAAAAAGCCCTCGGATTTGGCTCTGCGCTTTATAAGGTCAGAGCTGTCTGCAGTGTTCGAGAACCTGGCTCAGGCAGACAGCTTAGCTGAAGTGCAGACTTGTAGCCACTTAGGGTCTTCCCTCTCCGGACGGAGAATGAAGAATGTGGGCTTGCAGGTCTGTTCTCCTGGGATGTCACCTTAAGTTGGGGTTCCCTGTGTCCCCAGATGGCTGTTTTATCTGGGTCCTGTGTCATGGGTATGCACGAGCGTTGTAATCTACAGATTCACTGTAAAGAAGGAAGGATTGGAAAGCCCTAGTGCAGGTGGTAGTAATGGGTACTAGGTCCACGGCTTGGCTGAAACAGCTGAAACAGATCAGCTGTGCAAGGACGCCTTCCCTGACTTGACTGCATCGATAGCCTTAGCAAAGCCGACAGCATTATTGAGTCACATGGCAGACCGGTTAGCTCTAGTGACAGGGTCTCCGTTTTGTAGCTCTTTGGTCTAGGGTCCTCACTGTGTGCAGAAGCTGCTCAGGGAAGTTTGTGCTGGATCCTATGAGCACTTAATGCATTTGCCTAGACTTCAGATTTCTTTCATTGTCACTGTTGCTAAGTGTCCATTCCGTGTTGTTATGGTGCATTCACATTGCTGTGCAGCTGTGGTCCAAAACTGCATCTTGCAAAACTGAAGCTCTGGAGTCGTTAAGCAACCACTCCCCCTGCTCATCCCCCCAGACTTGGCTACCACCTGTCTACCACCTGTCTACCCTCTGTCTCTTTAAGTTTCACCGCTCTAGGACCTCCTATGGGTGGACTTCTACGTTCATTGTTTTTGTTTTATGTTGTTTTTGTACTGGTACTGGGGCTTGAACTCATGGCCTAGGTGTTGTCACTTAGCTTTTTTTGCTCAATTTTGTGCTCTACCACTAGAGCCACAGTTCTACATCTGGCTTTTTAGTGGTGAATTGGAGATAAGAGTCCCACAGACTTTCCTGCTTCGGCTGGCTTCAAACGGTGATCCTCAGATCTCAGCCTTCTGGGTAGCTAGGATTGCAGGAGTGAGTCATTGATGCTGGGCTTCTACACTGTGTGTGTGTGTGTGTGTGTGTGTGTGTGTGTGTGTGTGTGTGTGTGTGTGAGAGAGAGAGAGAGAGAGAGAGAGAGAGAGAGAGAGAGAGAGTCACTTACTTAACATCATGTCAAGGTTCATACATGTTGTTAA
Organism: Dipodomys merriami; assembly: GCF_024711535.1. Taxonomy (NCBI): domain Eukaryota; kingdom Metazoa; phylum Chordata; class Mammalia; order Rodentia; family Heteromyidae; genus Dipodomys; species Dipodomys merriami. The sequence continues at coordinate 9,477,348 of NW_027206069.1, forward strand.
CCTCCCTCACACACACACACACACACACACACACACACACACACACACACACACACACAGAGCTTTCCTTTCCTTTTCTGTTGAGATGAGCTTCTTTCTATGTTCCTCAAGATGTCTTTGAACTCTAGGCCCACGCAGCTGGGACTCAAGCATGCCACAGCATGCCCACATTTCCATGTTGTATTACATCAACATTTCCACTTTAAACCTTTCATCGCAGCTTCTCAAGAGATGGAGATCAGGAGGATTGTGGGTGGAGGCCAGCCTGGGCAAAGAGTTAGTGTGAGCCTCATCTCGACAAAAGAGCCAGGTGTGGTGGCATGTTCCTGGATCCCAGTTATCGGGGAAGTGTATATGTAGGAGAATCATGATGGATGACAATCCTGGGCAAAACCAAGACTGCCCATCTGAAAATGACTAAAGTAAGAGAGCACCTCTGATGTGGCTCAAGTGGGAAAGACTTTGTATGTCTAAATCGTACTGGTGACCCTGGCTTTATCTGATGACAGCAGGGCAATGATAAAGGGTGGATCACAGGCAGGAGCAGAGAGGTTTCATGGCTGATGAGTGGCTGGTGTCTCAGCCCCTCCTGCTGTTTCCTATTGCATTTCTTCTTCTTGGGGCTGTGCAGGTTCCCCAGTCTGCCACCTCTGGTGGGGCGGTTTCTGTAGGTCACACGCTAGGGCCAGGGTTGGGGGCCTGGGCCGTTTGAGCCAGTTTCTTTCCGGGAGAATCTCACTTGTATGGGCTTCTGGGCTCTGGCTAAATGGCTTCATCGAAGTTCCTCCCCTTACTTGGCTGGAGGATGGCGGCTCCCTGGCTCTGTTTTCAGAATAAAGATGTTCTGAGTTCAGGCAAGTCTTCCTGCATACGCAAGAAAGACCAAGGTCAGTGTGTTACTGTGAAGAAAATCCTACAGCAGTGTGGGCTTTGACTCATTTTTGCATTTGAAAATGTGATTTAAGTCAAGTGCAGTGACTCTTGTCTGTCCTCCTATCTATTTAAGAAGCAGCGATCAAGGGGCTGGGAATGTGGCTCAGTGGTAGAGGGCTTGCCTTGCATGCTCGAGGCCCTGGGTTCGATTCCTCAGCACCACATAAGCAAAAAGAAAAAAGCCGGAAGTGGTGCTGTGGCTCAAGTGGTAGAGCGCTAGCCTTGAGCTGAAGAGCTGAGGGACAGCGCCCAGGCCCAGAGTTCAGGCCCCACGACCGGACCCCAAAAAAAAAAAAAAAAAGAAGCAGCGATCAGGAGGATTTTAGGCTAGTCCCAGCCAAAAAGGCCTCAAGACTATTTCAACCAACAGTTGGATTCAGTGAGGCACATCTGTGCTCTCAATGCAAATAGGAGGACTATGGTCCAGTTCAGCTGAGGAAAAAGACCCTTTCTTAAAAATAACCAGAGAAAACTGGGAAGAGAATGAGGGAAGGGGTGACATCGTCCAAAAAGAATGTATCATCACCTGACTTATGAAACTAACCCCTCTGCATATCACCTTTATAATAACAGTTAAAAAATAATAAAAAATTTAAAAAATAACATAAAGAGCTGAGAAGTGTCTCCGCAGAGGAACATCTGCTTTATAAGCACAAAATCCTGAGTTTAAGCTCTAGTACTGAAAAAAAAGTATGATCTAAGTCAGCCTCCCCTATATGAAGCAAGTAGAAGAAGATGCCAGCCTGGTTTGGGCTGGTGGGGGGCGGGGGTCAGGAGCATACCTATCCCTGTCTCCAAGTACATGGGAAGGTCACCACAGAGAGGCCCAGGCGGGGTGAGCTCCACGCCCCCCTCCCCCTCCCCTCCTCCCCCTGTATGGATCTTGGGATTCACACACCATTTCTCATTTTCCACAGAATACTCACTGCTACTCTCCTGGCTCTCTGTCTTCCAAGTCCTGGGAATGCACAGGTAAGACTGTTTAAAAAGTTCCCAGGAAGGATGGTAAGAAAGTAGAGTGAGACAGTGGGGCTGTGCACCATGCACTTTAGCGTTGCAGGACTGCGGAGATCGGGGTGGGGGTTGGAGAACTTCATGTTTGCTTCGTTGGAGGTCTTCCTTCTGGAGATTGTAGCCGAGGCCCGGGGAGGCTGAGTCTGCTGCAGGTTACAAAGGGCATTATCCTGACATCCAACCCAAGATTTTTCTTCTTTGTCAGTCATGAAGCTTGAACTCTGGGCCTGGGCACTGTCCCTGAGCTCTCCAGCACAAGGCCAGAGGTCTACCACTTGAGCCACAGCACTACTTCCAGTTTTCTGGTGGTTAATTGGAGATAAGAGACTCACAGACTTTCCTGCCCAGGCTGGCTTTGAACTGCAATCCTCAGATCTCAACCTCCTGAATAGCTAGAATTACAGGTGTGAGCCATTGGAGCCCAGCTAACCCAAGACTAATCAGGTGATGGCTGCAGAAATGCTAAGCAAATGTGTGGTAGTGTTGGGGGACCCTACACCTTGAGATAACAGCATCTGAGGCTCCTGTTTGTCACATGCCCCAGTCTTATGTGTAGGAGAGGAAAAGGAGAGCACCAGACATGGCACATGGCATGGGGGGGGGGGAGAAACACCCTGAGCAAAGACCCCTGGATGGAGTATGGAAGGGACAGATGAGGTTAGACTTGGGAGGACCTGAGAGAAAACTGTAGCATTCCAGGCTTTGCAAAGCCACAGGGTTGTGTGACAACTAAGTTTTGTGCTACACAACACACACACACACACACACACACACACACATTTTGAAGTCTATGCATGTCATTGAGGAGGGCTTTGGAATCTTCTCATCCTGACGGTGGTCCTGAGCCCTGTGGGTCCTGATGAGGATCACTGCGTGCTCCATTGAGGCATTTTCATAAATACTTAGACATTCGGGCTTGGAGGCGTGGCTCAGTTGGCAGAGCACCAGCCAGTGAGTGAAAACATCAGGTACTGAGTTCGAGACCCAGTCTCAGACACAAAAAAAGACATTTAGCCTTTGCAATTGCTTGGAAGTAAGTACTAACAGTGGGGAGACTGAGGCACAGACAAGTTCCACAGTGAGTAAGGGCTACAGTGAGAACTGGAAGCTAGGCAGACCAGTGCACTTGACCCCACTCCTGCACTGCATTGCTTCAGCCTGGGTCTCCTACACTTTATGGCACAGCCTCCTGGCTCTTTTGTTCTGTGTCCTTTACCCCAAGGCTGCGGGACCCCTGCGCTCTTGTTAAGAGTGCAGGCAAGTCCAGCATCCATACAAACCAACCCACAGCTCAGGGAAGCCCAACTCTGGAGCCAGAGCTATGGCCAGGGGTGAGAGTGCACATCCACAGGTACTGGTACTTTCCATGAAAAGCCACGCTCGAGAAGCTTCCCAGAGATCCTCTGATTGTCTGTCTCGACATATCTTTTTTTTTTTTTTTTGCAGTGCATAAAACTGTCATTGAAGTTGTATGTAAAGCCCACAGTCCTCTGGGATCACCTAGAGATAGCTCTTTCCAGAAGCATCTTTGTGCACATTGTCTTGCTGAAACTGAAATGGAGGAATCTCTTCAATCTTTTCCCACACACTTTATATTAGCATCTATTAGTTGTACAAGGGGGTTCATGGCCGTAGCTGTACACAATGTGCCTTGATCAGACTTCCTACTTTTCTGAGAAAATAAGCTAGGTCTTCCGTGGAAGGTTTTTTTCCCTCTGGACAGGATTAAGACTTAAGAGAAATTCATAGGGGAAATTATTTTTACAGTATATACAGGTTATATCTGAGGCCAAATACAGTTTGAGGCTATCACTGGCAGGTAATTTCACGAGACCCCTTTTTATTCTATACACCTAGTGTGATGGTGCATATCTGCCTTCGGGAGGCTGGGATTGGGAGGATTATGGTTCTAGGCCAGCAATAGCCAGAAAAGTCCATCTCAGACTGAGACTCCATCTCAGAGTAAGAAACTGGGTGTGGCCATGTACTACTGTCATCCCAGCTATGAAAGGAAGGCCAAAATAGGTGGATCACAGTCCAGGAACATGCCTTAGCAGGATGACCTGATCTAAAAAAATCCAGTGTAAAAGGTGCATAGTGCCTGTTTAGCAAGCACAAAGCCCAGAGTTCAAATTCCCAATACTGTCACAAACAAATACCCTACCCCTTAATGGATAAGCTATCTTACCCATTCCAGGAAGGGGGTGAGGATGGGGTATACTACAGCATGCATAGCAGACGTGATTGCTATTGCTCCTCATACTTGATATTGCTCCTCATACTCGAAGCATCAACAAGCCCAATAAGAATTGAGAAAGGGGCCAGACACTGGTGGCTCACTCTTGTTATCCTAGAAGGCTGAAATCTGAGGATTGCAGTTCAGAGGCAGGCTGGGTAGCAAAATCCATGAGATTCTTTTCTCCAACTAACCACAAGAAAACTAGAAGTGAGCTGTGGCTCAAGTGGTAGAGCACTAGCCTTGAGCACAAAAGCTCAGGGATGGGCCCAAAGTTCTAGTCTCACAACTGACAAAAAAAATTGCTAAAATTGGGGGTATCTTGAAACAATGCGACAGGATTCTTAAAGTAATGCCAGTGTAAAATGAGTGTAAGACAATAGTTCTAAAGAGGAATTGTAATACAGGCATTGGTATTAGGAAAGACATTCTTTATCCCACTTCCCAACCTTTCTGCCATGGAGCTTTGTGTACAGCCAGGGAGACATTTGCCAGTCAAATGACCTTGCCTCTTCCTTCTCTCTCCTTCCTGCAGCAACAGTGCACTAACGGCTTTGACCTGGATCGCCAGTCTGGACAGTGTTTAGGTATGTGCCTCTCCCATCCTCCCCAGGGTGGCGTTGTTCGTGACAGCCCAGGGCTCTGCTGCTTCTTCCTCAGCTATTATCCAATCCTTATGTATGGAAGAGCATGGAATGAATGACTGAGGTCCAACCATGTCCTCTAATCGATCACTCTTTCTATGAACATCAGGCTAAGCACTATGAATTGACTGGTCCCTGCCCTCAGTAAGTTTTCCATCCCTAGGGGTGCTGTGCACAGTAGCTTAAACCTTGCACACTTAAGACCAGAGAGTTTTCTAGATCAGAAGCTCAGCATCGTTCTATCAGGCTAACCTGAAAATGTCAGCGGGCTGAGCTTCTTTTGGGAGGCCCAAGGGGAGCCTCTTTTCTTGCTCATGAGAGCTGTTGGCAGAGTTCCCTTCCTAGCAGTTATGGGATTGAGGTCATTTCCTTGCAGGCTGTCAGCTGATGGCCACTCCCAGTTTCTAGAAGCTGTCCTTATTCCTTGGCTGATGACTTTCTCTTCCATCCTCAAAGCCAACACGTTAAGTGGCTCTCGTTTCTCAAGGCCTTCCTTTTTCAATTGTGGTATTTCCAACCAGTCCTGCCTCTTCTTCTACCTTGAAGGATTCATGTGACTAGGCTGCTCCTGCTCTGCCCCTCCCCCCCCCAGCTAATTTAGGATGAACTCTCCACATCAAGGCCAGTGGATTAATAAACAGAATTCCCACAGCTGCTTAGTCTCTTTCCCTCAAGTAATACAATGCATTCACAAGGTAGCAAGGATAGAGGAAGAGGTACTTTGAGGAAGGCATTCTCTTAGCACGCCCTCTAGTGGGAGATGTAGACATAGCAAATGTGACAGGTTGGTGGAACAAATCCATCGCCAAGAGGAAGTAATGGCAATGGTCCCTGGGAAAGAAGAGGAAAGAGTCATACTTGATGTCTAGGGTCCGTGAGGAGTGATGGAGGCTATGAGGCCAACTATCTGGCTGTGACATGTCATCTCACTGACCACCAGGGTTGACTTGGCTGATGTAATTGTTTGGCTGGATGTCCGCTCTCCCCATTACTGTTCCAGGCATGTCTCTCCAAAAGCTTTGTAGTCAGTGGACCATTCTTCAGTGAAGGATATTCGGTAGCTGTGTTCTCCTACTGGAGCCTCCAGACTCTCCAGAGTGATAGAGGGCTGACCTCAAGAAATGGCATTCTGGGTGAAAAGAACAGCATAAGCAAAGACTAGGGATGGAAAGGAAGCTCACAGTATAGGAAAGCATGCTGTAGATGGAGCCCAGGCTACATGGAAACACTAAGTTAGCCTCTTGTTCTGCCTGAGCCCCATATTGGGGTAATAGTTAACAACTTCTTCTCCTCCTCCTCCTCCTCCTCGTCCTCGTCCTCGTCCTCCTCCTCCTCCTCCTCCTCCTCCTCGTCCTCCTCCTCGTCCTCCTCCTCGTCCTCCTCCTCCTCCTCCTCCTCCTCCTCCTCCTCCTCCTCCTCCTCCTCCTCCTCCTTCTCCTCCTCCTCCTCCTTCTTCTTCTTCTTTTTGCTAGTTCTGAGACTTGATCTCAGGGCCTGAGCACTGTCCCTGAGCTTCTTTTTGCTCAAGGCTAGCATTCTACGACTTGAGCCACAGCACCACTTCCAGTGTTTTCTGTTTATGTGGTACTGAGGAATCAAACCCAGGGCTTTCATGCATGCTAGGCAAGCATTCTACCATTACGCCACATTCCTAGCCCTAATAGTTAACTTCTATTATATTTGACTTAGGTCAAATTCTCTGCATTCTCTGAGCCCACATCAGCTCAGATCCAGAGAGCAGACAGATAATTTGAAGAGTGAGGAAGAAAACCTTGTTCTTGGAAATCTGGGCTCAGGCCAGACTGACCGTGAAGTACTTTGACTTGAGGATGTGTGGAGAACAAAGAGGGCAGCAGCCTTCTCTTCTAGCCCATGGTGTTAACTAGAAAACAGGCTGCTGCACTCTGAGCCTTGGCATTCCCTTTCCCAAGTTAGGGGTTGGCATGAGTTTCTCGGAGGAGATGGCGTGGGAGCTGTCAGGATCTAGGCCGCTCCCAGCTCCCCGGGCTCCAGTTCCACACAGGGCAGACTTCGAGGCTGGCGGCAGGGCCCAGCATCTGGAGCCAGGACGCTGCTCACTGCAGCCAGAGTTGCCCGCCTCCCCACCCCAGCACACCCCCCTCATAGCATGGCTGCACGAGCTGAGTGCCAGTGTGGTGGACCTACTTGCCGGCACAGTGTGGACTGATTTCAAGGCTCTGCTTTCTTGGCAAAACATTAGCTCTGAGCCGAGCCTTGTCTGTCTTTAAAAAAAAAATAGTTTTATGGTTATTCTAAAGGTGATGTACAGAGGGGTTACGTGTAAGTCAGGTAAAGAATCTATCTCTTCTTCGGCATCTCTTGTTCTTTCTCAGTGTTTCCCTCCCACTCCATAAGTTGTGTAGTTCATTTTCTACATAATGTCCAGTGAGTCCCAGCCTTGACTATCTTGACACCGAGGTCTCTTGCTCCACTGCCCAGTCGTGGTTTGGACTAGGAATGTCTTAGGCATATCCCTGTGTTTTCAGAGCATACGTGCAGACATGTGTTTCTATGTCCACAGATAAACCGGTTTAATGGTTATATATTCATGTTTACTGTTAGTTGCCATCTATGCAAATTGAGAGTGTCCATTATTACTCTTGGTTTTTTGTTGTTGTTGTTGGTTGTGGGGCTTGAACTGTGGACTTGGGTGCTGTCCCTCAGCTCTTCAGCTCAAGGTAAGCACTCTACCACTTGAGCCACAGCACCACTTCTGGTTTTCTGTTGGTTTATTGGAGATAAGAGTCTCACAGACTTTCCTGCCCAGGCTGGCTTTGAACTGTGATCCTCAGATCTCAGCCTCCTAAGTAGCTAGGATTACAGGCTTGAGCCACCAGCACAAGGCTGAGAGTGGCTATTACTCTCAATGGGCATGTAAGGTGAAAGAAGACACTTCATTTGAGTTTCTCGGGGGTCTATCTAGAGGAAAGAAGGAAGTGAGTGGCTGTTGAGGTTTCTGTGTATGTGGGCAAAATCAGAATGGAGGCGCATGAAGTGTTTCTGTTGGGGTGGCATGTTCAGTTGGGAAGATCTGCCAGCACTGAGCCCGGGGCTGGCTGGAGCCAGTGCTGGTGAACTGGTGAACTGTGTTTGGGGCCTTCATGTCTGTTGGTTCGAAGCTCTGATTACGGTGCCGTGAGCGCTCATCTTGCCCGTGGCTTTGCAGATATTGATGAATGCCGGACCATCCCCGAGGCCTGCCGAGGAGACATGATGTGTGTCAACCAGAACGGGGGCTATTTATGCATCCCGCGAACCAACCCGGTGTACCGCGGACCCTACTCCAATCCCTATTCGACGCCCTACTCAGGTCCATACCCAGCAGCGGCGCCCCCAGTGTCCTCTGCAGCGGCCTCCGCTGGGGCCGCGTCCAACTACCCTACGATTTCAAGGCCCCTTGTCTGCCGCTTTGGATACCAGATGGATGAAGGCAACCAGTGTGTGGGTGAGTACCCAGTGCCCCTCGTCCCTCTCCAGTGTGTGCTGGGGCTCTAGCCTGTCTCCCCAACATGTGAATTCGCTGTCATGCAACCAATGTCCCTGAGAAACAACACCTGCTTTCCGCCATTATCGTACCCCTCCGCCCTATTTCTGGGTTAACCACTTCCTCTCAGGACTTGAGCTTGCTGCTTTCTTCAGAGTTCCCAGATAGCTCATTTGTCTCTTCTTTTCTTCCTGTTGACTTCCTGTCTATCTCTATTATCTATTTATCATGGATATATTTTTTTAAAAACCAAGCTCTTCGCTGGGCACTGGTGGCTCACACCTGGAATCCTAGCTACTCAGGAGGCTGAGGTCTGAAGATGATGGTTCAAAGCCACCCTGGGCAGGACAGTCTGTGAGACTCCAATTAACCACCAGAAAACTGGAAGTGGTCTTGTAGCTCAAGTGGTAGAGTGCTTGCCTTGAGCGGAAGAGCTGAGGGACAGCGCCCAGGCCCAGAGTTCAAGCCCCACAACTGTTCCCCCCCCCCTACAAAAAAATCAAGCCCCTGTGTTCTCAAATAATAAATTTATCAGGTCAGACTTAGTGATCTTTCCAGATCACAGAGATCTCAAAGAGGTCTGGGAAGGTGCTGGGCCCTGCCTCCAGTGTGTTGTCTGGAAAATGTATTCCTACAATGGAAGCCTAGAGGTCCAGCACCTGTTCTGGAAGGAAAGTAGGTTCCTGCAGCTGGAACTGATGCGCTTACGGCTAAAAGGAGTCTTGCTGATGGGATCCCTGGAGGGAAAAATAGACACCATGTGCTCCAAGCCCCAAACTGGCAAGGGTGTAAGCAGTGGCCTCCAGAGCCTTGGGTTGTATTGTCCAGGGCGGTCGTGGAGTCATGGTCCCTTTGGCTGAAGCTGGATCAAATCCTTGAAACCAGCTCCAGACAGAGGGAGCTGCTCCAGAGTGAAGTCAGTGCATACCTTTGATCACAAGCCCTGTGTGCCAAAGCCCTTTGAGCCTGGATCCCCATTTGAGGACATTTCCAAATGACATGCAAATCCTCTTATCCTTCAATGGTCTGAGGAGTCCAAAGCAGGCACAAGAAATAGAAAATTTCAAAGAAGGGGATGAAATGAATACAAATTGAAGTTCATCAGAGTATGGGGAGAACATTAGGCTGCCTAGTGCGGTGTTGTTGATTTGGGGGTACTGGGGTGTTGGGGCTGTGGGCAGTGTCATCTGTAACGTCTCTTGTACTTCATGGGAATCATGTGAGTAATCTGCAAAGAGGTATCCTTCAGAGTCACAAGGGAAAACTAGATATGCCAAAGTTTAACCTTCTGCTGCACTGCAACTACTCTTCTGCACTGGCTCCAGGGGACATGGTGTGTGCGTGCGTGTGTGTGCGTGTGTGTGCGTGTGTGTGTGTGTGTGCATGTGTGTGTGTGCGTGCGTGCGTGCATGTGTGTGCGTGTGTGTGCATGTGTGTGCGTGTGCGTGCATGCGTGTGTGTGTGTGTGTGTGGTGTGTTGAGGGGGGATAGTCCAGTCAGCAAAGGGAAAGCTGTATGTGCAGGACACAGGCAAGCTGTGGGGGAAGGCAGTACCCGAGTTCCTTATAACAGCGGCAGCACCACAGTCACTGGAAGGAACTTGGAAAGCAATCTTTAATGTCAGCCTCTTCATTTAATGGAAAGGTAATGAGCACTTCATTTAGGCAATTATCCAGGTAGGATTTGAGTCAAGCTGGCTCAACTAGCAGATTGTAGTTCCTGACCAGATGACATGATCCCCAAAGAAATAAGCAACCCCCCAAGAAGCACAGAAAGGAGAACAAGGAGGGGATGCATCTGGCTCAGACAGGCCCCGTGACCAGCCTCTGTGTGCTCATGTGCCAGTAAGTGACAATTTGGGGGTGTTTCAACTTTGGGGGGTGAGGGTTCTCAGGTGGTCATGATGTAGGCACCTCTGGCTGATGTCTTGAGATATCCCATCAGCCCCTTTTGCAGAATATGGAAGAACTGCCTTGAGGCTCCGCGGGGTGTCCCCCCTCCCCCCCCTCCTCCCAGGGTTTCAAAGCCCTTGACAATGAGAACATGGCTGGGAAAGCATTCATTCCTGGTCCCTGTGATGTCATGCTATTTGTGGTTCTGAACCTGTCACCCTGAGATGCCGAGCTGTTCATAATAGCCCTTTTGTAAGCAGAGTACAATCTGGGAACCCTGGAGAGACCTGGCTGCTCGCCCATCCATTTCCAAAAAGTCTAGTATTATGCATTCATAAGTCCCGAGTTCTTTCTGACTTCCCTCCACTCCACCCCGCGGCTTCCTGACTTACAGATGCCTCACTGAGGCATTGTGAGAGGTCGGGTGAAGGGGTCCAGCGAAAGAAGAGATGGGGGAAAGCACTTGCCCCTGAGCTCGGATGACAGGCATGCACCACTGCACTCTTTTGTTGGGTTGGGACTCACTTTCAAGGAAGATGTTTCCTCTCTGGTGTCCAAATTAGATTACATCCTGTGCTGAGCAGAACCCTGGGTCTCCAGTACCTCTGACTGTCCTTTTAGTTTCTCAGCTTTGGGTCTCCCTAAACTCTGCCCTCTCTGGACCAAAATTTGAGTCTACAAACCTTTAGGGATGAAGCTGGATCACTCAGGACACATGGACCAGGGGGATTAGTGATCCAGGAACTACAGCCATGAGCCAATAGTGTTTTGTGGCATCGAGACACTGGCAGCTTGAGGGCTGGGAATGTGATTTAGTGGTAGAGCGCTTGCCTCCATGCGTGAAGCCCTGGGCTAGATCCCTCACTACCACAAAAACAGAAAAAGCCAAAGTGGCGCTGTGGCTGAAGTGGTAGAGCACTCGCATTGAGCACAGAGAGGCTCAAAGACAGTGCCCAGTTCAAGCCCTGGCACAAAAGAAGAAAGAAAAAAAGAAACTGCCAGGTTGGCTTGAGAGTAGAGCTGGATGGAATATGGGCCCACACAGGCATGGTGAACAGGCAGGGAGGAAAGTGCCGCTGGAGGGGAGAGTCACCAGCCCAGACCCTGACCAAACCAGAATCAAACACACCCCGCGAGTTCCAAACCAGTCCCATAGCCAGCCAGCCCAGAGCAGCGGGCCGAGGGCTGATGAGGTTGAGCCGAAGGGGAGAAGGAGAGTAGCTGCATGATTGCAGTAGCTCAGGTCTGGACATCTTCAGAAACCTTCCTGTCATGCATGCTGCCTCTGAATGCAGCTCCTGAATGCAGCGGATGTTGGTCTCTCCCTGAGTCTCCCCTCAGGGGCTAATCACGTCATCCCTCTGGGTGGACATTCCAAGTCCCACTTTGCTAATTGACTTGGCTCAGTGGTAAGTTCAGGGACTCCACCAGAAACTTAAGTCCTGGGAGGTGTTTCGGAGCTGAGAAAGCTGTTTTACTAGAGCTGTGCTACTCGAGTAAGAATTTGTCTGGACATTTCTGAGTGTGTGTGTGTGTGTGTGTGTGTGTGTGTACTAGGGCTTGAACTCAGAGCCTCTTGCTCTTGCTTAGTTTTTTTTTTTATTTATTTAAGGCTTAGCGCTCTACCACTTGAACCACACCTCCAGTTCTAGACTTTTTTTGTTGGTCATAGGGCTTGAACTCTGGGCCTGGGAGCTGTCCCTCAGCTCTTCAGCTCAAGGCAAGCACTCTACCACTTGAGCCACAGTGCTACTTCTGGTTGTCTGGTGGTTTCTTGGAGATAAGCATCTCATGGACTTTTCTTGCCTGGGCTGGCTTTGAACTGCGATCCTCAAACTTCCTGAGTAGCTAAGATTACAGTCATGAGCCACTGGTGCCCGGCTCAGTTCTAGACTTTTTTTGCTGGTTAATTGGAGAGAAAAGTCTCCAGGATTTGTTTGCTTGGAGTGGCTTTGGATCATCAAAACTCAGACTTCTGACCAGCTAGGATTGCAGGTGTGGCCCATCAGTGCCCAGCTCAATGTTGAAATGAGAAGCAGTATCTTTAATCTCTCACCTGCTGGGATTTTTGTCATTGATGAGGATGCCCAGGCAGGCAGAGAACAAAACATATGGATCCTTTCAGAAGATGGGTGAAGTTGGTTTGAGGTCTTCTCTTGAGTTATTTTTCATAAAAGTCAGCCAAGATTTAGTCAACTGGTGTTCACAGAGCACCTCCTGGATGCCAGGCTTTGGCCTAGGCACAGAAGGGCACAGCCACAGGGCTGTGTCCGGGGCTCGTGGTCAAGGAAAGGAGATGAGCCCACACAGCAGCTGAAATGCCAGGCAGCTTCTAAGTTTCTAAGATGGTAGAAGAAAAAGGCAAAAATCGGAAGGCCCTGGGAGTAGAAAGGCCCAGAACTTAGAAGTCAGACAGGTCTTGATTCTCATCTTGGTTTGCCTACTTCCTTTCCAGGTCTCTGTTTCTTCATCTGTAACTTAGGGATAACAATGCCTACCCCATAAATAGCATGAAAATACCTTGCTCAGGGTCTGAGGTCTGTTCCTGCGAAAGATTTGTGGAGGACGTCTTGAGATCCGAGAATCCTAAGAAAGTCTGAAAATGTCCTGAGGACTTGATTCTTTCAGTATCTACAGAGATGATGGTCCCTGGTCTCAGACATGTCCACTTTTCAGAGACCTCACTCAGAATCTGCTTCAAGATGCCAGCAGAGCTTGGTTTATTTAGGTTGTGAAATAGAGCCGCGGGAAGTTAGCCCAGGGTTGGCATTTATTCCAAGTGGCTAGGACAAGGCCAGGAGCACCGAGAAACCTCAGCCTCGGTGTGGCCAGCCTGCGGTTAGCCCAAACAAGGGAGGAATGGCGGAATTCAAGCATTCACGGTTTTCTTTCTGACTTTTTCACATTTTTAATCCAGACCTCCAGTTTGGGCTGTAACTTGAAACCCAAGCCTCAGCCTGACACCACGGGGGGGAAAATGTGTGAAGAGGGCTCCTTGGTGCTGAGAACTCTGGAGCCAAGCAGGCCTGCTGAGGGAAGGGCACCCAGGACAGAGGCTGGGGGTCTGCACTGGGCTTTGCTCAGAGGACCTTGAACTGGGCACCAGCATGCTTGTCCATGGGCCTCCCCCCCCGTCCCGCCCCCCGGCTCCAGGTTTCAGCCTTTACCCTGTCATGGGCTGCAGTGGTAGACAAGCAGTCAATGATCCCTGAACCTCAGTTTTTGCCATCTATAGCCAGGGATTATAGTGCCAACCTCAATGTGATATTTTGAGAATGAACTAGGGGTGATACATGTCCATTGTCCCATTTAGAGGCTGGCTAGTGGCAAGGGCTTCCTAAGTTAGTTTTTGTAACTATTGCTTTCCTGATTTCAAGTCTCCTCGTACCATTTTGTCCTCTCTGACTCCCAAGGGCACACCTCCTTTGGGCTAATCCTGCTGTTCTCGGCCCAGCTGCTCGCCACACTTGAGCTGCAGGAGTTGGGGTTGCTAGTGATTCCATGGTGGCCTCAGCATGAGAGGCCCCCCAGGAAGCCCCCCCCGGGGAAAGGCAGAGCCCCGCAGCAGGGGTGTGGGGTAGACCCTGAGGTTCTTTCTCCTAAGCTCCCAGGTGATATGATGTTGCTACAGTTGGGACCACACCTGAAGTGACAAAGCCCTTGTCCAGCCACTGATGCTTGCACAGGGTTGTGTTTAAGGAAAGAGAGAAACTTTTTTTTAATAAAAAAGCATATATATATATATTCTCATATTGCTTGGATCTGTTAGAAGAATGGCTATTTATTTATTTAATGCCAGTACTGGGGCTGGGACTCAGGGCCTGAACTCTTCCTTGGGTTTGTCACTCAAGGCTAGAACTCTACCACTTGAGCCACACCTTTACTGATAGCTTTTTGCTGGTCAGTTTGGAGATAAGACTCTTAGGGGATATGTCTGCCTGGGCTGGCTTTGACCTGCAATCTTCAGATCTCAGCCTCTTGAGTAGCTAGGATTACAGGCATGAGCCTCCAGTGCCTGGCTTAGAATTGATCATTTTGCTTAAAATTAAAACCTGAAAAAGAATTATATCTAAAGCCTAAATTAAGGCAGCATGCTGCAATCGTCAAACCAAAATTTCTCTAAGAAGTGGGCTTCGACCTCAGATTTATTAGTTGTGTAGCATTAAGAAATCACGTGACCTCTTTAGCCTACATAGTGCTATTTGTAAAAAATGAAAGGATGGATGGTATCTTTTCTGTAATATTAAAATTAAGGGATTTAATCTGTAGATTAGACTCGGGGGATTTATTCTCATGGGTTTCTCCCCCACACTAAGTTCTACCTGAAGCTGAGCCCGGCTGTCTCTTACGGTACAGTATACCTGTGCTATGACTGAGCAGACCTGTGCTGGGGGAAGGCATCACATCACCGCTACCATAGCTGTTTTGAGCCATGTCAACTATTTGTTTAAAAATCTTTTTAAGGGGCTGGGAAGGTGGCTCAGTGGTAGAGCGCTTGCCTTGCATGCATGAGGCCCTGGGGTCGATTCCTCAACACCACATAAGCAAAAAGAAAAAGCCGGAAATGGCATTGTGGCTCAAGTGGTAGAGCACTATCCCTGAGCTGAAGAGATCAGGGACAGCGCCCAGGCCCAGAGTTCAGGCCCCACTACTGGACTCCCCCCAAAAATCTTTTAAAATTGTTCTTATAAAGGTGATGGTCAGAGGGGCTACAGTTATGTAAGTCAGGTAATGAGCACATTTCTTTTTGGACCATGCCACCCCTTCCCTCACTTTCTCCAGTTTTTCCCTCTTCCCCCAACAATGTGTATAGTTCATTTTCAATGTAGTATCCAGTGAGTACCACTGCTGCATTGGTTTACCCTCTGTCCCTCCATTTCTGTGCCTCCCTTTACACTCCCAGAGACAGTATATATAACACGATTTCACACACACACAAATATATATCTTTTACAGTGCTTTGATGACTGTCTCACAGTCGAGTAGGTTTCCTTTGTAACTCTGTGGATTCTATTTCATGCAGTTGAAGGTGTCCCATCCATGTACTTTGTTTGTCTGCAAGACAGGTTTATGGCACACATACAAAATTTCTTGGACCAAATAGTTTCTCAACTCCTCTCCAACTCCAGAATGTTCTACTATTCTAAATCTTCTCTGTCTTCAGGGAACCTCATTTTGTATCCAGACAGTCTGGATTTTCTGTTAACTCTTTCTCACCTGGATTGTGTTTCAATCAAACCTCATAGTAGATGACGTCCTCTGCCAAGACTGTGCCTATTATCCGTCCTAAGACAGTGCTTTTCCCTAGCTGCAGCTGGCTTTGGTAACCGGCTCTGGTCTGGGGTGAGACTCTGCGCTTTGTCCAGGCTCACGTGCCGGGTGGAGTTCCACAGTCTGAACGTGACCAGCCCTTGGTACATTTGCACAGGTTATTTCCCCAGTGCCTAACACGGCAATTTTCTCAATGGCCTACAAGTTTTTCTTGGCTCTCATTTTATGTTCCTTGGTCTGGTCATGTTTCCTTCAATTTTAGTCCCTTGTGGATTTAGCCATTTCTGTGCGAGAAACAAATGGTTTCTTCTTGTAATAGCAAGAAGAGGGATGAAGCTGAGTACCGGTGGCTCACGCCTAGAATCCTAGTGACTCAGGAGGATGAGAGCCAAGGATCATGGTTCAAACCCTATCTTATCTCTAACCAGCAAATGCTAGAAGCAGAACTATAGCTCAAGTGATAGAACACCAGCCTTGATTGAAAAAGCCAAGTGAGAGCACAAGGCCTTGAGTTCAAGCCCCAGTTTACCCCCCCCCCCACACACACATACACAAGAAAGAGAACACAAAGAGTGTGGGCTAACAGCAAGACCATTTTGCTCCATTTCTGGTGTTCTAACAGGTAGATGTGTCACCAAGTTTCCAAAGAGCACTTTACCTGCTGGAGGACAGGAAGTCCAAGTTACCGCCAAAGCCAGAGATGAGATTTCCCAGGTGCTTTTGAAATTAGCGATAGATGCATATTATGAAGAGAAGCAATGAGTCTTTTTCTTTTTTCTTTTTCTTTCTTTTTTATTTTTTGAGAGACAACTAGGCCTGTTACTTAGGCTGGTCTTGAAGCAATCTTCCACATAGCTGGAAGTGCAGACATATTCCACACACTGGCCTTAGAGCAGTGGCACCAAATGTGCTGAAGTAGAGCTGGGTGACCATACCATCTCTTTGGTTGCCAAGTTTTAAAATCCCACAGTCGCACAACTGTCTGGTTTCGGAATTTAAAACTGTGTCCTATCTTCAAGATGAGATAGCAGTCCTCATCTTGGGAGTTTAGCAAAGGATATGCTGTGTGTCTGAAAGCCTGTGCTGACCCCTAAATGGTCATGCCATTTCTCCCCAAACCTATTGTAAGAGCCACTGCCCTGCTTTGTGTCTTAGCAGTTCCTGCCCGGCCTCAGGGCCGGCCATGTGGTAGGAGCCTGCTGGCTGCTCAGTCCAGCTTGGAGAGGGAAACTGATGGCGAAGGAGGAAGACAGGGATCTCCATTCGGGTTCAGTCACACCCAGATACAGTCGTGTGTTGCTTAAGGTGGGATTAGCTCTGAGAAGTGTGTCATCGGGTCATTCTGTGTCACACGGCCTCTGCATCTGTTTCTCCTTGGACCCCACTGAGGCCAGAGAGGAGCCTCCTGGGGCTGTCTCAGCTTTGGGGTATCCTGAATAACTACTCAGGCACCTGTGATCTTTCAGGACACCAGGTGGGGACCACAGTGGCTGAGGGGGCCACTCTGCATGGTGCAGGCATCCTGGGTGTACATGTGTTGAATTGAATGTAGGGCAAACCCCAGGGGCTGATGGGAAAAGAAGCCAGCGAAGAGCCCACGGGTGAGCTGATCCTGCAGAGAGCCTCCCTCACGGGCTTTTCCACTGGTGGTGGGGCTCTGCCCTTCATATCCTGAAGCCAGGACTTGGTTCTCAGGGGCCCACCTAGGCGCCTAGACAGCTCCTCACAGAGCCTCCTTCAATCATGCTACGTCCATTAGCACCCCTGGAGCCTGCAGCCCCCCACAGCTCCGATTTGCCTGGAGCACAGAGGAGCTGTGTTCAAAGAGATACAAGCAGATGCTCCCCTGGGGAAGGGTCTTGGGACCATCTCCTTGGGGGCTGGCAGAGAAAGGGCATTCCCAGGATTCCTTCTCTCCAGGGCGTCTCAGACAGCAGACAAGATGTCAGCAATTGACCTCCCACTCCCTCCAGCTTGTGGGAGCCAGGCCAGAGGGGAGATGGGGACAGCCAGAGCTTGGCTCTGCCGCGGGCAGCCAGGATCCACAGACTCCAGGGGACGGCTGGTGTGGTGGGGCCCGGAAAGCAGTAATCCTCCGGGGGGCTCTGTCCGTGCCGTCTGACTTTTCCTTCACACTGAAGCATTGCAGAAAGGCAGCCAGATGATTTATGAGCTCCACATATTTCACAGGTCTTTCCACGTCCTCCAGGATTTGATGAGGTCAGGCGGAGCAGACGGGGCTGCATCAAGATCAGTCTCAAACTGGCACCCCCCCCCCCCCCGCCACATTCCCAGAGGAGGGGGAGGATAATCATTTGAAGGACATTATATGAAATAGGGCAAAGACACGCACGCAGTGAAGCCAACCCCTGCTCCATTCCTGTTGGGGACAAAGAGACATCGCATGTTTTTCAGCCTCTGAGCTGAGGAGGGGTGGCTGCATCTGTTCGGACATGGGGGCCAGCGCAAAGCATGATGGGAGAGGGCTGCCTGGGTGATGGAGTTGCTCAGAGAAAAGTTAGGAGTAACCGTGGCATCTTGTACTTATCCCCCATCACTGATCGCATGGGTGTGTGTGTGTGTGTGTGTGTGTGTGTGTGTGTGTGTGTGTGTGTGTGTGTGTGTGTGTTCGCTGGTTCTGGTGCTTGAACTGCTTGAACTCAGAGTCAGGGTGCTACTCCTAAGTTGTTTTTTGTTTGTTTGTTTGTTTTACTCATAGCTAGGGCTTACACTGCAGCGCCACATCTGGCTTTCTGGTTAATTAACAATGAGAGTCTCATGAGTTTTCCTGCCTTGGGCTGGCTTCGAACCTGGATCCTCAGAAGGGTGAATCTGGCATTACCATCACTGCTCTGTGTATTCATAGTCTCTTGGCAGGAGTCAGGTGGGTGGCTAGGAAGTGTGCAATCCAATATGTAAATATGTGTAGCCCCACGAAATGAGGTCGTACCAGGGCTATGGTTAGTGGCCTGGCAGGAGTGCTTGCCAGAGTTTTGCAGGAGGTCAGGTATTACGCATCTGGACGACCATTTGATTCAACAGATGTTCACCGAGCACTTCCTGTGTCAGCTTCTACCAGGCTCTAGGGATGAACAAGACAGGGTCCCTGCACACAGAAGCAGCCTGCTGAGCGAATGTGAGGAGGGCCGGGAGGGGTGCGCGCAGGCAACTCATCAGTCTCTGCCACAAGCGTGAGAGAGGGCCACAGCAGGGCCGTGAGCAAAGGAGTGTGAGTTCTGCTCTGGACATGGATTTGCCCTCCATTATGTCTTTTGGGGAATCTGGTGGGATTTTCTGTATTGGAGACAGGGAGCAGCCTGACCAAAGGCACAGAGGGGAGGAAGTTCCTGGATCATTGAAGAAGGCTGGCCAGGGCTTGGCTGTGCCCCCTGGTCACCTGCCCACCTAGGGTACCCAGCATGGCCGCAGCTTGGACACAAGTCAGAAGGTCAGACATAGAAGGAGTGACGGAGCCCAGGGTAGCTGGACCTGACTGGCAGTCCGTGAGTGCCATGACTCAGGGTTTCTTCTGGCAACACTGGCTTTTGAGTGGGGAAGTGGTATATTTCCAGCAGCTTGTGTGTGTGTGTGTGTGTGTGTGTGTGTGTGTGTGTGTGTGTGTGTGTGTGTGTGTGTGTGTGTGTGTGTGTGTGTGTGTGTGTGTGTGTGTGTGTGTGTGTGTGTGTGTGTGTGTGTGTGTGTGTGTGTGTGTGTTCTGGTCCTGGAACTTGAACTTAGGGCCTGAGCATTATCCCTGAGCTTCTTTTGCTCAAGGCTAGCGCTCTACCACTTGAGTCACAGCGCCACTTCTGCTTTTTCTGAGTAGTTTATTGGAAATAAGAGTCTTATGGACTTTTCTGTCCAGGCTGACTTCAAACCACAATCCTCAGATCTCAGCCTCCTGAGTTGCTGGGATTACGGGTATGAGCCTGATGCCTGTTTCCAGCATTTTTGAAGGAGATCTCTTGATCTGACGTGCCTTCCGTTACATACCAGAGCAGAGGACCTCTGTCTCTAAGGCTTCCTGCAGCCCTGTGGCTGCTGGCATGCAGGTGGAGGTGGTCTCTGGGCACAGTGGGTGTGCAGGTGGCATCTTCTCACTTGAGGTGCTGAGTTTGTATTTGGTCTCAGGTCTAGGGACTGATGACAGGCCATCTCGTAATCATAGCACCTCGGTGTTCTAGGGTGCTGCTCAGTGCCCTCTTCTAACTTCTGACAAAGACCATGAGATCCAGCAGTGGCTGGGGATGAGCTAGCACTGGCATGGGGTCGATGGCTTCTCATGGTGGGAGATGGGATTCTGTAGCTGCCTCTTTATTTTTTTTTCAAGAGCAAAGCTAGATGCATTACATTCCCAAAGTCAAATTATATTACAAAAATCAAATTGTATTACAAATACTGATCAGAATAGTGTGGTATTGGCCATAAAAACAAACACATATATTACTGAAACAGAATAAAGAGCCCAGAAATAAACTCACTCATACATGGTCCACTAGTCCTCAAAAGTGCCAAGAACAAGGAACACAGATAATATTTTCAATAAACTGTGTTGTGAAAACTGAATCTCTACAAACAATAAAACTGGCCCTTTATTCCATATACAAAAAATAAACTCAAATTGATTAAAAATCAATAAGATCGGGGCTGGGAAGGTGGCTCAGGGGTAGAGCGCTTGCCTTGCATGCCTGAGGCCCTGAGTTCAATTCCTCAGTACCACATAAGCAAAAAGAAAAAAGCTGGAAGTGGCACTGTGGCTCAAGTGGTAGAGCGCTAGCCTTGAGCTGAAGAGCTGAGGGATAGCGCCCAGGCCCAGAGTATAGGCCCCACGATCAGATCCCCCCCCCAAAAAATCAATAAGATCAAATATAAGAAGAAAACAAGGGGAAATATCCGTGATATTGGTCTTGGATATGGCATAAAAAAGAGTCAGCAAAAGCCAAAAAGAAAACTATATGGTCAGCCTGAAATGCTTCAGCACAGCAAACGAAACAGCAAAAAGAAAAGGAAAAATTGGGGGGAAAATGTTTTTTTTTTCATTTTTTAATTTTTTTTATTGTGAAAATATTGTACAGAGGGGTTACAGTTACATGCGTAAGATAATGAGCCCATTTCTTATCAAGCATTGTAGCCTCCTCCTTTGTTTCCCCTTCCCGTCCCTTCGTAGCCTCTCCTCCCTCCACCCCCCCCCCACCAAAGTTGTAAAGTTCATTTTTCGACATAACGACTTGTACATCTCATTGTTGCAATGGGTCCTCCTGTATCCCTGTTTTAACTATTTGTTTTTTCCCTTCCCCTCCACATATACCAACATCATATATAGTGAAAGCAGGGGTTATACCATGGGCGAGGGACATACAAAGCAATAAAGACATAATCTTATAAATATATTAGAAACAATTGCATGAAAGATCTCGCTCTCTCTCTCTCTTTTTTGTGTCAGTCGTGGGCTTGAGCTCTGGGCCTCGGAGCTGTCCCTGAGCAATTCAGCTCAAGGCTCATGCTCTACCACTTGTGTAGCTGCCTCTTTAATTGACTCTTGCAATTGTAGTAATTCCTACTTGAACATAGACTCTGGTTTTTCCAAATAGCTTCTTGCCTACCATTCTAAAATAAATAAATACACACATATGTATAATATAGAAATATATTATATATTATAATAAACATTACAATAATATATAATATATGAATAGATCTCCTTGTGAGGAAGGCAGCCTCAAAAGCACCATTCGCTCTTTTTTTTTATTTTGGATGTTGATGCCTATGGAGATATTTATTTGCATGTGCTAAACTATGACAAGGAAAAGGTGGCCTTCTACTTTTAGAATGTTTAGAAGGTTCTATGACCATGGCAACATCCCAGACTCTGACGTTTGGGCTTGCTGACTTTAGAACCTCTTCCCCTCATAAGACGCCCCAGTTGTTTTCAGGCCATAGTGGCCTCCTTTCTCATCCTCAGGCATACTGGGTGTTTCTCTACCTCAGGACCTTTGCACTTGCTGGTCTTTCTATCTGGGACTCACTCTGGCTTCACTACTTTGGCTTGCTCTCTCTCTGTAACCATGTTACCTTCTTAAAGAGCCCCACTCTGAAAACTCCATCTTCAGTCATGCTGCAGTTATGTTCAATTGTAGCCCTTCTGGTTTTTCTGTCACACTTAGGGACATGTATGATGTCATCTGGGGCAAAGGTCTCCCACACAGAGGGCACGTCCTCCCCCTCCCCCCTGCTGCTGAGGCTCTGGGGAGAGACCCGAGCTTTCCGCTCCGGTGACACAGGTGCTTCTGGAGACCACACTTTGAGCTGACAAATAGCTACCCTGTGTGAGGATGTTCATCGTCTGCCCATCTCTTAGCTGTAAACTTCAGGGAGGGGAGAAATGTTACCTGGTCCCCACCTTGTCTCCTGCTGGTGTCCCTGGTGCCTGCGCAGGCTTTAGGAAGTGACTGGCACTGAACACGCAGGTGCAACGCCTTGCTTCATCCGGTCACCCAAATCCCTGCACTCTCAGGCCCCTGATAAAATAGTGCGGTGCAGTGCAGGCCTTCCCACCAGACTTCTTCCCTTCCCTCTTCCCTGCCTCCTGCAACACCTCTACCTCGCTCCTCTCCCTCCTCTCCCCTTTCTCCCTCTCTCCCTTTCTATTTCCCTTTCTTCCTTCCTTTTCTCCCTCCCTCTCTCCCCCTTTACTTCCCTTCCTTTCCCTCCCTCCCTCCCTTCCTTCCTCCTTCCCTCTCATCCTCCTTCCCTTCCTCCTTTCCCTTTCCTTCCCTTCCCGTCCCTTCCTTTCCCTTCCCTTCCCTTCTCTTTCCTTCCTTCCTTCCTTCTTTCCTTCTTTCCTCTCTTCTTTCCTTCTTTTATCCATTCCTTCGTCCTTCCCTCTCTCCCTCCTTTCCCTTCCCTTTCCTTCCCTTCCCTTCCATTTCCTTTCCTTCCTCTCCTTCTGTCCACCCATCCTTCTGTCCTTCATTCCTTTGTAGCCCAGGATTGTGTTGGACTTGAGATCCTTTTATCTCAGCCTCCAGAGTGTTGAGATCATTGGTGTTTGCCCCATATTAGTTATTCTAAATTATCTAGAGAAGATCTGTATACTTCATCTCTTGATAACTTAGAATAACTAATAGAATAACTAATACAATGTACATGCTGTGTACATAGTATACTGCCTTGTTCAGGGAATAAATAATGACAAGGAAATGTTTGGTACAGTTGCAATCCCCCACCAGTTCTACCCAGAATACATTTGATCTTTGGTTCGTTGACTCTGCTGCTGTGACCCTGCAAAGGGACTCTGCGCTCTTGGGCCTTTTCCCCATATCATTTATTAATGTTGTGAACTGCCTGCTGGAATGATGTTCAGGAAATCCCAGGCGATGAATTCCACTCTGTGGCTTCAGGGAGTGTTTTCAGAATTCCAGCTGCATCTAAGGACAGGTGTCTGCCGCATCTTAGAGCCATGCTGCCACCTTGAAGTGTACCCTGTCTCCGGCTGTGGAGGGGCAGGTGCATCCTTGTCTCCTTGGGAGACCAGGCAGGTAGTTCTGGGACAGTAGACTGGGGCTGAGTGGGTAGGCCCTGGGGGCTGGGACTGTTGGCTGAGGTTTTCTTCTGTGATGAACAGGTGAGCACCCGGGGAAGAAGCTATCCTCTTGAGCTTGTTGGGCCTATGTTCTAAGAGACAAACTATACAGCTCAGCCCAGGCACCCAAGTAGAAACCTTTGGGACATTTTCTGGATAAACCAGTTAGAAACCGGTGACTGGCTTGCACGGAACACTTCTGTGTTTGCTGGTACTTTAGAATCCTCTGTGTCTGAGACCTTCTTCTATTCTTTGGTTTCAAGAGAATCAAGTTGAAATTTTTTCCCAGACTATAGCTAAGTTTTAACAGTAAGATTTTAAAAAAAGAAAATCTTCCATCACCAAAGGGCGCTGGAGAGGAGATCTAAGGTAACTGCAGATCTCTCAAAGCTGAAAGCCTGGCATGGAAAATGCTAAGGATTAACTTGGGCTGAGCGGAGGGGGGGGCAATCTCATTCTCCTGTTGGGGAGCAAGCCTCGTCCCCAAAATGACAGAAAATGGAGTGAGGGGAGGGGGTCCTTGGGGAAAGGTGTTGCTAACTCCTGACGGCCAGCTACTAACCTGGGAGCAAGTACCTCTGCCTGCTGGAGTGAAAGGTCTTGACAGAGAAGGGGGACATTCATGGTGGAACTGAGCCATCTGGTCACCAGCAATGTGATGTGTTGATGCACACAGCGGGCCATTTGCATAGCAGAGAGAACACACAGCATCGGGATTCTTCAGCCTGTACACCAATGTTGTGTAATTGAAAAAAAAAACAAAACTGAGTGTGAAGCCGAATGGCCTTGGGCAAGTCACTTCTCAAACATGAGCCCTGAGATGACTTTCCTTACTCATTCCGAGTGAGATCCCGGGAAACTCGGGTTCCACTGACCCACATAGCTTTTCCGTTCTAAGCACGTAAAAGGGTCAGGATTAGATGGGCCGGAGCATAAAGCAATGATCCCTTTCAAGTGGGCACCTAGTGTTGGTTTCCGTTCCTTTGCCCAGAGTCTAGTTTGCAAAGTTCTTCCTCATTGTACCGCATGATGTGCCAAAATGATCTCTCTGCATAGGCCAGAGGGCTGTGTTCTTTCCCTATCTAAGTTCAGTAAATTGTAATCAATTGAATACAGAGCATTCATTGACTGCTAACATAAATCGCCTTCTAAAAATGCAAAAGGAGGGGGCTCGAGGTGCTGGTGCATTTGCAGCTAGACAAGTCTCAGACGAGTTAATGGGATAGAGAGTTATCAGACGACAGCTGACAGTGAGGGCTTGGCCTTGGCTCTGGTGACAGAGAGGTTTTCCAGGGTCACATTCCAGGGCCGCCTTCTGACCGTGAAGAAGAGGATATGGGGTTCCAAGATCAAGCCCGGAAAGCCACACACACACACACACTAATAGGGTCTCATCAGCAAGAACCCTGAGAGCAGACAAGGAGGGGGAAGATGGGAGTCAGTGTCCATCTGGAGGTCTGGGAAGCGGCCTCGGGGTGGGAAGCACTTGGCGTTTTGTGCTAGTGTAGCTGTAGCAAAGTGCCAGAGTCTGCGTGGTATGAACAGCAGAAATGGTCTCACAGTCCTGGAGGCTAGATGGTTGGGTCCTTCAGAAGGCTGTAAAGAGGTTTGGTCCCCTCCCTCCTCTCACCCAGTGGCTGCCCATCTCCCCAGGGCTTCAACTTTCTGCCTTCTGTGTGCAGATTTCCATGGCCACATGTGCATGTGTGCATGTGTGTGTGTGAGTGCATGTGTGCGTGCATGTGTGTGTGTGCGTGTGCTAGTCCTAGGGCTTGAAGTCAGGGCTGGGGTGCCCTCTCTTAACTTTTTTGCTTGTGCTTTACCAGTTGAGTCACACTACCACTTCTAGCTTTTTTCTGGTTAACTGGAGATAACTGCCCAGGCTGGCTTTGTGAATAGTGATCCTCAGATCTCATCCTCCTGGGTAGCTAGAATTATAGGCATGAACCACCGGCACCTGCCCAAATTTCCTTTTTCTTAGAAAGGCATTGGATTAGGGACACCCTATTGGCTTCATGTTAGCATGTTTACCTTTGCAGTTCCTGTCTCCAAATGCAGTCCTATTTTGAGGTATTGGGGAATCAAGATGTAATGGGGGGGGCAGTCATAATTCACCCTGCAACCCAGAACTCTTTTTCCTCTACGAAGGACACTTCTGGGGGCAGAGATCCCTGAGAAGTCATTCTTCATCTGTGTGTGTATGCGTGCGTGTGTGCGCACATGCGCACTTGCCATGCCAGTATGGGATTTGAACTCACAGCCTGGGCATTGTCCCTTAGGTTTTTCACTTAAGGCTAGCATCTGTCACATGAGACACAGCTCCACTGCTGGTCTCTTGGTGGCCAATTAAAGATGAGAGACTCACACACTTTCCTGCACGGGCTGCCTTCAAACCATGATCCTCATGTCTCAGCTTCTTGAGTAGCTAGGATTCCAGGCATGAGCCACTGATGCCCAGCTTATTCTCATATTTAATGATGCAGTCTGTAGGTGAGTGTTTCTTCCTAGGAGGCCCCAATCCATTAGTCCACTAGAACCTCTTCCCTCTTGGAGTTGCCAGAACACTTTGCTGGTACCTCTGACTAGACATACATTACATCTCCCTGTGACGTGGAAATGTGTCTGAGCACTCATCCCCACTGCAGCCTGTGTCTCGATTGTCCCCTTCGCATCCCTTACCTCCTGCCTTGCATGGATAATGGGATCCATAATATTTGTTGGCTTGTGGATGGACTCATGGTCCAAGAACATTGAGTAATAAAGGCCAGATAAACAGGAAGACAGGCCTATTAGAAAACAGCAATGACAACTGGCCTTTGCTCAGATTCTTTGCACTCACTGTCAAGACAAGCTGAGCTACTGGACTTATAAAGAAAACTCTTCCCATCCTTCATCCTTGCTTGACCACGGAAGGTCAACAGAAGAATCTGCAGTCTGGGTGCTCAGCATTATTGAACCTCCAGAGTTCAAAGAGAATGAGTCTTGGGGCCAGTTTTGAAGGAACTCTTCAATCATCTCTTAAATAATGGCATTCTTTTGGCCTGGCTATGTGGAGACCTCTCCTTCCACCCCCCAACCCAGTGACCTTCTGTCTCCCCCTCTGTCCCCACGCCCCTTTCTTGG
Source organism: Dipodomys merriami (assembly GCF_024711535.1). Taxonomy (NCBI): domain Eukaryota; kingdom Metazoa; phylum Chordata; class Mammalia; order Rodentia; family Heteromyidae; genus Dipodomys; species Dipodomys merriami. The sequence goes on from NW_027206069.1 coordinate 9,503,548, forward strand.
CTGGCTGTTGGGTCTGCTGCAGTGAGCAAAAGCAGTAATCCAGAGCCACGCCCCCCAGAGCCTGACTCTGCAGGAACAGCTGGACTTTGGCAGGCGGAAATGTGAATAACTTAAAAGCCCTCTGTTCCCACAATGGCATGTGGGAGATGAAGGGCGTTTTGACAGCAAAGGAAGGCCACCATCTTGCTAAAAGAAGGCTCACCTCTGGATATACTGGTAGGCCAGGGTAACGACGGGCCCTTGCACTTCTGGAATGATTATTGGGGGCTTCAATCTTTGGGCCAATGATCGTTCACTCCAGTATGTCTTCAGCACTTTTGTGAGTCCTACCTGACAAATGTTAAGAAAGATCATTTCAGGCTGTTGTGTTCTTAGAGATTTCTAAGAACACAGCACATTTCTCCAACATAGTTCATTTTAAAAGGCGAAACACATTCACTAATTGCTGTTGATGCTTTGATTATCTATGAAACGAATGTCAGTATTAGAACTCTTGGTTCCATTAAGCACTAGAGACATTTAATTATAGTTGGTGTATTCATAGTTGGAATTTTTGGGGGTTGTAAGCAGCATAATCCTGGCTCAAAGTAGCTTAGGCAGGGTAACAAAAGAGCCCAACACAAACCAAACAGTGACATAAATTTATTTATTTATTTATTTGCCAGTCCTGAAGCTTGAACTCAGGGTTTGGGCACTGTCCCTGAGCCTCTTTGTACTCAAGGCTGGCACTTTATCACTTGAGCCACAGTGCCACTTCTAGCTTTTTCTGGGCTGTTTATTGGAGATAAGAGACTCATGGACTTTCCTGCCTGGGTTGGCTTTGAACCATGATCTTCATATCTCAGCTTCCTAAGTAGCTAGGATTCCAGGTGTGAGCCATTGGTACCCAGCTCATTATTATTATTATAGTTATTGTTAATTATTCTTATATCAGAAAAGTTTAGGAATAGAACAAGCTTTGGATATGGTAGGATCCAAGCGCACAGCAATACCATTTGGCCTCAGTGTTTTCTTCTCTTCATCTCTTGTCTATAGGACATAGGCCTCTCCATTCTCAGAACAAGTTGTGTCAGAGACCATCCTGGAAGCTCTAGTCTAGTGCATTTCCAGCTTAGTGATCTAGAGAGACTGTTCTAATCTCTAGATCACCAGCAAGATGGTATCGTCAGGCCGGCCCTGAGCTCATCACCATGCCCAACAACCTGTGGCCCTGTGATATGGCAAGGCTGGTGCCCCAAGGCTACCCCATGACCCAGCAGTAGGCCTAAGCCCAGCTGGAACACGAAGATGAAAGGGCAGAAAGGTGGTTACTCAAAGAAAATTCAGGTATGATTGCCAGATAAGAGAAGCATGGAGGCTGGGGGTATGAGCTGTACCTGGGATCCTAGCTTCTACATAGAAACAAAAGAAACCAGGGGGTCAGAATTTGTGCTGAGCAGGGTCAGAAAATGAAGGATGTATTCACCAGCAGATCTATTCATGCACACCAGCTTCCCTGACATTACAGGGTAATCACTAGTAAAGGAGGAAGAGACCTGGAGCCATTACCTTTACCACTCACTTGTCCTAAGGTAGACAGATACCCATTCTGCTCCTCAGAGACAACTAACTCCACCTTTCACTACAATTCATCAAGGATCTGGGTGCCACTGGCTCATGTTTAGAATCCTAGCTCCTTAGGAAGCTAAGATTGGGAAGACCAAGATTCCAGACCAGTTTGGGCAGAAAAAAAAAAAATCTATGAGATTTCCATCTCAATGGAAAGGCGTTAGGAGTGGTAGTGTGTACTTGTCAATCCAGAAAAAAAAAATAGGAGGATCATGAGACCCCATTTCTAAAATAACCGGTGTAAAAAAGGGCTCAAAGCATGGCACATTGGTGGCGTGCCTGCCTAGCAAGTAAAAAGCCCAGAATTAAAACTCCAATATTGTCAAAGAAAGGAAGAAATGAAAGAAAGAAGGAGGGAAGCAAGAAGGAAAGAAGGAAAAGAAAACATATCATTCCTATGTGTTCTCTCAGTTTTTTTTTTACTTTTATTTTTTTTTATTTTATTTTGTCCTCTCAGTTTGAATATACTGTGTCATTTAATGGTGAGGATATGTTCTGAGAACGTTAGAAATATATCATGGTATGAACATTATACAATGTACTTACACATATCCGGCTGGCACAGGGTGCTCTGTGCCAATGTGGCCTGTTGTTCCTAGGTTACAAACTTGTACAGTGTGTTATTGTACCCTGTGCTGTAGCCATTCTAACACAAAGGTTGTATCTGTGTAGCTAAATATTTCTAAACACAGAAAGGTACAATAAAACATAAGGCGATAGGAATCTTTACCTTCATTCTAACCTCTTGTGACCATTCTCATCTGTGATCATATACCACTTACCTGTTACCTGACTGTATAATCTTGTATTCCTTCTCAGTTCTAAGAATTTTCTCATTTTTCTTATCAACACTTCTTCTGTTCCATGGTTTATGTAGCAGCACGTTCTTAGCATTTATGGGGATCTAATTTCATCCTTTTTGTACTGAGTTGTGTTTTAATTGCATGGTGGTCTGAGTGATACAGATTCTGCAAAATCTGTTTGGAATATGGTTTTGGTATCAATAGTGCCTGACCTTGTGTCAAGAATATAGAAGTTGCTTAGTGACTGTTCACTGGGATGGTGATGAATAACTGTCTGTTGACTGGCATTAAAGGAATTGTTTCACTGGCCTCAGTCAACCTGTCCTAGCCTGCCAACCAAATCATGTTCAGATAGCCTTGCAAATGACACCAGGGCTGCAATAGCCTGCATGTTTGTCCTCTGTGCATCTTAGCTCCATCCTGCTCGTCTCTTTGTTCTTTGGTCGGGGAAGAAAACAAACACAGTGCGAGTGAGTGAGAGGCCAAATCCATCAGGGTTAAATACAAGAGGGTTTAGATGATGGCTTTCCTACTTTTTGTATGGAAAAGAAGCAATTTTTCTCTGATACAAATGATTCTATAAATATGCAGTGAATGAATCCCTTATTTCATTGAATTCCCTCCAAATTCAGGCCTGATACTTCCATTTTAAGAAAACAGACATAATGTAATGAGTGATAAGGTTACTTCAGTTCTTGGTAGGTACATTTAAAATCTATTAATTAACTATTTCTATGTCATCATTTATAATAATAAGATTTGAATGTCTTTGACTTACCTAAAAAGATACAGGTAAATAAAAGCTTCAGGCTGAATTCTGCTTGTAAAGGGTATAGGAAAACAAAGAATGAAAAAAAGGCCAATCACTTTGGCAGTGGCCAATACATTTTGATTAAATGCATAGAGAAAGAAGTAAGCTGTCTTTTATTTGGTGTCAGCAACTGGGACTTAACTCAAAGCCTTAAGTTCTGAGTTTTTTTGTTTTGTTTTGGTGCTAATCCTGGAACTTATACTCAGGGCCTGGGCACTGTCCTTGACCTTTTCTTACTCAAGGCCAGTACCTTGCCACTTGAGCCACTGCTCCACTTCCAGCTTTTTTGGTAATTAATTGGAGATAAGAATCTCACAACTTGGGCTGGGAAGGTGGCTCAGTGGTAGAGCTCTTGCCTTGCATGCATGAGGCCCTGGGTTTAATTCCTCAGCACCACATAAGCAAAAAGAAAGAAGCCTGAAGTGGCGCTGTGGCTCAAGTGGTAGAGCACTAGCCTTGAGCTGAAGAGCCCAGGCCGAGTTCAGGCCCCACGACCGGACCCAAAAAAAAAAGAATCTCACAACTTTTCTCCTCCAGGTTGGCTTCTACCATCAGTCTTTAGATTTCAGCTTCCTGAGTAGCTAGGATTACAGGTGTGAGCCACTGGTACCTGACAGCTTTTGTCTTTTTCTAAGTCCCTCCAAGAATATTTGAAGATGTCTTGAAAAAGATTCACAGGGAGGTACTCCAGCATTTTTATTTCAGAGCAAATAGCAAGAAATAGCACATTTTTTTTCTTTTTTGGAGGCAGGATTAGATGTGAAGCTCAGGCTGGCCTTGAACTTGTAGTTCAGTTTCAGCCTCCGTGACTGCTGAGATAGTGGCATGTGCCACTGCCCACAATATTTAAATATTTCTCTTGTTATTATAAAGATGATGTACAGAGGGGTTGCAGTAACATTAGTCAGGTAAAGAGTACATTTCTTTTTGGACAATGTCACCCCTTCCCTCGCTCTCTCCCAGTTTTCCCCTCCTGTCCCCACCTACAAATTGTATAGTTCATTTTCAACGTAGTATCTAGTGAGTACCACTGCTGCATTTGTTCACCCTTTGTCCCTCCATTTCTGTGCCTCCCCCTTAGTCTCCCGAAGACGTATAAATCAACAAACAGCATAAAAAGGAAAGAAAATAAAAAACAGCAAAAAATAAAAGAAAAATCTTGATTTCATTTCCTGGAGTTCCTTTCAGAAAATCTTATTTTGTACGGCACATAGGCATTGTGCCTTTCTGTCCCTCTCCTAAGGTCTACCATATTTTTTTTAACAAGATGTCTACGTTGTAACAACCTTTGGACATCCTAACCATGTTCCTGTACTGCAGCATTATATGTACCATATGACAATATCTGCCCTAATGTTTTTAGAAACATAATGTTGGTTGAAGCAGTGTTTATAATAATTCTGTGACATGGGCAGAAAGTAGAAGATAGCTTGGTTTTGTTTCCAAGCACTTTTAAGGTGGCATCAGGCGAGGATCCCTCTTCCTTTCAGGCTACCCTGTACCCTGACGCTTCTCCCTGGGAAGGTCTGTGCCCTCATTTTGGTGGCAGAGGCAAGTTGTGGGTATCTCCAGCTTTGGCAATGGCTTTCCCTCCTGCCCCCTCCAGAGGGCCTCCTCAGCCCTGCCTCCATTTGGAGCAGGCATTTGTGGTGAGGGCCAGACATTCACCTGGACCACAGAGGATTCAGATCTATCAGCCTCTGCAGACACAAAGGTCTGAGACCCAGTTTCTCAGGGGAGGAGACAGAAGGAGGAAGACTCGACCCCCAAGTCACTGGGAGCCACTCCTGGACTCGAATCTGGTTTCAATTCCTCTTTTTCTCTTCATTTAGGATGCAGATTCTCCTGCCACTCCCTCCCTTTTTTCCCTCTGTCTTCGGTCCTCCATTTCTGAATATGAAGCTGTACAGTCAGCCTTGTCTGGACACAAGTTATGTGCTTGGCAGTGTTAAGACATTTGCTTACATGTAATCTTCACCAAAGTCCAGGAATAAGGATCAGCATCAAGTCTTCTAACACATGAGACCATCAGGGGTTAACAAATAAAACTTCCATAAATGGTTTAAGTCACATAGCTAAGGGCAAGAAATGTGATTTAGTGGTAGAATGTTGCTTAACATGCATGAAGCCCTGGGTTCGATTACTCAGTACCACATAAACAGAAAAAGCCAGAAGTGGCATTGTGGCTCAAGTGGTAGAGTGCTAGCCTTAAGCAAAAGAAGCTCAGGGACAGTGCCCAAGCCCTGAATTCAAGCCCTAGGACAGGCAAAAAAAAAATCACCTAGCTGAAAAATGAGAGCCAACACACACACACACACACACACACACACACACACACACACACACACACACACACACACACACACACACACACACACACACACAGACACACACACACACACACACACACACACACACACACACACACACACAGAAAAAAAGAAAATGAAGGGCAAAGAGCCTCTCAATAGGTCATCCAATGAAGAGTTTCTCTTCATCAGCTGAGCTAGGTCACACACACACACACACACACACACACACAGATTGGGGAGAGGGAGAACATTTTTGTTTTTGAAATTCCTTTTTATAATTATTATTTTGAACTTGGTCAAAACCATGTGTACTAAATAAATCCATTAGTAAGGGGGACTTTCTGTATTCTTAGCCACCTGCTGGTTCATTTCTTTTCTCTCTCTCTCTCTCTCTCTCTCTCTCTCTCTCTCTCTCTTTTTTTTGTTAGTTGTGGGGTCTGAACTCTGGGTTGGGGCGCTGTCCCTCAGCTCTTGAGCTCAAGGCTAGCACTCTACCACTTGAGCCATACCACCACTTCCAGCTTTTTCTGCTTATGTGGTGCTAAGGAATCGAGCCTCATGCATGAAAGGCAAGCGCTCTACCACTGAGCCACCTCTTCTTTTTTGTTTTTTGTTTTTGGGTCAGTTGTGGGGCTTGAACTCTGGACCTGGGCACTGTCCCTCAGTTTTTCAGCCCAAGGTGAGCTTTCTGCCACTTGAGCCACAGCCCCATTTCTGGTTTTCTAGTGGTTAATTGGAGATAAGGGTCTCACAGATTTTCTGCCAGGGCTGGCTTTGAACCATGATCCTCAGATCTCAGCCTCCTGAGTATGTAGGATTACAGGTGTGAGCCACCCGTGCCCAGCTCTTTTTTTTTGTTTGTTTAAATAATTTATTGTAAAGGTGGTGTACAGAGGTGTTACAGTTACATAAGAAACGTAATCAGTACTCACTCCCTCATGTCATTATGAAGGTGATGCAGAGAGGGGTTACAGTTACATAAATCAGGTAATGAGTGTTTTTTTCTGGGCAGTGCCACCCTGTCTCTCACTGGTCCACCTCTTGAAGGAGCCATCGTCACTTCATTCTTACCATAAGAGACCTTGGGTTTGAGAAATGGGTGGATGCGAGAACATTTCCCTATACCATCACCCAGTGGCCAAGACTTGCGCTCACTTCCCTAATTTGGACCCTTCCTGCTGTACATGTTGTCTTCTCTACTCAACTGTAAGCTCTAGGAGGACAGGTGGTGGTAGCTGCATTTTTAGAGATAAGAAGGCCGTGGTGCACAAACATGTCCTGGTGAGCCAGTGCTAGGGTGGTCATCTCACCCAAGGTGTGGGAAGAGTGCACCTGAGGACTCCATTATCAGACGTGGAGAGAGAGCTGGCAGGGAATCCTTGCTGCTTCTGCTGCTGCTTGCTGCTGCTAGACTGATTAATTGCCTGGGCTGAGTTTGCACACCTGGGTATTCTCACAGCCCAGTGCCAGGCTGAGCGTTTGGTTCCAGGTGGGGAGATAAGGTTGGATTTTCCAGTGATGCTCTATGAGGTCCTGCGAACGGCTCATTTGAGGACAGGAAGATGCATCTTTTTCCTTCTGGGGTCAGCATTCCTCCCTGCCATGATTGCTGAGGGCAAACTTGATGTCAGGCCCTTCTGGGAGAAAAGAGGAAGCAGCTACTCCATCAGGCCAACCACCTTGCTCTGAGTGTTTGTCTCCACTTACATTTGGGGCCCTGGTCCCCAGTGTGATGGGATGTAGAGGTGGGGCCCTGGAAGGTGAGGGTTTTTGGATGACATCAAGAGGCCGGAGACTTCCCAAGGGATTGGTCCAGCCCTTAGAAGGGAGGGAAAGCCTTGATTTCCACCACGTCAAGGCCTTCCCCAGACTTTACAGAGGCCCCTGCTAGAACCCTGATCTTAGACTAAGCCTCCAGAACTGTGCTCAAGTGGGTAGAGTCCCAGCTTATCAGTCAAGCTGAGTGAGAGCACAAGGCTGCTGAGTTCAAATCCCCATGAGAGATTTGGTAGGGGTGTGGTGGGGGTGTGTGTGGAGAAAATGAGACCTCTGTATTGGAAGAAAGACACTATTCTTTCTCTTCCTTGGAATTTTTGTACTCTTGGTCATTACTTAGGGATAGTGTTTCCAAAAACTTAGTTAAGATTCAGAGGATTGAGTTCACTCATAGAAAACAAAAACACTACCAGTACAAAAGGGAGGGAGCAACTTTCAAGGCACAAGATCCCTAAGTTAAGGCACCCAGCCACTGTAATTGAATCACAGCAGAATTGAATTCTGTGTGCCAGAAATGCCTTCACTTGGCTAGACTGTGCTAGGGCTTTCCTAAGGCTCCACCCCAAAATGTAGTGGTCCCTGGTATCTGTGGAAGACGTGTTTCAGAAGCCCATCTTGATGCCCAAATCCTTAGACACCCAAGCCTCTTGTATAAAATAGCACCATCTTTGCATATACTCACACTTATCTTCCCTTTAATTTATCTCTAGGTTATTTATAATACCAAATGCATGCAAATGTTTATATAAACTGTTGTTATACTCTATTGTTTCAGGAATAATGACAAAGATGACTGTCTGTTGGTGCATACCTGCAAACCTAGCACTTGGGAGGCTAAGGCAGGAGACTTGAGTATTTGAGGCGGTCTGTATATATAATCAGGTTCCATATGTCTTCTGCCTGTGGTTAGTTGGATCCTCCATTGTACAACTTACATTTATTAAGGGCCTGTTGTACTGTTGTAGCTAGTGGAGACAACGATTCCAGTTAGGAATCAACATCTGATTTTTGAGTACTTAAACTCTCTTCTAGCCTCTTAAATGCCTCTCCAAACTAAGCCAAGTTGCTTGGAGTACACCAAACATTTTAGTACAGTCAGACTGCTGTCAGTCAAGCTACTCTTGGGTAGCTAGAGTTTGGGCTGCTGGCTTATATACATTCAAAGATCTCTGCTGAGGGAATAAATGACAAGAATTTTAGTAATTGAAAAATATATTTTGAGGGCTGGGAATGTGGCTCAGTGGTAGAGTGCTTGCTGAAATACATGAAGCCCTGGGTTCAATTCCTCAGTGCCACATAAACAGAAAAGGCCAGAAGTGGCACTGTGGCTCAAGAGATAGAGTGCTAGCCTTGAGCAAAAGAAGCTCAGCGATAGTGCCCAGGCCCTGAGTTCAAGCCCCAGGACTGGCTATCTATCTATCTATCTATCTATCTATCTATCTATCTATCTATCTATCTATCTATCTATCTAATATATATAATATTATACATATATATTATATATGCATATATTATATATTATATGTATAATATATGTAACATATATAAATATTATACACACACATATATTTGAGCCTTACATCTGTCTGTTTTACAGTCACCATAAATGCCCAAGCCTCACTCCCTTGAAAAACCATTTCTAGATTGAGAATGGGCCATCCCTTCTCCTGAGTGTCCCAACATCTTGATGATGGCTAGTCAGGAAGAGCCATGTGCTTCCCCTCCCCCACTGCAGTGTCCGCCCATACACTGGCATAAGTTAAATGGGCTTGGCCAATTTACTGCCCAGTTTGAAAGCAACCATCATCAGTTGATGTTTACCAAGCACTCTGTGCATGAAAATAATTACCCAGGAACCAAACAATATGATCCTCATTACTTGCATTGTTTGTCTCTGTTAGATGATCATAGCAAAAATTCTCCTCTAAGCTCTCACTTCATAGATAGAAACGTAGAATCTCCACGGAGATGTTGGCTCTTCAATTCCAGCTGCTTTTCTCCAAGAGGAAATGACTTGTTTGGAAAACAGACTGCATATTTGTTGCCTAATTAGAGGTGCAACATGAGCAAGCTTTGGTATTCCATGCTAAATATCAAGCTTTGGGAAAAGAGCCATACACAGGAAGATGTGATTCCTAATGAATGCCCCGGACCATAAGCCACATGGAGTGCAGATGTCCTCGGATTTTACCGAGTGAGTTCTCCAGCTTTGAGATCTTTAATTAAGCAGGTGTTTGGGAAGTTGGTCTTGTGTATCTTCCAGCGTTGGCTGGGCCGGTCTGGTTGAAAAATGGCTCCGACACAACCCAGCAGCAGGACTGAAACTGGCTTCGCTGGGAGGCATAGGAATGCACCATTGTTATTTTCTGCTCTCTTATCAAACCCTGTTATCTTGGGCAAGGAGGAACAAAATCAAGCTGGGAAAATATGTTATTTCACTGGGTAAAAATTTACTACCAAGGAAATGATTTTTGCCATGTCCAAAAAAGGAAGTATGGAGGCCTTGGAAAGGTGTACTCTTCCTTCCAAGTGCTTTTGGACAGCTTCTCCCAATGTCACCCAGCGAGAATGTTTGCCTTTGGCTGCTGGCTGTTCTCACACTGAACAGAGACCTTGGGCAGAGGTTACAGACGCTCGCTCTCCAGATCAACTTTGGATTGTTCATAGAATTGGAATTTAGAGGCGGGAGAGAAGGGAAGAGATTCAGAGATGGTGTAAGATGTGAACGCATGGCTGTGGAAATCCATAGGGCACATACACATTATGGTTTTACAAGCCTACAGTCCTGGAATGGATTCACTGGTGCCTGAGTGCAGAGATGGAAAATGAGGCCTTGCGAAGCAATATACCCCACCATTTTTGCACCTCTTATCCCAGTCCCCACCATGTGACTGGTGTTCCTACCCCCACCCCCACCACATGGCTGGCACATTGCTGTGGTGAGTGCATAGGCCTAACCTTATCCCATAGCCCACAGAGCTGAAGAGCTGTGGTTTTGGTGTCTTTGGTGAATTCTAGAACAGGGCCTGCAGGTGGAAGAAGCCAGACATCTCATTCAGGAAGGAACTAAAATTTCCTGAGCACCTACTTACTGAGCTTAGTGTGGACGTTTCTGCTTTTCAGAACACTCAAGGATCTGAGAAATTAGCAACCTGGTTCTGTGTTCATCAAGTTAACAGTGCTGACATAAACCACTACCACCCCACCAGTTATATCTGCTTCCAAAGTTTTTAGTGGTTGGTTTGTTTTGGTGCTAGCAGTGGGACTTGAACTCAGGGCCTTGCACTCTTACTTGGCTCTTTTGCTCAAGGCTGGTGCTTTTACATTTGAGCCACAGCCCTACTTCAAGCTTTTTGCTGGTTAATGAGAGATAAGAGTCTCATGGACTTTCTTGCCTGGGCTGGCTTTGAACCATGATCCTTTGATCTCAGCCTCCTGAGTAGCTAGAACTACAGACATGAGCCACCAGTGCTCACCCCCAAAGTTCTTATTCTTTTTTTCTGGGGAGATCTTAGCCTTTTTATTTTTTCCTGGTGCAGAGAGAATGACTTCAAGTATGTTTTCCCATGGACACAGAGGAACCATTCATGCTTTGTTTTGCACAGTTTAAAGAGGTTTTTATTTCATCTAGGATTTGTATTAGGCAACCAGTCTGGGCATTTTCTCTTTAAATTTCAGGAATAAATGTGGAAATGTAAATGCATGTCTACATAATAGACACATTCAAATACAATAAATAGTTGGCCTGCATACGCGTGTTCTTTATGCTGAAACATTCACAGCTATTTGTGGCAGTACATTAAGTTTGTTGTAACTACCTATGGAAATTTCTATGTATTAAACTGCACATTAACACTAGAATTGTTCTTGGAGACATTAAAAACATTTTTTTTTGGCAGCACTAAGGTTTGAACTCATGGACTTGACCTAACTTGACTCGCTTACTCAGCTGATGTTCTACCACTTGTGCCATACCTTCAGCTGTTTTTCATCATCATCATCATTATGATTATTGTTATTATTTTACAGTTGTGGGTCTTGAACTGTGGGCCTAGGTGCTGTCCCTAAGCTCTTCAGCTCAAGGCACTGAGCCACAGTGCCACTTCTGGCTTTCTGGTGGTTAATTGGAGATAAAAGTCTCATGGAGTTTCCTGCCCAGGCTGGCTTTGAATCATGATCCTCAGATCTCAGGTTCCTGAGTAGCTAGGATTACAGGTGTGAACCACTAGCGCCTGGCTATTACTATTATTCAGACAGAGTTTAGTGAACTTTTCTACCTAGGCTGGCTTCAAACCTTGATCCTTCAAATCTCAGCCTTCTGAGCTAGAATTATAGGGGTGAGCTGTCAGCACCCAGCTTGGAACCATTTTATATGGGACAGAAAAGTGAGAAGTAGCCGTCTCCTAAGGAGAGGACACACAATGGACATAAACCAACAGCGCTATGCCCACCAAGTTGAAGGACTAGACCTTACAGGAGATCGTGGGCTGTGGTCCCTTTTCTTTTCTCTTTTTTTTTTTTTAGTCAATTGTGGGGCTTGAACTCTGGGCCTGGACACTGTCCCTACACTCCTCTGCTCAAGGCCAGTGCTCTACTGCTTGAGCCACAGCGCTACTTCTGGTTTTCTAGTGGTTTATTGGAGATAAGAGTCTCATGGACTTTCCTGCCCGGGCTGACTTTGAACCGTGATCCTCAGATCCCAGCCTCCTGAGTAGCTAGGATTACAGGCATGAGCCACAGGCGCCCGGCTTATGGTCCCTTTTTGTGATGTCTCTTGAGCCAGAAGGGAAAGAACTGGTCATCTTATTGTCCTCAGAATCGTTGGACAGTTGTACTGTGATGTCTTGAGGCTGGTTTCTCCATCTGCAGCCTCTGTGAGAACTGAACTGGGCTTAAAGAACATTCCTTTATTCACATGGCCTCAGCACACCTGCCCATGCGTAGCTTGATATGCAGTTGGGGACGTGTAAAGGAAGGAGTGACAGCTTCCTGGGTCAGCTGCTTCCTGCACATGATGCTTTCTTCCCAGGAAGGAGCAATACTGAGTTTTTCTAGGTTCCAGAAAATTCAGTGAGCACCTTCCTCTAGTTGCAAGTGTGCTGGCCACCTGGACAGTGGATGGCTATTGACCCATGTGGGAGAAACAAGCCACCGTTGCTATGGTAAAATCCTCCAAGTTCCCAGGCAGCTGGCCAGGGAGCAGGGTGGAGGGTTAGCTCCTGAGAGGAAGCAGGGTAAAGTCCCAGTGGGAGGGACTATGGATGATACTGGCTTTCCTGATTGGCCTGGAGAATTAGAAGGATACACACACACACACACACACACACACACACACACACACACACACAGAGTTTAGAACATGAAGAACAAATGAACGGGTGAGTGAATGAATGATTGCAAGCACAGAGGCATTCTTTTCTCCAGGCTATTACACAGGGAAGGAAATAAGACCCAATTTGCACACGAGTATAATGACACTTGCTCAGGTTGCCGAAACTTGTACTTTTCCACTGATGCAGAAGTGGAGGCCTTGCCAAAGAATGTCCTTGGAGTGGTTCGATGTATTTTTCCTTCTGTTATTTAAGTCAAATGTATTTAATGTAAGCAATCCAGCCCAGAGCTGGAACATGTGATGTGGAAACCCACTGTGCGAACATTCCCAGTTTGAGCTCCATCAGGGGTGTGGGTGACAGTGGTGGGGGCGGGGAGGGCAAGAGCTACATTTCAAGTGCACAGACCACGCTGGTCCTGTCAGGAGACAGATTGGCTGGGGAAAGCCTATCTGGGGCCTTAAAACATCATGAATGGACAATTCAGTCAGTAGTGACTGAGCCTGTTCCATAGACACAGTGTTATACCAGCTATGCTCTGAGGATGTAATGATGGGCTACACACTTCAGACTCCACATGCTTGCCGAGTTCTCAGAGTATGCTTTATATGGACAATCCAGTCCATGGATTAGTGAAAGTTCAATTTTGAATCTTTACATATATATCAACAGAAGTGAGGTACCATCAATCTGTGTGTGTGTGTGTGTGTGTGTATGTGTGTGTGTGTGTGTGTCCAGTGCTTGAACTCAGGACAGCATGCTTTTTTCACTCAAGATTGGTGTTCTGCCACTTGAGCTACAATGCTACTTTCTTCCTTTTTTTCCTGTTGGTCATGGGGCTTGAACTCAGGGCCTGAGTGCTATTGCTGAGCTCTTTTTGCTCAAGGCCAGTGCTCTACCACTTTGAGCCACAGCTCCACTATCGGAGATAAGGGTCTCATGGGGATTTTTCTGCTGGGGCTGGCTTTGAATTGTGATCCTCAGATCTCAGCCTCCTGAATATCAAGGATGATAGGCATGCTCTGCCAGTGCCCAGCTACTTTCTGCATTTTGCTGATCAATTAGAGATAAGAGTCTTGGACTTGTCTGCCCGGGCTGACTTTGAACCATGATCCTCTTCTCTCCTGAGTAGCTAGTCTTATAGGTGTGAGCCACCTGTGCCCAGTTTAAAATTGGTAGAGGTTTTGTTTTTGTTTTTGTTTGGAAGATGGAGTTCAAAGATGTTGTTTGTAGGCCTGAATACTTTGAACATGCTAGTGTGCATGTGCACCCACATTTAGGTCCTATGCGTCTTCTAAGCCCAGTCTGATTTGTGTGTGTGCTGTTGGTTTTTCTCTCTCAAGGATGCTGTGGGCACATTGCGTGTGCCACAAGTCACACAAACACAGAGTCATGGGAACTTGTGATCGCCTTGGTCTTTCTCACCCTTCAGTCCCATCAAGGCAGGAAAAGGAACACAAATCCCTAAGGCAGTGCTGTTCCCAGGGTACAATTGTCATCCATCACTCCCCACTGAGAAAATATAAATATGTACTGGCTGATAGCAGCATTATTTATTATCATAGGCTTCAGTATGGATTGGGGCAGGAACAGCCACTGGCCAAGCATTATTCCCTGGTTCCCCTGGGAAGCCTAGCTCGGTGGGCAGAGCTGGGGTGAAAGAGAGGAGAAGGGCAGGGCAGGAGTTTTCAACTGAGAACTGGGCTGGGCCTTTGTGCTGAGACTTTATATAGGCAGAGCCTGAGAATGGAACAAAGGCGCCACCATCTTGGAGGCAGGCTCTTGGAGGTGGTCTCTGATGGGAGGAGTGAAGACCACTCTATCTGGTCACGTGGGAGTGACAGCAGATCAGTGCTGTTAATATCAAGTTGTTGCCCATGGCTGGTGGTTTGTGGAGGTGTCATGAGGCTTCATTGCTTACTTGGTTGAAAATTTCCTATTGCTGTGCTGGCCTCCTGTGTACAGCAGAGTCCTGTGCTGTATAAAGCTCTGTCTCAGGAAGCTCACACTCTTGGGCCTTGGTCCCTTCACTTCCACCACACATATTCTAAGTGTTCATCTGAGTGGATGAGAATAAAGCTGTCAAGATGGGAAATGAAGCAAAAGCTCAGTGCTCTCTCCATGTTCTGCTGCTCCCCCCACCCCATGCCCATTCTGCTGAATCCTAACCATGTCCTTGGTCATTCATGCACAGAGTAGCCTTGAGTCAAATAGGCAAAGAGGCCTGGGCTCAGTTTTTGGCTTGGTGCCTACTAGCTCTCTTGGCTCAGTTTTCCCATCTGTAAAGTGGGTTCACTAAAGTACAATGAGAATGAGCGTGAGCAGAAGCCACTAGTGAATGGAAGCCTTTAATGTTATTTCCAAATGCACAATGGCCTGTTTGGTAGAGGAGAGGCTATAGAGGAGCAAACTCTGCAGTGAAGTGGAAGAACAGGAAGGTACTGGAGGGAAGGGGGGACAAGGAAGGGAAGGGGAGGAGGAGGGAGGGGGCAGGAGGGGAGGGGAAAGGAGAGAGGAGAGGAGAGGAGGCAACAAAGCAGAAAGGCCTTAGAGGTGGCCAGGCAGATCCTGATTGCTCCATGGAGCTTTCTGGAGTGCATCCATGCATGGACACTTAGCAAAATGTCTCCTCCTTTAGATCAAAGTGAGACTTCCATCAGGAGTTTCTTCCCAGGATCTGGGTTGCATTCCTCTCAAGCACGGCGAGGGGAGAAAGGGAGGAAGGACGTTTGGAGCACAGACAGTGCCTGCACCAGACACCCTGGAGACAGAGCTGTGGATGTGACTTCACCTCTGTCCCCTAAAGCTGTCCATTAAGGAGCAGGGATGAACCTGATGGGTGCGTGTTTTCACTCCAATCCTTCTGTTAGCCCAGAAGACCACAGGCTCCAGGAAGCCCAGGGAGCATTCATCCAAATGGTTTTCCCGGACAAATACAGTCAGGTTTCTGGTAGCAGGGAACATTTCCTTTTCTTCTGCTAGGTTCTCAGTGGATGGCAGAGTCTTGTGCACACAGAACCCTCTTTAATGTGCAAACAAACACATCTAGTACGGAATGCCTTTCTAAATCAAGCCGTGGTTGTTGTCTAGGTGGCGTCCTTTCGGAGAGCAAGGGCATAGTACAGCAGAAGAGGGCCAAAAGCTATGTGTTCCAGTCTCAGCTGCTCCCCTTTATGGAAGCACACTAGTCCTGCTCCCCCCCTCAATTGGACACCAGTGTCTTCCTAACAGTGCCTATCAGGGGACGCCTGCGTCTCCTGGGTAGAAACATTCACCCACCACAGACAAGAGGCTGGCACCTGGTGGCTCCAGGGCCCTTAAGAAGATGCAAGTGACATTCTCTGGAATATTTGTGTGTTACAGATGTGGATGAGTGTGCAACGGACTCTCACCAGTGCAACCCCACCCAGATCTGCATCAACACGGAGGGCGGGTACACTTGCTCCTGCACCGATGGCTACTGGCTTTTGGAAGGCCAGTGCTTAGGTAAGAGCTCCTGGGGCTCACGGGGACTCTGGGAAGTGGGTGGTTGCCAAGGATACGGTGAGATGTGGGCATAGGTGGGTGGTGTGGAAGGCCATGAATGGGCTTACCTGTATCACCACCAGCTGCAGTCATTGGCCGCCAGCACTATTATATCATCATTATGGCATTTGAAGGCTTTTTTAGGGGCTCAAGTTTGAGTTTACCTAGTCCTTCTCCCTGTGCCTTTAGGAAGTACATCACTAAGAAGGGATAGAAGTGAGGGATATTCTGTTCTACTTAGAAAGAAAACTAAGTCAAGGGAATACTTGTGATTAGTTACAGAGATAGTCCATGCCTCAAAAGACAATCGGTAGATTCCAATCAGACATCATCTCCTTCCAGAATCGTCCCTGATGCCCACCCCAGAGTCTGCCCCCCACAGTGCCCACTCCATTAGCTATAATCTTTCTTTCCATCCCAAAGGAGTCAGCTGTCACCAATTGAGAATTTCGCCTCTTGCAGTTGCCACCTGCCACGCGATCTTTCTGTTTATTTTTACTGGAGGGCTTTTCTCCTCTCCTCCCATCTAGACTTGGTTTAGCCAAGTGAATGAATCCATGGCAATCTCTAGCTGTCACTTCAATTTCTACTTCTAGGGTGTGATTTTGAGGTTGTATTTTCTTGGAAAAGTCCTTCGAGTTTAAATGGCCCAAGACATTATTCTATTGCCTGAAAGTCAATCCTGGAGGGAGGCAGGGAGGGAGGGAGAAAGGAGGGCAGAGGGAAGGGAAATGGGGAAGGGAACATGGGGAGGGGGAAAGAGGGAGAGAAAGAGAAAGAGGGAAAGGGAGCTGACAAGAGAGGGAAACCTGGTTCGTGGCTGCAATGCTAGTTACTTGGGAGGCTAAGGTCTGAGGGTTGCAGTTTGAAACCAGTCCAGACAGAAAGTCTGTGAAACTATGACCTACAGTTGACCACCCCAAATCTGGAAATGGAGCTATGGATCAAATGGTAGAATGTTAGCCTTGATCGCAAAAGCTAAGGGACAGTGCCAAGGCTCTGAGTTCAAGCCCCACAACTGGTACCAAAAAGAAAAGAAAAGAAGAAAAGGAAAGGAAAAAAAGGGGGAAAAATTACAAAGGAGACTCGTTCCAAGTCTGTCTTGGTTGAGACTACATTTGGGTCTGTTCCCTTGACCTGCCCAACATGTTCTGATAAGCCGCCTAGACTTGGCCTGCTTCTCCTTTCCCGACATGCACAGAAGAGCTCGTGCACACGGGCATTCGTGAATATGACAGCCCCTGTGCATTAGAACCTCTGCTCTTAACGGAAAATCTGATGCTGCTGATCTGAACATAAGCAGATCCGTGAGAGACAGTTGTTTGCACAGGAACTTCACATGTAGGATTTCAGAGCTGGAAAGAGAGATTAGATATTATGTCATCTGACTTTAATAGGGGCAGAGATAAGCTCAAAGAAGAGGAAAATTTGGGACAAAGAGTTAGTTGGGTTTAGCATGAGGTCTTGCTGCACACATGTTTTTTTCCCACCAGCAAGGGGTGCTAGAGAGGTAGAGGAAACCAGGGTACAGTGGCCCATTATAGAAACCTTAGGACTAAGAAACCCTTCCATCTGAGGGGTGCCAACGACAGAGACCTTCCTCTACCTGGGCGGGCTTGTTCTCTTCCCCAGAGTGGAAAATCTGGGGAGGGATGATCACGGGGGCCTAATGCAGAGCTATGTGTGGCACAACCCACTCATGCTCACATGTAAGTTGAAGACCATTCCTGACTGTGGCGGAATTCATGTCTGGGCCAAACTTTTCTTTCTCTTTCCAAATGCAAATTCCATGGCTGGCTACCTGTCAACCCTTCTGTGCACCTTTGGAGGCATTAGTTTCACAGGAAAGGGAGAGACAGGGGCTGTCTTCCTTCCCAGGCACTCCCAGAAGAAAGGTCTCCTCGTTGACCCCTGCTGCTTCCCAGGTGTGGATGGCCTGCCCACCTGCACCATGGGAAGAACTTGTACAAGTGAATGGGCTTTCCAAGCAGGAGCTGCTCAGCCTTCAGAGGGCAGTGGGCTGGGCCAGGTTAGACATAGCTGGTGTCAGAGAAAATATAGTCACAAGACAGGGCCTAGAATCTGATGAGGATTGAATAAGAAGCAAAAGCTTGAGATGGGGTCAGGAAAGGAGAATGCTTTTGGACAACAGGTAGAAGAAGCTGACAACAGAGGCTGAGGTGCGGAGCTTAATCCAGAGGCTTCCAAGGATATGGTGGGAATGTGGGTATTTCGTGGGAGAAGAAGGAATGAGAATCGGACTTGTTCTAGCTTCAATTGGACGCACTGGTCCCAGCAGGACTCTGTACAGTGGGGCCCCCATCACCTCCCAGAGGCTGATGGTTCCTTCAAGACACCTTGCCTTACAGGAATGAATTGTCTAGCCTAGCATCCCCTTAACCAGGGATTCTAAGAAGTGCTCTCCTGCTGACATCAAGCTCCCTGTGGGTTGGCATATGTGACAGAGAGGGAGGTCAGATTACCCAGCTCTGCTGAACAGCTCCATTCACCACTGCACTGCTGCCTCCCCTAGGAAGTCCAGCTATGGCTCAGAAGAAGTGGGTTTATCCAGAATTTTATGTCCGCTCCAGTGCAAGAACAAGAGCCAATGGGAATGTGAACATCCTTGGGTTAGTGGATTCCTAAGGCTCCCTGGAGCCCTGCAGAGCTCATCCTGGCCCACAGCAGCTCTTGTTCCTGACAGCTGCACATATTAATTGTTCATGGGCCTGGGCAGGGAGCACACTGGAGCACTGCTGTGAATTCTTCAGACATGTTAAACTAACATGTCCTTTCCCAGGGCAGTGAGAGGTTCAGATGGAATCAGAGCCAAACCTTCAGGTTGCAGAAATCTTTGTTACATTTTAGACTTTCATAAACTTGGGGATGCCATCTTGCCTACTCAAAGAAGACATTTCTTGCAGTAACTTTCAGGAGAGGTTCAGGTATTCATGAAACCAAGAGGGTTCCGTGAGGTCAATGGTTTGTACAGTGGTGGACTCTTATAACCCAGAGGGCAGCCCTATTCTTGGCACTTCTTTCCTGACACATCACCCTGGAGATGGTGTCCGGGAGAGCTGTCTTACCTGCTTGTATTTCTGTTTCCAGACATTGATGAATGTCGCTATGGTTACTGCCAGCAGCTCTGTGCAAATGTTCCTGGATCGTATTCCTGCACATGCAACCCTGGTTTCACCCTCAATGAGGATGGAAGGTCTTGCCAAGGTATGGACGTGGTATGAAATAAGAGATGCAGTCTCTTTCAGAGCATGACTATTCCTGTCTGTGAAACACGGTCATTAAAGTGGATTCCTAATCCTTGTCACGTCTCCCCCATCCCCGTGGCTTACAGAAACCTGAGACCTGAACTGGAGTAACGTGAAACAGCTCAGAAGGTGCTCTGAGTATTGTAGAGTCCAGAATTACAGTCGTCCGGGTTTGTGGAGCTGCCTCTCTTTCTGTGTTTGCTAGCCAGTAGCTTTCTAACTTATCAGACAATTTCTCACATGTCCTGTATCCCTAAGTTCAGTTCCTGAGGACCAGTGAGGGATCTGAGGGTCCTCTGTCTCCTGATGAATTACAAAATGAATGTATACGCATGTTGCAAGGGTTTGTGAATAATTTCAAAGTCACTCACTTGAGGTTTTCCCCTCTGACCTATGCCAGGAGGGGGTCTGTTGCTTAGGAAAGAGTTGGAGGGGGCCAGGGGGAAGATGCTTTTCTCAGCATGGCCCGAGAAGTTGGAATGAGAGAAAGACACTTGCTGGTTTCACATGCTCACTTTGAATGTTGATCAGTAAGAAAAGCAAGCTGCGTGTCTATCTCTGTTTCCATCAGAAGATTTCTTCGCAGGAAGTGAACGAGAGACTAAAGACTCAGGGAATTAACACCGGACAAGTTCTGGCCCCCAGGCTCCCCACCCTAGCCTCAGCCAGGCCCCCGGTCCCTGGCAGCATCAGAGACCAGAATGAGGTCTTTGTTGGAGCCGGCCACCAGGTTCCACTGGGCCCATTTACTTGTCACACTATTTGAGTGAGTTCTGGCTCTCAGGCTCCTGGCCAGCCAGTCAGAGGATATTATGTCTCCATTAGTTTAATCATATCTAAATCACTGGGTAAACAGGAAGGCATCAGCGTTCAAGGGTTTGAATCTGGATTCGTTGTGAGGCTTGCCTCCAAAGCTGGTTCGGCTAATTGTTCCAAAAAGTCTCTGCCGGGCTCCTCTTGCCAGGAGAAGTGGTTTTCTTGTGAGAACAGAGCCCGGCCTGGAGGTTGAGGAAGTTGAGAGCAGGGCCCTTCCTTCCCATTGGAGCAGGGAGCGGGTGCCTGGCTCCTTTGCTGTTGCGATAAGCTGCTTAGGGCAGATGCCGACTTCTTGGTGCCAAGGCTGGGCCCTGGAGGTGCCAGCCCAGATTTTTCCCTCAGAGGTTGGCACGGTGCAACCCAGCCAGTACCTCCAGAGGGGCAGCCATGCATAGCAAAGCCAAAAGCCACATGTGTCCTAAGGCCTCTCAGAGACGGATGTGTGACAAAGAGCAGTTAATACATTTGGCAGTGCCAACCCCAGCAGTGTGATAAAACAGCAGGCACTTGGGTCTGGGCATGAAGCCACCGGGATGTTGTGTCAACAGTAGTAGGCAATACAGATTATGATGGACCGTGGAGCTTTTTTTTGTTGGTTGGTCATGCACTGTCCCCCAGCTCTTCAGCTCAAGGCCAGCACTCTTCCACGTGAGCCACAGAGCCACTTCCAGTTTTCTGGTGGCTTATTAGAGATAAGAGTTTCACGGACTTTCTTGCCCGGGCTGGCTTTGAACCGCAATCCTCAGATCTCAGCCTCCTGAGTAGCTAGGATTACAGGCGTGAGCCACCAGCACCTGGCCGCCATGGAGCTTTTGCCATCTCAGCCCCTCACCCATGTGAAAGAGTGCTTATCCTCCTCAAAGCATGGTATGGCTGTTATCCTCACCGAATCCTAACAATAGGCAGCAGGTGTTTGTGGTCCTGCTCATTGATAAGGAAGTCCAGGCTCAAATAGGATAAGACAATTGACAAAAGTCAGGCATTCAGGTGATGATGAAGTTGAGAGAGAAAGCAAGGGTGAGCTTCCCAACCTTGCACATCAGGCGTTACCCTCTCAGGATGTAGAGGGGCACTTTGGCGAGGGCTAGCAGGGAAGGGCAGTTAGGCCCAGAGGCTGGGATCTTTTCAGTTCTGTTCTCAGAAGCCGCTGTGAGCTTTGGGAGGATACGGCTGCGCTCATTTATTTCTATGTTACCCGTGTGGAGCCAGAAGCTGGGGAATTCCATCCTGATCTATTCTAGCACTGGCCCATGTGACCTCAACACTCAGTTTAAGCAATGGGATTTCTGCTGAGCCCAGGTGGAGAAAATTCAACTTCACATGGTCACCAGAGAAGACTGGAATCTCAGTGGGCCTGTGCTACAGGGAATTCATGTATTTCTTTCCTTTGAGAGCTCCAAAGACAGCAGAATTCAGGAGCTTTGTGAGCATGAGATTAATCCTTTGTTTTGTGTAGAACTCCTCAAACTCACACCATGAAGATCTTAGCTTCTGAGAACACACTATTCAGAACCTTAAGAAGTTGAGCTGGGCAGAAGACCCCCCAGTGGGCATCTCAGTCATTTGGCATGTGGAGTATATGACGCTGGTAGAGGGCCGATCAATGCCTACATCAGAAAGGCTCCCCTTGTCTCTGTCATCCCAAGACGCCATGAGATATGAATCTTGTGAATTGTGGAAAGCCCCTTGACTCACGTTCTACTTCCAACCAAGATCTTGTTAGCATGTGGACTGGGGCTTGGCTCAATCTACAACAGCATTTACATTGCTTTGTTGATGTAGAATTGATGTACAATAAAGTTCACTATTGCAGAAACATAATTTCATTAGTTTTGATAGGAAACTATCGCCATGCTCAAGCTGATAAATGCCCCATTTATGGTCATCTTAGCCTACTGAACCTATAGAATGGTCCCAAAGCAGAGTTGTTTTGTTTTTGTTTTGTTTTTTTTATAA
Source organism: Dipodomys merriami (assembly GCF_024711535.1). Taxonomy (NCBI): domain Eukaryota; kingdom Metazoa; phylum Chordata; class Mammalia; order Rodentia; family Heteromyidae; genus Dipodomys; species Dipodomys merriami. Next base: position 9,525,751 of record NW_027206069.1, read on the forward strand.
GGATTCAGGTAGTTGGGGCTACTTCTACATAATAAATATATTATTAGATTAGTCACAAATAGTAAGGATGAGTGGAAGGCTCATTAGTGATCAAATGTAGGGAAAGAATAAGTACTATCTGGAAACTGTGGGGGACCTTTATTTATTTATTTTTTTTGGGTCCAGTTGTGGGGCCTGAACTCTGGGCCTGGGCGCTGTCCCTCAGCTCTTCAGCTCAAGGCTAGTGCTCTACCTCTTGAGCTACAGCGCCACTTCCGGCTTTTTTCTTATGTGGTGCTGAGGAATCGAACCCAGGGCCTCAGGCATGCAAGGCAAGCGCTCTACCACTGAGCCAACCTCCCAGCCCTGTGGGTGACCTTTAGATAGCAGATTTGTTAGCAAGAATATGTACAAATGATATACATATATTCACCTTTGTTGTATATATATGCTGTTTCTCTCCCTTCCTGATTGGCTATCCCAGAAGGGCCTGCACATAAAGGCCCTAGTCCTCCAGTGGACAATAGTCTGACATTGTAATTCGATAGGTCCTAGATGGAGATCCTTGGTACCTATAATTCTGTGCTTCTAGCCATAATAGATTTTTGTTGCTGGTGTGGGTTTTCTTCTTTGCGAGTGTGGCTATTCTGTTGTATGAAGTCAGTGATGTATTTTGGCTTTCTGCAGATGTGAACGAGTGTGCAACTGAGAACCCTTGCGTGCAAACTTGTGTCAACACCTATGGCTCTTTCATCTGCCGCTGTGACCCAGGATATGAACTGGAGGATGATGGCGTCAATTGCAGTGGTAATGGGCCTGGCATTGGAGATTTCCATCTGTATATAGGGTATAGGGATGTGGGGCAAGGATTTCCTTCACAGATGTTTCCTCTCATTTCCTGGACACAAGTCCAGGAATGTTAGAGATGATTCCCAGTGTCATAGGATTACAATCACACCAGAAAAGAGATGCACCTGTGAGGTGGGTGGGTGTAGTCTAACTTTCCTGGTCATCTGACCCTTAGTGCAAAAGTCAATGGAGGAACTGTGCAGGTCTGAGATGAGGTTAATGAGGAAGGGAGCCACCCAACTTTGCTTGTTAGTATGTGAGCTCTGTTCTCACCCAGCACTGCTCCAAGTCCTGGGGTAGCACAGGTTGTATTTATAGAAAGCAGTGCCTCAGGGATAATTGCATAGCTCATTTAGGTAGGAGGGATTGAATAAATAAATCCTGTACATAAGTGCATATATTTTGTGAGCTTTTTCAATCTACCAATAAGCAATACCCAATTCTGGGCCTGGCACTTAAGTGGGCATGTAGTCAATAGTTCTTGGACTGGTGAATGAAAGCTTGAATGTTGAATGAATGAGATTTTTTTTTCTCTCTGTTTTTATATTAGCATACGCTAATTGCACAGAGTGGTTTCATCATGATATCTCCATACATGCATATAATGTACTATCTAATCAAATCCACCCTCTCTATTACTCTTTCTTATCCTCCCCTCCAAACAATTTCTAGCCAGTTTCATTGGTCTACTTTCATACATGTATATGAAATACTTCTCAGATTTACTCCCTACCCTGCCCTTTCTCTCTCCCTCCTCCCTTGGGTCCCCCCTTCCGTACACATATTTCAAACAGTTCCACGTTCCTGTCATCCATTCCATTTTCAGATCTTGATTTCACATAGGAGAGAGAGGGCATGAAACATTTATCTTCCTCAATCTAGATTATTTGATTCATCATAGATGCTGCCCCTGAGCATATTTACTCAAGTCTGGTACTCTACCACTTGAGCTATAACTCCATTTCTGATTTTTTGCTGGTTAATTGAAGATGAGTCTCTCAGACTTTGGTGCCTGAGCTGACTTTGAACAGTAATCCTCAAATCTCAGCCCCCTGAGTTGCTAGGATTACAGGCATGAGCCACCAATGCCAAGCCTGTTGACTTTTCAAGCATGAGTTGTCAGTCTCTACCCATGTTAGTTTGTTGACTCTATTTTAATGCTCCTATTAACCTCCTCCTTTCCCCAGAAAGTTAAGCGTTAATTTCCTCAGTTGTTACAAAACTATTGATAAACTATTAACTCCTTTGAGAATAGGGCCACTTTTGGCCTGTGTTTACTCTGTAACATCTCACACAGAGCCTGGAACAACTTTCCCTCCCCTCTTCCTGTCTCTTTAGTAAGTGTTACATAAAAGTAAAATCCATTCCATCTACTTTTCAATATCAAGAGTTATCATTAGTGAAGTCTGAATTAATAATGCTTCCCTGTACTTTCCAAGATAAGTGGGCTGTGCTTAAGGGTGTGAAAATCCTTTTGTTCTACACAATGGAAATTGTGACAGGAATTGACCTGGGCTATGAATGAAATTTGTTTATTAGCTTCAGGGGAAGCTAAAGTGTTCTAGAGATCGAATTCTCAGAAACAAATGAGAGCCTCTTGCTAGCCAGGGCCAGGCCCTGCCTGTCAGAGCCCCAAGCAGACAGTTACAGAGAACCTTGGCCTGATTAAAGTCCTAGACGCAGTAAAAAAAAAAAATACTCAGCAGCATGAAAGGCCACTTTCTTCTTAGATTTCCGTTCCCCACTGTGGTACTCCTTGGGGAATCTGGGCCATGAAACCAAGAGGTATGGGACGCTCAGCTTACAAGATGGGGTTGTTCTTTCTCCAAAATTGCTTGCAGATCCACAGGCATTTATTTACTGGCCACCTGTGGAGCCAGTATGAGAGATTCCCGAGCCAAATGGAGCTAAGTTCAAGTTCTGCTTCTATTGTTTGCTCCTTTCTTTAGCCAAGGAATTTTCTGAGCCTGTTTACTCCTAGTTCAACAACCATCCAGTTAACTAACCACCTTCATCTCATAAAAACAGTAGTTGACCTTTACTCCCCTAAGGAAATCTTCAGAACTTTTGGATTGTCTTCTTTCTCTTATTTTTAATTAATTAATTTATTGCTTATTTTTTTGGGGGGGTTCAGTCACGGGGCTTGAACTCTGGGCCTGGACACTGTCCCTCAACTCTTCAGCTCAAGGCATGCACTCTACCACTTGAGCCACAGTGCCACTTCCTGTTTTCTGGTGGTTATTGGAGATAAGAGTCTCACAGACTTTCCTGCCAGGGCTGGCTTTGAACCGCAATCCTCAGCTCCTGAGTAGCATGAGCCACTGGCACCTGGCTCTTATTATTATTTTTTTAATAAATTAACATGTATTAATTGTACAAGGACTTTGGTTGTGATATTTCCATCCATGCAGACTTTGATAACTTCTTGAAGAACTCAAATCCTTGCTGGCTTGGCAAGGATTTTCATTTGACTCACTTTTCCTAAAATGGCCAACTCCTCCTTGGTGATATGACCCTCTGTCTACCACAGACTTTATGAACAGACTAACAATGGCTCTGAATAAAAGTGTGGAACAGGAGTTTCTTTCTGCACCTTCCTACTTATCTATGCTCCTCCATCTCCCCAGGGAACGTTGTCCTCACTGTGCGGTCACAATGTGCCCCTTTGGGTAACACCAGACCCTTGCCGGCCTTGTCTCCTGGTCCCTTAGGGCTTCACTAGGCAGATCTGATCCTGGAAACCATAGTAGGGTTTTCATGGGGAGGAATGAAAATGGTCTAATGTGTGCTCCCTGCCAGAAACCAGTCTTGGATTTCAGCTTTTTAGTGGAGGGTGGAGCATAGCCCTTTGTGAGTGATGTCTGGGAATTGTGGACCCAAAGATAAAGCTAGAGCCGAGGTCAGTTACTTCCCCTTCCTCCTCAATGCAAGGCAGGGGTGGGTGTCACTGCACACCCCCTATCTGCACTGGAGCTAACCTTGTTGGGGGGATCCCCCTCCCCACTGCAGGACCCTCCCAAATCCATTGGTTGGAAGTCTTGCACATCATTACTCAGGGGGATATTACAGCATCGTGTTTACTAGCATCAAATCTAGATGTTGGCTGCATTCAAGTCCCAGCTTTTCTATTTACTTGTTCATTATCTGTGAACTCGGTCAAATTGCCTAACCTCTGCAAGCCTCAATTTTTCTTCTGGAAAATACAGACAGTGACAGCGCTTCCCTGGCAGGCTTGAGGTAGGATTAAATAATTGAGACATGTCAGCTCCTTTCACACACACCCCTTCCCGCCCCGTGCGCCACCCCCACCCCCACCCCATGCTGGGCAAGCCTCAAGAACTGGCAGTGTCACTACTAAGTCTCCTAAAAGAAGACAGGGCACTTGAAAACTTCACAGAAATAAATAAGGACCTCTTTGTGACATGGTGGACTGGGGTCAGGGATCCATCTCTCTCTCTCTCTCTCTCTCTCTCTCTCTCTCTCTCTCTGGGGGGACCCAGCAGAAACAGATGTTACTGCAGAGAATCAGCCTAGTTTTCCCTGTCAGATGCAGGTGTGTCACACCTGGCATTCTCCCACCGTGGGGGAAAGACCTGCTTCCTGCTGACAGCCTCTCTGGGTGATCTGAGCCACCAGTGGCCTGTGAGTTACAGAGTAATCCAAGGACATGTCACATGGGGAAACTAGTGAAAGCAAGTTTTCGGGAAACAACAAATTCAAGAAAAACATGTTTTCTTTGGCGTGTTTGTTGAATGAGGCACAAATGGGGACTCTGTTGCCAAACTCTGTATGTGACTGAAGGGCTGGCTTTTCTGGACCTCCTGCTTCTGCTGCTGAGATTCCCCTACTTTCATGGGGACAGCCAGAGGGAGGCCCTGGCCTGGCTAGTTTCAGGCTGGCTAGTGGCCAATGTGTCCCTTGTCCCAGGAGCAAACAAGGCAGGCAGAATATAGGAGACTGGGGGCTTACCTACCCCAGGACACCCTGCACTTTTCTCTTATAAGAAGATTTTTTACATTTCTTTTTGGTCCAATGATGTTTGAATGTAATGGGTTCCACCCCCTTCTGGGCAATGGGAACAATATTGTTCCTCCCTTGTGGACCCTGTTAAGGTTGTCCAGTGAAAAACCTGACCCAGGGAATGGTTTGGGGCCTTGGGGAAGAGGTCTGCACCCATAACCCAAGTGCATAAGCAAATCCAGGTCCCCTGGGCAGGTGAGAGGAGGAGGGGCGCTCCAACAGTGCAAGTACATTGTCAGTAACGAGTCAATGATGCGGTTGAGCCATAGGCGAGGATGTGGGAAGCTTGCTGGAGGAATTTTCTAACCATTAGAGCTGTCCAAGTCTCAGCGGGCCCCACTGGGTGATGAGCTTCCTGTGGTCAGAAGTGTTCAAGACGTGAGTTGGTATCTTTGTGGCAGTAAAGTCCTTGTATCTATTAGGAGAATGCATGAGTTAGAGTGGAGGACTACTCAGGCCCCATCTCCAGATATTCTGTGATACTAACATGGCAAATGTAACCTGTCTCTCCTCTTACCACCCTACCCCCAACCCCTAGACATGGATGAGTGCAGCTTCTCCGAATTCCTTTGCCAGCATGAGTGTGTGAACCAGCCTGGCACATACTTCTGTTCCTGCCCACCAGGCTACATCTTGCTGGATGACAATCGAAGCTGCCAGGGTAAGATTATCCAAAGGGCCAGAGCTGGCTCAAGTGGTTATCTGCAGACAGGGCTGAGGAGTCCTGTGTAGCTTCCGGGAAGTGGCATATGAGTGGGTGCTGGTGGCTCCTAGAGTAGCAGCCCTGGACAAGATATCCGAGCTAATGCCTTCCTCTGTGACATGGGCCACCCACAGTAACAAAATGTGGAGCGGTAGATAGCACTTCTTGGGGGCTGGTTCTTGCCTGACCAGGTGGATCTTCTGCAGCCTCTCTGAGCATTGCTCCAGACTCAACCACAACTTGTGATCAGGCCCTACTTGGAGACCAGAGCTTGGGTTTCTTACCAGGCCTTGTGGGGCCTTACTCAGCTTGCCTTTGTTGGCTTCCTAGCAGCTGAATGCTAACAAGATTTTGTGCACATGAGAAACCTAGCAAGGTTCCGCGGAGGGTCCAGATCCTGGGCTGAGAAAGGGCTTGATGATGACTGTCCAGATTGACAGCCCCACACTCTCCCTGCTTGGGTCTATACAGAAGTAGCTGCTCCGTGATCAGTCTCCTGAAAGCTGCCTTATCCCAAATATTGAGCAAGCATTCTCTGTGGTCCTGTTTGGGCAAAAAGAATATCATGTGAACTACAAGTGGGAGTCATCAATATAATCTTATATTTTTCAAGCGGCCAAATTAAAAAGCAATAAAAATGACACAGGAGAAATTACTTTAAATCCTGTAGTTTACTTCACATAGCCAATCCAAAATCTGATCATTTTGGCACATATTCAACATAAAAATGACGAATGAGATACTGAATATATAGCTATATGTACTAATTGATAGAGATCTGCTGGATTTCTTATAACATATCTCAATTTATAGTACCAACATTTCTATGGCCTAATGAGAGCCACACGGGGCCAATGGCTGCCATATTGAGTAGTGTAACTCAGTAAGGCCAGGTGGCTCGCGCCTCCTGACTCCACTCACAAGGTCCGGAACCGACACTTTTTTTTTCTATCTACCCCACATTTCAGACATCAATGAGTGTGAGCACCGAAACCATACCTGCACCCCGCTACAGACTTGCTACAATTTACAAGGGGGGTTCAAATGCATCGACCCCATCCGCTGTGAGGAACCTTACCTGCTGATTGGTGATAAGTAAGTCATCACTCACCCTTAGGTAGGTGAGGACCTGGTTCAGGAGGCTGACCACGTCTTGTAAAGGAGAATACACCAGCCAAGAATTTAGGAGACCTGACTATGCACTGTGTGTGTGTGTGTAGGTGTGTGTGTGTGTGCACAGAATATGTGTGTCTGTGCACACAAACTCTCTTCTCTGCCACTCTCCCTACTCACACCTAAGCTGCATGATGGTTTTCTAGGAAGCTAACCAAATAGAAAGTCAGGATTCATGAAATTCCTTTTCCCTTTCATGTCTTTCGGCTCTGGGCATCTCAGGTAAAACACACAGAGCCTTCCTTACCTGAGAATGAGTGCACATTCAAGATGTAGTAGGCCTGTGTTAGGACCCATACGCCTGCTTTTCAGACAAGCTCCTAGGGGGGGAAAGCTTTTGATCTCCTGGGACTGTTCTGTGAGTGGCCAGTTGCTGAAGATTTCTCTAGAGAATTCTCAATACTTGAGGATATTTAGTTTGCTCTAATCAGGTTTCTGACTTCATCATGGCCAAAGACTCACAAAATCACCAGAGGATATATACTAGCACAGAGAAGAGAAAATAAAGAGAAGACATCTTCAATAAGGCAAATGTGCTAGGACATTGTTTCCTGAGCTTAGCATCCTACAAGTTCCTTTTCCTTCTCTTTTAGCCCCTTTTGTACCATATCAGTTCCATCTCAGACTATACTTCACACACACACACACACACACACACACACACACACACACACACACACACACACACACACACACACACACACACACACACACACACACACACACACACACACACACACACACACACACACACACACACACACACCTCCTCTCTCCAGTCAGCCACACAGTTACCACCTCTAAGTAACTCCAAGTCTTCAGTAGAGAGCCTGGGATACATCAGCCCCTCCCCCCGCCCCCACCTTCTGGACTGAGGCACTTATAAGAGGTTGGAATCATGGCTTTCTAGTATGGTTCCTATTTTGATCAAAATAGGCAAAAAGACAACAAATCCAGGACAGGTTGATCCTTCAGAACCATCTTCACTTGTTAAGAATTGTGCTTCCAAGCAACCCTTTAGAACAAGACTCTTGGACTTCTGGTTCAAGGGCTCTTTGTAGCAGAGCACAGAGCTCCAGGCTGTTCTCGCCAGCTTCTGTGCCTGGTTCTTCCTGGGTTTGTCTGTGACTGGGAACTGATCCTGTTCAACTGGCAGCTCTGCGCTGGTGTTACCAGCCAAGTCTCATCCCTGGCACTGAAAATACTTGGTTCTTCTCTCCTTTGATTCTTGCCCACTAACTCAGGTGTCCTGGGCTCCCGCCAGTCAGCACAGGATTTGCTCTCACCGGCACCCTTGCCCCATGTGCCCAGCTTCCCTGCCTTTGCACACACACTTCCTGCCAGATGGAAGGCATTCCTTCTGTCTCAGTGGACTCACTCCATCTTTCAAATCTCTGCTCAAATGCCCTCTCTCTCAGCTATTCGTGATCTTCTTCATCTGGGAGCCAGTGATCCCTCCTCCAAATTTCTTTTAGGAAGTACTTATTTTAAAACATTGTGTGACACATGATGTTTTATGTGGATGTCTTGGCACCAGAGATATTTTGACTTGGCTATTTGGATGCAGCCTTAAAAGAAACGATACTTGGCTAATTCTTTGTATGTCTTTCTCATTTGTTAACTCTTAGTGGAGCGCCTGCTCTTTGCAAGGTACCGTGGGCTTTGCCCTTGTGGAGCTCAGTGAAGTGGAAGAATGGGACATTGAGCAAACTGGTGCATAAATGAATTCACAGTCATAGACTGGGACAGGTTCTCTCAACAGAAAGCAGGGAAGTTTACAAGGAAAAGGAAGAGGAGGCTAGACTTGTTCTAGACTTAGGAGTCTAAAGGCCCCACTGAGGAAATGACCTTAGGGCTAAGCTGGAGAGGTGAGTTGATGTTAACTAAACTGAGAGGGGAAGAACAGAGGGAGCAGTTGAAAGCCAAGAGTAACTTTGATGAGCTGGAAAGAAGTTGAGTTACTGTAGTCTGAGAGTATAGGTAGTGAGAAATAGCAAGAGAAGTTGACAGAGGCCAGATCCTGTAGGGTCTTGGAAGCTAAAATGGGTGTTTAATGCTCACTCAAGTTGCAGCAGCTAACTGCAGAGTCTCACACAAGGAAAAGAGCTAGTCTGATTTATGTGTGACAAGGGGTACTCTGTCCTGTTAGGAGGCTACACAGGGGCCAAGGTGAGAGGTGATGGAGGCTTGGATGGCCAGGACAGTGGCGATGGTGACAAGGAGATAGATTTGGAACCTATTTTAACAGTAGAACCAGTAGGTTTTGTGGCTAGATTGGGAGTGGAGAGAGAGTGCTATAAAACCAGCAATATTAACCTGCCGTGTTGGACACAGAGGCACAGGTCCAGAGCTGAACTCATTCTTTATGAATTGCACTTCTTACAAGGATTCTCAATAATGAGGAGTGGAGGGGGAGGGGGGAGGGAGGGGGGAGAGTAAGGGAGGGGCCAGGGATAAATTGGGGTGGCATTAAATGTCAATGATTTTATATGAGGACATGCTGTGGTTAGTGTTTCAAATTAGCTACTTTATATGATAGATAATTTATGTTTCTAATTTGTTCCTCTCAGTAGAAAGTAAGCTATTTGAAGTCACAGTCTTGGTTATTAAATTTCCAAGTGTCTAATGTCATGTCTTGTGCACGGTAAGTTCTGAGCTTTTGTTTATCTAATGAAAAGATTCAATTATATTCTATACAGAATATAATATGGGCTAAGTACAATAGAGAGGGTAAGAAGATCCATGGGACTCATTGATGTAATGTAATTTTCACTTTTAAAATTGTCTTAATGAGCATCTTTGGGTTGGGAAGGGAAGGGACTACGTGTCCATCCGCACATTTTAATGACTGTAAAGCACATTCAAGGATGTGCCAGTGTTCTGAAAACCAGAGATGTAATTTGTATCCTCTAGTTGCCAGAATATCTGATGCTAGAAAAGGCTGTTTCTAGGAAGCAGAACTTATCTACAGGCTGGCGACTTTTGAGAACAGAGCCAGCTCTCCAGTTATAGCATTTGGTGATAGGAAAGGTGTAGCCTCATTGTTTTGAACAAGAGTTGAAACACAACCTGCACCAGGAGAGGATTTGCTGAGCTTTCTCACATGATTTTTCTCCCACCAGCCGCTGTATGTGCCCCGCTGAGAATACTGGCTGTAGAGACCAGCCCTTCACCATCTTGTTCCGGGACATGGATGTGGTGTCAGGACGCTCTGTTCCTGCTGACATCTTCCAGATGCAAGCCACAACCCGCTACCCTGGAGCCTACTATATTTTCCAGATCAAATCTGGGAATGAGGGTCGCGAATTCTATATGCGGGTAAGAGAGAGTGGTGAGCAGACGCCACCATCTTTAATGATGAACGGTATTGTCATGGGAACAGGTAAGAGTGCAACTAGGAGGGTCAGGTGTGAAGAGAGAAAAGCTACGAGTCAGGAATGCCAGGTTCTGTTTCTGTCACTTCCTGTGTGGATTTTGGAAAGATGCTTTTCCTCCTTGAGCTCCAGCATCCTCACAACTGGAGTGAGAACTAAGGCCAGGAGGCACTTGTGGTCTTTTTGTTTTTCTTCTAAAAGAGTGCAGGAGACATTCCCTTCTCAATGTATTCATCCACTTATTTGACGAATATTTGTGCAGCACCTACTATGTACTTCCAGAAAGTCAGGATATAGTGGTGAAGAAAATACTCCCAAATACTTGCTTTTGTAGTTCTCACATCCAACAGATTGGAAAGATATAGCTCATGCAAGTAGACTCTCAGCATTATCTGCATAGTAGCCAATATGACTTTCAAAATCGAATTAAATTTTAAAATCTAAATTAATCAAGGTTAAATAAAATGGCAGCTTTGGTTCTCCTATGGCACTAGCCACATTTCAAGTATTCTCTAGCACTTCTGACTACCATATTGGATAGCTCAGATACAGATATTCTTATCATATAAAGTTTGATAGAGCTGCATTGACTTAACTGTACCAGTAGAAAGTCTTAAAGCACATATCATAAAAATATTTTCACTGTTTTTTTTTTACAAATTATATAGATTTAATGCCATATTATTTATATTATTGAGATTTATCTCCTACATTCTTTGGAGGGATCAAGCCTCTTTAGAGACCCTGGCTTAGAGTGATATTACCTTTCAGCCTGAATTTGGACACCTGTCCAAAAAGCAGATTCCAGAGCTCCAGGGAACCTGTTTCAGAAGATGGTCAGAAAGGTCCAGTGAGGGCTGTAACAAGTCACCCCAATGGTGGTGACTTAAGACAACAGAAAGTTATTCTCTTGTAGTTTTATGAATCAAATGTCTGAGATCAGCTTCCCTGCAATGAACTCAAGGTGTTGGCAGTGCTGAGCTCCCTTCAGATGCTCTAGAGGAAAGTCCATTTGTTGCTTACTGCAGCTGCTAGTGATGGCCTGACCCTGGCCATGCCCCCTTGTCTCCATCTCCATGGCCACACTTTCCTCCTCTCCTGTACATACCACATCTCCCTCTGCCACCCTCTCAGAATGACACATGTGATCAGATTTAAGGCTAGTCCAGATCATCTGGGATAGATTCCCTGTGTGTTCAGATTCTTAATCACGTATATAAAACCTCTTTTCCTCATATAATAACCAGACTTGGGAGCTGGCTATGTCTGGGGCCATGATTCCGTCTATTCTGCCAGGATACTGCATTTCTAGCAGAAGATTCATGCGAACCACCAGGTATGGTAGGGAGGCAGGGGGGCTGCCCTCAGGACAGTGACACAACAGCTCCATGTTAGAGCTCTGAGTCCCATTCCCAGCTCCTCACAGATTCTTTCAATCTGCAGAAACAGTGGAAAGAACTGATTAGAAAAGGTCCCAGGGAAGCTGGGTGCCAGTGGCTTACGCCTGTCATCCTAACTACTCAGGAGGCTGAGATCTGAGGATCACAGTTCAAAGCTAGCCCAGGCAGGAAAGTCCATGAGACTCTTATCTCCAATGAACCACCAGAAAACCGAAAATGGGGCTGTTGCTCAAGTGGTAGTGTGCTAGCCTTGAGCTGAGCAGGGACAGTGCCTAGGCCCAGAGTTCAAGCCCCACGACTGACAAAAAAAAAAAAAAAAAAAAAGAAAAAGAAAAAAGAATGAAAGAAAAGAAAAGGTCTCAGGGCCTGGAGCATTCTCACTAGTATAGTTTTGGTAACCAGGTCTTCTTGGTTATATGATCCAAAGAGCTCCAGTAGACCTGGCTCAGTAGATCATGATAGCAGCGTTGAGGGCTTGGGATGAAGTGTGCGTGTGTGTGTGTGGGGGGGGGGGGGCAGTATAGAAGAGTAGAAGAGTTTCTGTAGGATGAAAGAGGCAGAGCTGTATTCTTTTCTCTAAACATATAATTACCACAGCAGAACACCCTTGCTTTGCCTCTGTGGGCTGGCTGTCCTTTGTCATCTGAAGGACAAAGTGTCACAGGACATATTCTGAATATCCATTGTCACTGATACCCCCTGCCTCTGGTCCCTGCTCCAACCCTGAGCAAATCAGGGGATCTGCAGGGCCTTTCATAGGCATGATGACACTCCACATGACACCATCCCCCAAGTAACCCTCTACCCAACAGCCCTTGTGGCTGTTGACTTGAGAGGCACTTGGGGATGGTGGGAAAGGTAACTGACCTTTCCTGAAATGGATAGGTGGGACATCCCCTTTCTGGGAACTTGTTTTGGGTCCAGCCTGTCACACAGCAAGGGAGCCCTGGGAACTCAGAGATCAGAGCTGTACAGAGCTTATACCTCTCTGAAATGGCAAGATGGGCCCAATGCTTTAGCCTTTATTCAGAAGACAGATGTAAGGATACCAAGAGAACAAAGGGATACTGGCTGAAAACACCCAAGGATAAGGGTGACTCCTGGCCTCAATGCCCCTCAAACATTCTAGGATGAGAAAAGAGGCTTGGAAACAGGTATCCATGGCTCAGATCCTCGCTATTCAGATGGCTGACATCTGAGGATTGTGGTTCGAAGCCAGCCCCAGCAAGAAAGTCTGTGAGACTTCTTTTATCTGCAATGAACTATCAAAAGCCAGAAGGAAAGCTGTGGTTCAAGTGGTAGAGTGCCAGCCTTGAGCAAAAAAGCTAAAGGACAGTGTCCAAGCCTTGCGTTTAAACTTCACTACTCCAGGCAGGCACACACACACACACACACACACACACACACACACACACACACACACACACACACACACACACACACACACACACACACACACACACACACACACACACACACACACACACACACACACACACACACACACACACACACACACACGAAAGAAAAAGTAAAGGCTTAGCATAGGGCCCTGAGGCGCGCGCGCGCACACACACACACACACACACACACACACACACACACACACACACACACACACACACACACACACACACGAAAGAAAAAGTAAAGGCTTAGCATAGGGCCCTGAGGCAGAAGGAGGAAAGGGCAGAGGAGCAGGAGAGAGAAACTGGCCCAATTAAGCTGGCCTTCTGAGTGTTCAAGTTGTCCAGAGCCACAAGACCTCACCAGGAGACCAGTCACAGGAGTCTAGCGTGGCTCCTGGGCCAGGCTCACTGGCTTCACTCTGTGTTCTTCAGTCTGCCCCAACCAAGTGACCATGGGTGTCACCTAGCCTTTCTTGGCCTCCGTTTCCTCTTCTGTAAAGAAGGGTTCCAAACAGTATTTACATTAGGATTAGATGAGCTCATCCACTTAGCTTAGCTCCTGGTCCACAGAATGACTTTTTTAGCTGACAAGCGGCATTTGGCTTGGGTAAAAGAGTCAAGAGCTTCCCCTTTCTCTGCCTCTGACTCAAACCTATGCAAACTATGTGACATCTCATCGTTCACCTTTAGTTCCTCCTGAGTGTCCCATTCATCAGAAGTCCTGCTGGCTTAAAGTGGGAACTTCAGCCTCTCAGCCTCATTCAGTGTCAAGTTTCCCCCTGCCTGGTCCAGAGCAAGCAGCTTTCTTCTCCCCCTCCATGCAGGAGCAGCAGTGATTGTGGCTCCTTTGGTTTAGGTGGGGGTACAGGTGGTGGAGAGGGCGTGGCTGGGATGGCCAAGGTTTTACTCAATTGTTACCATTATAGCTGGGCATTGGTGCCCTGCTAGGGGGCAGTCACTTCACAGGATGACCAGGTGGGTGACTAGTAGAATCACCTCAAGCCTTTTAACCCCTTTTCGCCCCCTGTATCCCAGACAGACTTTTGACAGTGTGCTGGTGGGATGTGCTTACACCCAGGCAGGCAGTCCTTATTCAGGGCCTTTACAGCTCTCTTTAGAGTGTGGGGTATATTTTATCTATCCTTATAACTTGGGGCCTCAGAAGAAATTAAGATAATAAGAGAAATATGTCCTAACACCTAGTCACAATAGAAAGTATTCGAGAAAACCTTCGTCATTGTTGTGTAGACACTGGTTGTTGCTATTGCTACCCCTGTTACCACTGTTGTTAAGAAGCTATGAGCCCCTGGGAGCCCTAGAGCATCATGGGGTAGTGGGGAGGGACTCAGTTCCTTCTACCCTGAGATTCACTGATGTTTTACAAGAAACCCTTGGGGAGGAGCATTATCTCATCCACAAGGCAAGTTAACATCCACATGTGCACACGCACTCACCTAGGTACCCATGCACATACATGCGTGCATACATGCATATGTGTGTGCATACATGCATGGAGTCACCTGTACCTTCACACAGGCTCCTTGGGCATCACAAGACCTGGACAGAGTACAGGTGATTAATTTTTAATTTTCGCCAGGTGGCTTGGGGATATAATTCGGGCCAGAAGGAGCATGGTCATGAGGCTCAGCCTGTGCCAAAAATGTATTTACTCCATGACACACGTGAACCAGGTGACAAGGGCCAGGGAAGCTGACTTTTTCCTGCTAGGCTGCTTGCCACATGTTAGGCAGTGCCAACCTACAAGTTGAGCAAGCCTGTGTGCATTTGGGAGCAGGACCAGGAAGACACAGATGTGGCAGGCCATGGAAGCATTTTCCTGTTCTAGTTATTGCTACCAGCGCTCAGCCATTCTCATGTTTTCTTCTATTGTATCAGTCATTGGGCACCACGATCAATGGAGATTTGAGTCAGGCACTTGGAATTCAGAAACCAACAGGATGAAAGCTTCTGCCCAAATATTCATGCTCAAACCGGGAGAGGGAGACACGACAGAGCCACCAGAACATAAATTCACAATGCTCAAGTCAAGCAAGTACTGTGTGGTGACAGGAAATGGAGAGCTACTGAGACCCTATTGTAGAGCGTGGGAGTGGAAGCAACCTTTTTGGAATCAGATATTCTAATACCATGCCCCAGTTTTGTGACCTTTTCCAGGAAACCCAAAGGAATAACTTAAAAGGTTCCACAAACTCCATTCCCACTTTGGACCTTAGGCCTTGTAAATTGTCTTCTAGAGGTCTATCGCATGAATTTATCGTCCTTAGCGTTGGCCTCTGTTCATGCAAATAGTGAAAGCTGGTGAGAGATTTGCATATGTAAATGCTCTGGGCATTTCCTTATATGGCTGAAGTCCTGGCCTAGGGCTTGGAGGTTTTGCAAGAGCTGGCAAGGAAGTCCAAGAGATCCTCTGCACACGGAGGTGACAATGACACGGATGCTGACGGGAACACAGAAAGCCAATACCAAGAGGAGACTGCGAGGCTGTAAAAGCTGCCCAGCAGACAGGGGAGGCCTGAGTACGTGGCTTGCATCCGTTGTGCCAGCCCTGCCCCTGTTCTGCCAGTGGCAGTCTTTGGGGATATTCAGCTCTTTCCCAAGGAAGCAGGAACTTCCTTCATGGAGACAGAATAATTGCCTGGTATGGCTTTACACAAGTCAAGTTCTTTCATTTCACGGAGACTGTTGCTTTCATTTTCTGGACACAACAGCTTCTGGGACGTGATTGTCCAGCCCAACCTGATTCTCTGTCATGATACTTCCTCTGCTGATGTCTTGTTTTTGTCCATCCCATGGACCCAAAGCATCTTTCATTTAGTGCCAGGGAGAAGAGGCAAAAGACTTAGTCTCTTCTGGTAATTCAAAGTGTCAAAGTGACTTAGATGAGACAGACAAACCTAAAAGACTCTTCTCTAGACTAGTCAGGTGACCCTGAGCAATGAGCATTACTGGGCCTCAGTTGGCTTGGTTATGATAGATAATGGGACATACTTTTAGGACAGCTCTTAGACAGTTGGGGTCTTTCACTAGAATCCTGTGCTTTTAGATCAGCATTTTATTTTTTTTTGTGGTCTGGGTGTACAAAAATTACCTTGGGATTCTATCAAGCTCAGTAGGTGGGACATGGGGCCTGGGAATCTGCATTTCTGACACTCCTCCCTGGTGACAGTTGTTGATGGGTCTAGGGACTGCACTTACAATAACAAGAACTTTTGGGGTTCTTATGGGGATTAGAATAATGGAAGTCCATGGAAATAACTGGAATAGTTCCTTGCCTCTTCCTTGGTGGGCACTGAATTGATGCCAGCCTTTTCTCCCTGCTTCCCTTAAAGTTCTAGAAAAAGGTTCCATGGGCTGAGGGGTTGGCTCAAGTGGTAGAGCATCTACCTAGCAAGTACTAAAGCCCTGAGTTTGATCCTCAACACTTCCAAGAAATGAAAAAAAGGGGGAGGAAAAGAGGAAAGGAAAGGAAAAGATAAGAAAAAAGAAGAAGGGGTTGGGGGTTTAGCCCAGAGGAAGGGCGCCCGCCTGGCGTGCGCAAGGCCCTGGGTTTGGTCCTCAGCCCTGGAAAAAAAAGAAAAAAGAAGAAAACTAGTCCATGGAAGGGAAGAGTTCACATGAAATTATTAGCTGCTCAGTGATAGAGTCATGGAAGATGAAACTGGAAGCGACCACAGAATTCTAGACAAGGACTCTTAACAAATGTCACCTCTCGTAGGCATTACTTCAAATTAGAAAGTCTTGGGCTCCAGGTGCTGGTGGCTCTAACCTATAATACTCTGGAAGCCGAGATCTGAGGATGGTGATTCAAAGCCTGGGCAGAAAAGTCCCTGTCAGACTCTTATCTCCAACTAACCACTCAAAAACTAGAAATGGAGCTGTGGCACCTAGTGGCAGAGAGCTAGCCTTGAGCATAGCTTAAGGGACATTACCGAGGCCCTGAGTTCAAGCCACAGAATCAGTAGAGAAACAAAAATCCCGCAGTGCTCTTGATGTTATTGTTTGACAATTACTGATCTGATGTAAAACTTCATTTAGATCTGAGGCCTGCAAAGATGAAGGGATAGTCCTGAGTTGTGTAACAAGTTTGCTCAATGGCCCATTCATTTGTTTCAATTATTCCTTAGGATGGTGAGGGACTGACCTCAAGAACTTTGAGGAGACCAAAATGCTGATGCTGAAGTCTCTTAGTAAAATGTCATAGTATTTGCATAGGTACATATGATCTATGACCTCTCATTTACCTTAAATCACCTGTAGATTTTGTATTTACAACATAAATGCTAAGGACTTAGAACCAGGTGCAGGGTAGGAAGAGTTGGAGGGAAATCATGGCACTACTGATTGCCAAGGGCCATCAGCCTGACTTTCTGCTAATGTCACCCCCTCTGTCTGCAGCAAACAGGCCCCATCAGTGCCACTCTGGTGATGACACGTCCCATCAAAGGTCCCCGGGACATCCAGCTGGATTTGGAGATGATCACTGTCAACACCGTCATCAACTTCAGAGGCAGCTCTGTGATCCGACTGCGAATATACGTGTCGCAGTACCCGTTCTGAGCCTCAGGCCGCAGCCTGGGACACTGCCGCTCACCAGCACCAAGGGACAGGAGAAGAGAGGAAACAAGAGCAAGAATGAGAGCGAGACAGACGTTGCACTTTTCCTGCTGAACTGTTCCAGAGGAGGCAGCCTGGTGTCCTGACCCCTGCCTTTTTTATCCTCTGAAGGACATCCCAGCTCTTATGAAACCGTTATCAAAAAGTATTATTGTTGGCCACCCTGATGTGAGATCATTGGTGATTTTCAAGGCCTTCAGTTTACTCCCAATCTTTTTGAAAGAAACATAGATTAGGTTGGCTGGGGTGTGAATGGTGTTCAAAGACTGTGAACATTGCTCTCACCTCTTCTACTTCTGTCTCTTGTTGCGTTGCTGCTTTGCAAAGGCCCAAGAGATTTCGGGGAATGCTGGGGCTAGCTAGTTTGCTTCTTGCATGTACGGAGAAGGCTATGGAAACAAACCACAACAGGATGTAAGGGTTTTTAAAGAGTCTATTTCAAAACTGTGTCTGGTATGTTCAGCTATAAAAGAGGTTTTCAGTGTTCTTAAATCTGTATAACTGTTTAATCTTTCCTTGTGCATTTTGAGTATTTTTTAAGTGCTAGAATTCTTTAAAAGGCCTCAGGCACATGTTAAGTTCTGTCTTCCAGTCCCAGCTTCCCCTATCTTTTATTTTTTTCTTGAGGACTCCTTAATCATGCTTTCTTTAGAACTTTTACTCAACTGGGTTGGAAGGCAGAGTTCTCCAAAACCGATTAAATATTTGAAGAGATCTTGTGTTTGGTTCATTTTGACACTGTAGATGATTCTGCTCTTAGGGTTGGTTTTAGTTTTATTTAAACTTGTTTATCATTTAGTGGTTTGGGAAGGGCTCCAAAGGGTTAGACTATCCTCCATGATGTTGGAAAGCTGACAGACAGTTGGGTAGGGGTGGGAGGGGGACAGTGAAAGGAGGAGGATAAAGTTAAAGTTAGGGGAAGCTATTGGAAAACCACTGACAATCTCTCTGTTATGAAGACTACTTGGAGGACTATCACAGGGAAGGGAGTGCCACCCCAAGTCAGTGCCCCTAAGCCTACCAGTATGGATTGATAACTGGTAGAGCTTTGAAGGAAAAACCAAGAGTCACTTCCAAGACTGATGTTGATCTTCAGTAGGGCCTGTGCATCAGGATTTTGTTGTTGGTGGTGGTTGTTGTGGGGCTTGAACTCTGGGCCTGGGTGCTGTCCTTGAGCTCTTCAGCTCAAGGTAAGCACTCTACCATTTGTGCCACAGCACAACTTCCCATATTCTGGAGATAAAAGTCTCACGGACTTTCCTGACCAGTCTGACTCTGAACCAAGATCCTCACATCAGCCTCCTGAGTAGCCAGGATTACAGGTGTGAGTCACAGGCACCCAGCACATCATGATGTTTAAGACTAGTTATAAGGGGCTGGGAAGGTGGCTCAGTGGTAGAGCGCTTGCCTTGCATGCATGATGCCCTGGGTTCGATTCCTCAGCACCACATAAGCAAAAAGGAAAAAGCCGGAAGTGGCGCTGTGGCTCAAGTGGTAGAGTGCTAGCCTTGAGCTGAAGAGCTGAGGGACAGTGCCCAGGCCCAGAGTTCAGGCCCCACAACTGGACCCAAAAAAAAAAAAAAAAAAGATTAGTTATAAGCCAGGCATTGTGCCTGTAATCCTGGCTACTCAGGAGGTTGAGATAGGAGGATTGTGGTTCAAAGCCATCCAGGCACGAAAAAATCTGTGAGACTCTTATCTCCAATTAGCCACTAAAAACCTAGTAGTGGAGGTGTGGCTCAAGAGGCTAGCTAAGGGACAGTACCTGGGCCCTGAGTTTAAGCCCTAGAACCAGCACCAAAACAAAACAAAACAGAAAACCAACAAATACTAGTCATTATTGACAATGCCTCATTAAAACCCCTAGATGCCAGGTGCTAATGGCTCACACCTGTAATCCTAGCTATTCAGGAGACCCAGATCTGAGGATCACAGTTCAAAGCCAACCTGGGCAGGAAAGCCTAGGCACTGTTCCTGATCTGCTTGTGCTCAAAGCTAATGCTCTACCCTTGAGTCACAGCTCCACTTCCAGCATTTTTTTTTGGTAACATAACTTATTGGAGATAAGAGTCTCATAGACTTTCCTGTCCAGGCTGGCTTTGAACTGCGATCCTCAGATCCTCCAGGGTAGCTAGGTTATAGTTGTAAGCCACCAATGCCCAGCTCGTGAGACATTTTTTTTATTGTGAAAATACCTTATAGAGGGGTTACAATTACATGGGCAAGATAATGAGTACATTTCTTATCAAGCATTGTTGCCTCCTCCTTTGCTTCCCCTTCCCATCCCTTCCCATCTCCCTCCCCCCTCCCCCGCTACTTGAAAGTTGAACCCAGTATCTTCACACAAGAAAAGCAGCCAATACTGTGAAGCTCAGAGTTGTGGCCTAGTTGCTTCAGTTTAGGTTTTCTCCAGCCACTGCATCCTCTTTGCCCCTTTATTGCCCCTACCCATTCCAGTTGACAAAAGTTTCAAAATTAAATTGCATCTTGTGTTAAAAAAATATTTTAAAAAAGCCAGAAAATGAAATGGTACTGTGGCTCAGGTGGGAGAGTGCTGGCCTTGAACAACAAAAAAAAAGCTTAGGGACAGCACCAAGGCCCTGAGTTCAAGCCCCAGTACTGGCACTAAAAAAACCTAGAGAGAGATGGACAGATGTGGCCCTAGCCACCTTGCCCTCCCCATCTTTGTAGTTCCCTACAAGGGTCCACATCCTTTACCTTATCAGGAACTTGGGATTTTCCTCCTTCAAAAGCTTTAGATGCACAGAGAGTTGCTAAGAGCATTAGCACAAGTCACAGGCTGGAGAACAAGGTTGGGGCTACTGCCTTCCTGATCCAGCCCAGGAGCCATGGGTTCTTTGAGGAGTTGAGGCTGAGTCCGTAGGATCCATTTATGGATGCTCCCATCCTACCCAGTGGCAGCGTCTTTATTAAAGCCCCCACAGTGGCAGGTGTTGTGCTTCAGACCTCAGGGTTAGAAGACAGTTTGTGGGTCCTTAGTCACTGCAACATCTGCGTAGCTGCAGCCTGCCTTTTTCTCCCTCACACCAGACCCTCAGTTCTCGTTCGTTGCTTTTTTTCTCTATCAAAAACTAAACACATGCAAACAGGTGTCCCAAATCTGAAGCTCACAGAGAAAGGATGAATTCCTTCAGACTTACCAATGCAGCCTCCTTTGGGAGAAAAGGCTGATAGGCACCTGCCAGCCTGGGGCACCCCCCTGTGCAGGGAGACTTTAGGTGTTCCAGGCAGGGTAAGGCTTCTGTGAGCTCTGCACTAACCATGTAGCCAGAACAGTGGATGTGGGTTGCACACAGTACAAGGTCAAGTTTCCTTTCACTTCTTACAAAGAAGGTCCAGAAGCTCTGTGTTGGTGGCGTCAGGATCCATTGGTTTCTGAGGTGCCACATTTGGAATCAAACTCAAGACCCTGGGGCTTGCATTTGACTTGCATATGTCCAAATGTAGCTTCCTGCTTCTAAGAAGAAAGAAAAAAAAGACACAAAGAGATTTCATAAAAGCAGGCTCAGAGAGCTTCTTGGACCAGGATTGCTCTTTCAAAACATGAGCTGATGAGTTCAGTGTAAATGAATCAGAAGCATGTGGGATCAATTTACCTTCAAATACACTTGGGCCTAAAAATTAAGGGAAGAATGGCCTGGGGCAAAGTGTGTACTGTGAGGCCAAACCCAAAACATTTGGGAAAGAGTTCCAGAGGTTTTCAGAACCCAGTGCCTTTTGCTTCACTCATCCAACCATTCACTTGGGAATGGTTGGATGTGTGTGTGTGTGTGTGTGTGTGTGTGTGTGTGTGTGTGTGTGTGTGTGTGTGTGTGTGTGTGTGTGTGTTTCTTTTTTTTTTTAAACAAGGCTGGGAAGAAGACTGCTGTCTGAATTCCAGCATTGTGCTTCAACATGGATCCCAGCAACCTGGCTTTTAGGGGACCCTATTATCTCTGTGTTGGCTGTGCTGACCCTCATCGAGGATCTGGACTTGAGCTTGTCAAGGATGAATGGGGTATGGTGAAAGAGGCTGTGGAGTAAGAGCTGGGCACCTGCAAAAGTCTTTGTGCTATCACGTAATCTGTGAGTTCCACACAGATGAAAACTTCCATTCAGCTCTTTCTAAGTTTTGTGATTCCTTGAAATGTACTTTGGGGATGACAGCCAGCATTTCCATTAAACTATAATTTTAGAGTTTCACAGCTGTGTGCCAATCATAACACTTCTAATTGGCACAAAATCCACGTACCTGTTGCCTCTCAGACTTGGGTAACACACTTAGAAAATTTTCTTAGGTAACAGCCTTGGCCCTTGGGGTGTTATTTACCCAGATGGTGAAAGCATTTAAGTAGGTCTGATTACTTCATTTTTTTTAGTGGTTTTAAATGTATTTTTGTGGCCTGGGTGTTAAGTGTAATGTGCACAAATTGTTCCTCCTGAGCCAAAAAGGTCACCCAGAGAGAGAAGGGGGGAGGGGGAGAAAGAGGGGGAGGGAGAGGAAAAAGAGAGGGAGAGAGAGAGAGATGCCATGACAAAGGAGCAATTATTCTTTGGTGTTCCCTCTAGCCCAGTTGAAATCCTGTTTGTTAAAGGTCTTTGTCTTAAGGGAATACTTGGGAATCAAGTTTGCTTGCGCTAGTTGTTGGAGTCAGAAAGATGAATCAGGCAGACAATCCACTGATAACACATTTCTCCAAGGACTTATGCAACATCTGAAGGAAAATAGCAGCACAGTATAGTAATTTAAGTTAGATCTCTGTGTGTGTGTGTGTGTGTGTGTGTGTGTGTGTGTGTGTGTGTGTGTGTGTGTGTGTGTGTGTGTGTGTGTGTGTGTGTGTGTTGTGTTGGTTGTGTGTGTTGGTTGGTACGGGGCTTGAACTTAGGGCCTTGAGCTCTTTCTGGCTTTTTCACTCTAAGCTGGTGCGCTACCTCTTGTTCCATACTGCCAGTTTTGGCTTTTTCCTGGTTAAGTGGAGATAAGAGTCTCATAGACTTTTCTGCCTGGGCTGGCTTTGAATCTCAGTCCTCAGATCACAGCTTTCTGAGTAGTTAGGATTACAGGCACAGGACACCAGTGCCAGCTTAGTTTGATTTTAATAATTTTCAGAGATCTATTTTATATCACCGAATTTCTTATGAACATTCATAGACATGTTTGAAATTTAGAGTAAGATCCTTCTGCTTAGAACTATTAAATACATTTAGAGGAAATACAAAAACATATGAGGTAGAACATTTCTTTTTGATTTGGTGTGCATGTACTCTGAAATGCACTATTTTCTTTCCTCTTGTAGAGCAAACACTTAATAGAGCTCTTCAATAGTTTGGAATTGGTCAGTGCTCACCAATCACCAAGAGATACACAGATTTTTCTTTGTGTTAATATTTTTGGGCTCAAATTTCTTAATGACTTTGCTTAACAGATGGTTGCTATCTTCACCAGAATCCCTCAGGGTAACTAAAAGTTACCATATATATGTATATATGTGTATATATGTGCATGTATACATACACACATGCACACACACATATAATAGCCAAGAAGCTCCAGAACAAAGGAAAAAATAGAAGACAGATTTATCACTTGACTAGCTTTTCTGGAGATGACAGCAGCCAGTCAGATTCTATGACTTGCTAATTGTTTCTAATCATGAATCTCAGCCAGAAACTAGCAGAGAAATAAGCCATAAAGTAGATGAAAGGTTTTAGCCCAGGAATGATATATTGAGTTGCTTTTTGTGGTATAATCTCATAGAGGGGAACAACATGTAACAGACCGCGATTAGCAGTATTGGTTTCAGGAATTTGGGATATTCTTGAACATTAATATAAAAATGAATATGTTGTAATTAGATGTTAATACCAAGATCCTCATGATATCCACTTATCAAGATTTGATAAATTATTCCCATTGTTCTAAGGCTAGAGAGCTATTGGATAGCCTCATTTCACTAATTGTAGGAGCATGTAGCTGCTGTTCTTCATGAGGGAGACTGCACTCTCTCAGCCCTTTCTGATCTTTAGTCACTCCTTTCATCTAAGATCAACTGCCTTCATTCCAACACCCCTTGTCCAGGAGCCAGACTATCCCCACTCATTCCCAGAAATTCACTGCTCTGTCTTTCCAGCACTCCCTTTGTCCCCAGTCCATTAGGCTGTCTAGCAGCATGACCTGGTGCCTGTGTCTTCCTAGGCATCTCTGTAAATACAGGGCAGTGCTGAGACTCCAACAGTCTCTTTGCTAGTAACAAACAATGCTTAACTTTCCTTGTAGAGGGCAGTCTGGCATGCTGCACACATTCAGATTGCAGAATTAGTTGTCCAAACTATTCCCACATGTCAGTACATAGTATGCTTGCACAGACAGCAAATCCACCGACATCTCAGCAGCTGGCTCACTCCCTTTTTTCTGTTGCTGTCACAGAAATCTAGAGACTGCTATTCTAGGACATGGTAGCAAAGCTGAAGGGTAGGAAGGTGTGTGCAGAAGACAGAAAACGTGAGCAGCTTTGCTCTATGATCACGCATTGATGCAATAGCTGATCCACTCCAGTGGAAACACATTAATCCCTTCATGAGGGCAAAGCCCTCACCTACCCAATTCCTCTTAAAGGTCCTACTGCCTCTCAAGAGGAGTTTTGGAGGTTTGTCTCAAACCACATGCAAATTATAGCAGTAATTTTCAGGCAGATACCACTTTCTCACCAGTGAGTTGCTATTTGTCTATGACCTAAAGCATGGCCTTGAGTTCAAGTGTAGGTGGCAAGGGCACTGGGAAGACCACTGTAATTGGAAAACTGGAGGCCTGGGTATGTATTCAGTGTGGGGTGGTGGGAGTTGAAGACAGATTATTCACTTCTCCATTCACAGACTTTCCTGCCTTCAAACCT
Source organism: Dipodomys merriami (assembly GCF_024711535.1). NCBI lineage: Eukaryota > Metazoa > Chordata > Mammalia > Rodentia > Heteromyidae > Dipodomys > Dipodomys merriami. The sequence continues at coordinate 9,550,186 of NW_027206069.1, forward strand.
TGATCCCCAGATCTTAGCCTCTGGAGTTAGCTAGGATTATAGGTGTGAGCCACCAGTGCCTGGCACAAAGCTATTTTAACTGTTTTTGTTCCAGGAATTGGACAGCTATTTGCTCAATCTATAAGATTCTCCTAGCCCTTTGCTACCAAAGAACACTCACAAATTTAGATCTAGGTTGGTGTCCTTTCATGAGAATTTAGTCAGATACTCCCTGGCACCATGAGAGACAACACAAACCACAGAGGCCAAAAGTATGTGGCAACTCATTAGAGTCCAGACAGAATATACATCATTGGCAAAGGAAGGAAGGCTTCAGAGGTCTTGTATGCAGAGCAGATGGCCATCTCTCTACTTTAAGAACTGTGATGCATACAGACTCCCATGTGGTATTCTGGGCTTTGAAGTTAATTAGGATCATGAGCAACTGGCCACAGCATGGGCAGCTCTGGGAGCCACAAAAGCACCCCCCATCTCTCCCATTCTTTCTACCTCCCTTTCCTTATGAAATGTAGCTTCAACACTTCACATGCCAGTGCTACTTCACATGCCAGTGCTAGGTCCTAAACCCTGACCCTAAAGAGATAGTGCTTTTCTTTTTCTCCATAGTTCTCTTTTAAAAAACTTAACTGTTGGGGGGGTGGGGGGGAGGCTGGGAAGGGATGGGAAGGAGAAACAAAGGAGGAGGCTACAATGCTTGATAAGAAATGTACTCATTGTCTTGCCCATGTAATTGTAACCCCTCTGTACAGTATTTTCACAATAAAAAAATTTAACTATGTAACCTGAGGGTAGGTTTGGAAGAAGGAAAATGGGGGACAATGATGGAAGGGGTGACATTGATCAAGATGCATTGTACTCATAATATGACTTATGGAATTGTAACCTCTTTGTATAACTACTTAATAATAAAAAGATGAAAAATGAAAATAAAACTTAACTGTTAGTTTGTGTGTGTGTGTGTGTGTGTGTGTGTGTGTGTGTGTGTGTGTGTGTGTGTTAGTACTGAGGTTTGAATTCAAGGTCTCATGATCTTGATTAGCTTTTTCTGCTTGCAGGCTGGTAGTCTACTACTTGAATCACACCTCTGCTTCTGGCTTTTTGCTGGTTAATTGGAGATAAAAGTCTTCATGGAATTTCTTACTCAGGCTGGCTTTGAACTGTGATCCTCTGATCTCAGCTTCCTGAGTAGCTAGGATTATAGGCCCGAACCACCAGCCTCTTGTCCTTTTATCTCCTCACCTCACTCTTTCAAATGCCTTTTACTTATAACCCAGAAGTCAGTTTTGGAACTTTAGCCTATGAGATCTAGGTCATGTGACACCTCAGGTCCAGGGAATTCCTAAGATCTTCCATATTTCTAAAAACTCCCACTGGAGGTTGCGGGGGAGGAGGAGACTTTATTTCCATGGATACCTTTTATTCCAAATTCTGAACTTCATTTGAATTTTTAAAATTCATTTCTTCACCACTACCACCCCCCCTCACTTTGAGACCCCTAACCAGTGAATTCTAACATGCTCTACCATCTCTTGCTTGACTTCCACAAAAACTAAATGAGCAGCGTCCTTCCAAAATTCATGCCCAGCTGGAACATGGGAAATAGAGTTGGCTGTATAATGAGTTGAATTAAGATGATGTCGTACTGGAAGTATATAATCCCTAAGCTCCATGAATGGTATGCTTATAAGAAGAGAGAGAGCACATAGAGATACTGAGAGAGGAAGAAGCCATGTGAAGATAGAGGCAGAGTTGGAATTGCAGCTATGAGCCAAGCGCACCACGGAGATCTAGGAGCCACCAGAAGCCTAGAAAAATCCACTTACTTCAGGCCAGACACCACCCTGTTTGAGCTAGAGCACTGGATATTTAAGTTCGTTTTGGTTTTGAAACCAGGCTGTGCACTGAGAATAGATTTCTAGCCTTAGTATTAATTGGTTTAAAGAACTCTGTATTTTGATTTTTGGCTTCGGAGAAATAGTCTTACTAGGTTACACGAATATTTTGAAACTCAGTCCTTTTTTTTTTTTAATTCAATAAAAGTTTGCACAAACAATGCCTCCCACAGGAGAAGCTTATGCCAGACCCAGATGTTTAACACATTTGCTTGAGATACTAGGGTTCGTGGCCTCTTGTGCTTATAAACCAAAAAATGTGAGCCCATAGAAATGATATTTAATAAGTAGGCGTGCTGCACTTCAACAAATGTTTCACAGATATGTGTATGTGTGTGTGTGTGTGTGTGTGTGTGTGTGTGTGTGTGTGTGTGATTTTAAAAGACATTCAAACACAGAGTTCAGTGAGAATCTGAACTCTAGTTTCGATTCAATTCTACTTCAATTACCCCACAAAAAATGCTCAATTTCTTTTTTCCATTTTCCTCTTTCCCCTCCTCCTCGCCTCCCCTATCTTCCTCCTCTCCTCTACTTCCCTTTTTCCCTCCTTCCTCTCCTCTACTTCCCTTTTTCCCTCCTTCCCTTTCTTTCTTTTCTTCAGCTGATCCTGGGGATTAGACTCAGGGCCTGGGTGCTATCTCTCAGCTTTCTAAGGCTGTTACCCTACCACTTGAACTCCAACACTGTCGTTTTGCTGGTGAATTAGAGATAAGAGTCTTCATCAACTTTCCTTCCAGGGCTGGCTTCAAACCAGGATCCTGAGAGCTCAGCCTCCTGAGTTGCTAAGATTATAGGAATGAGCCACTCGGTGTCTGCACAGTTCCTTTTTCTAATCATAAGGTCCAGTCTCTAGTTCATAATCATTCATCCGAGTCTACCATTCAGTGATCCGGCCCTACTAATGAGTCATGCAGTTCATAATAACAGTGAGCGTCTACTAGTACTTGACTGTGCCAGTCAGTCTGTTGTTTTGTTGTATTTGTTGTATCGTTTGGCCTTCCATTTCCATCACCTTCACTGCCATGACTTTCCTCCCAGATACTTTCCCCTCTCAGTCTGAATACAATAAATCACTTAGTTGTTTCTACCACTGCTTTTGGTGCCTTGCAGTCTATTCTCAACCCTCTAGCAGGAGTGATCTGTATCAATGTCAAATCAATCCAGGCCATTTTCTACTCCAAATTCTCCAATGGCATCTCAGTCTATTCAAAGTAAAGGTCAGTGTCTTTATAATAGTCTGTGCCATTTCATTACCCCAAGCTCTACTCCATGTTCCTCTGCTCTCTGATCAGGTCCTTCTCTCTGTGTGTATCTCCTGCTTCAGTTGCTCTGGACTTGTCATTGTTCCTCAAACACGCCGGCCAAGTTTCTTCTGTATGGTTCACTGGTGAAGCAAAGGTTAAGCACACATGTATTATGTCATAAAGGTTGGAGAGTGAAATTGGGTGTTTTAAACTATTAATCTAGTCATTTATTGGTGGTAAAATAAAAAAATCCAAAAGGTCTAGCTGTTTAGGTTAGAGGATACTGTCCACAAATTATGTTCACTTTTAGCTTGTTTATAAGCAATTCTGCTCACGATGTGAAATTGTCCCTCAGCTCAAGACTGACATAACCTTCAAACATAATGTTTTTTAAAAATTTTTCTAGGACAGTACTACAGTTTGAACTCAGGACCTCATGTTTACTCAGCTAGTGCCCCACCACTTGAGCCATGCCTCCAGCCTGGATTTTTGCTGGTTATTTTAAAGCTGGCTTCAAACTACAATCCTCCAGATCTCAGTCTCCTAAATAGCTAGTATTACAGGTGTGAGTCACTGGTGCCTTGTAAACATTATCTTCTTTACACACTCTACTGTTGTAAAGTGGTCATCATTAGGTAATTCACATTTCATAAAATGCTTTTGTGTTCTCCCTTCCCCCATGAGTACCAAGTATTTGTTCAGTATCTACACACTGCTCCACGCTGTATGGTAGACCTTAAAAATGCTAAGATGGAGACGGCCTTGTTTTGATCATTATAATGACCTTGAAAGTTTGGTAGGGCAAAGGTTTTATTATCCCCATTTGGGAGGAAGGAGATTGAGAGGGCCCTTGTACTATCACATAAAAAAATATTAAAGCTAGAACTTAACCTTAAGTTTTCTGCCTCTAAATCCAACCCCCTCCACTCCCCTCAGTGTTTAATACCATAATCAAATATTATGAGGCAAGCATTTAAAGCAAATGAAAATGTATGCAAATCTCAGTCAAATGAAAATGTCTAGGGCTGAAAATGTGGCTTAGTAGTACCACATAAACAGAAAAACTTGCAAGTGGCACTGTGACTCAAGTGGTAGAGTGCTAGCCATGAGCAAAAAATGCTCAGGGACAGCGCCCAGACCCTGAGTTCAAGCCCCAGGACCGGTAATAAAAAGAAAAGAAAATGTCCAAATCCCATATGAGGAGATGGTGACCATCGAAGGGCTCGGTATATAGCATGCCTGCAACAAAGTAGTAGATTTTTCAGGCTTGATTTGTAGTCATCTCAGGAAAATGAGAAGGAAGGGTCTAGAAACTCCTGGAGCTAGAAAGCTTATTCTATGATTTCTCTATGATTTTTCTTTTTCACAAAATTAGACATATCTGGGGAGGACTATCAAAAAGATTGAAATTATCATAAAGCCTTAGTTATTTCACTAGCAAAAATATTTTTTAAAATATCGACACTACTCCATGCATGTCAGGCGTGGGAAATTGAAATAAAGTTACCTGACTAGTACATTTCCTCCATTTGAATGATGATTGCTAGGGATTAGGTATAAATTCACAGGTGGCTGACGAAGGTGGGACAGGTAATAAAATAGGAAATACCAGATAGGGGATAAAGGAACAGATTCATGAACCCTTTGAAAGTAGACCATTTATACAAAACTAGAACTTCTTTACTGGCTTACTTAGTCCCAAATGTGGAATTACTTGTCATGCCTGCCATGCTCACAACCTGAGGGTCTTTCCATTTACCTGACTTACTCTTCAAATGGCTTTGATTAGTGAAGTGACTTTCTCAGCATCTAATCTATCCCATGACTTGTGATGCTGTCTGTAGTGACAGACCTGATTAATCAAAGTCTTCATCCTCTTTACCAGTATGGAGTCAAGAATGAACACATGACTCAATCCTGATCAAAGAGATGAGCGATGAGCTATATGCTGGTTTCTGGAGAAAAACTTTTTCAAAAGAAATCTGAAGGGATTCATTATATCCTCCTTACTGAATTGAAGGAACAACTGATTGCCCTTAGCAGTCATTCTATAACCACAAAAAGCATTAGATTGAGGATTAAATCTACATGATACCAAAGGAGTAAAAAGGGAAGGAAAATATTCAATGATAAATGGTGGGCTTACCAATCAAACCTGATCTACTTTTGGACTTCCTTTTAAGTTAATCAAATCAAAAGGGCTTGGAGGTGAAGGCTTGTATTTGTTCTGCAATGTGTTAGTGGGATCAGAGCAATTATATCATGATTCACTCACATAACTAGACAGATGTGAGAAGCATGGTCTTACTCCTTTTCACACATGGGCCTTTCAATGTTGGTCTGCTTAGGCTTCCTCAAGGCAGGATATGGTAGAAATTGTATCTTCTTTTACCATCTGACTTTGGCTATCATATGAGATTATTTCTGTTGTACTTGGGTGGTAGAGCCAGGTGTGGGGAATATTTTTCAGCCAAGGGCCATTTGGATATTTATAACATCATTTGAAATCCATACAAAATGATCAATAAGGGCAAATGGCCACAACAGTTGATAAGAAACATACAATTTCTGTCCTGTCATATACCAAATACTTTCCAGGCCCTTATATGATCCATGGCCTGAATGTCCCAGCCCTGAAAGTTCAAGGACTATATACAGTCCAGTTGTTGAAAAGGAGTTCAAAACACTGCGGACATCAGTTAAACTACCACACCAGAGAAAACATTTCTTATTCTTTGGCCATTTGAATTGTGTTTTCTACTCTTTGTGACTGATAGCATCTTAGTAACATAGTTATTGCATCTCAGCTATAAGTATCAGCATGACTTAAATGAACAGCTCTCAATCACAGCACCAATTGCCACACAGTTGCCGATAATTATTACTAGTCATTCAATACTGGTTTGAAATTACACACTTTCTTCCCTCTTTTCAAATCAGAAAAGAATAAAGCCTTATGCCTGTTATAGCATTTCACTTATTTTAGTTCTAGGATTTTAGTTTTAAAGTGTAAGGACAGTTTTATTGAGATGGAATTCACATTATAATACAATATGGTGGGCTTTAGTGTGTTCACAGAGTTGTGTGACTGTTAGCATGATAAGCTTTAAACATTTTAACCACCCATAAAGGGCATTCTGTAGCCATTATTAGCAGTCATTTTCAACTCACCACTCCTTCATCCTTTTCGCTTAGCCCTAGAAAATGCCTATCAGCGCTGTGTCTATGTATTCACCTGTCTGGACTTTCTCCACCCTCATCTCATGGTAATATGTATCTTTTGACTAACATCTGCCCAAGCTTGCCTTCCCTCAACCTTGCAAGCCTCTGATAAGCATCCTTTGTCCTGTCCTTCTATAAGATCAGCTTTTGCTAATTCCACATATTAGTGAGATCATAAAGTTATTATCTTTTTGTGCTTAGTTTACTTCATTAAACATGTGCTCCAAATTTGTCTATGCCATTGCATTATTCTTCAATGGGCCAGAATAGTATTCAATTATATATGCATATATATATATAGTATATCTCTTATGTATATGTAGTATATATATAATTTTCTTTGTTAATACACCCACTTAGAGATTCCTAGGTTATAGTTTATCAACTGAATACATGATTTAAAGAAAGGTGCTTAAGTTGTAGGCTCCCTTGAGTCACACAAAGCCCTGGGCTTAAACTTAGCTTCTTGATCACTTCTATGTAATCTTGGAAAAGTTACTTATCTATAAAGTCACAATGGTAATATCAACAAATTCTTGCTGGGTGGTTTCAAGAGTAAAAATAAATACATATACATGAATGATTAGAGGAGACGGTTTGTCATGTAGCAACAATTGTCAGCCCAGATAATATCAACTATTTTCAACCAATCTAAAACACATTTAGGTACACATTTGGGTGGAACACAGGAAGTAATATTCAACGCTGTTCACAGTAATGTAAGTAGAAAATGCTTCATTCTACTTCCCAGTGTTTGAGAGTTGGGTGTACATGTGCGTGTGTCTGGCAAGGGTGTTGTTTGGCTCCTCTTGGCTCCTTTGCTATCCACATTGTAGTCACTATGTTCTCAGAAGAATTACTGTTATTAATCAGGCCTACACAATGAGATGAATAGTGGTGATGAGTTGGTCAGGCCGCCAAGCAAGTTCACGTTTTATTGGGAATGCCAAATTGTTTCCTAAAGGGATATTTTTTAGGAATAGAAGAGTATGCTTAACTGGCCCTCAAAGCCCCCCAATCTTGTCCTCTAAGTACTGTCGCCTTGCAAGGCAATATGATAGCTCTTTAAAAACCACTTCATGGAGCTGTGGCCCAGTTGGGCTGGCAATGTCTTTGCTTTGTTTATTTCTTCTGGTAAACGTAACCCTCATCAAGTAGAAAATGGATTACAGACCTCCCACATTTCTTTAGAAACTATCCCAACACCATCAATCCTCTCGTAAGCTGGAAAAGAAAGAGGGAAGCTAGCTCAAGGCTGGGAGTGGTGGAGAAAGAAGAAATGCCTGAAAAAGCAAGATTATAAAGTGTTTTGAGGACCCTCCTCATGTTCTAATTCATACAGAAATCAATGCGTCCTTTAAACTAACAAAGACATAAGTGTCTTTAAAAATATGTCTGGGATGTTTGGTTCATTGTCAACCACATTTAGTCATGAATTTTCCTTATGGATTTGGAACAGATTTAAAGGAAGAGGAAGAAAGCCTTGGCTTTCTTAACTGCCTGGGGATTTGGCTGGGCGTAGGAGCTTTCCTAAAACTCTGCTGAAAGGAAAAATTATAAACGACAGGCTTCAAATTGTATTTTAGATTGTGATTTTTGAGGTGTTTATAATCATTAACATTCAAAAGTAGCTTTCTGAGGAAAGCTTTTTGCTACTACTATGACAAGTAGGTAACTTTTATAACTACCCCCCTTCCAAATAGCAAGTAGAATTTTACTGAGAGTGAAAAAGCTTCATTCTCTAATTCACCATTAGCCCAATTCATGTTCCCTAGTGAATTATGACCCTGGGTCATTTGATATGGAACTCTGGGGACCTGGTGGGGTAGGAAAGTCATCATTGGAGGATGTGTCAGGGAACTGTGCTCTGTAACAAATAGTCCCCCCAAAACCATACCTTAAAAGAATAATGATCTATTTCTCAAGTATCTGCTAGTTAGCTAGAAATTAGCTGATCTAGTCTAGGCTATGGCTCTGCTTCATGGCTCTCTTGAGCTTCTTGGACCATCTCCTGACCCAGACAAATCTTCTAGCATTGATAGAAGCTCTAAGAGAGCAAGCAGAAATACTCAAAAGTTTTTAAAGGTCCAAGCCCAGAACTAAGAATCATACTTCCACTTCATTTTTTTTTTTTTTTTGGTTGGTCGTGGGACTTGAACTCTGGGCTTGGGCGCTGTCCCTGCGCTCTTCAGCTCAAGGCAAGTGTTCTACTACTTGAGCCACAGTGCTACTTCCGGTTTTCTAGTGGTTTATCGGAGATAAGAGTCTCCTGGACTAGGATTCCTGCCCAGGCTGGCTTTGAAGCCAGTCCACTTCATTTTTTTTAACCAAAGCAAATCACGTGGCTAAAACTTGAATAAGGAGTAGGGGAAAAAACTCCATTCTTTCAGTGGAGAGAGCAAAGGGCATAGATACAGTGAAGGATAAAAGAAGTCCGGGGCCAATTCTGCTATTTACTAGAGAGAAGGGTTATGTCTGGGATAGTACTACATAGGATGTCTGTACTTATGACAAGTGAGTCTCTTTGGTATTGATGACCGCTGGCTAATATTGATTATGGTTGACTTGGTAATATTAAACACTCAACATTTCTTCTAGCATCTAATTTTGGTTCTATGAATCTTGCCAGGCAACTTTCTGGCAGCCTCCTAAATGGCTGTTCCTATGGGATGTAATGATTTTGCCATAAGATACAAATATTCAGGTACAACCATAATTCTATTCCTTATTCTGTCTTTATAGACAGGTATCCTATTTCCTAGTAGCTTGACAGGGCCTTCTTCAAATCAGAGATTTACTTAGTCTGCTAAAGCGTTAGCAGAAAGTTGGTTTCCCCAACTTTCTCAGCTTAAAATGGTAAGCTCACACTTTAAAGGCTGTGTGCAATCAGTCACTCTCTCTTGGGGTGATTGGTACAATTATTGTTCAGATTTCTATAGTATCTACATAGAACCCCAGCAATTCATTTTAATGGTGGAAGAGAAGGATGATATAAACAGCTTAATTGTTAAGTGGGGGCAACCAGGAATGTTGGGGAAGTCAGGGAGCAGAATTACTAGAATACTACTGATATATGAATGATACCTTGCAGAATTGTGGGAGAAACTAGTCATGTAAAGGTATGGAACCAGGACTGAAGAACTGGAGAAAAGTCACTAGACAGCCTTCTTGATGACCTGCTACAGGTACACTTCAAGGGTCAGACTTGCAATGAATTGAGGAAGCCAAGCACATCTAAGTGCTGAAGTGGTACCCAGAAGGGAAACTGTGGAAAATTCTATAGATAGTTGTGATCTCTAAGGAAGGTCCTCTTGTTAATAGAGCCAGAAGTTACAAAGAAGTACTAGATACAGGGATCAGAAGCTGCCAGCATCTTTGTTTCTGTCTTCTATTGCATATAATTGTGATGATCTTCAGAGAGTAACAGCTGTATTTTACTCTTACCTTCCAAATCCTCCCCAAATTGCTCTTTTCTTTTTGCCCAGTTGAACTTTGGGAGAAAGAATTTGGGGCAATGCAGTTCCAGCTGAAGCAAATTCACATGGCGTCCAGAAGAATGGACTTCAGGGTTGTCATTTCTTCCAGTCCATACAGAGTTCATCTGAAATAGATTTCGATGTTCCCCTGCTTCCCTCTTCAGTGGTTCTGGGGCCATTGCCCTGGAATCCTGAGGTAGTCACACAACCTGCTCCATGTGCTTGCACCCTCTTTGAGCCATCTTCTCAGCCTGGAGAATGATGACGTGACTGGGAGAATTCTTGATTGGTTGGTGTTTCTGGGTTCCTTCTTTAATTATTTCTTCCGTTGAAGCCACCCTAGACGCTGAATAGTTTTGTTTTGTTTTGTTTTTTAAAATTAGGCTTCTAGTAAAACTGTCAGCCTCTTGGTACTATACCATTTCGTTGGTAAGTGTGGTTTGGAGGATGGCAATTGTGGGGGAAGGATTTTGTGGAAAGATGCTAAGATGATTAGGTCACCATGATTGTTTTGCCAGTCCTGGGGCTTGAACTCTGGGTCTGGGCACTGTTCCTAGCTTTGCTCAAGGCTAGCACTCTACCACTTGAGTCACAATGTCACTTCTGGCTTTTTTTCTGTGATTAATTGGAGATAAGAGTCTCATAGGACTTTCCTGCTTGGGCTGGCTTTGAACCATGATCCTCTTAGATCTCAGCCTCCTAAGTAGTACAAAGTACAGGTATGAACCACTGGTGCCCAGCTTATGATTAGGATTCTTGATGGAGAATCTATGACCATGTATTTTCCCATTACTATCTTAGTAATACCTTAGGGATCTGGGAACCCAGGAAAGAAAATGAGGGGGGAGGGAAAGGAACTCATTCTGTTACGAGTATTGCCTTATTTATTTAACTGTGTCCTATAGACTAATGAGCAAACACTTTAAAAAGATATTTAAGAGACTTCAGAGCCTGTTTTTGTCTTTTCTTACTCTTAATATCTATCTATCCCTAATATCTACTCAATATCTCAGTCGTAATACCCATCTTTGTCTTTCCTCACCTTAATATATATTTTTTTCAGTCCTAGGCTTGAATTCAGAGCCTAGGCACTGTCCCTGAGCTTTTGGGATCAAGGTTAGTGCTCTACTAATAAAGTAACAGCTCCACTTCTGGATTTTTTGGTGCTTAATTAGAGATAAAAGTCTCACAGACTTTCTTTCCCAGACTGGCTCCGAACTGTGATCCTCAGAGCTCAGCCTCCTGAGTAGTTAGGATCACAGGCATGAGTTACTAGTGCCCAGCAAACCTTAATATCTTCTTTGGTAAAATTTCATATTCCATGTTTTCTCTACAATGCTTAGCTAGACCATATATTTTCTAGATGTTTTATGCGGTCTATATATCATCATTCATGACAATGCTGATGCCAGTAAGTAAACCTCTCTAAAAAGGGAGAGTAATTTTTTTTTTTACTCATGTCACAACTGAGTGAAGGCTAGTGGTCAATCAGAAGAGCTTTGTTTCATGAAATCACCAACACATAGATTTCCATTTAGGTTCATTATGGTATCAGCTTTAGCAAGGGTCCGCTTGCTTCAGTAATGCTCTAAGGTTAAGGAATGGTAAGAGGGAGAGACTAGAATGAAGGCTCATTTAGTTTTAGTTGTCTAGATCCAGAAGTGAAATCATATCTGCTCAATTTCCATTGGTTGGAATTAGCTGTCTGGACTTACCTAGATGCAAAGGGAATGAGAAAAAACAGTTGCATGCCCAGCAAGGGGAACTGACATTTGGAGAGCAACTATGAAACTATTGAGACATCACTTTTTTTTTTTTTTAGGACTGCATCTGTTATAATGCAAGCACTTAAAAATGTTTGCAGAACAAGTAAATGAAATAAATGAATAAATCTTCATACAATTCTGATTTTAAGTTTTTCTAAGGCAGAAAATAGGAAGGACATTATTTGGAGGAAAGCTGAAATTTCTCTACCACACCCTATTCATATGACTATGAGTATGAAGTTATTTTACAGGTACTCTGAAAATCTATTCCCTTGAAGATATGTTTATATTCATTCAGAAAATATTGGAGTGCTTTGAACCTGTTGTGTGCTATGCCATATACATAGTAAAAGTAATCATTCCTGCTCATTGGCAATTCAAACTCAGGAACTTGAATGTTCAAGGCAAGCTACTCTACCATTGAGCTACATCCCCAACTCAAGAATCACAATGATCATGCAGTTCCATGATAGTGATATGTGTGGACTGTGGCAGGAACACTGAAAAAGGGCACCTGACTCAGCCAGGAATGGGCCTTTTAGGCTTCATTTTCCAGAACAAGGATACTTTAGCTGAATGAACATGAGATTGCCAGTTGATGCTAATATGTACTAATATGTACAATTTTGACTATTTAGGAGAGAATCATCAGTCTAGTATGTCACAAATGTGTGGCAAAGGATAATTGGAGTCAAGACTGGAGGGAGAGCCCTGAGCTGGTTCATGAAACACTTGTAAAACTGGGATGAGTGAAGAAATAATGAACAGAAATTATAGATGGAGATTACATGATGTTTCTTCCTTGGATGAAAGAATTGATACACAGTCAAATGTAAACAAAACTCATGCCATACCTATTTTTCTCCATAGATTCACTGCAAATAATATATGATTGATAACATTAGGAAGCAAACAAAGACTGTTCAGTGTTGCAATGATAATTCTATGGTAAGAGATTAAACACAAGCAAAGAAAGGCACAATAACACTCATTCATCTCAACATAGCCTTGATATGAGAGTAGAGCAGAAAAGAAGCCCATTCAAAGAAAAGACAGGAAGTGATTTTGTGGTTTTGCAAAAAACAAAAACCTCTTGTCAACAGAGAGGAGTCTTCTAAAACAAGCTTGTTTTAGATGGACTATGGGAAACACAACAACTAGGAATAATTCCTCTAGGTCCTGCCCTCAGAACTTCTCATCAGTGAGCATTGTTAAAATTGGTCAGCTAGGGAACTAAGTACTTAGCCCAATTCAGTCAGTAGTTATTGAGCACCTATGTATGAATTCTTTCTTCATTCATTCAACCCATTTGAATGACACTTTTGTGTCATGATCTATATAAGATACTACTAGGAAGTAAAAAAGATAGGCAAAGAATAGATGGTATTGTCCTTGCAAAACTTCAACTAATATATGAATTGAAAGGTTTCTAACCAAAGATATGCTGTACTGAAGGATTAAATTACAACACACATGCACGTGTGCCTGCCCCCCCTCCACACACACGCACACACATATACATATACACTGTAATATTATTTTAAAGTTATAACATGAAGATGATACCATCTATATCAGGATTAAATGAGATGATTCATGTGACAGCTTTGTGTAAACAATACAGAACTTTGCAAACATTGGTGGCAAATTATTGAAGATGAATATGTAAGAACTTTCAAGCAGTGTTTATTAAAGTGTGCTTGTTGAAACATTAATGTCCAAGGGTGGTAACTGACATTTTGCAAGAAGAAAATTCTGTGGTTAAGTTTGAGAAAGGTAAGATTAAGGAAAGTAAAGCATGAGTCTTAGGCCTGTCAAATGTGAATGTGTATTGTGAATATTAAGGAAAGCAACCTTTTGTATCTCTTTCCCCCAAAGTATTGTGATCATCTCTGTATGCCCTAGCATGCAAGACTCATTTTGAGAAGACAGCCAGTAGCCTTCACTACAACAAATCCATCAGCTTTTCAAAAACTGAGCTATTCACCATCAGGTAATTTAGAAATTCATGGGCTGGGAAGGTGGCTCAGTGGTAGAGTGCTTGCCTCGCATGTATAAGGCTCTGGATTCGATTCCTCAGCACCACATAAGCAGAAAAAGCCGGAATTGGCACTGTGGCTTAAGTGGTAGAGCGCTAGCCTTGAGCTGAAGAGCTGAGGGACAGCACCCAGGCTCAGAGTTCAGGCCCCACAACTGACAAGAAAGAAAGAAAGAAAGAAAGAAAGAAAGAAAGAAAGAAAGAAAGAAAGAAAGAAAGAAAGGAAGGAAGGAAGGAAGGAAGAAAGAAAGAAAGAAAGAAAGAAAGAAAGAAAGAAAGAAAGAAAGAAAGAAAGAAGGAAAGAAAGAAAGAAAGAAAGAAAGAAAGAAAGAAAGAAGGAAAGAAAGAAAGAAAGAAATTCATGCAACTGTTGCCCAAGTAAGGTGTTGAGATGTCTGCTAGGAGCTGCATAAAAGAAAAGGGCCAGCCAACCTTTAGTCAGAGTTGGGATTCCCACAGAGAATGGATGTGGAAGATGTGGATACGTTTAATATTCCTTCCAGGACACTCACTGGTGACACACTAGTAGCAATGATAAAGCAACAAAAGTGAAGAGACGCGTGCTGAGTCTGAAAGACTCTACAATTAGACGTAAAAAAAAATAAAAACACTAAAAGTCAAGTGACAACATAAGGTAATTTCTCCACTTTGAAAAAGAAAAAGGGTTCAGGACCATCTCTAGGAAAAAAACAACTGTTTTCTTCCTGCACATCCAGACAAGTTCATCAGGGTAACAGCTTTCCCTTTGCCCCTTTCGTACCTCTAGTCTCCCTTGTGATTCCCTCAGCACATCCCAAGCTCTGTCTCATTTTTAAACCTCCCTGCAGAGAGCAACTGAGAGCAGCCAGGACAGGAGAACACCGCGGTAATGCCCTTCAGGTGGACCAGCGAGGCCCCGCCCACTTTCCCTTCGGAAGCAGCGCGGATGAGGAGTTGGGGCTACCCGGGAGACTGGGGTGGGGGAAAGTGGGCGGGGAAGGGTGGAAAATACAGTGGAGGCTGTCTATCAGGGTGGTGGTGTGCTGGGCGCGGAGCTAAGAGGGCACTAGAACCTGGAGGGACCCGGCTGTCCCGTGGCCGGACTACCAGGGGGCGGGGCAGATTATAAGGGTCTGAGAAATTTGAGGGGCGGGGCTACCAGGGGAGGGGCGGACCGAAGGGGAGGGGATCTGAGGATCCGAGGGGCGGGGCTATCAAGGGCGGGGCCGATCAGAGGGGAGTTTGAGGAACCTGAGGGGCGGGGTTATCGGGGGCGGGGCTATCGGGGGCGGGGCGGATCTGAGGGGGGCTGAAGAACCTGAGGGGCGAGGCGCGGTTGCGCGCTGGGTGCGGCGTTCCCGCCCGCCGCGAAGGCTGAGCGTTCACTACCTGGAGCAAGCAGGTAACTCGCGGCTGTCCGGCGGCGCGGCCTGAGCGCGTGGGGTGGTGGCGCGGCGGGGCGGCACAGCGGGGCTTTCGCGAGAGCCGCGCGCGGAAGAGCGGGGAAAGGGCCGCGGGACCTCGGCGGGGTCGAAGCCGCCGCCGCTCAGGTGCGCTTCTCCGGGCCGCCGCCGCCGCCCTCGCCCCGCGGCCGGGGTGAGGTGTGGGGCGCTGGCTGTGGTGGCCGCGGTCTGTCGGGGCGTCGCGGTTGTCTCCTCTCCAGATGTCGCCGTGGCTGGGAGCGCGCTCATTCCCGGCTCCTCCCGACGCCTGCCCTGCGAGGCCCGAGGGAGGTTTGGGGGAGACCTCGGCCCTGGCTGGCGGACCCCGGCTCTGCGCGCGGACCACGGGCCGCCAGTGGCTCGGGACTTCGGAGGACAGGGACTTTGGGTCCCCTCGTCCGGGCGAGGTTGGGAGAGAGCTGCGTTTCTGGAAGTTTCTGGAACTTCGGGGAATGACCCCAGAGTGTTAAAAGGCCGCTTTCCCATGCAAACCAAACTGCCCTCTGCCCAGCCAGGTGTTAGATTTAACATCTACCTCTTCCATGTTTTCCTGTGCTGTGATTTTCTTCAAAAGCTGCTCTACCTAGGTCTCTCTAAAATCGATTCCTGTTCTACATAGGAATATAGGATGGTTGTCGGATTGTGTGACATCTGGGGACAGACAAGAGAGGGGCCAAGCCAAACATTGATCCCTTTAGGATATTAAAATCAAGTATGTAAAAGGATTGCTTTTGTAATCACATTATTCTGGTTCTCACTGCTGGTAGGCAGTTCATTAGAGTCATGTTTTTCCTGGAAAATGCGGAGAATTAAAGTCCAAAACTTCATTTCCCATTTTGATAGGCAATTTCATCTTGGTATAAAAGTGCTTTATTGGAAGGGAATGTTAGTAATGCCTGGCTTTAGAAAAAGAATCGAAGATACTTGCTTTTTAATTTGGGGGGGGGGGAGTTGTAGTTTTTTTTTTTGCTGAGTATTTATCCTTCCTGACTGGTAGGGAAACCATAGTACCAATTTGTTGGTGTTTTTTAAAGCCGTTTAACGGGGTGGGGGGGGTGGGGGGGGGAGGGTCGGAAGCCCAAATCCCCACATTTTAAAGTATGTCTTGGATTCCATTTGCTTCACTAGAATTATAACTATTCAGAGTAAAACTAATTGAGAGTTCAGTTCAGATTAAAGAAAATGAGATTGCAATTCTTGTAGGGCATCTATTTGAGCTGGCTAGGTAGCAGTTGGATTTATTGGTAACAGGTTTTTCTGAAGTCAGGCTCCACTCGTAGATGGGTTTGTGGTGGTTAAGCCTGAAGGGGTGAAAGAAATCGTTGAAATGAGTATAGAATAAAGAGAGGGAGACCAGGATTGGTAGAGACAGATGAAGAGATTCAGTGATCAGGAACATTTAGAGACTGTGGAGCTCTGGAAACTGATTTGGAGAGGAGAGTTATAATAAGGAAAGTCTTATCTGGAAGTGATATGGAGTCTGGAGATCAGGAAGTTAGGACCTGATTGTCTATTTGCTTTGGGAGTTAGCTTTGGGGGGGGGGGGGCAATTGGCCTCAGCAAACACAATTTAAGTAGAAAGGTAGAAGCTAAATTTGAATGATTTTGAAATACAAATACAGGTAAAGAAGTAAGCCGAAAGTAGAATTTGTAAATGAGAAAAGCTAGGAGAGGCGACAGCATTGTTAGTAGAGGGAACCCCATAGTAAGATTGGAAAAAAAATAGGAGTACAGAATAGCTTAGGTCAAAGTTCATGGTCTGCTAACATTGTTAATTTCTTGTGGTTAAATCTTAAAGGTGAGAACAGTAGTTGAGTATATTGAATAGCACTCTTGGTTAGAAAGGTATTTTATCTGTCCTCACCTAAATCATGAATGTCATTTTTAGTAGTGTTATAGTGTAGTGGGGTCAGGTGTTTTTACTAGTGTTTAAGTCACAATTCTAAACTGTGTTGAACTATACTCTGATATTCCTACCTTGTAAGCCCTTTAATTCCTTCTGGTATGTTTCAAAAGTCCCTCTCAAAATCTTATGCTGAGGGGCTGGGAAGGTGGCTCAGTGATAGAGCGTTTGCCTTGCATGCATGAGGCTCTGGGTTCGAGTCCTCAGCACCACATAAGCAGAAAAAAAAGCCAGAAGTGGCGCTGTGGCTTAAGTGGTAGAGCACTTGCCTTGAGCTGAAGAGCTGAGGGACAGCACCCAGGCCCAGAGTTCAGGCCCCATGACCGGACTAAAAAAAAAAAAAATTTTTATGTTGAAGTTGACATTTTGACTAAATCAGAACAGCAATATATAAATATCAATTATGACATTGGCTTCGATTGGGAAAATGTTCTTAGTTTAGAATGTGTGTAGTGAGTTTTACTTCACTCTTCATTTTGTTGTCCTAAAATTAAGACCAGTAATTTATTTAGTGGAATATATTTCTTAGGAATAGGAAGAGAATGGTTAAAATAGATCGGAATACCATGTGTTGGTGAGGCTGTAGACCTGGGACACTCATATTGTGCTGGTAGGAATGTAAATCAGTAGCATCTTTGAAAGAGTTTTTTTTTTTTTTTTTTTTGCAATATCTACTAAATTGAGACATGAATAAACTATGGACTAATATATAGCAAACAAAATTCTAGAAAATGGAAATTCATCTAACATACCAATCTGTATGCCAGTGATTACTTGGCCATGGGTTGTGAGAAAGTAAGGAAGGATAGATTAAAAGGAGGCTTGATGCAGCTTTTTGGAATGATGCATATATTGATATGCTTGGTTGTGATGATACTACTCCAAAATATGCATAAATGACTCATTTAATTGTATGTTTTAAACTTTGACATTTGTTATAGGTCAGCCACAACTCAATAATGCTATAAGAAAATATTTGAATGGAAGAAACCACATCATGTAAGTATATTTACTGTTTTAAAAATACTATAGTTACCTGAGGTGGATAAGATTATGAGTAATTTTAATTTTCTTTATTTTTTTTTTACCAAAATCATGTATTGTTATTCTGTTCTATATCTATCAATTAGAGCTGTTGAGTTCCAGCTGTAGTCCTAGCACCATACAGTGTGCTGAGTGCTAAGCAAGAGAGAGAGAATACAGATTATTTCTTGATAGTTCACATGGGAAATAGAACAATTTTATGAAACACCAGAAAAATGTTCAGCTTCTTTTAAAAATTATAGTGGCCTTTAGAGATGAAACAAAATTAGTTTGATCTGGGTGATTAATGAGTGCCTCCTCTAATATACTGGCCTTTGAAAATATATACATTTTTTAAAAATTTGCATCAGTTACAAGATAGGCTGAAAAGATGCCATTTATGATACCCAAGCAAATAATGCAGGCATACTGAATAAGACATGTTAAGAATTTATATAAGGGTAACTAAAAATCTCTTGAAGGTGCAAAGATAGACTTTAACAAATGGAAAAAAATACTATGTTGTGGGTAAGAAGACAATATCCTTAGAGGTCAGTTTTTCCAAAATTTATAAGTTTAACATGACTCCAATGAATGTATCATCAGATTTTTCCTTTTAAAGCTAGAGCAGATTCCAAAAGTAATTGGCAAGAATAGCTGAGAAAATACAGCAAGTGAAAGAACAGTTAGGATGATTAGTCCAGATATATGGTTTTTATTTGTTTGGGTTTTTTTTCTGCCGGTTGTTAGGCTTGAACTCAGGGCCTGGGTGCTGTCCCTGAGCTCTTTTGCTGAGGGCTAATGCTCTACAACCTTGAGCCATAGCAGTTGGAGATAAGAGTCTCTGGGCCCAGTATATTGGATATGAACTTTACAACTTCGGGGAGGGGGTGAGGGAAGGGATAGTGGGAGAACAACAAGGGAGGGGGTAACACGGTTCGACAAGAACTGTACTCATTGCCTTACTCATGTAACTGTAACCCCTCTGTATATCATCTTTACAATAAAATAAAAAATTTTAAATCCTTCCATAATTAATAAACCCATAAATCAGGGGGGAAAAAAAGATTCTAGGGAGTTTTCTGCCCAGGCTGACTTTGAACCACATCAGATCTTAGCCTCCTAAGAAGCACAAGTGGCTGGCTCTGTTACATGCTTTAAGCCTTTAATTAAAGTGGTATATGTGTACAGGAATAGATCAACTGAAGAAAAAAGAAAATGCAGGAAAAAAAAACTTAATTGCATATGGAAATTTAGTGTGATAGTAAAGGAAGCATCCTGACATCAGTGGAGAAAGCATGACATTTTTATGTTTTTGTTTTTTTTTTTTTGGTCAGTCATGGGCCTGAACTCTGGGCCTGGGTGCTGTCCCTCAGCTCTTCAGCTCAAGGCTAGCACTCGACCACTTGAGCCACAGTGCCACTTCTGGCTTTTTCTGCTTATGTGGTGCTGAAGAATTGAACCCAGGGCCTCAGGCATGCAAGGCAAGCACTCTACCACTGAGCCACCTTCCCAGCCCGCATGATATTTTTAATATGTGATACTGGGAAAAGATAGACTTGATTCATTTCTCAATTTGTGTACCAAGATGATTACAAAAATCCACATTAAGTACTATAAGGAAATACATGTGTTTATAACCTGTAGATGGAGAAAACTGAATTGATTCAGGAACAAAAAGGAAAAACATAGATGAGTATGATTACTTATGTATATGCTTATATATCCAAACTCTAAAACTTCCTAGGTGTCAACGTATGTGATTGGGCAGTCCATACCATGAAATTGTCTCATGTATAAAATTACCTTCCAATTTTATAGATGTAGAAGAAACACAATTAAATTTCAAGGTTATACTTGGTTTCCATACCCAAAATAGCTGCAGGACTACCTACAGGTAGTCCAAAATTCTAAGGTTTCCAATATCCTAAATGTGTCTAGTCCCAAGCATTTCAAATAAGGGATATCTGTATTTATTAATATGTTTGCATATAGTATATACACATGTGTACACATATATGCATACACATGTACTTTTCAGAGCAGAAAACACAGTAATCAAAAAAGGCATGATACACTGGAAGAATGTCACATATGATGATGAGTGAGTTAATATCTGAACAATATAAATACTAAAAATCATGAAGAAGGGCTGTGAAGGTGGCTCAGTGGTAGAGTGCTTGTCTCGCCTATACAAGGCCCTGGGTTTGATTCCTTAGCACCACATAAACAGAAAAAGCTGGAAGTGGCACTGTGGCTCAAGTGGTAGAGCGCTAGCCTTGAGCTGAAGAGCTGAGGGACAGCACCCAGGCCCAGAGTTCAAACTCCACAACCAACAACAACAAAAATAATTTTTTTAAAAAAAATCCTGAAGAAAAAGTCCAATGGATTTAAGAAAAGATGAGCAGGAAATACTGAACATAAAAACATTGGTTAGATGTTTCCTTTTCCATGTCAGATGGGTAATGTGCCCACCTTGTAACAAGGTTTAGAGCGAGGCACATGCCACATGAGGACCCATTTATCATGCTTATGAACTGGAAAAGAATCATGGTTAGTTTTGTATTAGAAGATACATAGGCAAAAGTCCAGTATTTAAACAACACATTTTGTTGATGGCAGAAACAAGTACTGCTATTGAGAGTGAGAAATGGTATCACTTTAGGGAGAAATTTAACAACACAAGCAAAATCACACATATATACCTACTGCCCTCATAGCTGATTATCTTATAGCTCTAACACCATTATTTCTAATAGCAAATGAGTCAAGAACAAATCTGTTTTTAACAGAACTATAAAATTGAAGCCTTAGGGGAAATTTGACCACTGAGTAGTTGTCCATGTTTGTTTTATAATGTCATTGTGATTTTCTTGGAAAACTTTTAGAAATGTTTAATATGTTGTAATCTATTACAGATACTGTTTTAGTACCTCATGTGATGAATGCTCAGCCAATCAGAGCCTCACAAAGTTAACTCCTGGGTCCTCCTGCCACATATTTTAAAGATTACTACTTACATACTTATGGATGAAATTATCTGATTGGAATTTATTTCAGAATAACCCAAAGGACAGGGTAAGTGGGGAGGTGGTGATGAAATAAGATTTGCTATGACTTGATAATTGTTTAATCTGGATAATTTGAGTTTCATGATCCTGTATTCTTTTGCATATGTTTGAAATTTACTACAAAAATGAATGTAGGGGCTGGGTTCTGTCCCTGAGCTCTTTTGCTCAAGGCTAATGCTCTACCACTTGGAATCGTAGCACCACTTCCAGTTTTTGAGAGATTAATTAGAGATAATGGGGACTTGGGGACTTTTCTGCCCAGGCTAGCTTCAAACCACAATCACCACATCTTAGCCTCTTGAGTAGCTAGGATTACAGGCAAGAGTCACAAGTGTCTGGCTCTGCAACATGCTTTAAGCTTTTAATTAAAGTAGTATGGGTTTAAATACAGATTTAAGTGGGTATAAATGAAGAGAATACATTTGGAACAAAGACACTGAATCCAGGGTGGAAATTAGACATAAAGTTTGTATATACCTCTTATTCCTGGTAAGTGTAAAACTTGCTCCTTTCAATTGCATTGTGTCTCATTAGTATTGTCTATCTGTATGAGACACGTTTTTGTTTAGTTGATTGGTTTTTGTGTGTGTGTGTGCTGGTTCTGGGACTTGAACTCAGGATGTTAGCTCTGCCCCTTGAGCTTTTTTGCTCAATGGTAGTGCTCTGCCACTTGAGCCATACAGTTCCACTTCTGGCTTTTTGTTAGTTAATTGGTGAGATGAGTTTCATGGACTTCCCTATCATAAAGTGTGTAAATATCTGTTTATTGGCCCTAATACAGGACTTTAGATTATCAAAATAATTGGTCTTGTGAAAATGAATTTTTTTCTTGAACTTTTTATGTGTGTCTGATTTTCTTTCAAATTTTAGATGCAGAATTAGGTATATCAAACGTGTTGATGGGATTTTTTCCAGGTTTTAACATTGAAATTTCTTGTTGGGTAATTTTTAAGCATTCCATTTTTAATAACTTACAAGGATCTAAATGTTATATAAAATTATATTTGGGAACAGTATTTTCCTTCTTAAATCTTCAGAGCTCAAATTATATATTACAAAAATAGATAATGTAATTTATTTAGTGGTATCTAATGACCTCAAGCATAATGGTTTTAATTTGCTTTCTGTTCTGTCAACAGGTTGATATTAAAATTGAAAGTTTATTGGATATTAGAAATTGAATGTAATGGCAACAGAATTTATCAAGAGTTGTTGTAGAGGATGTCTCTATGGTGAAACAGAAAAGCAGAAGAGTAAGTTTTGATTTCAGTGCACATTTACTTAGTGCCTTTGTTTGTGGCATTTTGTATTATAAAGATAAATTAGGGGTTGAGCACCATAGTTCAAGTCTGTAAGCCTAGCTACTTGTGAAGCAGAGATTGTAAGGTCACAGTTTGAGGCCAATTTAGGTAAAAGTTCATGAGATTCCATCTCAACAAATGACTTTATATAGTGGTGCATACCTGACATTCCAGTGACACAGGGAAGTATAAGTAGAAAGATGAAGGTCTAGGCTAGCCTGGAAATGAATCAAGACTTTACCTCAAAAGAAAAAGAAATAAAAAAAAGAGGAGCTTTAGTTATGGATCAAGTGGTGGAGCATCTACCAAATATGAGGCCCTGAATTCAGTTCCCCAACCCCCCCAAAAAAATTAGGAATATTTTCTAAGTTTGTTGGAGGGATAGAAATAAGGCATACTAGGTTAGTATTCTAGAACTCACAAATCCTGTGGTGCATAGTGAAAAGACAGAAGTCAACCCAAAAGACACACAGGACATCAACATAACTATAAAGAAAATGGAAAGAAGATTTGCCACGGAAGCCTGAATAGGATATTAGCAGAAGAAAGTAAGAGAATGGACAGGTATATGGAATAATGGATACATATAGGAAGAGAGGTGTGTTAAGGGGACAAAATGTACTCTGACAAATGTTTTGGTATAGAAACAAATATTCAATTTATGTCTATAGTACATTTCTATGTACTATATAATACATATATGTACTTTTTCAAGTGAGGAAGAAGCCCATAAATTTATTAAGATCCACATTTCTCAATCTCTAGAGATTTTGTTAATGCTCTAGGGTTATGATTGGAACCTTATTTTTCTTTGGATCTTGTATTTCTTAGTCTACAAAACTTCCTAGTATATTTGAGCATGAAGGTGTATTAGTGGATTTTCTGATGCCACTACACAGACTGGACAAATTTTTATGAAAAGAGGTTTATTTTAGCTTCAGTTATGGAGGTCCAAGCCAAGCAGCAGGATATAGTGATGGCCTTTTTGCTGGTAAAGCCGTAAAGCAGTACACCCTACAGGGCATCATATGGTGAAAACCCAGAATGAACATGTGTGTCTATGTCTCTGTCCAGCATTCAATGGTGAGGACTCCACTCCTATGGTGTTATCTAATCTTATTAATGCCACAAAGGCCCCACCTATGAACACATATTTGGTTTAAGTTTCCACCCTCTTACAATGAAGATTAAACTTGAACACAGGAAGTTCTAAGAGACACTCTCAAATCACATCTAGTCTATATTAGAAAGCTTTTTTTTTCACATTAAAACATTTCATAATAAGCCATGCTGGTGGTAGTTCATGCCTGTAATCCTAGCTACTCAGGAGGCTGAGATCTGAGCTGAGGATCACATTCAAAGCCTGCTCAGGCAGGACGTCTGTGAGACTCCTATCTCCAGTTAACTACCAGAAAACTGGAAGTGGTGCTGTGGCTCAAGAGCTAGAGCACTAGCCTTGAGCTGAACAGCTCAGGAACAGTGCCTAGGCCCAGGGTTCAAGCCCCACCACTGAAATAAAAAGTCATAAATTCCTATACTGTAGTAATTGCATTTATTCACCCTACAAATAATACTAGGTTTACATGGTGTTGGTCTATTACCTTCTCTTTTCACTTGTGCAGTTTAGGAACCTATGTCATTTTAGAGAGAAATGGGACATTTAAAGTGCTACCATAATATTTTGATGTAGTATATGAGACCCTTACCTTCTTCTTAGAATTTGTGTACATACTTAAGACTCATATTAACCAGATATACTGATAACAAAAATTTCTAACTTGAAAGTATTTTAAGTTAACTAAAAAAATTTTTTTTCCTCAGTAAACACTGGTGGAAGTAAGACTCATTAAAACAGCTTTATCATTCTGATAAAAAAAATACAAATGTACTTTGACAAAGTGTATTAATTGCTCTAATATTGGCTGGCAAAAATTACAGAAACATTTGATAGGACCCATAGGTAGTTTCTGCATCAGAATTTCTTAAAGAATGATTAAAATAGTACCAAAGAATTCTAGGTTTAAACTGTTATGTGTAACCATATGCATATTTATGACTTTTTCTTTTCTTTTTCCTTTTGTGTAGTTTCTGTGGGAAGAGACTTTGAAGTATCAGTCTCAAATACCCCAAGAACTGCTATCTGTGTACCTCCATTGGCCGCTACTTCTGTAAAGCCCCAGGTTGGCTGTACTGAGGACTACTTGCTCTCCAGGTTACCATCTGATGGCAAAGACGTACCATTTGTGGTGCCCAAGTTTAAGTTATCTTATATTCAGCCCAGGACACAAGGACCTCATCCACCTCTGGAAGAACTTGAAGGTAAACAATAAAGTGGTAGGATTTAAAAATCAACAAACAGGGCTGGGAAGGTGGCTCAGTGGTAGAGCACTTGCCTTGCATGCTCAAGGCCCTGGATTCGATTCCTTAGCACCACATAAGATAAAAAAAGCCGGAAGTGGCGCTGTAGCTCAAGTGGTAGAGCGCTAGCCTTGAGCTGAAGAGCTGAGGGACAGCGCCCAGGCCCAGAGTTCAGGCCCCACGACCGGACCCAAAAAAAAACAAAAAACAAAACAAAACAACAACAACAAAATCAACAAACTACATTTAAATGTTGTTTATATATATCTTGAATCTGAAATTTTTGTTTTGTTTTGTTTTGCTAGTCCTGGGACTTGAACTCAGGACCTGTGCACTGTCCCTGAGCTTCTTTTGCTCAAGGCTATAGCACTCTACCACTTGAGCCACAGTGCCACTTCTGGCTTTTTCTGTGTATGTGGTACTGAGGGATCAAACCCAGGGCTTCATGCCTGCAAGGCAATCACTCTACCATTAAGCCACATTCCAGCCTGAATGTTAAATTTCTATAAAAAGTATAACTTGCTTTTTTATATATCTTTCTGTAGAGGAGCTTATGTCTTGTGGTTTCAAAATATCCCATTATGAAATATGGCCACAATATAACCTATATGTGTATAGGTTTTGCTTTCATGTAAAGGAATAATTACATGCCTTGATCTTCCTTCACACTTTAAGAAAGAAATTTGATCAGTAAACAGAGGAATAGGTATAGCTTCTTATCAGCTATTTTCTAAAACTTGGTGCAATGAGAAATAAGGAAACAAGTAGTTTATCTTTCTACACTAGCCTATATTTCCCAACTAAATGGCTATGTGAAAAAGGTAATTCATTGACTATAGTCTGACATGTTGTAGAGGCCAATGTGCTAATGAGGATAAGAGGAAGGAATATATAACTCTCATTTATTTTCTGTGCTGGTTCTAGGGCTTGAACTTAGGGCCTAGGTGCCATTCCTGAGTCTTTTTTTTTTTTTTTTTTTGCTCAAGGCTGATCTTCTACCACTTGAGCCATAGCTCCACTTTTGGCTTTTTTGGAAGTTAATTGGAGATAAGTGTTTGAACTTTCCCTCTCAGGCTGACTTTGATCTCAATCTCTTCAGTAGGTAGAATTACAGGTATGAGCCACCAGTGCCTGGCAAAGGTATAACCCAATTTGATCTCAAACCCTTGATCCTTCTGCCTCATCCTCCTTGTTGATTATTGGTGTGCACCTTCAAAGCTGGCTGTAGCTCTTATTTAAAAAATAATTTGTGTTAGTGTATTTAAACACTGTCGATTATAGTGGCTTCCCTGTAACTCTCAAAATTAAAAGTTTCAAATATACAGAAAAATGTAAAGATCTTAACAGTGATACCTGTGTGTTCACTTCTTAGATTCATTTATTAACATTTTTACTATACAAGCGCGCGTGTGCGTGTGCGTGCGTGCGTGCGTGCGTGCGTGCGTGCGTGCGTGTGTGTGTGCGTGCGTGTGTGGGGCTTGAACTCAGAGCCTGGATGCTTTCCCTGAGCTACCATTCTTCTTGAGCCACAGTTCCACTTTTGGCTTTTTGGTGGTAGAGATAAAAGAGTCTTCCTGGGCTGCCCTGCTTGGGCTGGCTTCAAATTGCAATCTCAGCCTTGACATTTTAAAGTAAATTGAAGACATCAGTACACTTCCTTGTAATAATAACATATATCTTTATATATGTTATATAAATATATGCTATGTACATACATATTTACTAAAGTTCAGTGATCTTTTTATACATCTTTTGACAACAATCATACACAATGAATTGTCCTAGTGCACACTTGTTGAATGTTATACATTTTTGAATTTCAAATGTATCTTTGTTGAATATTGACATTATACTATACAAATAATATATTGCAATTCTCTGTTAAGACCAGTGCCTCTGTGTTGTCCCTGAGCTTTATTTGCTTAAGGCTAGTGTTCTTCCATTTTGAGCCACTTCTGGTTTTTTGGTGGTTAATTGGAGATAAGGATCTCATGGATTTTTCCTGTTTGTGATCCTCATATCTCAGTCTCATGAGTGCTAGGATAAGGAGCTTGAGCTTGCTCTTTGTTTTCTTTAGATTGTAAATTCATGGTTGCTTGCCCCTATTTTTTCCATTCTGCTTTTAAGCTTAACTAGTGGATATTTTCTTTCAGATATTGCATGTTTCAGTTCTAAAATTCATATATTCATAGGTTTCATTTCTCTTCCAATTTCCCGTTTTTACATTATTGCAAA
The DNA here is from genome assembly GCF_024711535.1 of Dipodomys merriami. Classification (NCBI taxonomy): domain Eukaryota; kingdom Metazoa; phylum Chordata; class Mammalia; order Rodentia; family Heteromyidae; genus Dipodomys; species Dipodomys merriami. The sequence continues at coordinate 9,577,136 of NW_027206069.1, forward strand.
CCTATTTTCTTTCATGTGGTTTATCTTTGCTCATTTCAAACATCTATACATCTAGATTTAGGTACTGTTGACTATCTTTTTTTTTTTTGAGGATGTATTTTCCAGCATCTTTCTATAGCATGTGATTTTCATGTTCTGTAATTTTGTGTTCTGAACATTGATTGTTACGTGGTCAAGACTACATTTGATTACATTAATCTGAGAAGTCATGTTTTCTCTCCTTTCTCTCTGTCCTTCCCTCTCACTCACTCTTTGCCTTTCTCTGTCTTTCTACCAGATGTGTAACTTGGTTGAACTTAAACTACAAATTCAACCCTTGGATGGTTGTTCAGGTATTAGCCATATATTTGAGCCCATTTTCTTTGCAGAATTTGGGACATGCTTCTTTCCAGGATTCTCACCTTTCTTTCCAATGGCTCTGGATGCCTGGTATGCTGTACTATGGTTTATTTGCCAGTTTGCTATTGGAGTGTTATACACCCTGCATGGTGTCAGCTTTGGCTTATACTCAAGCTAAAAATAATCAAAAACAGATAACTTTATACTGTTTCTTTTTTTCCAAGAGTAACTCCTGTCAAAAATCCATACTGTTAGCTGGGTGCTGGTGGCTCACGCCTGTAATCCTAGCTACTCAGGAGGCTGAGATCTGACGATCATGGTTCAAAGCCAGCCCAGGCAGGAAAGTGAGACTTATCTCCAATAAACCACCAGAAAACCAGAAGTAGCTCTGTGGCTCAAGCAGTAAAGTGATCGCCTTGAGCTGAAGAGTGCAGGGACAGTGCCCAAGCCCAGAGTTCAAGCCCTTCAACCTACCTACAAAAAAAAAAACAACCCACAGTTTTTCTAGACTCTGCAGTGCCAATAGGGATTTGTTTGTTTTCTGTTTTTCTCCAGAGTTTATCTCTAAGGGAGGTTCAGTCTAGAGGAAGAGATTTTTCTGTGTGGGTACTGATCCTGGGACTTGAACTCAGGGGTGGGCGCTGTCCCAGGACCTGAGGCAAGCACTCTGCCCTTGAGCCACAGCTTCTGGCTTTTTGGAGGTTAATTGGAAATAAGAGTCCCAAGAACTTTGCTGCCCAGACTGGCTTCCAACTGTGATCCTCAGAGCTCAGCATCCTGGGTAGCCACTGGCATCTGGAGAGATTTTGTTTTGTTTTACTTTACAAAAAGGGAAAGATGGATCTTCCATTTTATTATACACATATCAAGTGTATCTCAAAACAAATTTAAAAGATTCTGGCTTAAAAGGTATGCTAATTCATTTTTTCTTTCATACTTGCTAAAAAGCAAGTTTCATAATCTCTTATTCATATCAAATATTTATGAATGTGTTTTCATATTTATTGTTTTTTAATGGATCTACAGTATTTCATCATATGGATGAGCCATTATTTAATAAATAGTCTATTTCAAGACAACTTATTAGGGTGCTGTGTTTTCCTAATCAGGAAAAAAGTAAGAAATAGCAATATATGGTCATTTTTCTTTTGCTTTTTTCATTATGCTCACTACAAAACAAATTGCATTTGGAGTCAAGTGAATGAGAAATTGGTTATTCTTAAATTAGAGGTCCATCGAAGGTGTTGTGTCACCATCTAGTTTTAATATATTGGAGAAGATTTACTTCAAAAAGTTTAGACTCAAGAAGAAAGCCCTCTTGAAACCTAATCATATATTTGTGTGCATATATGCATTGCATGTGAATGATAGATTGAGATGAAGAAGAAAATTTTGAGAAGATGGACCACTATTGCTGAGGATTAAAATTGTCTCAGGTATTAGAGATTTATTCCTTTGCACTGTTTACTTGTTGATTGTCTGATCCAGTCTGTTTTGATATTAGACTTTAACGCTACCATTTTGTTGTTCTTTATCACATATTTTACTTGTTCATCAGTAGTACATATTCTGAATTTAAAAATTTAAATATGAATTTTTTTATTTTTATTTTGTCAGTCGTGGGGCTTGAACTTTGGGCCTGGGCACTATCCCTTAGCTCTTCAGCTCAAGGAGAGCACTCTACCGCTGGAGCCACAGCACCACTTCCGGTTTTCTGAGTGGTTTATTGAAAATAAGAGTCTCATGGAGTTTCTGACCCAGGCTGGCTTTGAACTGTGATCCTCAGATCTCAGACTCCTGAGTAGTTAGGATTACAGGTGTGAGTCACTCATGCCCGGCTAAATATGAATTTTGAAAGTTGTGCATAGTCAGAAAATTTGCATTACTTACTGCACTGTGGGTTAGTACACTGAGATAAATTTCACCAGAATCTGAAAAATGATACCAGTGTATACCATATAATGGGAAAATTGCAATTGTTTAGTGATTTTTCTAAAGAAAAAATGAAATGAGAAAACTGTATTCTTTTTTAGATGTAAGTTATCAAAGTGGTAAGTTATCTCTGGTATTCCTACTCTTGAGAGTTCTAATGATCAGTGTTATTATGGTTACTGTAACAAAGACTGTCCTAGCAATGTTGTATGCTAGCTACTGAAAAGTTAGAAGTATACAGACAATAGCTCAGGAATCACAGCTTCTTGGCACCCTTCTGCCTCTGTGCTGTTCTTGAATTATATACAGTGGTGTTTGAACCAGGAGGATAATAAATCACATCTCCTCTCAGTATTTTTCTTTTCTGAATTCAATGCAAAATCATCTTATTATTTAGCTTAATTCAGAAAGCATCATTTTATACAGTTCCAATTTAAAGTAGAACAAAAATAATTAAAAGATGACATTGTATGCCTCTGAATTTTTTAATGCCTATATGTTGTTTCCAGTACAACTATTCTCCTTCAAAGGAATTTTGTGAATACCTTTTCCCTTAAGTTGTGAGAAATCATTCACATGTAGGAAAATGTCCTAGCCAGAAACATACAGCTTGGTGATTTGTTGCAGAGTAAAACACCTGTAAGTCATCACCCAGGTAAAGAATAGTGTTACTAGATACTCCAAAGCTCCCCTTTCCTTTTTAGTTATTCAGAGTAATCGGTATCACAATTGTTATCGTTCTCCTGTTTCTTACCACCAAAGCACATATTCCTAAATATTGTACCTTAATATTTTTGTTTTCTAACCTTTATTTAAATGGCCTATTCAGTATGTATTCTTTTTTGTGGGTTATTATTGAACACCCTATTTATGTGTGATATTCATTCAAGTCATTGGTAGTTTTAGTTTGTTTTCATATCTGTACATAATGTATTACAGTAAAAACTGATTCTAGATGGCATACAATACAGTAGTGCTTCTGTGTAGCATATTGTTAGGTATTTTATGCAACAATCCCACACCAATTTTTGTCTGTTTTCCTGTTGATGGTATTTGAGTCTATCAGTTTGGGCCACTATAGAGAGTGATACTCATGACCTTTTTCAGATACTTCTCTAGTGCATGTGTAAAGCAGTTTCAGCTGTGTTTGGAATGGCATTGTAGGTCCACAGGGCATAAATATGTCAGTGTTAGTAGATTTCACCAAACTGTTTTCTACAGTGATTACATCAGAGTTACATTCCCACCAGCAGAATGTAATACTTTATAGTCAACACTTTCTTGTCAACACTTGCTATTATCTGAGTTTTACCCATTCTGCTGAGTGTCTGTCCTTTTACTGATTTATAGTGGTTTTTCATATAGTCTAGATACAAACTGTCAGTTATGTTGTACCATGTGTCTTCTCCCTTGTACTCTCTAAAATAGTATATTTCAACAAACAGAATTTTTTAAGTTATTGAGTAACTTAAACTGGCCCTCCATTGTGTAAGAGCCCTTAGCTAGCCACTTGAGCCATTCCTTCATCTCACAGTGCTCTAGGTCACTTTTAAGATAGAATCTCCCTTTTTGCCTGGGCCAACCTGAAACTACAGTCTTCCTAGCTATGCCTGTTGTTCAGCTGGCATTATGCATGGATCACTACTCCCAGCATATCTGTTGCGATAGATCTCACTAATTTTTGCCCAACCTATCTTTGAACCTTCCTGATCACCACTTTACAAGTAGTTGGAATTGCAAGTATGAACCACTATGCCTGTGATTAATGTGCTCTGTGTTCCATTTTAGAACCTTGTCCTAAGGCAGTGAAAACTGTCTTACATGTCACTTAAATATAGAAGTCTTATAATTTTGCTTATAACATTTAATTTGAACTATCAACCCATGTAATTAATTTTTATTAATATTAAGTGAAACCTTTTTTTCTTTCCACATCAGTATCCAATTGTCTTTAGCACTTGAGTTTCGGTTCATCCTTTCCCTGCTACTGAGCATGGTTACCGAGACCATATATCAGGTGCCCATAAAATGGTATCTCGGGGCTTTCTTTTCTGTTCCATTAATCTGTCTGTTTATCATGATGTCAAAATTCTGTTTTTAACACTCAGAAGAATAAATTTTTCAGTTTTTTGGGGGGGTTGTTTATTTTTTTTTAACTGAAGATTATCTTTTTGGCTATTCTTGGTCCTTAGTCTTTCCATAAATAGTTTCTGTACACGTTTTTGTTACTTGATTTCCAACTTAATTCAACTTTAATTATGATTAAAAAAAAAAAAGAAAAGCCTGTACTTCGAATGATTTCAGTCTTTTCAAATATCACAACTCTTCAGTTTATCTCAGTATGTGGTCAGGGTTTTTTTGTTTTGTTTTTTTTAATTCCAGTACTAGGGCTTGAACTCAGGATCTTGAGCTTTTGCTTGCATTTTTGGTCACAGCTGGTATTCTACCACTTGAGCCATGTACCCACTTCTGGCTTTTTGCTGGTTAATTGGAGATAAGAGTCTCTTAAGTTTGCCTGCCTGCCTTCAAATCTCTTCCCCCACATACCAGCTTCCTGAGTAACTAGTCATCAGTGCTCAGATAGTGTTGGTTTTTGTAAAAGTTGTGTCTTCTTAAAAAGGGTGGATCTAAAAACAAAATATTTTTGTTTAAAAGATGTCTTATAATGTTAAGTTAAAAAATAAGGAAAAGCAATAAAAAGGGGCAAAAATCATGTGTAGAGATGTCACAGTGAAACTCCCTCATTACAAATGTATGTTCACTCAAAAAATAAAAATAAAATAAAAATTCTAAAATTTACCAGACTGTCTTAAGAACAGGATTCCTGGTCCTATCTCACATATAGTAACTTTACACAGAACCTCATAAAAGGATACTGATTTTTTTTCTTTTAGCTATGAAGGGTGTGTGATTTAATGTTACCTGAGACAAAACTTTTTTTCCTTTGCGTGTACCAGGTTTTGGCTTACAACTCTTCTCTAAAGGATATTGTAAAATGTTAGAAACATTTGCTTTCAGGATCTGCCAGAGCATCTTTTGGAGATCGAAAGGCAGAACTTTCCAGTTCATTACAGCATGGTTCCAGCTATGATGTGTACAATCCCTTCTACCTGTATCAGAGCATCTCACCTGACTTGAGCCGGCGCTTCCCTCCTCATTCAGAAGTGACAAGACTGTATGGGTCAGGTATAAAACCTTTTTGTGCTTTTCCTCTGTTTCTCCTTAAAAAATTTAGAAATCAGCCAGGCCCTGGAGGCTCACACTGGAGATCTAAGGATTGCAGTTTGAGGCCAGCCTGAGCAGGAAAGTGAATGAGAGAAGGAAATAAGGGAGACTGATGAAAACAGTGTCATTGATAAAGATGCATTGTACTTGTAACCTGACTTATGAAATTCTAACCTTATGAAATTGTAACCAACTTAATGATATATATATGTATATATTTATTTATTTATTTTTGGCTGGTCATGAGCCTGAACTCTGAGCCCTGGGCATTGTCCCTCAGGTCTTAAGCTTAAGGCAGTGCTCTACCATTTAAGCCACAGCACCACTTCCGGCTTTTTCCGCTTATGTAGTGCTGAGGAATGGAACCCAGGGCCTCATGCATGCAAGGCAAGCACTCTACCACTGAGCCACCTTCCCAGCCCTTAATAAAATCTTTTTAAAAAGAAAAAAGAGCCAGCTACCCGTGGCTCACACCTATAGTCCTAGCTACTCAGTAGGCTGAGATCTGAGGATTGCAGTTCAAAGCTAGCCTGGGCAGGAAAGTCTGTGAGACTCTTATCTCTAGTTAACCACCAGAAAACCAGAAGTGGTGCTGTGGCTCAAGTGGTAGAGCGCTCACCTTGAGCTGAAGAGTGCAGGGACAGCGTGTAAGCCCAGAATTCAAACCCCACAACTGACAAAAAGAAAAAGAAAAAAAGATTAATGCATTGTGTTTGTTGGTAGCTCCAAAATCCATTTTTTCCTATTTTTAAAGTTTTGTTTTTAAGTTATTTTGTGCATATTTTATGTATTAGCTATTCAAGTGAATAAGCTTTTTTCTTCAATCCTAATCGCTTAAATTTAAGAGCTTATAAGGTAATTAGAAATATAGAACTTTCAGTTTCTTATCAGTTATAGGCTATTTTATGTGTTTCCACTTTATAAAATTATCACAACTTTTCAAATTTTTGATACAAATCTGGGTCATTCATATATGTGTGTATGCAGACAGGAGGTAGATACATAGATATCATTCAACCACTGAATTCAGAGTAAGATATTGAATAAAGAAAGAATATTTACTGAGGTGCCTACTCTGTTCTTGAATGTACATTTGGAAGATGGAGTTTGTTTTTCCAAGGATTTTCCAATTTAAAATGTGCTGAGTGCCCATTAAGTAACTGAATTGCACTCAGCACAGAGTACTTATGTACTCTTAGATTATTCGCAAGTGAAAATTTGAGAATATAAACAAAAAAAACTTGTTTATGACTCTAAAAAATGTGTTGTTTCTATTTAGTTGTTTCAAACAAAAATCATTGAAAAATTTTTTAGATTTCACCAGAAAAGTTTATTATGTAGATTTTCATATGACGTATACAATGTGTTCTACTAGGAACTTAGCTTATGATGAAACTCTGTGCTTCATTTTCATTTTCAATTTTTTTTCATTTAGTGGTTGTGGGATATGAACTCAAGGCTTTGTGCTTGTTAAGCAGGTACTCTACCACTTGAAACACACTTCCATCCCTTCTCCAGTTATTTTTCAGATAAGTCTTACTTTTTTGCCCAGGAGAATGTATTAACACTTTCCACCACGTTGGGATACAGGCACATGCCACCATAACCTACTGTTCTTGTTTTTGTTTTTTCTTTTGTCAGTCATAGGGCTTGGACCCGGGACCTGACCTCTGTCCCTGAGCAGTTTTGCTCAAGGCTGATGCTTTACCACTTTGAGCCACAGAGCCACTTCAGTTTTCTTTTTTTTTTTTTTTTTTTGAGTTTTTTTTTTTTTGGGGGGGGGGGTCCGGTCGTGGGGCCTGAACTTCAGGCCTGGGTGCTGTCCCTCAGCTCTTCAGCTCAAGGCTAGCGCTCTACCACTTGAGCCACAGCACCACTTCCAGTTTTTTTCTTTTTGCTTATGTGGTGCTGAGGAATCAAACCAAGGGCCTCAGGCATGCAAGGCAAGCGCTCTACCGCTGATCCAACTTCCCAGCCCCCCACTTCAGTTTTCTAATGGTTAACTGAAGATAAGTCTCACAGACTTTTCTGCCTGGGCTGGCTTTGAACCATGATCCTCAGATTTCAGCCTCCTGAAACAAATTATAAGATTGAGTATTTTTGATAAATTATATAAAGAAGTCAGAATTGATCTTTTTTTTTTCTTTTGGTACTGGGGCTTGAACTCTGGGCCTGGGCTCTGTCCCTGAGCTCTTCAACTCAAGACAAGTGCTCTACAACTTGAGCCACAGCACCGCTTCTGGTTTTCTGGTGGTTTATTGGAGCTAAGAGTCTCACAAACTTTCTTGCCTGGTCTGGCTTTGAACTGGGGGGCCTCAAATCTCAGCCTCCTGAGTGGCTAGGATTACAGGTGTGAGCCATCAACTCCCGGCTTGAAAGGAGGATTTGGGGAACTGTTTTGTTTGGACTAGCCTGGAACCACAGCCCTCCCCATTTCAACCTCCCAGTTCTTGCAAGATTTTTGCCCAGATTGGCCTGGAATCACAGTGCTCCAATCTCTACTTCTCTAATACCCACAGGCATGAGCCATCACTGCTCACCTTATTTTCTTTCCTATAAAAAGCAATACTTTTCTCTTGTCCCTTTGTAGTTTGTGATTTAAGGACCAGCAAGCTTCCTGGTTCCCCTGGGCTAAGCAAATCTATGTTTGATCTTACAAGTTCATCTCAGAGATTCACCCAGGTAAAGTAATATTATTTCAAAACTAAAATTGTGTGATTTTTTTCAAATTAAAAATTCTGAAAGGTGTGAATTACATTAGATATTACAAATCTTCCTGTGAATATATCCATGCTAATATCTGAAGAGTAAACACTTGACATTTTCCAGATGCATTCATTATTTTAAGAAATTCTTAGTTAACTAATAAAAAGTAGTATTTTTCTTTTGTTCATTTTTCAAAAAGTTTATATTTCTCAGTTTGTATGTACATAAGGAATCGTTCGTTATACAGGTAGAATTCAAAATGGTATAGTTAAAAATGGTTATTTAATTTTCCTTATGAAACAAACTATAGTTACTAAGAGTGTTTCTTTTCAGATGTAGTAATTGCTGATGGTTTTTGAAATGGAATTGTGAATTTTCTGATACTTTAAAGATGTTTCATTTTTAGTGCAAATAAACTAAAATTAGTAACTATTATAATTAGGAAACAGATAAGCAAAGTAAAAAAAGAAATCATTGGTATTTCTGTAAATGAAAGCAGGAACGCTCGAAAATGTGTGTGTGTGTGTGCATGTGTTGCTTGTGTGCTCGATACTTGTAGACTTCAATGTGAAAATAAAATGGAAGTGTATTCTAAGTCATTCACAAAAATTCTCACCTGAGATAATTCTTTATAGCATTAATCTTTGAACAAGTATAGAATTGTTTGGAGAGGTTGTTAAAATATACACTGTCAGGCTCCAAATCCAAGTTTTAATTTAGTAACCCAGTGATGTGACCTGAGGGTGCATGTGTGTGCGTGTGTGTGTGCATGTGTGCATGTGTGTGCCAGCATGTGCCAGTCCTGGGGCTTGAACTCAGGGTCTGGGCAATGTCCCCTGAGTTTTTTTCTCAAGGCTAGCACTGCCACAGCTCCACTTCTGGCTTTTTGTTAGTTAATTAGAGAAAAGAATCTCATGAACTTTCCTTCCTGGGCTAGCTTCCAACCATGATCATCAGAGCTCAGCCTCCTGACTGGCTAGGATTATAGTGACAGGTGCCCAGCTGGGACCTAAGTTTTATTTGTACCAACCTCCTAAGTGCTGCTGTGTTTTGATTTTCAATAATGATTTTTAAGTATGAAATTTAAGAAATTACCTGTTAAAAACTAAACCAAAAATAAAGCCTTTTCAGTTTATTATCTTGTAAAATATTTAAGAGTTATCTGTTAACCATGTGCAGAGAAAGCTTTTTATCCCTCTACTATACAAAAGTGAGGGCCAAGCATGGAGGTACATGTTTGTAATCCCAGCTACTTAGGAAGTGGAGATAGGAGGATGGTGATCTGAGGCTGTCACAGGTAAATGATAAGAGCCTATTTGAAAAACAAACTGAAAGCAAAAGAAGGACTGTATGTAGCTTGAGTGGTAGAGGACTTAGCAAGAGCAAGACCTTGAATTTAATCTCCAATACCATAACCAATAATTAACAATATAGTTATAGTGTATGTAATAATATAATAATTATTATGTATGCTATAAATATACATTGTTATATTCTATAATTGTTAATTATATATTATATAATTATAGGTAGTTATTACATTAATAATAACTATGGGGGGCTGGGGAGGTGGCTCAGTGGTAGAGCGCTTGCCTTGCATGCCTGAGGCCCTGGGTTCGATTCCTCAGCACCACATAAGCAAAAAAAAAAACAAAACAAAAAACCTATGATGATGATGATAGTAGGAGGTTCTGACCACTAATACTACCAAAATGATTAGCATGCAGTTTGACAGTAGGGTGATTATTGGGGCATATCAAGTTTGATATGCAATTTTTAACTAAAGGAATTTTTTATTTGTAGAGACATGACTCACTGTCCAGTATACCTAGTAGTTCTTCTTCAAGAAAAAACTCTCAAGGCAGTAACAGAAGCCTAGGTAAGAAATCAATAATCCCATTTTTATAATAAGAGAATTATTTCTACTCAGTAGTAATTAAAAAATTTATTATGTAAAAAGTGATATAAATTACACAATTATATCTATATTGGTGGTATTAACAGCACGTGCATAGTCTGTTTAGATTATCCATTTCTCAGTGTTCAGACATGAGTGACTCTTTTTAAAAAATGAAGCATTAAATATCCTTTGTTTATTTTAAAGTATATGAATGAACTTCCAGAATCATGTGGTTTTAAGGCCTTATAAATGTTATTTGGGAAGCTTTTTTAGAGTTTTAACTTAAATTCTTCACCCTACATCTGCTTATATTTTTAAGCCATGTACCTTGTATACTGTATTTTATCCATGTCACTTCAATAAAAACATAGAAATGTGTTTTTGTTTATTAAATTGAGAACTTTAAAAAATAATTGTTACATTTTTTCAACAGTGCTCTTAAAATTGGGTTGTATCAAAGGTTAATTGGGTCAAGGGATTGATTATTGAAATCTTTGTCTTTTCACATTCAGATACAATTACTCTATCAGGAGATGAAAGAGATGTTGGGAGATTGAATGTGAGATTGTTTTATAATTCTTCAGTAGATCAGATCTGGATCACAGTTCTCCAGGTAAATTGGAATAGTTAACACCAACCCTTATTGCAAAATTGAGTCTTTACTCCTGTAAATAGCTCTTGTTGCCCTCTTTTGGGGAAAGAGCCCTTCCCCAGAAGAACTGACATCAAAATTTAAGAAGGTAGTTGCATCTAAGAAAACAAATCTGTGGTATGGGTGATGTTTTAACTTTAAGAAGGAAATTGAGTAAATCTATAATGCTTGATGTCAAAAATATTTCAATGTAGATGAAGTACATGAATGTACATGAACTCTTACAATTAAAATAGCTAAAAGTTAGTTTGAAAACTTGCCTAATGTCTTTAACTCAAATCAAATATTAGTATTTGCCAGTGTCTTTTGTAAAATTTAAACTTTACTTTAAAATTTTCAGTGTAGGGATTTATGCTGGCCTGCTAGTTATGGAGATGCTCCCACCATCTGTGTAAAAGGAGTTCTAACATTGTCCAAGCCAGTGCATTTCAAGTCCTTGGCTAAGGAGGCTTCCAATGTAAGTGGCTGTTTGTATTTGAGTTTCTTTTCTGCTTTCCTCATGTATTGGATTTATCTGTGTAAAGCATAAAAGTGAAAAAAAAAAGGTTTTATTTAGGGAAACTAAAAATGATGTACTTTTGCTTTTATGCAGTTCTTGCTTTTTTTAAAATTTTTTTATTGTAAAGATACTGTACAGAGGGTTACAGTTACATGAGCAAGGTAATGAGTACACTTCCTATTGAGCATTGTTACCCCCTCCATTGTTTTCCCCCTACCATCCCTTCTCTCCCTACCAGTTCTTGCTTTTTAAAGATAATTTTGCAACCTCCCTCCAAATTTAATATTTTATTGTTTACTATTAAGGTGTATTTAAAATTTTGAATCACTAGAACATATATAAAGAATATTACCAGTAACTAAGAAGCCTATTATTCTTGTATAAAAAGAAAAAAAATGGCTGGATGCCATTCCAGTGGCATCTCCTAGCTACTCAGGAGACTGAGATCTGAGGATCACAGTTCAAAGCCAGCCCAGGCAGGAAGGTCCATGAGACTCTCATCTCCAATTAACCACCAAAAAGTGGAACTTTGGTTCAAGTGGTAGAGCTCTAACCCTGAGCACAAAAGCTCAGGGACAGTGCCCAGGCCCTGAGCTCAAGCCCCAAGACTGGCACAAAAAGGAAAAGAAAAAAAGTCTGCATTTTCATCTTCTCTTGCCCCTAATGCACTTGGGCTTTAAAAATAATTATACACTTGAAATTAATCTCTTTTAAGTTCTTCCAGTTATTATAATTGGAGGACTTAAAATCCTGAGTTTTATTTTATCCATTCTTGTTTTCACATAAATTTAAATAGATGTTTATTGTTGCCCTTTGGTATGTGCAAATAAAAAGGTATGTTGTAAAAGAACATATTGTTTTAAAATGAACAAATTTTTTTTTTTTGGTGGTAAGGTGGGGGGGGGGGGAAGCTCTGGTCAGGGGGACTGAACTCTGAGCCTGGGCGCTGTCCCTCAGCTCTTCAGCTCAAGGCTAGCGCTCTACCACTTGAGCCACAGCGCCACTTCCGGCTTTTTTCTTTTTGCTTATGTGGTGCTGAGGAATCAAACCCAGGGCCTCATGCATGCAAGGCAAGCGCTCTACCACTGAGCCACCTTCCCAGCCCAAAATGAACAGATTTGAATAATAAACATGAAAAAATTGCTCTCACTTTAACATAGAAACACAAATTCAGATTACATAAGGTACTTTCTCTTCTTTTCCATGTTAGAATTAGGAAATATTTTATAAATATAGAGCTTACAAGTTTCTGGAAAATTTTTTGATATACACATCAAACCCATAAAATACTTTTTGTTGCTGTTACTTTTTTTTGCTGGTCCAGGGGCTTGAACTCTGGGCCTGAGCTTCTTTTGCTCAGGGCTAGCATTCTACCACTTGAACCATAGCGCCACTTCTGGCTTTTTCTGAATAGTTTATTGGAGATAAGAGTCTCACAGACTTTCCTGCAGAGGCTGGCTTCAAACTGCAATTGTCAGATCTCAGCATCCTGAGTAGCTAGGACTATAGACATGAGCCACTGCCACCCAGCTTAATATTTGTTGGTTTTTAAATTTTATTATTTTTATACTATGTGAAAACATAGTAATTCTACTTGGATTCTGCTCCATGGAAATAATCTAGAATGCAAATAGGAACATATATAAAATATTCTTGGTAGTTTTGTTCACAATGGAAAAGTTGAAAACAATTTAACCTCTCACAGAGGACTGATTGGGAGATCTGATGGTGTATATATATGTATTCATTTGCTAGAGTTCCTGTAAAAACAGAACTATACTTTTTTTTTCAAACAAAGAAATTTTGGGCTGAGGTTGTAGCTCAGTGATATGGTACTTACCTATCATCTGTGAACCCCTGGTTTTAATTCCCATACTAGAAGAAGAGGAAAGGACAGAAATACATCTTTCACAGTTTCAGAAGTCTAAAATTGAGGTGTTAACAGTGTTGGTTCCATGCCTGTCTCCTGTGTTTATGACAACCAATAATTCTTGGCACTCCTCATTTCTTGGCTTGTATAAACCTAACTCTAGTCTCTTCTTCCATCTTTCCATGGCCTTCTTCCTAGTCTTTTCTCTTCACATAGTCATCTTCTTACAAAGACACTAATAAGAGATCTGCCCTGTTCCAGTATTAACTTGGGCACCCTTATCCTCAGTGATCCTGTTTCCAAGGGAGCTCACATTCTGAGGAGTTAGAAGCTAAGACTTCAGCATGTCTTTTTGGAAATATGACTCTATGTGATGGAACACTAAGCAGCTATGAATTCTTCCTATTTAGGGAGAACTTTTAAGGAATTGGAAAAATGCTGTTAATAAATGGAAAACGGTAAAAAAATCAAAATTGTGTATCAGAATCTTGCTTTATGAAAATACATATCATAGAAAGACTAGGTAGAATTAAATTTTAACTCTGGTTAAAATCTGAACACTCAAGTATAAACACTTTGTGAATTTAAGCATTTTTACTTTTTGATTTTCAAATAAAACTAAGGTAACAGGGAAAGTTAGGAATAAATGTTATTAATGTTAAAACCTGTTAAAAATTCTTTTTATTTTTCAAACAAATGTGAAAAATCTGCAGTAAAGTACATTTGCTTAATCTATAAGATTTTAATATGTTTATGTGTTGTACTGGTATGGTCATATAATCTTCAGGGTTTAAAAGAAAAAGCTTACTGTATGGGAGACAATTGTGACTGTGCAGACATGAGCATTTATAAGAGTGAAAAGTTAGGCCCAGTAGCCAAAATAATTGGCCATTTACATTTTCTTTTCAGAAAGAGGCACTAAAGTTTGAAAGAAAGAAGTACATAGCAGAGTCTAGTATTCTTTATAATGAAAGAAATAATTCTAGGCTTTTTGTGTGACTGTTAGATGCTAGATACCAAGTGCTCCGCATTTGAAATTAGCACACATTATTCTCATCAAGTATTCTCATTAACTGTTGAAAAATCATGGTGAATAACAGGAAAGATAACTTAGAACCAAAATGAAAAAGTAGACTTATTTTCAAAAAGAGAAAACTGATTCTGATAAGCCTGGTGTTGAGATTAATCTGAATTCCTAAATAATTGTAAGATTAAATTGTGATGTTAAAGAAGGTAGTATTCAGGATAACTATGGAAAAAGAAGTAATAGACATTGTTTTTATTTACATTAAAAATATATTTGTTGTTTTTGTGAAAAAGACTAGGTATTCTTTTCCTGAATTAAAAAATACTATTTTATAATGGCAAACATACATTTTATGTTTTCTTGTTTCTTTTTAAGGTTATTGAATTTATGGAAACTTTTGTATTTTCTATTAAACTACAAAATTTGCAAACTGTGAGACTGGTATTTAAGATTCAAACCCAGACTCCCAGAAAGAAAACCATTGGAGAATGTTCCCTATCACTCAGAACTCTTAGTACACAGGAAATGGATTACTGTTTGGATATTATACCACCTTCAAAGATTTCTGTAAGTGATAATAGTCTGCAGTGTCATAACTACTTCCTATTTAAGAATGGTTTAATATATAGATTCTTGTTTGTTGGAAAATAACTGGAAAATTATGGACTATTAGAGGATTAGAAAAGTGCCTGGCTAGAATGGAAGTTTTTACAGCTAATGTTTTTAGTGAAAAATATAAATTAATATATATATATATATATATGTTGTGTGTGTTCTATATGGTTTTTTTGTTTTGTTTTGCCAGTCATGGGGCTTGAACTTGGGGCCTGAGCACGGTCCATGTCAAGGCTAGTGCTCTACTACTTTGAACCACAGCACTACTTATGGTTTTCTGGTAGTCAGTTGGAGATAATCTCATGGACTTTCTTGTCCAGGCTGACTTTGAACCCTGATCCTCGGATCTCAGCTTCCTGAGTAACTAAGATTACAAGCATAAGCCACTGGCACCCAGCTAAATTGAATTTTGTTCTATATATTTCATTATTTTTTGATACCTGATACTTGCTTCTTTCAGCTAACCAGCCAAGCATTGTTATTAAAGTATTTAGAGGGCTGGGAAGGTGGCTCAGTGGTAGACCGCTTGCCTTGCATGCATGAGGCCCTGAGTTCGATTCCTCAGCACCACATAAGCAAAAAGAAAAAAAGCTGGAAGTGGCGCTGTAGCTCAAGTGGTAGAGTGCTAGCCTTGAGCTGAAGAGCTGAGGGACAGCACCCAGGCCCAGAGTTCAGGCCCCACAACTGGACCCAAAAAATAAAAAAATAAAATATTTAGAAATCCCTAATGGTTGATAACATGTGTCATGATGACATTTATAGATGTCAATTACAATTTTTATATGATCAAACATAAATGTGCTTTTTGAATTATATAGGATTCATTATACCTCTTCCAGTAATATTTAGGATGACTTGAAATGCTCTTAACCCTGGGGATCACCTGGGAACCCAACCCAATAAAATTAAGATTTCTTGTAATTTCTTGTAGTTTTCAAAAGCTTTTCAGATGATTCTAATGTGTAATCTAGTTTAAGAACCACCAAATTGGTGGAGAAATTGGAGACTTAAAAACAAAAACAAAAAAAAACACTAAAAATTACTATATCTGGTCAGAAGAGTTGAACTTTGTGTGTGTGTATATATTTGGTTTTTTGCCAGATGAAGGGCTTGAACTCAAGGCCTGAGCTGTCCCTGAGCTTTTGCTCAAGGCTAGCTCTGTACTACCTGAGCCACAGTTTCATTTCCAACTTTTTAGTAGTTAATTGGAGATGAGAGTCTCAAAGACTTTCCTGAATTCAGCAGAAGTGAAGATATTTTCTGAGAAATGGAAACATAAATGGAGACTTTACATGAGTGATTATAGCCAGATTTCATCTGACATTTTAATCTGTCAGAAGTCTTATAAGCAACCTGTATATCTACTGAATGCCAGTTATGAGGGATACAAGATTGATATCTTGAAAGAAGAACATTTGGACTTTTCTGAACCAGTGAATATATGTTACTAAATGTTGATGTTTTATATTATTGGCTAAGGCATATGCATTGTTTCATGTGAGAAAGTAGATATTCTAATTGAAGGAACATTGAAGTAACTACACTTATATACCCATCAACAGTGACAGCTGTTCACCGTGAATATTGATTTAGAGCTAATACTTTTTCTCAATAGAATTCTTGACTTGACCAATAGTGATGTGTTTGCTTCAGAGCTTAAATTTTTGCGTTGAATGATATGAAAGAGGCCAAGTTTGCCTGAAGAAATAGCTGACCTTTATAAGGATTTACCTAATGGCTGACTCATTGCTAAGTGACTTAAGTCTGTGCTCTGTCATCCCTGATATGGAGCACTTGTCTGAGTCCTTCCAGCTTGTCGTTAAAGAGTCACATCTGTCTCTAGGGTCAGCTCTCTGAACTCTGCCGTGCAGTATCACCCTAAAGAGAGCCTCTCAAGCACGACCAGATGATGTTTTTCTTTAATTACGCTTCATATTTCTCTCCCTTCTCTCTTTCTCCCTCCCTTCTCTATCTCTCTTCTCTCCTCTCTTCTTTCTCTCTTTTCTCTCCTTTCTCCTCTCTTCTCTCAGATCTCTGCCTTTTAAGTAGCTAGGATTATAGATGTAGGCCACCAATGCCTGGCAAAATATTTCATTTTTAATAATCCTCGGAAAGCTAATGAAGTTTTCTTCCCAAAATGAGGCATGATTCAGGAGCAGAAATCATATCTTCTGCCTTCCTCACTTTTGTGCTCATTAAATGCAGTAAATATATATTTGCCCTTTGGAATTTTTAAGTTTTAAGTGATTATGAAATTAAAACTGGGTATATGTGTTGGTACATGCCTGTACTCCCAGCACTTAGAGGTTAATGTAAGAGGACTGTGGGTTCAAGGTTGGCTTGCATTACATAGGAAGACCCTGTCTTAGAAAACAAAACGAGGGGCTAGAAGCTTGGCTCAATAGTAGAGCACCTGTCCTAGTAAGTACAAGGCCCTGTGTTCAAACCTTAGTACAAAATTATTTTTTTTAAAGATACAAAGCCAGGTGCCAGTGGCTCATGCCTATAATCCTAGCTACTCAGGAGGCTGAGATATGAAGATTCTGGTTCAAAGCCAGCCTGGGCAGGAAAGTCCATGAGACTCTTATCTCTAATTTAAAGAAACAAAAACAAAAACTAGAAAACTGACAGTGGCACTGTGGCTCAAGTGGTAGAGCGCTCACCTTGAGCTGAAGAGTGCAGTGACAGCACCCAAGCCCAGAGTTCAGGCCCCACAACCGACAAATAAATAAGTAAAAATAAAAAAGATACAGTGTGATGACACACAGCTATGGTCTCAGCTACTTAGGAGAGAAATAGGAAGATTACAGTATGAGGCCAACCAATACAAAGTGAGCAAGACCCTACCTGAAAAACAAACTTAAAAACCCTATTACTGCCAAAAAGAGAAAAGAAACCTACTTCGAGTAGTTTTTAATTATTTGAATTAATGTCCTGGAACATAAAGTAGATTTGTAAAATAATTTTGGAAAGTAGAAAGATGGTGGCAAACCATTACCAAAGGTTGCTTTGTTTTGTAAGAGTGAACCGTACCAATTATTAACAATAAGGAAAATTTGCCATTGTTAGGTCTTTTTATAAGTGTTTAAGCATGGGTATAAAATAATAGCAAAAAACCATAAAGCTATGGTTTTAACTGTGTTTTGTACAAAATAAATATCTTTTTTAATATCTCGATTTAAATGCCAAAGGCTTTGTTGCCTAAGCTGGCCTCAAATTCTCAAGCTTCCTACCCACACAGAAAATTTTCCTTTTTTTGGTGAGCAAAGATTTTACTTTATATATGGCTATCAAATAGTTGATAAGTAAAGTTACTCATCCACTCTAATTTAGATTAAGCATCAACTCACTTACTAGAAGTCAGCCTTTCTTTTATCATCATTTTATACTTTTCCAAGAAGGCATCAACCCAACAGTTCAGATTTACATATTAATCCATTTTTCATTATCTATCTTTTGATTTTTGTCTTTATAATTTATAGGTTTTATTATCTTTAAGTAGTGGTACAAAGGGGTTTCAACTCAACATATGAATTTATTCATCCAATGCACCTTGATCAATGTCTTTCCTCTCATCATCCCCCCTTTTCTGGATTTCTTGCAGTATGTCAGTGTTAAAAGAGAATCATGTTTTAAGAAAATTCCCAGGCTTCAATGGCACATATACAGAAAAGTTTGTTTTGTTTGCTTTGTGGTTGTTTACCAATAAACCAATTATTGCAGAATACAGGACAATTATCAAATACAGAATAAACCTTTTTGTAAAATGTCAATAAGCTAGCTATTCTTTAACTTAATTGGAATCAGTACTAGCAAAAACTTTGGGGTCTATCTGTGCCAATTCCTGGGAAGAGTTGTAATGTTATGTCCTTGTTTTATTCCCATTCTTACTCCTTAGTGTATGAACAATAATGTTTTTGTTTTTGGACAGTTTTTGTTCTCTTGTTTTTACTCCAAGGATCTTAAAATCCACTTAAGTAGGATTCTTTGTGTTGTATTTCACAAACATCATCAGTTTTATTTTGCTGTTGATAAGTAATACTAAATAGTATGTTTTAATGTTTTCCCTTGCCTCCTTCATTTTTCTGTTTGCCTCAGGTTTTCTTTGACACTTTCCTCATTATTTACTGCCTACTCACCTTGACAAGCCTCCCTCTTGCCAGCTTTCTTTGGCTTGTTTCCATTTAGAAGAGTAACTCAACTCAATCCACAATTGTGCTTATGTAATAATACTCTTTGTCTTCTAACTTTGGTAGAATCTTCCCTAATTTCTAAAATTATAAAATATAACTCCTATCTATAGCTCTTTTGACATGTTTTGTGTTGTTAAAAATAAATGAGCTGAGTGCCAGTGGCTCATTCTTGTAATCCTAACTACTCAGGAGGCTAAGATCTAGAGGGAGGTTCAAAGCCAGATAAACAAGAAAACCCATGAGATTCTTATCTCCAGTTAACTACCCAAAAGCTGGAAACGGTGCTGTGGCTCAAGGTGGTAGAGCTTTAGCCTTGAACACAAAAGCCTTAGGGACAGTGCCCAGGCCCTGAGTTCAAGCCTCAGTACTGGTGTGTGTGTGTGTGCGCTCATGCGTGCGCGCGCGCACACACACACACACACACACACACACACACACAGAGTAATTGAGTAAAGTGCTAATGGCTCACACGTACTACTCAGGAGGCTGAGATCTTAGGATGACAGTTCAGTCAGCCCACACTTAGAACAGAAAAGTTCATGAAACTCTTATTTTCAATTAACCACCAAATAGCCACAAGTGGAGCCGTGGCTCAAGTGGTGGATCCTCACTGTGAACAGAAAAGCTAAGGAACAGTATCCAGGCCCTGAGTTTAAGCCCCAGTACCAGCAACAATAAAAAGAAGTGGTCTAGAGTCATGGCTCAAGTTGTAGAGCATCTGTAGAGCAAGTATGAAGCCATAAATTCAGTACCCAGTACTGTAATAATATGATGATTCAATTTTTTATCAACAATTAATCCTTTTGAAAGTTTGTTGGTTTTTTGGGGGGAAATGGACCATTTCTTCAGTAATACTGCTTAGAAATTTAATTTTTTTCAGTTGTCTTTCGTTGTCATCGATTTTGAAGTTCAATATATTAAGTATTTTCAAAATCTACACAATTGAATTTATTTGTAGAATCTGTTATTTATATTTATAACCTTTACATAGATGTACAGCTTTCAGTGTCAACAGAAATAGCAATACTTTGAAATTTTTTAACTGTTGTCCTTTATCTTTGAATTTTTGAAATATACTTAAACTTTATTATGAAGTACCGAATGATACTTTTTTATGAGTTGCAGGTGTGCCATGCGGAACTTGAATTGGGAACTTGTTTTCAGGCAATAAACAGTAGGATTCAGCTACAAATTCTTGAGGCGCAGTACCTTCCAAGCTCATCAACACCTCTGACTTTGAGTAAGTATATCTATCAGTCATTCAAATCTCATGTAGTGAGGTACAATTGGAAAAGAGTCAAGAGACCAGTGGATTAAGGTCTGTGCCTTTAACAGAAGTAAATCAGGGATTGGGATACTTCGGCTGACTAGGCCTGATTCACTTGGCCACTCTTAGAGGTGAAGTCTGAGGTTCTACTCAAGGCCTAAGAGGGAATAAAATGTGCTCCTTTTTCTCATGTTGGCACTTTTTAGTGTACATCTTAGGTTTAAAGTATTTTTCTCATTACCAATTATTTTTTATTCTGTCGCTAATAGTGGGGAAGAATATCCATCTCTACCAAAGTTACAATGATTTAGGAAGGTTTCCAAGGAATTGCTTATTAAACAATTATTAACTGTTTGGAAACCACAAAAAATGAAAATGGCTCCATTTTCCTACCAAAAGAAAGAAACTGTCTGAAAGCAGGCAAACACGGTGATGTCCACTATACCTGGAAAGATTAGCATTCAACTCAAGAAGTTGAACAACAAACACAAGGAAAGTAAAAGTCAAGTTTTAAAGAGAAAGTAGAGATTGATAAATGTGGAGACAAGACCAAAGATATAATAAAATCAAAAGCTTTTTTTCTATGAAAGGACCATTAAAATAGATATGTAACATACACCTTTTGTGTATTTCATTGTAAATGAAATTTTACAAATCAAAATACTTTGTTTTACAGGTTTTTTTGTGAAGGTGGGAATGTTTAGCTCAGGAGAATTGATTTATAAGAAGAAGACACGCTTGCTGAAGGCATCCAGTGGGAGAGTGAAGTGGGGAGAAAGTATGATTTTCCCACTCATACAGACTGAAAAAGAAATTGTTTTTCTCATTAAGCTTTATAGTCGAAGCTCTGTAAGAAGAAAACATTTTGTAGGCCAGGTTAGTAGTGGGGGGATTATCTTTATTTTCTGCTTGTAGTTTTTTTTTATGCATGTAAGCAGTTGGTTAAGTAAAAAGGAATACAATATAAAACTATTAAATAAAGTAAGATTCTTCAGCCTCACATAAAATTCAGTGCAAAAATTCTTGTCAGGTATTTTTTGTTTTAGCTTTTGTATGAGTAGTTTAAGTTTCTGAGCTACCAGGCTGATTTTTAAACCTGTGTGTTCAACTTTACCAACCAAGATAAGTTTTTTTCTGCAGGCACTGTCTCATTCTTTGTGGAAGGAGGAACATTGTATATTTAAATCTAATTTCACATTTACTTGATTCTGTTTCACCTTCCACTTAATGCTTACCACGAGCACTTTTTATGTGTCATTGAGTGACTTATATTAAATCCCTAGAAAACATCAGTTTTTCATAGTGATTTAATAGTCTCTAGATAGTTACTACTGTGGTCTATATTGGTTGATTTAAAAGGTTGGTGGGTTTTGTTTTTGCTTGTACTGGGGTTGGAACTCGGTGTGTCACATTCACTCAGTTTGCTTGCTCAGCTTTTGCCCTACCAGGTGAGCCACACCTTCAGCTCAGCTTTTTGCTGGTTATTTTGGAGATAGAGTCTTACAAGCTTTTTTGCTCAGGGTGGCTTTGCATCTCAACCCTCCAGATCTCAGCCTCCTGAGTTGCTAAGGTTACAGTAATGAGAAATGAGCCACTGTTGTCCAGCATTTTTTTTTGGTCAGTTGTGAGACTTGAACTCAGGACCTAGACGCTGTCCCTGAGCTTTTTTGCACAAGGTTAGTAGTGTCCTACCACTTTAAGCCACAGAGCCACTTCCAGTTTTCTGGTGATTAATTGGAGGTAAGAGTCTCATGGACTTTCTTGCCTGATCTGGCTTTGAACCATGATCCCCAGATCTTAACCTCCAGAGCAGCTAGAATTATAGGTGTGAGCCACTAGCACCCAACTTTGCCAAGCACCTTTTTATCTTCATCTTAAATTACAATTATTTGTGCCACATTTTAATCACATGTATTCTATTGGTATAAAAGTCCTACCTAAGCAAGATGTAACAGTCTATATGAAGCATCAAATTATGTGTATGAATTCTCAAAAATTGAGCCAAGTGCTAGTGGCTCATGCCTGTAATCCTAGCTACTCAAGAGGTTGAGATCTGAGGATTGTGGTTCAAAGCCAGCACAGGCAGGAAAGTTTCTGAGACTCATATCTCTAGTAAACTACCAGAAAACTGGAAGTGGCACCATGGCTGAAATGGTAGAGCACTAGCCTTGAGCTGAAGAGCTGAGGGTAGCACACAGACCCAGGTTCAAGCCCCAGTACCGACAAAAAAAAAAAAAAGATCAATTCTGACTTCTTTATATAATTTATCAAAAATATTCAATCTTACAATTTTGTTTCTTCATTAATTTGTATTTGGAAAAGAGTTTGAATTCAAGAATTCAAGTAACATTCTAGACAGCTATGAGGCCTATGAAGTCAATTTAATTAAAGTTGTCTGTATTATCAACTATCATGTACAAAGAGTAGGAAATTTACTTTGAGAATTTTTTTGTTTTGTTTTTGTTTTTGGGTACGGTCGTGGGGCCTGAACTCTGGGCCTAGGCGCTGTCCCTCAGCTCTTCAGCTCAAGGCTAGCACTCTACCACTTGAGTCACAGCGCCACTTCCGGCTTTTTTCTTTTTTGCTTATGTGGTGCTGAGGAATCAAACCCAGGGCCTCAAGCATGCAAGGCAAGTGCTCTACCACTGAGCCACCTTCCCAGCCCTACTTTGAGAATTTTTAGGATAACAGTTGTAAAAAGTTCTTTCTGATCACCTGCTCACTATAGCTTCTATAGTCTCAGGTGTCACCATGATGGCAAATCATATGTGGACTTAAGTTGTCCCCCTCTACCAACTAAAACACTTAACATTACCTAATGTTTTATATATTGTACGATATTATTTAAGGAAAGTTTCTTTATGAAAGTTAAAAATGCTTTAATACCAATGATCTACTCCAATTGTTTGACTTGGAATAATTAGAAACTGAGTCGCAGAAAAGTTAATTCCAAGGTAACAGCATTGTTACGCTAGAGCCAGGGTGAGGATGAAGTTTTTTTTATCCTTGTCCACCTTGTGTGCATGATATACAGCCATTGTGACAGCTTGCATTGGCATCACACTTAGTTTTCCCAAGTTCATTTACATTATATAAAGTTACTTAAGTGATAGACACACTATGAGCTGGGCCAATAGTCAAGCCAATATGCCCAGCTTCTTCTGTTAAAAAAAAACAAAACATCTTGACTTTTCTGCCCAGGAATGATCCGGATCTGTATTTCAGATGCAGCCTCCTATGAAGCTTGGCTGACTGGTTGAAAAGGGGTCTTGTGAACTTTTATGCCCAGCCTGGCCTCAAGCCACAATCCTTCCATTCTCAGCTTCCCAAGTAGTACTCCAGAGTAACTCACTAGTGCCCAGTTCTCAATTTGAATTCCTTTTTTATTTTTATTATTTTAATTTTTGGCAGTACTGGTAGAACTCAGGACCTCATGTTTAGATTCTTAAAAGGTAGTTAGATCATATAAAAGTTATCAGAATGACTAAATAGGCTGAATGTTTTAACATTTCAATGTCAAAGGAAATTATACCAATTTTTAGAAAACTAGAAAAACATTTAAAATTACATAAACCAAACTTTACAATATCTTTTATCAGTAATTAACTGTTTGAATGTAGTTATCATGATTATGCCACATGAAATGATGATACTATTCCTTTTCAGATCTGGATAAGTGAAGACAGTAACAACATGGAAGCAGTGAAACAATGGAAAGAAACAATTACAAATCCAGAAAAGGTTGTTGTCAAGTGGCACAAATTAAATCCGTCTTGAAGACTTCACACATTAATTTGGTGAAGAAGCAACTTCATATTCATTTAGAAGATTTATGATTTCCATTTTGCTAGAATTCA
This sequence comes from Dipodomys merriami, assembly GCF_024711535.1. NCBI lineage: Eukaryota > Metazoa > Chordata > Mammalia > Rodentia > Heteromyidae > Dipodomys > Dipodomys merriami. Next base: position 9,601,218 of record NW_027206069.1, read on the forward strand.
TAATTAATTTGATCAGATATCCAAGGAGAGGAAATGCTTTAAAATGGTGCCAACATAGACAATAAAATGAGAAGGTAGTATCAGTAGGATATTAAACATTTTATGAAGTCATGAAAATATCCACAATGGATAGGTATTTCTAGATGGTTTTTGCTTTGTTTCTTTTGCTTAAATTTTCAAAATGTAGTATATCAAATCCCTATCAGTGCCATTAAGCATTTAGAAAACTTCACCACTATTTTTTTTTGCTAGGCACATTGACTGGATTTTGGTTCCACTGTTGACATCTTCCTGCAAAATGAACCATTTTAACCATTTTTTTATATTTGGGGAAAGTTTGTACCCTGTGTTTATAACTTCTTTCTCATAAGATATATACTTTAGTTTTATATACACTGCTTCAAGAAATTTCAGACAATTTTTAGAAACTTTAACATTTTTTACAAGAATAATGGAAGTGTATTTAGACCCAGAATATGTACATTTTCTTGATTCCCTCCTTCAGTTATGATACAGTTCATCCTAGTTGGTAATTTAAATTGAAATTTTAACATTGTATGAATTTTTTTTTTTTTTTTTTGTCTGTTGTAGGGCTTGAACTCTGGGCCTGGGCGCTGTCCCTCAGCTCTTCAGTTCAAGGCTAGTGCTCTACCACTTGAGCCACAATGCCACTTCCGGTTTTCTAGTGGTTTATTGGAGATAAGGCTCATGGACTTTTCTGCCCTGGCTGGCTTTGAACCGTGATTCTCAGATCTCATCCTCCTGAGTAGCTAGGATTACAGGCATGAGCCACTAGCACCCAGATTATGAAAATTGTTTTTAAAATATACATTAATTGTCCTTTAATCCATGTTAGAATGTTTTTCCAATTTTCTTTTTTTTTTTTTTTTTTGGTCGGTCGTGGGGCTTGAACTCTGGGCCTGGCCGCTGTCCCTCAGCTCTTCAGCTCAAGGCAAGCGCTCTACCACTTGAGCTACAGCGCCACTTCCAGTTTTCTGGTGGTTTATTGGAGATAGGAGTCTCACGGTTTCCCTGCCCGGGCTGGCTTTGAACTGCGATCCTCAGATCTCAGCCTCCTGAGTAGCTAGGATTACAGGCGTGAGCCACCAGTGCCCAGCTTATGTTTTTCCAATTTTCATAACTACATGTTAATGAAAATAAATATTTTTGATTGCAGGTTTCTTTCAGTTACTTATTAGAACTCAGACTGTGAGGATAAATGCAGCTGTGTTGGCCATAAAACAGCTTTAAGGAAAAACAAAACCCATTATTTACAATCTTGGAATATTTGACTTTATTTTTGCTGAAAAGTAGAACATATTCTCTGGGGGCTCTTTTAGGGGGGGTTGTTTGTTTTTGGTGGTGGTTGTGTTACTGGAGTTTGAATTTAAGGCCTTGTACATGTTAGCAGTCTAGCACTTGACACATATCTTCTGTTTTTCACAGTTTGTACAGGGTGGGGAGGGTTTGTTTGTTGTTATTGTTTGTGGGGCTTGAACTCTGGGCCTGGGCACTGTCCCTCAGCTCTTCAGCTCAAGGCTAGCCCTCTACCATCTGAGCCACAGTGCCACTTCCAGCTTCCTGTGGTTAATTGGAGATAAGGGTCTCATAGACTTTTCTGCCCGCACTGGCTTTGAACCATGATCCTCAGATCTCACCCCCTGTCTTCCTGTTGGGATCACAGGTGCAAACCACTCCATCAAACTTTCCTCCATGTAGATGAGGTCTCTTAGACTTCTGCACAGGCATGCCTTGAGAATTAGGAGGTCCCATTCCAGCCTCCCATGTAGCTAGGATTATAAGGTGGAAGCCACCAGCATCTGGCTTTATATTTCTTTCTTTGCCGTTTTATCCCATTCCAAGAGATGTATGGTGATATTTACCTTGCTGTATCCTAAGCATTTCTTTTTCATCCTAGTCCCCATGTTCACTGTATTTCATTAAAATCTTTCTGAAACAATACTTGGTTCTTTAGCTATTATTTTTTTCAAGCTACAAAATGTACATATTTTACATCCCATTTATTTCTACTGCCTAGATTTTATGGTACTGGTATTGGTACTGTTGATAAGTATTCTCTGCCTCTGTATTTTGAAATAGTTAGGTCAGTAATCGTGACACTGGAATGGAATTCCTATACATCCCCCATAAGCACAGCTTCCTGCACTGTCTGCATCCTGCCCAGAATAGCATGCTTGTTGCAATCCATGAACTTATACTGGCAGGTAATCATTACTCAAAGTCTATAATTTACCTTAGAATTTATTCTTGTTGTTTTGGATCCTATGAATTTGACCTGTAACTACCATCTTAACAGCTCTCAGTACTTTCATTGTCCTCAAATCCTCTACAAATTCAGTTATTTTAATAGCTATAAAAGAAGTTTGTATACTTATTTTTTAGATACTAAACATACTTTACCATTTCTAAAAACTAATTTTAACAATTTCTGTATTCTGTTAGAACTTTTGATTTCTAAATTTAACGTCATATATTTACTCAATTTTTAATTTTTTAATATTTTTTGATTTTTTTGTTTTTTTTTTTTTTTGCTTATGTGGTGCTGAGGAATTGAACCTAGGACTTCATGCATGAGAGGCAAGCACTTTACCACTGAGCCAACTTCCCAGCCCTTAATTTCTTAATATTAAAAAATATATAAAGAATACATCATTTAAGCCATGCCCTTTTATTTCTTAGAATCCTAGGTAAATCAATAAAACAAATCTTTTATTTAAAATACCTTCCAGGTACATAAATATTGAGAGAAATAAGACCTCAAAATCCTTTTTCTGGTAAAGATCGCTGACTATAACTAATATGTATGGTCATTGTTTCCTTGAAGCTTTTATGTGGAAATATAATTGTAAATATTTCTGTTAGTAGGCACTCACTGTAAGAAAAGAAATAGGAGCTGTTAAAATCTGAGACACTATGCAAAAATCATTTCCTTCCATATGTGGCTTAGGCTTTTCTTGACCTTTCCCTACCTGAATCTGGGAAAGGAGAACAAAATGCCCCTAAGGTGACAAAAGGTAACCCTGGGGAGTTTCATATTCACAGCTTATAGTTTGCCTAGTGGTGTTCTCTAAAATTGTATAACTTACAAGCTTTCACATTAATATAATTAATTAGCTAGAACCCATGTCAAAAACTTCTGTCACTTTTGGCTTTTATAATTTTCATGATTTTTAAAAAGCAGAAACTATAAAGAAATAACTACTCTTTAACAGACTGTTGACAAGAAACAAGCAAGATTTAAACATAATTGTCTAAAAATAACCTGAACTAAAGTTCTATTTGAATCTGATTATGTGAGTTTCTCTGATGATAATGTATGTACTCAGCAGCCAGGTGGACAAGATGTTTCCCAGCAAAACTTTCCATTGTTTGTATAATCAAATACTTGCTGATGTGTGAAGGATTTCAAAAATTTGCAATAAAATTTAACTATTTTTATGAGGTAATGGATATTTCAAAACTACATCTCTTTCCAGCATTTGGAAGTTTATTTAGTGTTTCTTTGGGGTATACTGAGAAAAGTGCCAGGTAAAATGTGTTGGTGATGGTTATGAGGATGCTTTTCTAATATTTCTTTTGATGAGTATATTGTAATTGTTATTCAGAATTAAAGTTCACATACTTGTGTTTTTAGATGAATGCAGAGTGGAAAGAATTTTGAAAGTGGGCCCATGAAGTATTGCGTCCATTTTCAAATACAGATTTAAGCTTTTAAAAGATACTAAGAGAATAATCCTATAAAACTGGATTTTTATTAAATTGTCTAAAGATGAATGTTCTCTATATTTTTTACTAATTTCCTGGTAGAATTTTTTTAACTTGATCTTGTTTTTTAAAATATTTTTCATCTGTGAAAAAAACTTATCCTTAAAAACTGGTTACAGTCAACAACTTGTACATTAAACTAGTAGGATTCTACTAATGGCAGAAAATAGAAAGCTATTTTCTTTTTTTTTTTTTTAATTTTTAAAATACCATACAGAGGAGTTGCAATTGCATGGACAAGATAATGAGTACATTTCTTATGGCTGGGAAGGTGGCTCAGTGGTAGAGTGCTTGCCTTGCATGTATGAAGCCCTGAGTTCGATTCCTCAGCACCACATAAGCAAAAAGAAAAAAGCCGGAAGTGGCACTGTGGCTCAAGTGGTAGAGCACTAGCCTTGAGCTGAAAAGCTGAGGGACAGCGCCCAGGCCCAAAGATCAGGTCCCATGACCGGACCCAAAAAGCAAAACAAAAAAAAAAATAATAATGAGTACATTTCTTATCAAACATTGTTGCCTCCTCGTTTGTTTCCCCTTCCCATCCCTTCTGATCTCCCCCCCCCTCACTCCCTCTCCGTATCCTCCCCCCCAACCCCCGCTCCTAGAAAGCTATTTTCTTAGTGATGACCCATGCTGAGCTATATCACTGCGTAAAGTGTCTTTTTCTTTTTCTTTTTCTTTCTTTCTGTTGTTGTTATGCTGCTGGTCCTGGGGTTTGAACTCAGGGCCTGAGCTCTGTCCCTGAGATTTTATGGTCAAGACTAGCACTCTACCACTTGAGCCACAGCTCCACTTCAGGCTTTTTGGTAGTAGAGATAAGGAGTTTCACAGACTGTCCTGCCTGGGCTGGGTTTGAACCACAATCCTCAGATCTCAGCCTCCTGAGTAGTTAGGATAACAGACACAAGCCACAGACATCCTGCAATAAGATGCCTTTCAAATGAGAGTGATGTTTTTATTCAGTATGCTTGTCATATCTTCATGCTGATGACTTTGTTTCTGGGTCAACCTTTAGTTTCTGAGGCAGGAGGTTAATAAAAATATCTGCTCTATGTGTTAGAACTGGATTCATTTTAGCTGAAGTAAATTTAAAATTTAGCTGTGGCTCTCAGTTGGCTGTCAGTTTCATTTCTAGTTTTTCATCTTTTTTGATTATATAATATATGTAGTCATGATCATAAAACAACTAGTTTTAAATGAGTCACCTTGTATGGTTAATAACTAAATGCAATAAGCTGCCATTGTTTATACTGAGATTTTATTTTTTGTTAAGGAAATAAAACCATATAAAGCAGAAATATAGTAAAAAGCAGAATTTGAAGTATGGACAAAATGCTTTGGAAGTTTAAATAAAGAAGAAATTAAATGCAGTAGCTGAAAGGGTTAGGGAAGTTTCTGTAGATCCAGGCCTGAAATTCAATAAACAAATTGGTAGCATTATCCATGAGAACTAACTTTGCCTGTCCCCCAATCTTACTTTTTTTCTTTTGTCAGCTAATTCAATGATAAACAATTCATACTTCCACTTCCTCCAAACCTTTAACCCACCTGCTCTTTGCTTTACTCTGAGTACAAGATTTTATTTCCCAATCACAAAGAAAACAGTGCCACATTCCTTCATATGCCTACCATAGTAACCACAAGCTTATTTTCACCCATATCTGTTCTCTCCTTTTGTTGGAAAGCCAGTCCTTCCTTATAGTCCTCTTGACCTTTTCTGGGCTTTCATTTAATTTGTGAGGGCCATTTTCTCCTATTTGTTGAGCCTTTCCTATTTCTCTTTGTATCATCACTCAGACTTTCTTGGTATACAGCATCTCAAAGTTGGTTCCTATCATGTGTTTGATAGGAAAATGGTGATGTGTTTGATTTTAAAAAATCCTACAGACATAATTTTAGGGGTTGGGTTTCTATATTGACAAAGGAACCGTGGAAATTGCACTAGGATGACTGTTCATGTCCCCTCCCTAATAATACATATGTTGAAATTCTGCTCCCCACAATGATGGTATTAGGAGGTGGGCCTTTGGAGGTGCTTAGGTCATTAGGTTGGGCCCTTCACATATGGGATTAGTGCCCTTCTAAAGGAAACACACAAGTGGTCCCTTACCCTTTCTGCCACTGAAAGTTACAGAAGAAGATGGCTGCCCATGAGGAAGTATATGCCCTCAACAGAAACCCAGCTGCTAATGCTTTGGTGTTGGACTTAATAGCCTCCAAAACATCAGTAGAAGTTTATTGGCTTCCTGGTTTATGCTACTTTTTTGTGTCAGCTCAAATGGGTTAAGACAGAAACAAAACATGAATTAGATGCCAGCAGTATGCACCTTGCAGAGGTGTGTCCTCCAGGTTCCCTAGGATGTGCTTGAGAGATGAGTCTGCAAGTCACCAGGGGAGATTTCTCCCAGCACCAGAAGCTCTTTTTCAATTCTCACCAAATTATTTATTTTTATTTTTATTTTTGCTGGTTGTGGGGCCTGAACTCTGGGTCTGGGCACTGTCCCTCAGGTCTTCAGCTCAAGGCTAGCGCCCTACCACTTGAGCCACAGCACCACTTCTGGCTTTTTCTGCTTATGTGGTGCTGAGGAATCAAACCCAAGGCCTCATGCATGCAAGGCAAGCATTCTACCACTGAGCCACCTTCCCAGCCCCCAAATTATTTTTTCTTTCCCCTCTACCTGATAATTCCTAAACATGGCTTTTGTGTCCACTTGGTAAAAAAAGTCTGAGTAACTACTAAGAATTCATGTGTAACTATGAATAGGTGGATTACTTTCCCAGCTCAGCATCTGTTATGTCCCTTATCTGTTCAGGCCTCTCTGAAGTCTATTTCCTTTCTGTAAAAACTTCCTTGTTCTCTTACCCTGCTACAGCTTCTAAGGGCTCAGTCCTTCGCTTGTTCCCTTCAGTGTTTCTTCCTGGTCACTCCACTGAAACCCATGAATTCTTAAATGCCTTCTGGCTATTTTTCCTTATTACTCATCAACCTCCTGAATAAATTATCTCTCCTGCCTTGAAGCGATCTTTTCCTTTAGCTCTGCTTATTTTTCCTAGCCCTTTAAACCCATCCTTTTCTACTGATTCATTGTTGTGAGTCTGACTTTCAAGGATTTAGTGCTAGGCCATCTTTTCATTCCACTTTGTTTCTCTGGGCCATCTCTTTCCATAGTTTCTATGGTGGTTAACAGCTGTCAAACTTCTATCTCTACCCAAATCTTGCCATGAGTTCCACTATTGCATAGCTAATGTAGAGGTCTTTTGTTCAATATGCTGTAAACCAAACTTCAGTTCCCATTTTTCAGAAATCCAGACTTCACCCTCATCTAAATAAGAAACCTAGGATATACTTTGTAAAAGGAAAACTTTTTCTATTCCCAACACTGTGACACCAAAGGTGTAGATTTTCTACATCCAGTAAGTTCTTCAGTTTTCTGTGGATACCAATTGGGTATCCTAAAATTTAACTCAATTCTGACATTATCCCTAAATCAACACAGATCCCGCAAGTTGCAAGTCTTAGTTCCTGTCCCTGGCTTCCTGTGCTGAGCACCAGTGGTAGGGTCAGAAATTACAGCATCTTTCTGAAATTACACAAATTATAGCTTCCCATGACCCCTCTTCAGTTCCAGCAATTTGTCAGAATCGTTCACAGAACCCAGACAAAGATTTTACTCACATACCAGTTTATTATAAAGGATATGATTCAGAAACAATCTGATGAGAGATGCATAGGAGAAAGTTTAGGAAAAAATGTGGAACCATCAGATTCTCATCACCTGACAGTGTTCATCAACCCAGAAGATTTTCTGAAACATTTACCTTGGGCTTTTATGAAGGCATATTAACTCTAATGGAATTGATAGAAGGTAAGTGTTACTCCAGTTACATCTGTTCTTACAAATTCATCTTGATGTAAAGTTTCTACCTCTGGTGGTAAGAGCCACTCCTCTTCCCCAGTGCGCCATGATGGTGGTGGTGGTAATGATAGTGCTGGTGGTAAGAAACATTTCTACAAAGGGTAATTTTCCCATTGTTTCTTAGGCAGATAAGGGGAAGGCAATTCTTTCTACATCTGTTGATTTTCAGTTACCTCCAGTTCAAAACAATTCTTAAGCCAAAACGGTACGCTGCATGGTGGTATATCCTGATCCCATTCAGCCTCTGTTTTGAAGGAATTATTACACTATCTAAAATATCTTTTATGATTAATTAGAAGACATGGAATAGTCCCTAGAGAAACATTTAAAATGAAAAATGTACTATATTCACAGGTCTTATATGGAAGAAATCCCTGGGATCATGCTCATCAAAGCAGGTAAGACACAAGAGGGGAGAAGAAGACTGCTGGACAAGTACCTTTATTAAGAGTCAGGATGGAGCAAACAAACCCAATGGCATTTTCATGTTGCATTTGCCTGTCTCTAGATTATAGCCAGAATGTCATAAAAGGAGACTTATGACAAGGGCTAGCTTTATCACCCTGGTGACACAGTAAGGCTGTTCACAGAGTCTTGAACACTCTTGAAGGGAGTTGAGGTATTAGGAAAACAAGAAATTTTAAATACTTATACTATCTATGCATAATCTGAGCTGTGCTTTCTTTTTTCTCTTTATCTTAAAGTATTCTTTTTAGTCCCTCAGCTTTCAGGACACAATACAACCTACTTAGAATTTTCATGCATACTGTTTATCAATCTGAAATATTTCCCTTTTCACTCTTTGCTGAATCCTACTTGTTTTAGGTGCTAATTTAGGTGCCTGTTCTTCAGAAAGTCTTTTTTTTTTTTTTTTTACGTTTCAAGTACTATTTGGTCTTGTTTTCTTTATAGCTATTATCATACTTATGGTTAAAGAATTACTTGCAAAAGTTTTGTATCCTTCTGTATTGCCTTTCCTTGAAAGCAGTGTCTTGTTTATTATTGAATTCACTACAGTTCCTGGCTCATAAGAGGCACATAGTCAATATTCATTCATTTAACTGATAATGTTTGGGGTGGTAGGGATATAACAATGAACAAACAAAAAAGATAAGTGAAAACATTGAGTCAGATTTTATACCTCAGTAAATAAGCAAAGGTTAGTATCTTTTTGAAATAGACAATTCTGAATTATACACTATCATGACCAACTACTTTAAAATTTTCTTGATCTGTTTTTTTTTCCTTTTTGTTTTGTGTATGTGCATGCCAGTACTGGGCCTAGGTACTGTCCCTAAACATTTTGCTCAAGTCTGGCACACTACCACAGCTTACTTCCAGCTTTTTGGTAGTTAATTGGAGGTAATAGTCTCATGGACTTTGCTACCTGGGCTAGCTTCAAACCTCAGTCCTCAATTTCAGTCTCCTGAGTCACTAGGATTACAGGCATGAGCCACTGGTACCTGGTTTCAATCCATGTCATAATTATACAGAAGAGAATGATGACAACCACAGATCTCTTTAAGTGAAAATATTAAAGCTTAGAAAAAAGGTTTTAAAATTTTGAAGTTTTTATATCACAATACTAAATTTAGTAGATTACTGACATCCTCAGATTTTACCTATTATTACATGCTAGCAGTTTACTACTATCAGTACCAAGCACAAAAGTTTTATTAATTTATTTAAAGCATTTATCTTTTGCAGGAAATACTTAAATTTGGTTCCTGTAGAAATAGAATATATACTTCGATTTTGTATAGCTTTGAAAATTTTCTTTAAGATATCGATAATCTAAGAAGACCTGAATAAATAAATAGCTATCATTTACTAACCTAAATTGTACTCACAAAATTTCTGTGGGAAGGTAGATGAATAAACTTCTGATGAGATTATAGTTCTTCTGGGGAGACAGGATGCAAACTTTGGAGATCTTTTCTAATATAACCGAAGAAAAGATGGGCAAGAGGCCATAAGATCAGCAGGCCTAACCCCATGCACATCTCAATACTAAGGATAATTTTTCTTTCTTATCTAAGAGGGCAGATGCTCACCTGGAGATGAGGAAGTAGAAAGGATTGAGTAATGTTGTCTTAACTCATAATGAAAAATGAACTCTTCAGAACAGCTTGACAGCCAGAAAGAGGCATATGAGGAAGAACAGTATGGACAAGAGTTAAGGATTGAAAGGTAGGAAGATAAGGTAGTGAACTTACCTACTTTTTTTTTTTTTATAGCTTTCCTACTTCTTAACACCAGGCTTTGAACTTAAGGCCTCATGCTTGCTCTGCTGGTGCCACTTCAGCCATGTGTCAAGTCAGCTTTTTGCTGGTTAATTAGAAATAGAATCTTGTAGATTTTTCTTCCTAGACTGGCTTTAAACTGTGATCCTCTAAATCTCAGCCTTCTGAGCAGTAGGATTACAGCCATGTACCTGCCTTAATACTATATATTTTTTACCTAAGGCCAACCTTATTGCATTATAACACTTTGTCATAATTCAGATTTTATTCAAAATATTTGCAAAATTCTTAGATTCTCTCTTCTTTTTTTCCTTTCTCTCCATTTTTCTTCCTTCCCTTCTTTTTCCTATCTCCCTTTTTGCCAAAACCTCTTGCTCTCTTTTTCCTTCCTTAATTGTAAATCTGAAAACTAATTGATCTGTGATAATAAAATCATAGACTCATGCTTGGAAAATATCTTGAGTCCTCCTATACATGTCTAGCTAACTAAAACATCAGTATATTTTATTCAACAAGTATCTACTGAGTAGCCTGGTGCCAATCATTTCAGGTTCCAGGAATAAAGAACAAAACAAAATAGACCATTAAAAAAAACCCTGCCCTGGTAGAGTTATATTTTGGTGAAGATATTAGAACACACATTTCCAAATAAAACTGATAGGTTTCATGCAATGAATGAGCATCTAGAAGACAAGAAAATTTGTACCTGATCTTTTCTTCTGTATGACTAATATGCTGATCTTCACCATTTAATATCTCTTGATTTTACTTCAAATGTTGTGCCAATCATATACCAATGAGTTATGCCTAGGCATTTCTTTTTCACACACACAAAAAACATATATTAAGAGATACTAGAAGCCGGGAGGGCACTATTACAGGAGTGCCTGTAATGCTAGCTCCTCAGGAGACTGAGATTGAGGATCAAAAATTAAAGCCAGCCCTGGCAGGAATGTCCCTGAAACTCTGTCTCCAATTAACCACTAAAATGCTGAAAGCAGAGCTGTGGCTCAAGTGGTAGAGTGCTACTCCTGAGCAAAAAAGTTCAGGGAGGGTGACCAGGCCCTGAGTTCAAGCCCCAGGATCATCACACACACACACACACACACACACACACACACACACACACACACACACACACACACACACACACACACACACACACACACACACACACACACACACACACACACACACACACACACACACACACACACACACACACACACACACACACACACACGGTAGTATACAATATTAGTTCTCAGAAGGCTGAGACCGGAGGATCCAGAGTTCTAGACCATCCAGGGGTATAAGAAAGACCCTGTCTTAAAAAAGAAGGAAGGGGAGGAGATAAATATATGTATTATTTAAACTAACATGTGAAATACATGCATAGTAAAGGACGGTTTGATTACAGAACCACTTCTAAATTCTTAACTTAGGTATGTATTGTGGTTATTTTAAGAATAACCTTTGAGTTACATAATATTTGGGTTGTACTGGCTTTAAAAGAGATAAGTTGGTTTTTTAATGTTATTTTGTTCTTATAGACCTGGAAAAAGAAAAAAATAGAGCCATGAATATCTTTGGATTGGAGAGGGCCAAAGAAAAAAATATGTTCACTCTTCTGCATTTACCTGTGTGTGTGTACACACTTGGTACTGAACCCACACCCTTTATCTTGTGGAATTCGAAAATAACATCTGTTTTCTAGAAAGTGAAAGGAATAAATGATTAGCAGGATTGGAGAATGATGGAAACATTATGAAAGTTGTAATCACAGTCAAGTTCGTTATTTTTCCCAGACTAGAAAAATTTAAGTTTGAGAAATATCAAAAGGGATTTTTTTCTTTTCCCAGTCCAGGAGAAAGTAAGTTGCAGAAACAACAACATGGTAAAATGTTTGGAATGATGCCTTTGGTTTTTGGCTTATATTAAATTCAGTCCAAGAGTCCAGGATCTGCTCATTATGTCTTGTCTTCTCTTTCTGCTATGTAGATAATAAATAATATATGCTCTAGGGGTATCTATTCTTGGTTCTTTCTGGAAAGCTGAGGTTTTATAGAATATTTTTTCCTAATAGTTTTACCTGGGCACATAAATAAAATAGCAGTTCTTTGCCTTTTTCTCTCTCAATATGGAAACTTGTGGGTATGAAACATTTGTATCACTAAGTTATTTGAAGTGTTTTTCTCTTTAGGTAATTTACATATTAAAATACAATTTATTACTGTGAATTTTTATCACTTTTTTCTTACTAATAGTATTGCCTCAGCACTTTTAACATTCCCAGGAATGAAGGAAATTAACTAGATATATTTGCTTTTAAAATCAAAATGTTGGAAGCTGTGAATCTTTTGATTTTTGGTCCACATTTGGAAAACATTGCTCAATAATCCAGACTTTTCCTCTGTAAAGCAGAAGGTTGTCTGTAAAGCTGTTGGTTGTCTCATGACAGGAGGTAAAGCTGATTTTTTTGAGAAGGGAGGTGGGAATAACATGGGGAGACCAAAGCCTTTTGCCACACTTCACCTTTCTGCAGTCTCTCAGTGAAGAGTATGGGTCCAGTTTAACAAGGCCTGAATTTTAATTTCATCAGGAGATGGTCATAAATTAGAAGAAAAATTGGCTGGACTAACAAAACTTTCCAAAGTCTGAACAAGTCTGTACAAACTACAATACCAGTTTACTAATTTATAAAGTGAAGACAATCCTTGCCAGTGGCTGAAATATTTATGTCTGCTTTCACTATGCTCTGTTTTATGTCAGGCCATGGATCTGAATTTTAGAAACCAGGTCAGTGAAGAGCATGGACTCAAAAGGCTAAAACCTCGGTTTCATTCAGGCAATGAAACCTCCAGTTTAACTTCCTGCCCCAAGCAGGGGCTTGTGAAAAATTTTTGTTTCCCATTGAATGCCCATATTTAGGGTCTCTCCTGGAGAATGCAGTCCACACTCGTCCATTTGATCTTCCCCCTTGATATATTTTATTCTACCATCCCATCTGTTTATAGCCTTTGTCAGACTGGTTTATCATTTAAGTGTTGGGATTTCAGCTTGCTAAGTTATAATCACAGTTTATGCTATCTCCCAGGCTTTATATCAGGTCATAAATGAAGTTTTAGGAGTCCTCTCTACTCTTTGCTTATAAATATATGTCTAGGGTCTCTAGATTTGCAATTTGTGTGTGCATGTGTACATGCATGTGACAGTCCTCTGGCTTGAACCCAGGGCTTGGGCAATTTTCCTGAGTGTTTTTTTGCTCAAAGCTAACCCTCTACTACTTAGCCCATACCTCCATTTTTGTGGTTAACTGGAGATAAGAGTCTCATGGATTTTTCCTGCCCAAGATGGCTTCGAACTGTGATACTCAGATCTCAGCCTCTTGAGTAGCTAGGATTACAGATGTTAACCACCAGTGCCTCGCTAGATTTGAAGTTTTTTTTTTTTTTTAATTGTATTTTATTTTATTTGAGAACATACTGTACAGAGGGGCTACAATTACATGGGCAGGATAATGCATACATTTCTTACCAAGCATTGCAGCCTCCTCCTTTGTTTACCCTTCACTTCCCTTCCCCGCCTCCCCCCTCCCCCCTAGATTTGAAGTTTTTATCAGTAATATTTGAAGAATTGATTCAGTAGATACTCCCTAAATACTTTTCTTCACTTTTGAGAAAAGTGTGTGTGTGTGTGTGTGTGTGTGAGTGCACGTGTGCGTGCGTGTGCGCGTGTGCGCATGCATGCGCTTGGGCAGAGATGGTCATAGTGGCTGTTCTTTTATTACTGTAATGACTGGGTTGAAAATTTCAATATTGTCATTCAAAGGGTAAGAAAGCTACTCAGGGCTTTAATTGTTGGTTGACAGGCTTTATACCATGAGAAGGTAAAAAGAATGTGTTTAGTCTCTGGCTTGCCAAAGAAAATCTCAAGTTATTATCCTAGTCCTATGAATCTGTATCCCAAGAATAGGCCAGTTTGGAGTTCGGAAGACTGTTTCAAAAAATACAGTAGTGGCCGGGCGCTGGTGGCTCACGCCTGTAATCCTAGCTACTCAGGAGGCTGAGATCTGAGGATCGCGGTTCAAAGCCAGCCCGGGCAGGAAAGACCGTGAGACTCCTATCTCCAATAAACCACCAGAAAACCGGAAGTGGCGCTGTAGCTCAAGTGGTAGAGCGCTCGCCTTGAGCTGAAGAGCTGAGGGACAGCGCCCAGGCCCAGAGTTCAAGCCCCACAACCGACCAAAAAAAAAAAAAATACAGTAGTAATGTGTTTTTCAATGATGGGGGCATAAAATATCTATTTCTATCTTTATATTCTCCACACATTCTAACAAGAATCCTACTTTTATTGCAGGGTCATTTGGAAGTGCTAAAAGTGTATTTTTGATACAATTTAGCATCTTAATTTTCTTCTCTGAAACTGTTTTATCATTGTTCTGCCTTAGAAAAAAAAAGATGAGAAAACTTTCTGTCCAAGAATGGTTTATGGCTTTTTGAAAAGAAAGGCGGTCTTCTTTCTACTAGGATTACTGTATATTCAAAAGATTATCTGATAGTCTTTGCATTGTCACAGTATTTTCTTTCAGAGTTTCCTCATTGAGAGATTTATAGTGCTCCTACAATTTAAGGGAACAGATTTGTCCACTCAATGCTGTCTTCCTTCTTATTTTGTGATAAGAAAACTAAAAAGTTAATGAAAAGCAACTTGTCATCAACATTTTTTTGTTTTTGTTTTTGCCAGTCTGAGAACTTGAACTCAGGGCCTGGAGGCTGTCCCTGAGCCTCTTTGTGCTCAATGCTAGAACTCTATCACTTGAGCCACAGCCCCACTTCCAGCTTTTTCTGATTAGTTTATTGAAGACTCTCGCTACTTTTCTGCCTGGGCTGGCTTTAAACCGCAATCCTCAGATCTCAGCCTCCTGAGTAGCTAGGATTACAGGCGTGAGTCACCAGCACCAGGGTCATCATCAACATTTTTAATCAAAGTGACAGAATGATTATCAACTTAGCATATTGCAGTAGAGTTTGCTAGAGAAAGTTACACAATCTTAGAGCTAAAGCTATTCAGGAGTTACCTGCTGTCTCTAGGTTATGGGTCACAGTGCCAGAACTCACTGATAATGGGATTTTGGAAGGTGGGGAGAGATTTCGTAGTATAATTATTTAACAACAACAAAGAAAGCACCTAACACTAGAACTAGACATAGTGTCACATGCCTGAAATCACAGCCCTAGACAGGCGGGGACAAGGGGAACATGAGTTCAAGGCCAGCTAGGGTATACAACCTGCCTTGAGAGAGAGACAGAGACAGAGAGAGAGAGACAGAGACAGAAACAGAGAGAGAGAGACAGAGGGAGAGAGACAAAGAGAGGGAGAGTTGAGAGAGAGAGAGAGAGAGAGAGAGAGAGAGAGAGAGAGAGAGAGAGAGAGAGAGGCTGGAAATTTTTATTTATTTGGAAAGTCTATTGAGATTCCAAGTAATTCTGCCTAGAGGTAGCAGTAATAATGAAGATAAATACAGGCAAAGATCAGGTCAAGTTTCCAGGAACAAAGAAAGAAAGAAAGAAAAAAAAAACAAGAGTAAAACATTTACCATCACCAAGCCAAGTGACTATAAGTAAAATCATATCCACTTGAGGGGCTGGGAAGGTGGCTCAGTGGTAGAGTGCTTGCCTTGCATGCATGAGGCCCTGGGTTCGATTCCTCAGCACCACAAAAGTGGAAAAAGCCGGAAGTGGCACTGTGGCTCTAGTTGTAGAGCACTAGCCTTGAGCTGAAGAGCTAAGGGACAGAACCCAGGCCCAGAGTTCAGACCTCATGACTGACCAAAACAAAACAACAACAACAACATATCCACTTGTAAAAGTTAATATCTATAACCAAAGAAAATAAGCTTATGAGAAACAGTTCATCTTACTTGGATTAGATGTGGCTTATATGTCTTTCAAATCAAACAATATATTACCTATGGAATCCAGAAAAGACTGAATTTTTAAAAATTATTTCTGTTTTGTAAGTCTATTATTCAGTTGACATCCATTGTCAACCTTGTGTTAACAAGCTGTGCCAGTCATTTAAAATGTTTAATTCCTGTTTACTCAACATATATTTATATATTGTCTCACATGCAAGTCCATGAGAAAATGGTGGGAAAATGTTCCTGGCCAATCTTGTGTGTGTGTGTTTTGTGTGTATATGTGTGTAACTAGATGACCATTAATGGTTGGAAATCTTCCAAACTGAATCAAGTTAAGGGGCAATAGTTATCTTTAGCTAAGAGAGATTAATTACATGCTAGAAATTTCTGGAAACAAACTGTCCTGAGAAAGAGGTAATTTGATGAGATGTAAATCCATGTTGTTTCAGAATGCTTGTTTCTTGTATTCTCAGGACATAAGAGCTGGAATTTGATAGGCTTTCAATACTTGAAAGTACTGGCCTTGAAATTTATATAGGGCTGGTTCATATGTAGTCTTAGTCTTTAGGAGCTATGTTAAAGTTGTTTTCCTTTATCTAAAACACTTTTGTTAATTCTTTTCCTCTCTTTTATCAATTACTTTAACCATTGGGTTGATGTTAAAACTATAAGAATTTTAGAGCACAAATGGGCATTTATTACAACACACACACAAAGATCGGGGCCAAAAAATGGTTTGTGTAGAATTTATTAGGTAATTAATGACAGAGCTGAGTCAAAGATTTATGTTTCCTGATGTCTAATTTTGTAGTCATGGCTTCAACAGATATAGGAAATCTGTTATATGCAATGTTTTGGGTGATAGCATTTTAGATGGTGTGACACCTTTGGAATATAAGTCGTTGTCAATGTCAGTAAGTACAAGGGAAATATTGAAATTCCAAATGTTACCTAGGTAAGAGGCCTAAGCTTTCATAAAATTCAAATTTTTATGATAATTTTTGCTATCTTTGGCTTAGTTTTATTTGCAAAATTCTTAAAGCTCAGTGTAGGGGATGTTTGCCTTGCTTTTAGAGGTTGGCCATTCCTTTAATAAGAAAAATAAAAATAATAAAAAAATGACTGAGATAACATTTGTTTAACCACTACTCAGCCAGTTTGGAAATCTAATTACTTTAATTATATTCATTTCCTTCCTTGTGCTTTTGAGTAATGAGAAGAGGTTATTTTGATAGAACCAGAAAGGAAACATAACATTATGAGGATGGGCTTTGCCTTGATGTTTTCTTGTTTCTAAATTTAGGGAAAAAAATGCCCAACAGTGAAGAAAAGGGAAAATTAATCTTGTTTTAAAGTTTATCATGTTTTAAATACCACAAGGGGCCCAAAAATAACTTTCATTTGAATCGGTGCCTTTATTTGCACCCCCCCAACTTTAAGAATTTTACTTAGATAATAGTAGGAAATTTGGAGTCGAATCTCAGTGAATGTTCTACTCTCCTGAATAATTTGCCATGAGATGCAAAGCCTAATAATGTAGGTTTTAAAATGTTGAATGTAGGTTAAAAAACTGTTCAAACATTTTTCATTTAATAGCCGTAAGCACTATGTGAATTAGCTTAAAATGTGTGCTTTCTTAGTGACTAAAACTTTGACTACTGGAAACAAATACCAGGCTTTGAAACCTGGTTTATAAAAAAGTCTAATTTTGCATTTCTGTAAAACATGATTCACTTTAACAATTGATAGCATATATTCAAGGCACTTTCTGGAAGAACTTGTGGTAGGTTGTTTCTAGGTCCTTCTCCTAATGAGCCAGTCTACCAAGATTACCAGCAGTGGAGAATGTGACTTTCCTTAACTGTTTCCTGATGAGCAAGGTTTGGATAAAGAGCAGGGTGCACCCTCAGCTTAGCCTGTGTTCCAGATGAAAACTTTATGCTGGTCTTACCTATTGTCCTGCTCAAGAGGCAACAGCATGCCTTTCAAAGTGTTAAGTACCTCAGATACACATTTCCAAGTAATGTCAAAGCTGAAAGAGATTTCATTATGCAAGCCTACTTCAAAAAATCTTAAGTTTGTTCTCAAATCACTTTCAGAGAAATAAACAAAATCTAGGAAGGAATCTTTTCCTTTTAGCCAGCCTACTGTGTTCACTGGAACAAAGTACCTTTCTGATAATAAAATAAAAAGGCTTTTATTCCTGGAGTTTCCTGTTGGAAGGATAGAGTTTTGTGAGCAATTTTGTAACACTAGCTAGTTATGCAATAGGAAGGATTTTACTGCCAGGTCTTTGTTTAAAAAGGGCGTGAGCAGGTTTGTCCAACAGGAATGTGAAGTAAACGTATGACGTCCTCTTCCCACCTGTCACATGAATAACCCTAATTCGTAAGCAAATATGTTTTACATTTAAATGTTTCCACTGACGTATAAGCTAGCTATAAAACTCGTTTCTCTTATTCCTTCCTGTATAAGATTTGGGGAAACCTTTTCTTTTTCCCTCAAGGAAAACTTATTCTCCAAAGTTGTCTACCAAAGTTGGTGGCACATAAGGGAAGATTGTTCAGTGATTGCACAGCAAAGGAGTGGATCTGATGCACATTCATAGCATCTTATTTATCTTTTGTGTATATGCCAGTACCAAAGTTTGAACTCAGGTCTGGGTTCTGTCCCTGAGCTTTCTCCCTCAACACTTGGCTCTACCACTTGAGCCACAGGTCCACTTCCAGCTTTTTGGTAATAAGAGTCTCACAGATTTTTTTTTTCCTTGTGCTGGCTTCAAACCTCAATCCTCAGATCTCAGCCCCCTGAGTAGCTAGATTTAGAGATGTGAACTACCAGCACCTGTCCCTACTTAAGTCTTAATGTATAGACAGGAGTATTCTTTAGCCTATGTCAAACTAATTAGATTCAGGCTCCGGCTCTCCCCTCTATCTCTAGTTCTTTGATGCTTAATTCTCCCATGTAATATTTTTTAAGACCTGTCTAGAAAAAAGCTCTTCTAGATCTTATAATAGAAAAGTGTCTATCGTCTGTGATAGTTTTAGGAATATGTTTAAAGATTCTGTTATAAATAACATGTTGCCTGTTTTGAATAATCTGAATCAACAGGAATGTCTTAAATTATTATCTAATCTAATTATCTCTGTAAGTCACGGTTTCTCAGCCCTGGCACTATTGACATTTTGGTCTGGGAAATTATTTGCTGTTGTCAAGGAGCAGCAGGCCTATGTATTCTGGGGTTTGGTTTTTTTCCTCCATCTCTGGCCTCTACTTACTAGATGCCAGTAGGCCCCTGCCTCTGATTATGATTGCCAGAGATGTATCTAAACCTTGTTAAATGTTCTCTAGGGGGCAAAATGATCCTCATTTTAGAACCACTACACTACAAAAGCATTGGGTGAGCTGGGTGCCGGTGGCTCATGCCTGTACTCTTAGCTACTTGGGAGGCTGAGAGTCCATGAGATTCTTATCTCCAATTAGCCACCAGAAAACTGTAAGTGGTGCTGTGGCTCAAGTGGTAGAGCACTAGCCTTGAGCTGAAGAGCTCAGGGACAGATTCCAGGCCCAGAGTTCAAACCCCATGACCAAAAAAAAAAAAAAAAAAAGCAATGGATTCAGAGAAAAGACCTTAATAATTATCTCTTTTATTTCCTCCTTTTTCAGATGGCTGTGATTTACTTAAGCTCTCATAGTTCTTAAGTTACAGAGATTGCCACTCAGGTTTCCTGATTTCCCAGATATGTTTTTCCTACTATATCATGCTTTAGTTGAGTGTAACATCCTCTAACTGTCTTGTCTAAGTTCCTGAGTTCTGTTGTGGCATAGTCACCCATTTCATTATTAGTTATTCAGTTACTTATTCCATACTATAAATAAATCTGCAATTTTCCTTAAATATCCACTTGTACTTATTGTCTTAGGTTATTTTCCCCAGAAGCAACTCTGAGGTGAGAAATCTTGAAATGGAAAATATATACATATATATATATATGTATATAAATATATACATATATATATGTATATATAAAACTAGGAAATATTCTCAGGAAAAGTCAGAAAGTAGAGAAGCTGACAAGTAGGAAAAGGAAAACAAACAAGGGTACAATGTTAGACATCCAAAAGGTTTTCACTCAGTCCCATAAGAGAGTTCTGGAGACAGTGTAGATCACTCTCGTGTAAATTCCCCATAAGTCTGTGTTTAAGGGGAGTCTCTTTCATATATAAATATATATATATATATATATAACACATATACACACAAATATTTAAGTAATTGTACAAAGGAGTTGTCACTCAACAAAACAGTTTATGAATACACTGTGTCTTGATCAATATCACCATATTCAGAATTCTCACCCATCCCTCCCAACCCACCCCTTCTCTTACTTTTCTTAATTCTGTAGTAAATACACTGAATTGTTTTACTGCATTCTCTCACTTTCCTCTTTTCATCCACCTACTCTCTAACAAAAAGTCTCTTAACCTCTATACTGTCAACATTTGGGGCGAGATTCCTTGTTCGTGATTGTGAGAGTCTGTCCTATGCATTGTAGAATGTTTAGCAGCATCCCTTCCTTCTACCTACTATGCACCAATAATATCCCAACTCCCTTTCCCTTACTATGATGACCAAAATTATCTCCCTTCATTTTGACTGATGGAAATCAATTATCTGGTGTTGCTAATCATTGGTGTTAGTGCTATCCTGGGGAGACATTGTCAGGGACTTCAGGTTCAGACAAAATAGTCTTTATCAGCCTAAGAGTAGCTCAGTAGATGGTGGTTCCTGAGAGAGGTTGATACACTCAAATTTTCTTTTCTTTCACTAATATTTTTCTTATAAATCCAGCCCTCTGGATTATGGAATATGTTTTTAAAAATATGTAATACATGCCATACTGATGTTGTGTGCTTTGGTTGATTAAAGTCACCTAAAAGGAAAAGGCCTGTGTGAGAAAGTGACACTTGAGCTGAGATCTAAGCACTGAGAAAATCATGTAAAGACTTAGGAGAGCCTTCTGGACAGGAAGAGTATGAAAAAATCCCTATGGTAAAAAAGTGCTCAGTGTGTTTCAGAATTGAAAGAAGTGGTTTGGGTGCTGGAACACAGAAATCGAGAAAGGTGAGAATGAAGGGGGATGAGAGAAGTTCAAAACGCAAAAGGGCTAGATTATAATACCTGGCCTCAGTGATCAAAGTTAGGAATTCTTATTTTATTCTTAGGGAAATGGGGAACCGTTGAGCAAACTTCCAAGTTTCTAATTCTGATTTAGATTTTTCAAAGAGAACTATTGTGCAGGTGTGAGCCATCATTTAGAATTGGAATAGAGACATCAAGAAATTGGTCTATTGAAGAAATGGTGATAGTTTGATTAAGGTAGAAACATTGTAAGAGGAAAGAAGTAAAGTGTAATAAATTTTAGAACCACAGTCAACAAATTGGCTGATAAGATGGAGGAATGAGGAAGAAGAGAATCAAAGGTGGTTCCCAAGTTTCTGTCTTCACTCTAGTAGGTAGATGATGTGAAGGAATGCTGGGGAAGAGAAGATTTATCATAGGAAATGGACAAGATGAGGATCTCTATAATGATCATGTTAGATTTGGAATGAGACATACAAATAGGCTCAAGAGGACAGCCCCATATATCTAAGTTTTAAGTTCACACACAGGTCTTGGCTGGAGCTATGATTTGTATGCTGAAAGCTTGATCCCCAGTATGGAGACCAGTATTTGCAGGTTGTAGAACCTTTGAAAGGTATGGTATAAAAATAGCTTGGACCTGCACGCCTAGGTGCACACATGTGCATGTGCACGCATGGGCACGTGCGCGCACACACACACACACACACACACACACACACACACACACACACACACACACACACACACACACACACACACACACACACACACACACACACACACACACACACACACACACACACACACACACACACACACACACACACCCCTAAAATCCCAAAAGGGAGGCTAAGGCAGGAGGGTCATAAATTCAAGGCCAACCTGGGTTACACCATGAGACCCTGTCTTAGAAAATTAAAAAGAGGCAAGTCCTGGTGTGAGATTATTAGGTTTTAAAGGGATTCGTGTGAGTATATTTTTACTCTCTGAGAAAGTCCTACCAAAGCAGATTGTTATTAAAAGGATGAGCCTAGCCCTTTCCCAGTCTGTTGCTTCCTTGTTCACACATAAGCCACTCCTGGCATTCTGTAATGCAATCAGAAGGTCCTCTTGCAGATGTTGGTGCCATGCCCTTTGGACTTCAGGACTGTGAGATAAATATACCTTTTGACTATTGTAAGTTACTCCAAGGTGTTTTTTATTTTCTTTCAATAAGTGAGAAGGGACCTAGACAATAGTTTGCCCATGTAATTTCTTTCACTATTACTTTTCCGTGTTGAAGTAGCAACAATGCCAGCTCCCACCTCCAGCTTTTCTCAATTTCTATTCATTTCTGGGGTGTTACACCAACACATCTTCCTGCTCTTCAGTTTCCTGCCATACCTGCTTTTAACAATGGTGTCCTCTACTTCACCTTTTAAAACAAAAACTTGGTTTTTCATAGCCATATTTATACAGTCTCCTACTTGCCTAATTTCAACTTATTGCTTTGCTTGATGTTGTGGTACTTGTTAAGCTTACCTCTGGCCAGTGCTTCTCATTCCATTTCACTCTCTCCATACTGGCTGCCAATTTCCAGGTACATATCTGAGACTACAATCTCCTGTGAGTCTCTGAGAGCTGTATTTATTTGAAGACCTCAAGGATGGGGACTCAGTTAAGCTGAGCACTGACTGATGATGGAATAATCAGCTGTCACTTGGCTGATATGACAGCTGGTCCCACAGATAGTTTACCCATACCTTGCTTAGATGTATAATCTTTTGTTTGGAATAAACCAACTATGTTGCCCTAGAACTTCTCTCCTCCCTGATGTCTGCCTGGGACTTGTTATTTTCACAGGGCCATTAGCTGTGAGTTTTCTTCTAAGACATTTTGCTTGAATTAGGTCTCAGATTCTACTCACTATATACTCACTATATATTTATAATCTTAATGTGTATTTGGGAGGGGTGATTGGGTGTGTGTGTGTAAATTAGTACTAGGGCTTGAACTCAGGGCCTGGGCTCTGTCCCTGAGCTACAGCTCCACTTCTGGCTTGTGTGTGTGTGTGTGGTTTAGTGGAAATACAAGTATTCATGGGCTTTCCTTTCCTGCTGTGCTGGCTTAGAGCCACAGTCCCCAGATCGCCTCCTGAGTAGCTAGGATTACAGGTGTGAGCCATCAGCACCTGGCTACTCCTAGCCTTTTTATTGAAGGCTAGCACTCTACCACTTGAGCCATCCCTCCACATCTAGTTTTTTGGTGTTTAATTGGAGATAAGATTCTTAGAGACTTTTCTTCCTGGACTGGCTTCGAACTGTAACCCTCAGATCTTAGCCTCTTGAATAGCTAGCTAGAAGACATAAAGCTCTAGTGCCCAGCTTAATCTTATTTAAAAGATCTTAAGTAAAACATTCTGCACTGTAATGATTATGCCCCGTTGGTTTTAATGTTTTTATTACACTTGTCTGCATTTTTTTTCTAAATTACTCTCTATGATAGACATTTCTCACATATGTTGTATTGCACAGAACCCCATATCCTTGCTTGAAAAGTTCCCACCATAGAAGTCTTGGTGTGAAGAATGTAAAAATGTCACACAGCTGTTACTTCAGCTTTCTTGCTTGGCCTAAGCATGTGAGCCAGGTTGGAGCAGTAAGCTGTACCTACACAGTCCCTCAGTTTGTGATGATAGAAGCAGGAGCAGTGGATGCTCAGTCTCATCTGGTTTCTAGAGGTGGCGTCCAACATTCGGTTCCAGAGGAAGATGTGTGGTAAACTGTGGTGATCAATGGCTCTGAGTACAAGCACCACCAGTGTGTTATGGATGGGTCTACAGTGGCTTATATGGCTGTGGTCTTGTGCCTATATTCCTGTGCATTTTCTGAGCCTTTCTGGAAATTTCAAGAATTAACCAGTTGTCTTGCTGGGTGCCAGTGGCTCATGTCCATTGTAATCTTAGCTACTCAGGAGGCTGAGATCTGAGAATCCTAGTTTGAAGCCAACCCAGGCAGGAAAGTCTGTGAGATTATTATCTCCAATTAACCACCAGAAAACTGGAAGTGGTGCTGTGGGTCAAGTTGGTAAAGTGCTAGCCTTGAGCAAAAAAACTCAGGGACAGTGCACTGGTGGGGCATGCCTATAATCCTAGCTACTCAGGAGGCTGAGATCTGAGGGTCACAGTTTGAAACCAAAAGTATGAGACTTTTATCTCCAATAAACTACTCAGAAAAAGCCAGGTTTAGGGCTGTGGCTCAAGTTGGTAGTGCTAGCCTTAAGACAGGGAGGTTCAGGGATAATGCCCCTGAGTTCAAGCCCTAGGACAGGCAAAAAAAAAAAAAAAGTAAAAAATAAGTAATCAAAAAGAGATTAGTATGCCATTTCCAGCTTGTTTCTCAAGATTGCTTTGGCTATTAAACATATTCTATATGAATTTTAAGTATTGGTTTTGTTGTTATTTAATCCTTAGATCATTTTGTATAACATAATTTTAATCATACTAATTTTCCAGTCCATGAACATAGGATATCTTAACACTTATTTGTGTCTTCTTTGATTTCTTCCATCAGTGTTTCATAGTTTTCAATGTTCAGATCTTAAAGGTCTTGGTTTAAATTTTTATAGTTGCTGTAAGTTTCATTGCTTTCTAATTTCTTTATCAGATCATTTCTTTTTTATCTATAGAAACACTATTTGATTTTTAAATGATTTTATTTTATTGTTATTAAGGTATTTTTTAAGTGCTGAGGATCAAACCTAAGGCTTTGGGTATGCTAGGAAAGTATGCAAACAATTGAGCTACATCCTCAACCCCTCTATTGACTTATATGTATCATGTGTCTTCACTATATTTCTTTATTCTGTTTTTTTTGTATATATTCTCAATTCATCTGCCATCAAAAAACAATGTAATTTATTCCTTTCTGATTTGGATGCCTTTTGTTTCTCTCTAGCCTAATTGCTCTAGTTCTAGCACTTGTAGTACTATCATGGGTAAAATTGATGGCCTGAGAAATCCTTGTCTGTCTGTTTCAAAATCTCTTACAAAACTACAGCAATAACAACAGTACATAAGACAGAAAACAGACAGAGAGACAATGGAGCAGAGTAGAGAACCCAGAATAAACTCAGGCATTTGTGGATTTTTGACAAAGAAGCCAAAGCACACTGAGGAAACGGGTTGAATTTTAGGAGAAATGCATAGAGATGTCTTCAAGAAACAATACATAAAAAAAGATAACTGCATGCAAAAGAATGAAATTAGACCCTTGTTTCAGCCCATGTCCAAAAATATCAACTAAAAATAGATTAAATACTTAAATTTAAGATCTGAAACCATGAAATTTTTAGGAGAAAACCCCATGACCTTTGTTTAGGCAATGATTTTCTTTTAAGATATGACTTTGGGGCTGGGAAGGTGGCTCAGTGGTAGAGTGCTTGCCTTGCATGCATGAGGCCCTGGGTTCGATTCCTAAGCACCACAAGTGAAAGAGTGCTATCCTTGAGCTGAAGAGCTGAGGGACAGCGCCCAGGCCCAGATTTTAGGCCCCACAACCTACAAAAAAAAAAAAAAAAGATTTGACTTCCAAAGTCATATAAAAGAAAAGCAAAAATGGATAACTTGGATTATACCAAACAAAAAGGCTTCTGCACATTAAAGGAAACAATAAAGGAACAATTAACAGAGTGAAGAGTTGAAGAGTCAGCATTTGCCCATCAATGGTACCTCCAACCAATGAGCAGGCACTAACTCCCGCCTTGGGTCTCTGAAACCTGTGAATTCTGTATCTAAGGAGCTTATGCAGATGCTTCCCCTTTTGTCTTTAGAGGCTTCTACATCCTGACCATCCTTGAATATGTCCACCTCCATAGGTCACAAGTACATGCCCAGTGCAATGCTCTGCTAGTTCAAATCTGCTAGTTCAAGTCTCTGATTGCTACTTTAGCTGGCAATAGCAACAAATTCACAAGCTCTATGTACATTACAGTAACTATAATTAAAACTATATTACATACTTGAAATTTGCCAAATAGACTTTTTTTGTCAGTCATAGGGCCTGAACTCTAGACCTGGGCACTGTCCCTAAACTCCTCCACTCAAGGCTAGTGTTCTACCACTTGAGCCGCAGCACTACTTCTGGCTTTTTCTGCTTATGTGGTGCTGAGGAATTGAACCCAGGGCCTCATGCATACAAGGCAAGCACTCTACCAACTGAGCCACCTTTCCAGCCCTGATACACATTTTTTAGAGGAGACTAAACCAAAATCTATGGACTCCAGGAATCAACTGAAAGTAGGATAATACAGCAAAGTTACTGAAGAAAACAAAACAAAAAAAAAGAAGTAAAGCCTAATATATTCAAACAAGCCATTAAAAGAGGTGAGAGGAGAGATGAACCCGATGGAGAATGTGAAACTAGATGAAAAGACTTGGTATCAAACAGACAGATACCACATAAAGTACATAAACCCACATAAAATACCATGAAGAGAACAGAAATGAGACTTAAAAAGCTTTGCCACATTTGATAAGGAAAAAACCCAGGGCTGGGAAGGTGGCTCAGTGGTAGAGTGCTTGCCTTGCATGCATGAGGCCCTGAGTTCAATTCCTCAGCACCACATAAGCAGAAAAAGTCAGAAGTGGCACTGTGGCTCAAATGATAGAGTGTTAGCCTTGAGCTGAAAAGCTGAGGGACTGCACCCAGGCCCAGAGTTCAGGCCCCACAACCAACCAAAAAAAGAGCTTATTTGCGTTTGTGTTTGGAACCAGAAAAGCTGGTTCTTAAAAACTTATTCTATGGTAACAACAATAACAAGGTTCTGGCACATGAGTAGATCAACAATGCAAAAGAACAAGCTAGAAAATCCATGAACAGGTCCAAATTTACACAGCAATTAAGGTTTTATTGTAAGGAAGTAGAAATAAGAAGAAAATAGGTTATTTAGTAAATGGTATTGGGACAACTGAGGAGCCTTTTGAAGAAAAAAAAAGCTGGATCTCTGCTTCAAAGATTATCCAAAATGATTTCCAGATGAATAAAAAAAGTCACATTAAAAAATAAAGCCATAAATTACCAGAAAATAAAAGAAAATCCATTTACTTAACTACAAAAAGAATCATGTCACTATAAAAAAAGTCAGAAGACAAAAGACAGATGGAGAAAATATTTTGTAATTCACCTCACAGGCAGAGGGCTAATTTTCTTCCAAATAAAAGCATTTACACATCATTTAAAAAAAAGATCAAAAAATGGACAAAACCTAGACACAAACAACATTTCAGAATAAGGCCAGGAAATGCAACATGAGCCTTCATCTCAGCTACTTAGGAGGATGAAGCAGGAAAGGTACAAGTTCAAGGCCAGTTTAGTCAACATAGCAAGATCCTATATTGTCTTTAAAAAGCAAACAGTTCAGAAGGGAGGTGTTAATATAGCAAATGCAAATTCAGAGATGATACAGTAATTTTTTTAAAAACACAACAGCACTTGGTGAAGTTGTGGAGAAAATGGCATTGTCACATTGATTATGGCGTATAAACTTTTACAAAATCAATGAAGGGCTATTTGTTATTATCAACATGTTTGGAGTATAACTCTGTTGTCCCCGCAGTTTCATTCCTAGAAATTTATCTTTTTGTTTTTGTTGGTACTGGGTCTCAGGGCCTTACACTTGCCAGAGAGGCCCTCTACCACTCAAACCACACATCCA
Source organism: Dipodomys merriami (assembly GCF_024711535.1). NCBI lineage: Eukaryota > Metazoa > Chordata > Mammalia > Rodentia > Heteromyidae > Dipodomys > Dipodomys merriami. The sequence goes on from NW_027206069.1 coordinate 9,628,923, forward strand.
GCTAGAAATTCATATTACAATTACACATGTAAAATAACATGAACTAGAATATTCTCTCTAATAGCAAAAGGCTAAGAAAATGACAAGTATTTGTTAACATATAGCCAGTCATAAACTATGACACACTCAGTGGAATAATAGACACTAAGAAGAGTGCAAAGTTGTAGAAGAAAGATATCCAAAATACGCTGTTAAATTCAAAACCATGCTACATGCTGATATGTTGGTGCATACCTGTAATCTAAGCTACTCAAGAGGTAGAGTTAGGAGGATTGTCTGGGCAAAAGTTAAGAAAACCTATTTGCAAAAAAAAAAAAAAATGGAAAAGAAAAGAAAAAAAGATGAGGGTATGAAAGCATAGCTCAATTGGTAGAGTGTCTGCTTAGCAAGTGAGGATTAAGGTTTGAATCCAGTCCAGGCAGAAAAGTCCACAAGATTTTATCTGAAGAACAATCTACAAAAAGCAGAATTTCAGATATGGCTCAGGTGGTAGACTGCCAAATGAACAAGCAAGCCAATCAACTGCTGAAACAAACCGTAGTACCAGCAAAGAAGAGCAGGAGGGAGGAAGAAGGAAGAAAGTCAGACTCAGAAAGACCAACTATCCATGTTTTCAGTCATTTATGGAATCTAAGGAAAAACAAAGACAAAAAAGAGGAACATTGCTGGGAAGGTGGCTCTGTGGTAGAGTGCTTGCCTTGCATGCATGAGGCCCTGAGTTCAATTCCTCAGTACCATATAAGCAGAAAAAGCTGGAAGTGGTGCTGTGGCTCAAGTGGTAGAGCACTAGCCTTAAGAAGAGCTGAGGGTCAGCGCCCAGGCCCAGAGTTCAAGCCCCATAACCGACAAAAAAGAGGAATGGGATGTGTGAAAATGGAGAGTGACATAACTGAAGTACATTACACACATGTATGAAAACATCACAACGAAATCTATTGCTTTGTGCAATTAATATATAGGCAAAACTGGGTGCCAGTGGCTCATTCCTATAATCCTAGCTATTCAGGAGGCTGAGATCTAAAGTTCATAGTTTGAAGGCATGAAAGTCTGTGAGGTTCTTACCTCCACTTAACTACCAAAAGAACTGAAAATGGGGCTGTGGCTCAAGTGGTAGATGGCTAGCCTTGAGCAGAAGACATTTAGAGACAGTCCCCAGGCACTGAGTTCAATGCCAATAAAATTATATATATATATTTACAACACATATATAATTTTATTACCATGTAGACACACAATTTTATTAGCATATGTATATGTATAATATATAATTGGCATATATGCTAATAAAAATTGTCAAATTTGCAGATGAGTTACACATTGCCTTTACCAAACGACAAGTGTTCTTCATTTCCTGACCTTTCCTATAATGAAAACCAGCTCATAAGTGGTTTTCCACTTTTTAAAAAAATCCAAAAGAAAAAAAAGTATTTACTCAGTTCATTAAGAAGACAAAACGTTAAGTGATTGAAAAAAGATACTGCATTTGAAAACTCAAGCTATAGATTAAACATTGTTTTTTTTTTTAAAGTGTTGGCAGAACTGCATTTTGTGTGGTCTGCTTCACTGTTTTAGTTGCTCCGCAAAAGCTTTTTAATGTGATGCAATCCCAGTTGTCTATTTTTGCTTTTGTTGCCTGTGCTTTTGGAATCATATACCAAAGACCATTGCCCAGATCAGGGCTGTGGAAATTTCCCCGCTTCTGTTAGTAGTTTTACAGTTTCAGGTCTTAGAGCTAAGCCTTTAATCCATTTGGGGTTATTTTTGTATGTGGGGAGAATTAAAAATCAAATTTTGTTCCTTTGCATGTGCTACTCAGTTTTTCCTGTACAGTTTATTGAAGAGATGACCATTTTTTTCTTCTGTGTGTTCTTGACCATTTTATCAAAAATCAATTGACATATTTTTTTAATTTTTATTGTAAAGGTGATGTACAGGGGTTACAGTTACATAAGTAAGACAATGTGTACATTTCCTTTTGAACCAATTGACATATTTTCTAGATTCTCAATTCCACTAGGCAACCAACCACTAGGGTTGGTTTTGTTTGTTTTTGGTACCAGTACCAGTATAGCTTTGTAGTATATTTGAAATCCAATAGTGTGATGCCTCCAGCTTTGTTCTTTGGGTTCAAGATTGCTTTAGCTGTTTGCAGTCTTTTCTCTTTCCATACAAATTTTAAGGACTGTTTTTCCTATCCTTTAAAAATTGTCATGGGAGGGGCTGGGAAGGTGCTCGTGGTAGAATGCTTGCCTTGCATGCATAAGGCCCTGGGTTCGATTCCTCAGCACCACATAAGCAAAAAGAAAAAAGCCGGAAGTGGTGCTGTGGCTCAAGTGGTAGAGCACTAGCCTTGAGCTGAAGAGCTGAGGGACAGCACCCAGGCCCAGAGTTCAGGCCCCATGACGGGACCAAAAAAATAAAATAAATAAAAATAAAAATTGTCATGGGAGCCAGGCTCATGCTTGTCATCCTAGCTATTGAGGAGGCTGAGATCTGAGGATCATAGTGCAAAGCCAGCCCAGGCAGGAAAGTTCGTGAGATTCTTATGTCCAATTAGCCACCAGAAAACTGGAAGTAGTGCTGTGGCTCAAAGCATATAGCGACTAGGCCCAGAGTTCAAGCCCCACAACCAACACACACACAAAATGTCATGGGAACTATAACAGAGTTTACATTGAATCTGTAGATCACTTTTTGGCAGTATAAATATTTTAATAATATTGTTTCTTCCATTTCACAACATGAGAGGTCTTCCAGTTATTTGTGTCTTTTTCCTTTCACCAATATTTTATAGTTTCATTGTACAATATTTCACATCCTTGGTTAAATTAACTTTTAAGCATTTTATTCTATTGTAAATGGGATTATTTTCTTCATTATTTTTTGATAAAATCCTTAATAGAAAAAATACTGTGTGTTGATTTTGTATTGTGCAACTGAATTAATTTACTAGTTCTAGTAGTTTTTTTTATGGAGTTGCTAGTTTTCTACATGTAATATATCATGTTACCTGCAATACAGGAAATTTGAATTCTTCCTTCCTAATTTGAATACCTTATATTTCTTTCTCTTGCCTAATTGGTAGAACTTTTTGGTAGAGCTTCAAGTGCTATTTAAATAGAAGCATTAAGAGTGATCATTCTTGTTTTATTCTTTAGCTTGCCAGGAAAACTTTTCCTCATTAAGCAAGACGCTAACCATGACTTTGTTAAATACAGAATTGTGTGGAGAAACAGCCCTTCTCCACCTAATTTGATTAATTTTATTATGAAACACTACTGAATCTTGTCAAAATTGTGTGTGTGTGTGTGTGTGTGTGTGTGTGTGTGTGTGTGATTGCATGAGCCACTAGCACCTGGCAGTCTCTTTGTATCTTTAAGAGGTTTTTTTTTTTCTGTTACTTTGGTCATACTTTATTTACCATAAGGCTTTTTAAATAAATATATATATATATATATATTATTGTAAAGATACTGTACTGAGGGGTTACAGTAACACGAGAAAGGTAATGAGTACACTTCCTATTGAGCATTGTTATCCCCTCCTTTATTCCCTACTCTCCCTTCCATCTCCAGCTCCACAACTCCTCTCTCCCCACCTGAAGTTGTAAAGTTCGATTTCAACATAGTGTCTTGTATATCTCATTGTTATAATGGGTCAACCTCTATCCCTATTTAGGCATTTTGTTTTTTCCCTTCCCCTCCCCAAATTAGAAAAATGTATATACAACATGCAGGGCATCAGAATCAAATACAGTGAAAACAGAGTTTATACCATAGGGTACCATAAGGCTTTTTTTCCTTCTATTTTTTCCCCCAGCACTTGATTCAAACATTTTGTTCTAACCTGAACTAGTTACTCTCACTTTTGCTGCCCTCTCTTCATCCCAGAAATAACCTTTCATTATTTTCCTGGGCTTCCTCCAATTCTCTATGGAGGAGTTTTGTTTTGCTGAAGTATGCCTTCAAGTAATTTCCTAAGAATGATGCATGGGATATAAACTTTGGAGTCTTGATTGTATCTAATACTATGGTAGAATTAGGCATTTATATATATATATACATATATACACACACACATATACACACACACATACACACACACACACACACGTGTGTGTGTGTGTGTGTGTGTGTGTGTTTGTGTATTTGCCAGTCTTGGGTCTTGAACTTTGGTTCTGGGTGCTGTCCCTCAGCTCTTCAGCTCAAAGGCAAGCACCTTATCACTTGAGCCACAGCGCCACTTCTGGTTTTCTGGTGATTTATTGGAGATAAAGAGTCTCATAGACTAGGAAAAAAAAATGAAATACAACAAGAAAAGGGGCTGGGAAGGTGGCTCAGTGGAGAGCACTTGCCTTGTATGCCTGAGGCCCTGGGTTCGATTCTCAGCACCACATAAGCAAAAAGAAAAAAAAAAAGAAATACAAAGAGTCTCATAGACTTTCCTGCCCGGTCTGGCTTTAAACTGCAATCCTCAGATCTCAGCTTCCTTAGTAGCTAGGATTAAAGATGTGAGCCACCGGCACCCAACCTATATATTTTTTTAAATAGGAAATTTGTTTGAAGGATATTGGGAGTCTTGAGATGACTAATGAACTTGGCTTAAGGTGAACATTCAGAAATTCTGCTGAAGGGAGAGTAGTATCAGTCTTTTCTGGAACCTTCCTCAGGAACAGACTGTCATCACTGCCGCCCGTCTTGCTTGCTCTATTCAGAATTCCTGTTTCAGAAAGAGAGGCCTACTAGGGTCTCGATTGAATATTTTTCTATACTTTTTGTTGTCATTCTGTGAATCTTTCAGTCTGTATACTTGTGTCTTTTTTGGGAATCTGGGAAAATGTTGGATTTTTTTATCTATTGTCTAAATTTATTGCTTTTTGTCTGATACATACCTTTTTATTTTATTTTCCTCTATTGATGGTTTCATTCCTATCATGCCCCTACCATATTTGGGATCAAAACTATTTTCCTCTGGGCACATTGAATTTTAAGTTTGCTTTCTGAGATTATTTTATCTTTTTGATCTATTTCTTGCACTTAGTCAACTTCCATATCTAATCTTTTTTTTTTCTGTGTCTATTGTGTGTTATTTTGAGCTTATAAAGGTGATGTACAGAAGGATTACAGTTACTTAAGTCAGGTAAAGAGTGCATTTCTTTTTGGACACTGCCAACTCTTCCCTCACTCTCCTCTAGTGCAAATTCTTTTCTTTTTCCCAGTTGGTTCTGGGGCTTGCACTCAGGGCCTGGGCACTGCCTCTTTTTTTGTGCTCAAGGCTAGTGCTCTACCCTAGAGTCACAGCACCACTTACAGCTTTTTTTTTCGGGGGGGGAGGTCCAGTCATAGGGCCTGAACTCTGGGCCTGGGCGCTGTCCCTCAGCTCTTCAGCTCAAGGCTAGCGCTCTACCACTTGAGCCACAGCGCCACTTCCGGCTTTTTTTTTCTTTTTGCTTATGTGGTGCTGAGGAATCGAGCCCAGGACCTCTGGCATGCAAGGCAAACACTCTACCACTGAGCCACCTTCCCAGCCCCGCAAATTCTTATCTTAACATACTTAATTCAAGTTGGAGTATTGTATCATAGTTTTGTCTCCATTTTTATGAGGTTTTATTGTGTATACACTTTTTTTAGTTGGAATATTTTTATCTGTTGTGCACTCTACTTAGAACATTTACCAAACATGGTGGTACACACTTACAATTCCAGCACTCAGGGATGGTAGCAAAAGAGTCATAATGCAGGGAAGCCTGGGCTATTTTACAAGACCCTGTGTCAAAAAAGAAAGAGAAGAAAGAAATGTTTATTGTAAACCAAATACTGTGTTGTGCTAGGAACAGCCTTATGCAACTGATGTCTAGCACATATCTTGATTATATAGAAGGCAATGTGTCCAGGCATTGGCCCACATCTGTGTAATGCTAGCTACTCAAGAGGCTGAGCTCTAAGGATCACAGGTGGAAGCCAACCTAGGCAGGAAAGTCCATGAGATTCTTATTTCCAATTGACTTCTAAAAAGCTAAAAGTAGAGCTGTGATTCAAGTGGTAGAGCACTAACCTTGAGCAAAAAAAAGCTTCAGCAACATTGCCCAGCCCCTGACCAGGACCAGTATACAAATACACACACATACACACACACACACACACACACACACACACACACACACACACACACACACACACACACACACACAACACACAAGCAATGTGACAAAGACCATTTAGGTTTATGTACATACTCTGGATATTTGCACAAGAATAAAATCACCTAAGCACACATTTTCTTTTTTTTTTTTTTTTTTTGTCGGTCGTGGGGCTTGAACTCTGGGCTTGGGCGCTGTCCCTCCGCTCTTCAGCTCAAGGCGAACGCTCTACCACTTGAGCTACAACGCCACGTCCGGTTTTCTGGTGGTTTATTGGAGATAGGAGTCTCACAGTCTCTCCTGCCCGGGCTGGCTTTTGAACCGCGATCCTCAGATCTCAGCCTCCTGAGTAGCTAGGATTACAGGTGTGAGCCACCAGCGCCCGGCAGTAGATTTTTTTATTTATTTTTTTTGGTCGGCCGTGGGGATTGAACTCTGGGCCTGGGCACTGTCCCTCAGCTCTTCAGCTTAAGGCGAGCGCTCTACCACTTGAGCTACAGCGCCACTTCCCTAAGCACACATTTTCATAATACATCTCCATTGTTAAGTGACTCATGAATATGCTTCAACCAATGACCAAGTAGAGATTTTATTGGATCCTGGTTCACACAACTATAAAAATAGTAAGAAGGAGATAACTGGGAAGATAAAAGGAGTCATTAAGCAGATATCCAGGGATCATTCTTATTTGTAGGCATGAATATGCTAGTGTGGTTTTCATTTTTCCTTAAACTCGTTTTCTCTAAGAAATGCAAACTGAAATATGTGTTGATGTCCAAAGTATCCTAAAATTAAACCTAGACAAGGGTCAGTGGTGAGGTTTAGAAGAAGCTAGAGGGAAGCTGGGCCATGGGTACAAAGGAGCAATTTCAGAGTTCTCTTGACTGTTTCCAATGTTTGAAACATCCCATAACAAAAAGCCTTTTACAAGTAGGATTCATGTTAACACAGAATAATTGAAAGACCCTTATCGTTTTATTCCTTAAACTCTTTTTTTTTGGGGGGGGGGGTCTAGTCGTGGGGCCTGAACTCTGGGCCTGGGTGCTGTCCCTCAGCTCTTCAGCTCAAGGCTAGCACTCTACCACTTGAGCCACAGTGCCACTTCCGGCTTTTTTCTTTTTGCTTATGTGGTGCTGAGGAATCGAACCCAGGGCCTCATTCATGCAAGGCAAGCACTCTACCACTGAGCCACCTTCCCAGCCCTCCTTAAACTCTTTTTGAGTCTCTATATTTTCTTACATTTAAAAAAATGAGAAAAATGTATCTCTGGATAAAGATGAACTTTGAAACCATAAAGCAACAGAAGTAATCCAAGAGGAAAATACTGTTAAGTTTGATTGCATCAGATTAGAATTTCTGTTGCCCAGAAACTGTCATAGAGTCAAGGTAAATGAAAAATTGGATTAAACATTTGCAGTGAATATTTCAAGGGATTACTCTTATTTCCTAAGCAAAACACCAAACTTCTGGTTAAAAAAAAAAAAAAAAGATCAGGGGCTGGGAAGATGGCTCAGTGGTAGAGTGCTTGCCTTGCATGCCGCTGAGGCCCTGGGTTCGATTCCTCAGCACCACATAAGCAAAAAGAAAAAAGCCAGGAGTGGCGCTGTGGCTCAAGTGGTAGAGCATTAGCCTTGAGCTGAAGAGCTGAGGGACAGTGCCTAGGCCCAGAGTTCAGGCCCCATGACCAGACCCCACCCCCACCCCCCAAAAAAAAGATCACGATCATCTCTACATAATTTATAGAAGAAAGATGGCTGACATTTTTTAATGTTTAGTTCCAAAAACAAAAAAAAAATGTTTAGTTCTGTCAATATATACATTTTTTGTCAGTCATGGGGCTTGAATTCTTGGCCTGGGCACTGTCCCCAGCTCTTCAGCTCAAGGCTAATGCTTTACCACTTGAGCCACAGCGCCACTTCTGGTTTTCTAATGGCTTATTGAGATAAGAGTCTCATGGACTTTCCTGCCTCGGCTGGCTTTGAACCTCGATCCTCAGATCTCAGCCTCCTGAATAGCTAGGATTAAGGCGTGAGCCACTGGTGCCTGGCTTGTCAATATTTTTAAGGTGAGGCAATAAAATATTTTTATGTATTAAGTTACTATAGATTATATTCAATTTTAAATGCTGGATTCCTGGAAAGGAATTGTAAATGTTTATTTACCATTAGTCTTCAACATGTTCATATCCTAAACAAATGTTTTAAAATGCAGTAAAATATTTTTGTTTAGGATTATTCACTATCACATTATTCATCAGCAAAATGCCTTTAAGGCTTAAGTAAATTGTATACACTTATTTTAGACTTTCAAAAAACACTTGAGTGATGTGAGAAAATGGTCAGGATAACAACAAATTTAAGAATGGTGCAAAGCTGTATAAAGAGCCTACACTTAATATACAATGCTTATAAGAAGTACGTTGCTGTGTTACCACTGTTGATATCTGGTTATTGGCTTATGTGTAATTAATTCCTGTCTGTATTGTTCCCAGCTGCTCCGTCACTCTCCTCTTCCCATCAACATCAGAAAAGGTAAGAGGAAGAATTTCTCACACAGGAGCTTCCAGGAACAGATTGAGACACCATTTGCTTTTCGTGACCTAAGCCTGAAGCAGGTTGTCTGTGGCCATCTGAAGGGACTTGTGAAATATAAGACAAGCTTTATCATCATTATAGCAAGTCAGTTGTCAGCTTCCGTGGCCATCCGTGAACACTCAGGGCACTGAAGGAGTCGGAGCAGTCCAGAGTTGGCACACTCCTACTCTGTTAAATCCAGCCGAAGCAGGTACTATGGCTCCCACATTGAGGACTCCCACATAGCATGAACAAGGAGGACTGACTAAATGGCATGTCATGGGTCTTACTGCTCTCCACGCATGCACAGTATGTTCTGTCTTTGTGACTGTGTATTTACTTACCTATCAATAAGGTCATCTTTCTTTTTTTTTATTTGAGTCATATTCTTCCTTTAAGACTGTAATAAAGCTCTATCAGGTGCCTACTTGTCTCATATGTAGTTGGCATAACCTTTTGGGAATTATACTCACTCACCAGCTGATAACTAGAATATTTTGTAGCTAATCCTGTGTAGCTTTCTGAACCTCTCTAGATATATATTATATTAAAAATGGTGGCTTGGAGAAACTCCACTTCTCATAGGTTTCATGACATCAGAGGTCCAGGGAAGGCAGTTAGTTGGGGATTCCAACTGCTGTCCTTTGGATTTTCTAAGCTGTTTCTGTACTAAGTAGCAGCTGATTGGCTGTTAGCAAAGTTATGTGGTCTGCTGCACCAGTCATCTGGGAAAACACAGCTCTTGGGGGGCTTCTTTCTCCGTCTATAAGGAAGTAAATGGGAGAAAAATATAGAAAGTAAACAGCAACCAGTTGGACGCCCAATTAGAGGTAATTACAATAACATTAACAAAAAGGCCCTATTACGGTATGAATGTATAAAGTAACCACTATTCCTTGATAATGCAATAACCGTAAGTATATCACATAGGGGAGAAGAGAGGGTGCTCCTTTGGGGAAATGTCTGATTTCTATTTGGTACCAAAAAGAGAAAGTGCCCAAATATGTGGCATGTATCAATCATAGAAAACCCATGATACCTAAATGGGGAATGGTGACTACATTAATGTAACTGCTACCAGCTTAACTGACAAAGAAGTTGCTTCAGTGGATAAAGACATAGACCCAGGGTAGTTCTATCAGATACTTAAACATAAACGCAGTGTGTTTAATTTCACACACTGTGTAGCAGTTGTGCCCATTTTTTCTGACTATAAAGAAGCAAGTTACTAAAGGTTAATCATGTCAGTTGACAGGGTTTATCTTACATCAAAGTCTGTGCTTTTTTGTAACCATGAGGTAACTGTTGAAAGTGCTACCAAATCAAAAAATGTTCTAATATTGAAACAAAAATGAGAAGAGTAAGACTAGTAAGACTAGTATATTATGAGCAGAATAATGATGGATAACTAAATCTATTAATTTTGGTGTTAGGTCAAATGTAATCATACACTTAATATATTTTAGTTTTTAATTTCCTTTAGTGGTCCAGGCTTTGAAATTATGCTGTCTTGCTCACAGCTGGTGCTGTCCTTGAGTCACAACCCCACCCTACTTTTTTGCTGGTTATTTTGGAGATGGATTCTAGTCTTCTCAGAGTAGACTCAAACCTAGACTTTTCAGACCTTAACCTCCTAAGTAGCTAAGAGGAGCCACTTGCACCTAGCTTAATTTTTCAACTTTTATTTGGTAGATCTGACTAGATCCATTGAGTCTGGAGACCTTGGTTCTAAGCTAATCTCTGACACTAAGTAGTAAGAACATTGAATATATTCAATTAATTCCTCATGCATCAATTCTAAAGTGCATTCCATGTTTTAATTAAAAGAATGAGTAGACAACTATAAGCTAAATCACTGGGATATGCAGCTAGTAGCAAAGTGATAGAGAGCCTGGAAATCACTTCTGCTCTCTCCCTTTGAACTTGCTCTCGTGGTTTTTCATCCCTCTGTGAAAGTTTAAAGGCAAAGTAAGTTTTAGTTCTATGACCAAAACTAGATACATCCAAATGCAATAAATGGAATTAGTGATCTTACATTTATTTGAACAAAAGGAATTGGAGCAACTTAATATAAACCAGCCAAACTAGAGACCTGGAGTATAATTGCATCTCATTTAGAGGGATGAGGAAAACAGACAGTCTAATAATGATGTTATATCCTTTCATTTGAATGTTTAGGAAAATAATACAAGATGTTTCTGGTAAGAAATTCTGTGTTGCTGGACCCCAGAGGCTATCATCCTGGTTATACTAGACTTGTAGAACCGAGACAAAAGGACTCATTACTGACATATAAAACAGTATCCAGCACATGAACCTCATTCCAGTTCTTCCAGCTGTCAAGTCCCATAGAAGAAATCAACCATGGATGCTGAATTCAGTTGCTAGGCCTCCTATAGCCAAGTACAGTACCCAAAATGGCCTCAACAACAGAAATTAATTTTTTACAGTTCTAGAGGCTAGAAGTGTTGGCAGATCAAATGTTGGCAGAGTTGTTTTCTTCTAACAGCCTTGAAGGCAGGATAGATTCTATGTCTCTCTCCTTGGTTTGTAGATGGCCATCTTGTGTCTTCATCTTTGCTCTGTGTGAGTCTAGGTCCAAATGCCCTCTTCCTGTAAGTACACTTATCACTGGATGAGAACCAGTGACCTCGTTTTTAACTTAACCACTTCTTTTTTTTTTAATTTAAGTTTTTATTTTTTGTGAACATACTGTACAGAGGGGTTACAATTACATGGGCAAGATAATGAGTACATTTCTTTTTTTTGTTTGTTTGTTTTGTTTTTGTTTTTGTTGGTCGTGGGGCTTGAACTCTGGGCCTGGGCGCTGTCCCTCAGCTCTTCAGCTCAAGGCGAGCGCTCTACCACTTGAGCTACAGCGCCACTTCCGATTTTCTGGTGGTTTATTGGAGATAGGAGTCTCACGGTCTTTCCTGCCAGGGCTGGCTTTGAACCGCGATCCTCAGATCTCAGCCTCCTGAGTAGCTAGGATTACAGGCGTGAGCCACCAGCGCCCGGCAATGAGTACATTTCTTATCAAGCATTGCAGCCTCCTCCTTTGTTTACCCTTCACATCCCTTCCCAGCCTCCCCCCTAACTTAACCACTTCTTTAAAGACCTTGTCTCCATGTATGATCATGTTGTGAGATTCTGGGGTCTAGGACTTTAACATATCAATTCCAGGTAAACAATTCAGCCCTCACTAGATACATACATGTACATTTTATGAAATGTATTCTAGGAGAGGAACACTGATACTAGGGATATTCACCTTGGAAACTACACTGTTCTTACCTGGCAGGACCTTATCCCATCTCTCAAGCCTCTTGGTTGACAACATAACCCTGAGAAAGGCCCAGATCATGAAGGCAGGGCCTTACATTCCTAGTGCACTTAGCAAGAATGCACAAGAGTGCTCATGACTATGTGGTTTGTGTCTCCAAAAACAACAGAGTCAGAATACTGGATGAACAGGCGAGCCATAGTGTCCAGAGTGCCTTCATCAATTCAGGTTCTGAATGACCTCTGCCACAATGATCTGCCATGTTAAGCCATTCCCATCTTCTGGTTTGCAATAATGATATTAATAAATGCCTTTTATGCTAGTTAGGGAATTCATTTTATTGTTTTATGTCTTCTTTTTCTCTTCTCATGCTGGGGATCTGACTAGGCCTTCTCACATTCTAGGCTTGTCACCAAACTATGTCTCCAGTCCTGGTATTTGCTTTTGTCATATAACAGGAAATACTTCTGGCTTGAAGAGATGATTTGTTTACTACATTATAGTTGATTCTATCAAAAATAACTCAAAAAGTATTTACAGAGTAATTGAATGAAAATAATTCTTATTTATTCCAACAGATGGACTCCCAATTTACATATGTCTTAATTTTGCTTTTGAATTTGTTTGAATATTCATCAGGAATAATATATAATAAAGGTAAGACTTTATGATTATCTCCTCAGGACTTCTCATACCTATCACTTTCTCAGTTATAGTTAAAAATGTTTTTTTTAGTATTTCTTCTTTATTTTATTTTTTATTTTCTCCAAGGTATTACACCTTTTACTCTGCTATAGAGATTTCTGATGACATCACTGTGAACCATTCGCTATAATGTTTCATCAGTTACAAGTTGTGGACTATTTAATATTATAAAGGATTTATATTTGCCACATCTTAATTGTTTGAAAAAACAATTTTAAATTTTTCTATGAGTGGTTGCACATAGTATGAATTAAAAACTGAGTTACCAGGCTAGTCAACTGAGGTTGAGGGAAATTTTCTGAAATTAATATACAGATTGCATTAGTCAATGGGACTTTCATGATGGAAAAACTTTTTAAGGAACAAGACAGAGGCATTCCCATATGTGTAAACTTTTTAGATTATGCAGCATCCTAGAACATCATATTGTTGACTGGACAGATGGAAGGCTGGATGGTTGGAATCAGATCTTCTTCTAGTTAACTGGGGTTACATAAATGGATAAGTTCTGAGGTTATGCATGACAAAATACATGATAATAATCCAAGATGGGAGAGGCACAGACAGACTGAAGAGATTTCAGAGAAGGGAGTGGTTAATTCCAACAGTAGAAAAGGGGCAACTCACCAGCAAAGGCTTCAAAGAGAACAATCCATCTAGGTCCCCAAATGGGTAATATTTGCATGAAGAAATATTCTACAAAGACTACATCAATACACAGGATGAACAATGGTATGGAGATAGTATATCATACAATTTGTGAAGCAAGAAGGAAAGAGTCACTTAATTTGAAGGAAGGAATAGATGTAAAATATCATGAAGGCAATACTATCATAGAGGAACTTGAGTGTCAGGCTAAGGAATCTGGGCTTTATAATCATTGGAAGCCATTTAAGATTACTAGTTAGAAGAGTGATGTGGCTACAGCTAAAATGACTACAGAAGCATAGAAGAAGAAAACCTTTTCTTTTTTTCTGTTAGAGTCTGTGGCTGGGGTCTATGAACTGAACTGACAAAAGACATATTGACAGGGTAAAAGTATTCACATTTTATTTGCTGTTAATACTTTCACATGGCCAAATGTGAAAGTTAAAGAAAGAGTAAAAACTCCAAACAAGTGGTAAGACACCATTTCAACAAAGCAGTAACTTATGGAGTTGGGAAAAAGGAAAAGGTGTTTTGGTCTATAGTTGTAAGAGCAGGAAAGTTATTTGCAAATATATAAGAAAAAACAATAAAGAATATTATTTTAATAAGTCCTGGTGTACAGACCCATCTGTGTCAACTCTTCATCTCTAGAGAAAGGAAAGGTACAGACAGTACATTTCTCATAGAAAATTTAGACTTTGCTTTTAGGTAGAAAGTGAGATCTGCCCTTCCTGTACCTGCCATTTCTCAAATGCCTTCAGCTTGAAATGATCACTATGACCATGTGGCTTTCTGTGGAGGAGGGGAAGGGGGGAGACCCTGGTTTCCCACAACAGCATTATGTCAAACAGATTGGTGGAGAAAAAGATGGGAGGCATTTTGCTGCATCTTGCTTCAACTTCATTGTTATAATTGTGTAATTGTAAACAGGGCGATGAATTTCATAAGTAGTATGGTTTCCAAAAATATGACCAGAGTGGTTTTCTTATTTTATTCAATGTAGACATTCCCTCAGTGAGGGCACTTTATTTCACCACTCATGTTAAAGAGCTCACATCTGTTGAAGAAATAACTTCTCTGATACATCTTTCATTTAGAGGTTATTGAAAATTTGTTAGTTTTGCATTCATTATTATGACAGAAATTTCTATAATCTGAGACTTTCTAGGCAAGGGGATGGTCCACGCAGGTACAGGCACAAAAGCTTGGAATTGCTTCTGTCTCTCACCACAGTGTATTATAGTTTTCCCTGTCTCATCATTAATATCCAAGCTTAAGAGTCTGTTGATGTCGGGCTGGGAAGGTGGCTCAGTGGTAGAACGCTTGCCTTGCAAGCCTGAGGCCCTGGGTTCGATTCCTCAGCACCACATAAGCAAAAAGAAAAAAGCCAGAAGTGGCGCTGTGGCTCAAGTGGTAGAGCACTAGCCTTGAGCTGAAGAGCTGAGGGACAGCGCCCAGGCCCAGAGTTCAGGCCCCACGACCGGACCCAAAAAAAAAAAAAAAAAAGTCTGTTGATGTGATCATATAATTCACAAAATTATACCAAAGTGTGGAGGACAAGTCAACTTATTTCACTGAGATAAGTCTAAGAAAAGGCTTCTATTTCAAGCAGATATGCATGCATGTATTTGCTATTGAGTACCGAGGGGCTTAAATTCAAAGCCTCACACTCTTGTGCTCAAGGCTCCTGCTCTACCAGTTGAGCCATACCTTCAATTCTCACTTTTTGTTGGTTAATTAGAGATAAGAGTATCTACGATTTGTCTGCCTGGGCCGGCTTCAAATCACAATCCTGAGATTGCAGTTTCCTAAGTAGCTAGAATTACAGACATGAGCCAGCAGCATCCAGCTCAAGCAAATCTTTAAATGAATTTAAATGTGAGAAGAAGAGAAGTAGAGAGAACCCCATAAGCATTTTTAATGGCCTGGAGTATAGGTTTTCCACGGGAGAGTCGAAAGATTGTCCAGCAGATTAAAAGAGTGGTTCATGCATACAGAAATATGACTTGCTGTTGAGCTTGCTGAGCTCCATCTTCCTGAGTCTCAGCTTCCTTTTCTTTAAGAATGGGCAGCAGTACAAAGGGCACAAAGCATTGTGGGAATGTCCTAACACAACATGTAAGCCCAGCAGCTGGCTCAAAGTATGTTATTCAAAGAAATTAGTTTCCTTTTTCTTACCTTCTTTCCATACAAGAAATGTTTTTTATTAGGTAATATAGGGTAACAGGGAAGATTTTTAAGTAGGAGAGTAATTTTTACTTTAGAGTCAAATTAAACCTTAAAATATGGCTGGTAGGCCTGACAAGGATGGATACAATGAGTGAATGAATGTATGAGATGGAAGTGATTTGAAAACTATTTAATGCTGTAAATCCCAGATACATTTTAAGCTATACTTACAATGCTTACACCGATATAGTTACAAATACAATTTTGAGAACAACATTGAAACTATTCAGTTGGACCAATAAGATAGATGAACAGTATACAATTATAAAATAAATTTATTTTTATCTTAGTTTGTATTTAATTTCTTACCTACTTCTTCCTCTGTCCCTGGTTGAATATTTGGACTTGCCTTAGGACTTTGTTGATGATGATATTATTATTGTTATAACTCAAACTATACCGCAAGCATTTATAATTTCAAAGCACAGCTTTGCATTGAAATCACTGTCATTGAAATAGTTGAACCCACAGAACATCTAAACCCAATTCTTGCTTATTCTCTTCTTCCTCTTTGGATCTGTCCTGGTGGGAAGCCAATCAGCTTTTTCTTTCTTCCATTTGGAGTTTTCCTTGCCTTTTTACTACCTTGCTAATTCCACTTTGACCCTGTCTACTGTAGGGTTGGGCAGGGAAGGAAAGTTAAGCCTGAAGTGCTGTGTTCTGAGATTTTCATTTCCTACCTGACAAGCTGCACTTTGTAAACCTAGGGGATATATGAAGCTCACTCTCCATCTCTGTGCACTCAAATGTGTCTTTCATAGCTGCCTCCCCTTCTTTATATTAAGAATGTATTAACTACACATTTAACTAAGGCAAAGCTTCTCTGTTCCTATTGGTCACTTATTCTTTTGTCAGTTCCATTTAAAAAAAAATGTGTTTCTGCTTTGAAATTCTTCTGAGATCCAGTTGCCATTCAAAGAGACCTTTGAAAACAGGGCCTTAGGTGACCTTATATTAATTCTTTCTTCCTAGTGACCTGTAGGACAGATTCTGCATCTTAGCCTTCACTAAGTGACCATCTCCTCATCAGCTATCTCCTGTCCTCTCAGCCAAATCATCTCTGCTCCTGTTTCTAGGTAGAAATCTGAATTTGTGTTCCAAATTGCAGGGATTTGTGTTATAGTTCATTAAAGCCTCTTTCCTCATGCTCAACACAAGGAGAAGGAATCCTCTTTCCAATATCTTCATCAGTAGCTCTCTGTTAGAACACAAAATTCTCTCTCTAACCCCTTCCCCCTCTTTACGTTGCATATATCCAACACTTCCTTTTTAGCATACCTTCAAGAATAGATTTGTTATTTTTTCTAGACTAAAATATATTTATATTTTACAGTTATGATTTTTGTTCTGTAAAAAATATTTTGCCAGTTTCAAAACTATAGTACTTTGTATAGGAATCCTTCTATCTGTGACCTAAAACCTGTAAAACAATTTTTTGTTGTTGTTGCTTAGGTGATATGAAGAGAAGCTTTGCTTGTTCCAGTGAAGGCTTCCCCAAAGACAGTGAAATAATCAAGTTGTTTCTTTCCTTGAATAACTTGGTAAGTCCCCCTCACAGCCATGTCCCTTTGCATTCCCTTTAAATCCACATGTACACCCAATGGTACTGTACTCACTTGCTTTCAGACTTGGAAAGGTGAAAATCTATGCAGTTGTTTCTATTTTTGTCCACATGAATCAGCCCAGTCATTCATTTAGCTATTGAATACCCTGGGTGGGTTTTCTTTGTTGTTGTTTTTAAATGATGCCTCCTCGGTGGCTATAACATCTTGGGTTTATTTTTTCCATAGTGCTAATTGGACCTTTTGAAGCTTGACAGATGTAGCCTGTTAGAGGGAAAAAAATAGATTACCTCACATGACCTTGAAAAACAATCTCTTCTTTCTATAACAAGTACCATGTTGTAGTTGTCATTTTGATTAAGAGATCACATGATCTTTTGATTCCAATAATAGGAAACAACAACAAAAAAGCATAGTATTAAAATTCCCACAGAGAGCCAGGAGCTGGTGGCTCACGCTTGTAATCCTAGCTACTCAGAAGGCTGTGATCTGAGGATCCAGGTTCAAAGCCAGCTGGGGTAGGAAAGTCCTTGAGACTCTTATCTCCAATAAACTGGAAGTGGAGCAGTGGCTCAAGTGGTAAAGTGCTAGCCTTGAGCTGAAGAGCTGAGGGACAGTGTTTAGGCCCAGAGTTCAAGCCCCATGACCACCAAAAAAAAAAAAAAAAAATCCCACAATGTTAGTGATACAACTAAGTAGCATGTACCAGATCCTGGCTTCAATTTATAGCAACACTCCCCACCCCCCAAAAAAATTATAATTTGAGCATGTGAGCATGTGGTTTGGGTTTTGTGCTTATTAAACACACAAACTTTCCAGCTAGGTACTGGTAGCTCATATCCATAAGCCTAGCTATTCAGGAGACTGAAATATGAAGGTTGTAGATCAAAGCCAGCCAGAGCAGGAAAGCCTATGAGACTCTGATCTCCAATTAGCCACCAAAAAGATGGAAGTGCAGCTGTGACTCAAGTGGTAGAGCACCAGCCTTGAACAAAAAAGCTAAAAGTTAGTTCCCAGACACTGGAAACAACACCAAAAAAAAGTAAAAAGTAAAAAATAAATATATAAACTTTCTAAGGATATTAAGGATGAATGGAAGTCTTGACAGTTAGATGGCAGGTCACTAAATTCTTTCTCAAATAAATGTTTATTCCCAAGCTAGCAATGGAAAGAAAATGGTCTTTAACAGCATTTCCTCTTCACAGATTTCTCCCTCAAATTGCTATTACTTCTTTGTTTTATTTCTCTCTTTCTCAAAGGAAATCCACTGTTTTTTCCAAACTGAAGATGAACTTACTTCAAAGGGATTGCTGAGTGTGTTCACATCTGGAGGTCTCGCTCCCAGCCTGGAAATCCTAAATAGTACTTACCATGGCATCTTCCACTTCAATTTAACTTTGGTAATTATGCTTTATTTTATTCTGTGATATGTTACTAATAAGAAGCATACACTCTTTCTTATAGGATGTAGGGTGTTTTGGTTTGTTCATTTGTTTGTGTTTCTTTTGCCAGTCCTGAGGCTTGGACTCTGGACCTAGATGCTGGCCTTCAGCTCCTTTCACTCAAGGCTAACACTCTACCACTTTGAGCCACAGCACCACTTCTAGCCTTTTGTGTGGTTTAATTGGAGACTTTCCTACCTGAGATCATCAGATTTTAGCCTCCTGAGTCGCTAGGATTACAAGTGTGATCTACCTGCACCTGGCAGGATGTGTTTCTAAAAGATTGTTTGGTAATTTTACACCAGTAGCATGCTTTAAATCCAATAATATAGTATGATTATTTTAAAGAAGTTTAAAAATGAATTTTAAACTATTTCCCTGCATATTTACTATTTCTAGTACTCCTCAGCCTTTTCTGTTAGATATGTTGTCATCCAGTATCATTTTCTTTCAGTTCGAAGAAACTTTAGTATTTTCTTTCTTCCTACTCTTCCTCCTCCTCTTCTTTTCTTAAAATGTAATTTTAAAAGGGTAAAAAAGTACAGCAGTGGAGCACATTCACTGCACTGGACATTGATGAAAGTAAACTGTGTAACTCATGTGTGGAGATGGGAGGGAGGGAATGGGAAATAATGAGGGAACAGATGATACTATGTGAAAGGAGATGTACCTATAACCTGACCTGTGTAACCTTGCTGTATATAATCTCTAAAGCAACAGTAAAGTAAATTAGAAATATGTAATTTTATTATTATTAAGGTGTTGCACAGAGGGGTTATCATTTCACAATTCTGGTAATGAGTACATTTCTTTTTGGACAATATCACCCCTTGGTTTGCTTTCCCCCAGCTTCCTCCTTCTGTTCCTGACCTCAAGTTCACTTTCCACGGTGTATTCTTAATACCATGACTGCATTTGTTCACTCTTCCTCCCTCCATTTCCTCATTCCCCTTTACCCTCTTTTTCCTCCTCTTCCTTCTCTCCCCCCTCTTCCTCCCTCTTCTTCTCTTCCTCTCTTTATCCCTCCCTTCTCTCCCTCCTCCTCCTGCTTTCCTTCCCTCTTCTCTCTGACAGAACTGGAGTTTGAACCAAAAGCCTCACCCTTTCTAGGCAGGTGTTCTACCACCTGAACTGCACATCCCAACCCATTTTTGCTTTCATTGTTTTTAGGATATGATCTCTCACTTTTGTCCAGAGCTAGCTTCAGACTACAGTCCTCTTACCTATGCCTCAAGTGGAGCTGGAGTTACAGGTACTTGCCTGTAACTTGAGATAAGGTCTTGCTAACCTTTACTTAGACTGGCCTTGAACCACAATCCTTCCAATCTCTACCTCCCAGTTGCTGGAATTACAGGCATGAGCTTCCACACTCAGCCCTTTTGTTAGCATTTTTACAGTGCAGATCTGCTGACAATGTATTCTCTGAGAGCCCCCCTCCCAATATAATCCTTATTTCACTTTCAGTTTTTAAACTTTATATCTTAATAAAGATATAATTCATATACCATTCAACTTACCTATTTAAAATACACAATTCACTGATTTTAATTATTCATAGAATTGTGCAATCATTGCACAAATATTTCTGAAACATTTTCCATCACCCCAAAAAAGATAACCCAAAGTCATAAACCCTCACCCTAGTTTTTTGTCTCTATATATTTACTTATTGTGAAAATTTTATGTAACTATAACATAGCATGTAATGGTCATCACTCCCTGCACAGAGGGGTTACAATTACATGGGCAAGATAATGAGTACATTTCTTATCAAGCATTGTAGCCTCCTCCTTTGTTTCCCCTTCCCATCCCTTCCCATCCTCCCCCCACCGCCCCACCCAATCCTCCCTGCCCCCTTTCCCTCCCTCCCCCCCCCCCCCCGCACCAAAGTTGTAAAGTTCGTTTTCCACTACCTCTTTCTTTGTTCAAGATCCATCCATGTTGTGGCAAATATCAATAGTTCATTCTTTTTTACAGTTGAATAATATCCCATTTTATAGATATCACAATATCAGCTAATACGTATCTGTTTGGGGCTGTTATATCTAAGGCTGCAATAAATATTTTTGAAAAAGTTCATATTTAGGAATGTTTTCATCTCTCTTGAATACACAGCCAAGAATGAAATCTGAAATGTCTTTTTGAAGAACTCCCTGAGTATTTGTCATTTTATATTTCTGCCTCTGCTTCATAGAGTCCCAGTTTCTTTACATCCTCGTCCAAACATTTGTTATGATTTGTCTTTTTATTATATCCATCCCAGTAGGTTTGAAGTGCTGTATCAGTTTGGTTTTGATTTTCATTTCCCTAATAATTAATGAGGTTGAGTATTATTTGATGTGTTTTTGGACACTTAAATATCTTCTTTGGGGAAATAACTATTCCTTACCCACACTTACTTTGTTTCTTCTTATCCTTGAGTCATAAGTGTTCTTTCTATTTTCTAGACAGATTACTTATAAAAATATGTTTTGCAAGTATTTTCTTTCATTCTGTAGATAATCTTTATACTTTCTCAGTAGTGTCCTCTGAGACCATAACCGCTTGGAATTTTTCCATTTTTTGTTTTGTTTTGTTTTGCTTTGCTTTAGGAAGTCTACTGGTCTTTTTCTTTTTAAAATTTTTGTCCTATTTCTTTTTAGTTGGTTGTAGGAATTGAACTCAGGGCCCGGGCACTGCCCCTGAGCTTTTCTACTCAAGGTTAGCACTCAACCACTTTGAGCTACAGCTCCACTTTCAGTTTTCTGGTGGTTAATTAGAGATAAGAAATTCATGGCCCAGGACCAGTGGCTCATACCTATAATCCTATTCAGGAGGCTGAGATCTGAGGGTTGTGGTACAAAGCCAGCCTGGGCAGGAAAGTCAGTGAGACTCTTATCTCCAGTTAACCACCAGAAAACTGGGAGTAGAGCTGTGGCTTAAGAGTGTTAAACTTAGGGGAAACAAAGGAGGAGGCTACAATGCTTGATAAGAAATGTACTCATGTACATCTTGCTCATGTAATTGTAACCCCTCTGTACAAAATAAAAATATATATATATCCTAAAAAAAAAAAAAAAAAAAAAGAGTGCTAACCCTGAGCAAATGGCTCAGAGACAGCGCCCAGGCCCAGAATTCAAGCCCCATGATAAAAGAAAAAAAAAAATGAGTCTCATGGATTTTCCTGCCCAGGCTGCCTTTGAATCACAATCCTCAGATCTCAGTTTCATGAGTAGCTAGGATTGCAGGTATTAGCCACCAGTGCCCATTTTGTTTTTATTTATATTTCTGTACCTTTGATTCAAATGTAGAAAAGCATAACCTGACCCAAAGTTAGAAAAATGTATCCTTATGTTTTCTTCTAGGAGTTCTATAGTTTCAGCTTTTATCTTGGATCTTTAGACCTTTTTTTTGGTTGTGGGGCTTGAACTCTGGCCTGGGCACTATCCCTCAGCTCTTAAAAGCTCTACTACTTGAGCCACAGCACCACTTCTGGTTTTCTTGTGGTTTATTGGATATAAGTCTCACGGATTTTCCTGACCGGGCTGGCTTTGAACCATGATCCTCAGATCTCAGCCTCCTGAGTAGCTAGTATTATAGGTGTGAGGCACCCAGGCTAGCGTCTTTAGACTATTTTGAGTTCACGTTTGTGTGCAATGTATGGTATGAATCTTTATTTATTCTTTTGCATATAGCTACCCAGCTTTCTTTATACCATTTGTTGAAAATCTGTTATTCTTTCCCTATCAACTTATTTTTGACATCTTTGTTGAACACCATTTGACCATGAACATGGAGACTTATTTCTGGATTCTCCATTGTATTGCACTGATGTCCTTATGTCTGCATAGCATTTCTTGATACTGTTGCTTTGTATTAAAATTTGAAATCAGAACACATGAGTTCTCTAACATTGTCCTTATTTGGGGGTTGGAGATGGGAGTTGAGTCAGGATCTTGCTAATAGCCTAGAGCCAAGGCTGGCCTCAAAACTGACTTTGTTCTTCTTTTCAAAACTGAGTCTTGAATTTTAGGATAAGCTTGCCAATTTCTACAAATAACCTTCTGGGATTCTGATATTGTATTCCATCTGTAGATAAAATGACATAATATCATTAAATGATATAAAGTCTTCATTTTTGTGAACATGGGATATCTTTCCAATTACTTCGATACTATTTAGCTTCATTCAACAATGTTTTGTAGTTTTCAGGAAACAAATTTTTTGCTGTTAAATTTGTTCTCAACCTTTTGTTCCTTTTGTATATTGGCCTTGTATATCAACCTTTGCTGAACTCAATTTTGAGTTCTAATGACTTTTTAGGGGCTACTTGAACTTTTGAAGTTTAGCTTTGTTCAACCTGCAATTTTTTGTTGCCTTCTTTTCTTTCAGCATCTTGAATGTGTTATTTACAGCTCACTTGACAATATTGTTTCTGAGTGAGAAATTAGCTATTTATCATTGTATATCTCTGGACACATTTAAGATTTTTGTCATTGCATTTACCCATTCGACATTCACTGAGATTCTGAGCTATTTGAATTTATAAATTTACCAAATTTTGAAAGCAAGCCTGTAGTCAAAATGTTTTCTGCCTAGTTTTCTGTCTCTTTTCTTGCTAGAACCCCAGTTATGCATTTTTGGAATACATATATGATATTAGCCTACAAATCTCTACACTGTCCATTTTTCTTCTATCATTTCCCTTTAAATTTTTGAATGGATACTTAAAATATTTAAAATTGGTATAGTAATGGAAGTATTCTAGGGTGTTTTGATACATGTATACCTTGTGTAGTATATAAATCAAAGCAAACATTCTATCTTATCATACTCATTATTTCTTTACTGTGGAAACATTTAAAGTACTTTTCTGAAGGACACAGAACGTAGTGGCACCCACAGTGCTTATTATGACTCTGTTTGTTAGCATTGGGTGCTTTCAATTGCTTTTTCTATCACGTTTGCTATTGAACTTATTTTGCAGATACCTACCATCAGTTATACTTTTCAGCTTTATTGTGTCCATTTGGGTTTTTTTCTGTGTTTTTCATTTCTATGTTGGGATCCACTCTCCCATTAATATAATATTTTCCTAAATCTGTGCACATACTTGAAGTAAGTTTATTGAATTTATTGCCTGCTGTGTGGATTTATTTTGGGATAGTTTATTGTCTATATTTTTTCCTGAATATCAGTAAACACTTTCCTATTTCTATTCATATTTTGCCTTTTTCAGTTGAAAACTGGACATTGAATATAATAATATTGTAGCCACTCTAAAATCTGTTTTGTTCCTGAGAAATTACTGTTTTTATCCTTCTAAGAGGCAAGTTACCTTCACACAACTACAAATGATTTTAGCTACAGTTTCAGTGGCACATATCTCTGCCAGTTATTTTAATGACCTCTGCATCCTGTAGCACAAAGATCTGGGCACCATTTATATTTGAATCTTAGAATTCATCATACTTGTGGTTTTGTTTTGTTTTGTTTCTGCTGGTTCTGGGGCTTTAACTCTGGACTTGAATGCTGTCCCTGAACTTCTTTTGCTTAAGAGGAGTGCTCTACCACTTGAACCACAACTCTACTTCCAGCTTTTTGAGAAGAGTCTCACAAAGTTTCCTGCCCAGGCTGGATCCTCAGATCTCAGCCTTCTAAGTAGCTAGGATTATAGGTGTGAGCCACTGGCACTCAGCTCTTTTGAACCTGGGATTTTCCTATTAAAATTTCAAATACTCTGCCAACCTTACATTCTTTCTCTTAGTCGTCAAGCCAGAAATGCTTCAGCTTTGTGCTACTTCCTAAGTGTGACAATATAATATTCTATTAGATGTTGTATTATTATGTGTAACTAATTAACATTTTCATCATTTCCAATCTTATGTTATTATAATGATGCAAAAATGTCTTTGAATACATGTTATTTCATTTGTCTATAAGGTAAGGAAAGTTTCTAATAGTAAAACTGCAAATAAGAAGTATATGTATTTGTATGCCTTTAACTTTATTTCATGTTAAAATTAACATTGTAAAATACTGTTTTCTGATATCCTCTTTATTCAAGTTCAGTGATCGGGTTTTCTGGTTAATTGATATTCCTAGAGAAAACA
Source organism: Dipodomys merriami (assembly GCF_024711535.1). NCBI lineage: Eukaryota > Metazoa > Chordata > Mammalia > Rodentia > Heteromyidae > Dipodomys > Dipodomys merriami. The sequence continues at coordinate 9,653,596 of NW_027206069.1, forward strand.
TCACAAGAAACACAGGTAAGAGTGTTCTGAATTAATTCTTTTTATTAAATTTAGCAAAACATTTATTATACTTAAAATTATTCATTATCCCATATAAATGTCCCATGTAGTTTATAGGAGATAAGAAAAGTGATCTGTGGTCTAATTGAAATTCAAGTGTTATTGGGCTTCCTGCATTTTGTCAAGTAATTTTACTATGGATTGATTGTTCTCAGATAATATATTATTCTTTAACTTCATTTTCAATAAATTGGAAACTGCATTAAGAAATTTGCAAGATGAGCCGGGCACCAGTGGCTCACGCCTGTAATCCTAGCTACTCAGGAGGCTGAGATCTGAGGATCATGGTTCAAAGCCAGCTCTGGCAGGAAAGTCCATGAGACTCTTATCTCCAAGAAACCACCAGAAAACTGGAAGTGGCACAGTGGCTCAAGTGGTAGAGTGTAGCCTTGAGCTAAAGAACTGAGGGACAGCACCCAGCCCAAACTTCAAGTCCCATGACCAACAAAAAGAGGGGGGGGGGGAAGAAAGAAAGAAGAAATAGAAAGCTATTAAGAACCCAAAGTGTAACTTTCTCCCTGACTCTTTTATCTATATGTTCTTTTTTGTTAAATTTTTATTGTTATGATAAAGGTGATATACAGAGGGGTTATAGTTATTATCTGTATTTTCTATAAATCAATATTTATCTTTTATGCAGACTGGCAAACCTTTGCATTATTTCATATTTTTCCTAGTGGTCAGTCCAATTCCAAATTCCTAGAACACCCCTTCAGCTAATAAGTACATTTCTTTTTGGAGCACCCCTTCCCTTGCTGTTGCCCAGTTACAAACTTCAATTTAAAATTTTTATTTTTATATAACCATTGACAGTAAAAAAAGAAAAAGTAGCCTCTCCTTGATTTATAGGGTATAATTTTATTTTTTTTCTTTTTGAAAATAAGGCATAATTTATGCTTATTAAAATATATCCTACAGTAGTGTCCAGTTCTGAGGTCCCAGAAGTAAATATAATTGTGGAGTCACTACAGTCATACTTGCAGTATTAGGGGTGCTGCTCTCCTTCAGAGAAAGTGACAAATTTGACTACAAATGGAGTGATTTTGAGTGATGGCAATTGTTTTGTATAGAAACTTATAATTCACAATTATAAGTCTCCCAGCTCCCATCATCACTAATCTGTTTTCTCCTATTGTGCAGCCTATTCTAGGGTTATATAAATGGAATCATAAAATATGCAGCCTTTGAATCTGGTTTCTTTCAGTTGCCCTAATTCATTGCAGATCCACCTATATTGTAGTTTCTCCCATTTTCTTACTTAAGTAGTATTATTTTATATGGCTTTGCCATAGGTAATTTCATTTTAAAGGGCATTTGAGTTTTCCTAAGTTGGAGCTATTATGAATGAAACCACCACTAGATAGTATGGAGTATTATCTAATAAGATATATATAGAATCTACTTGTGGTTTTTTGGTTTTGGTTTGTTTTTGTTTGTTTGTTTTGTTTTTTGACCAGTCCTGGGGCTTGAACTCTGGGCCTGGGCTCTGTTCCTGAGCTTCTTTTTTTTTTTTTTTTTTTTTTTGTAATAGTTGGGGTTTTAGATTGTGAAAATACTGCACAGAGGGGTTACAATTACATGGGCAAAATAATGAGTACATTTCTTATCTAGCATTGTAGCCTCCTCCTTTGTTTCCCCTTCCCATCCCTTCCCATCCTCCCCCACTCCACCCCCTCCTGAGCTTCTTTTTCTCAAGGCTAGCACTCTACCATTTGAGCCATAGCACCACTTCAGGCTTTTTTCTGAGGAGTTTACTGGAGATAAGAGTCTCGAGGACTTTCCTGCCTAGGCTGGATCTCAGTCTCCTGAGTAACTAGGATTAAAGGTGTGAGCCACAGGCACCTGGCTACTTGTGCTTTAATTTATGTTTTCCTAGTAAATTAATTACATTGATAACTTTTTGTGTGTATATTTACCATTTAGTATGGTAAATGATGCAATTTTTGTAAATTTGTTATATATTCTAGCTTCAAATGCAAGATATATAATTTGTAAATATTTTCTCCCATTTTGTTGCCTTTTATTTATTTATTTGTTATTTTATTTTCTGTTTATTTTTGGTAATACTGGGAATTGAACTTGGGATTTCATGCTTACAATAAACCACTCAGAAAACCAGAAGTGGCACTGTGGCTCAAGTAGTAGAGTGCTAACCTTGAGCTGAAGAGGTGAGGGATAGTGCTCAGGCCCAGGCCCAACCACAAAAAAAAAAAAGTTATGTTGATTTATTTGGATAAATGTTCCATTTATCCAAATCCTTTCTAACACTTCCTGTTGTCTTAGTGTTTCTATCCACTGTAACAGGTATAAATAGGTATTTCATTGTGATTTGGATCTACATTTTCCTGATTAGTCATGTTGACAATTTCTTCATATCTCTGCTTTCTATTTTATGTCTTCTCTTGAGAAATGTCTGTTTAGAATCTTTTCCACATCTTATTTGGATTATCTGTTTTCTTACAATTGAACCATCCTTGCATCCAGAATGAATCTCACATAATTATAACACATAGTGTTTTTAATGTGCTAGAAATTTAATTTTCTTGTACTTTCTTACAGATTCTTACTTCTCTATCTAGCATACTAATTTCTAGTTGGTCCTTGTATGGTTTTGGTATCAGGATAATGCTGGTCTTGTAGAATAAGTTTGGAAATATTTTCCCCTCAGTTTTTTGAATAATTTAAGAAGAAGTTATGTTACTTATCCCTTAAGTGGATAGCGGTAGAAATTCAACAATGAAACCATCAGATCCTGGACTTTAATTGATGAGTACTTTTAAATAACATTACACTACTTTACAAGAAGGTCTTAATTTGCTTTTAGCAACTCACAGCATCTCTAGGGAAAAAAATTATGATCTAAACTATCTAGACTTATTGATATGATAACATTTCTTCATAATTATTTGTCATTATTTTATCACTGCAATGTTTGTGGGAAACCTATAGTTGGAAAAGTTATCCTTGCTGGTAATGTTCACTAATCCTTAAATTTCATTAACATGACTTTTTAAAAATATCCAATTGTCTCTTATTTCCAGATATTGCAGCTACAGAACAATGGCTAGTGAGGATCTCTTTACATCAAGGATTAAATATTTATACTACTGAAGGAACTCTATTGGATAGTATTCGAGGTAAATGTCAGGACTCTATTGGATCACCCAACGAGGGCCTCACTCATTCTATGGGTTCCTAGAAGGCTCCCTGGAAAGAATGACATGCAAATGAAGACCAGAAAGAAAGGATTAAAGAAACAACAAATATTCAAAGGCCCTTGAGCTATAGTCTAGCAAAAGTTAAAGCTGAAGAATTAAAAGATAATAGATCCCAGACAGCTATTTGCCATATAATAGACCTTTCCAAGTCTGTGCCTCTACTCAACCTTTGCTTTACTGAAAAACTGACATTGGATTGATGTTTCCTGTTAGTTTACTCCCAACTTCTGTTTTCTAGAAGCTTCTAAATCTCTTAGCCATCAATGATAACTTCCCCTGATCTGCATTGCTACTCTGGATTTATTCCCTCTCTTCTTTTCCTCTTTTGGGCACCCTTCCTGGAGGTACTACAATACCAGATTGATGAATGTACTACAATATCAGGTACTACAATACCAGATTGATGAATGCTATTTATCTCCTGCTCCAAAGATCCATTTAATATACTCACTGCAGACTGAATAAGGACCAGATACTGAACTGATAGGGACAAATACTACACTTGATCTTTTTTTTTTTTTTTTTTTGGTCAGTTGTGGGGCTTGAACTCTGGGCCTGGGTGCTGTCCCTCAGCGATTCAGCTCAAGGCGAGTGTTCTACCATTTGAGCCACAGTGCCACTTCTGGTTTTCTGGCTGTTGACTGGAGATAAGACTCTCACAGACTTTCTTTCCTGCCTGGACTGGCTTTGAACCATAATCCTCAGATCTTAGCCTCTTTAGTAGCTAGGATTATAAGCATGAGCACCAGTGCCCTGTTATTACACTTGATCTTAACCAAAAGCTTCATTTTTTAAATCTACTGCTCTTTCAATGGGATGTGGAAAAGAAGAAAAGGTGAATGTCAGCTGCTGAAGCATAAGCTGCTCTCAAAATTATAAATGTGCATATCTTATGTCCAACAATTCCATTTCTAGGGACAGAGCTTGTGACTAATGATGTTTTCAACATGTGACCAGAGCAGTATCTCTCATGGACATGATCTTTCACAATGCGACATTCCCAGCTCCCTTTGAGGGAATTAGACTTCATTCCTTCTGGAAAATAAGACTTTCCTCTATTCTTGACTGATGAGTGAGATCATACTGCACTAGTTTTTAATCTATCAAATAGTTTCTTTACATAGTTTCTTTAAACTACTGTGAAAGGCAAATAGTTAAGCTCCATTTTCAAGAATTAACTACAATTTAAACTACAATTTAAACTTCTGCATTTGACTTCCACAGAACCTATTCTTCAGTGGAATCTTGGAAATGTAATGACCCCAGACCAGCTCAGCTTATTATATCCACATGTGCTGGATCTCAAAGTGGCAAAGTGCCCCTGTGCCAATGATGTAGCATTACTTGGCTTTGTTATGAATTTTACATATAGTGGTAAGTTGGCAGACTTACTGAATATTGGAAGTAACTAGAACTTGTATTTGTTAAGATGATGCTAGACTGTCAGTACAAATTAAATGCATAGACAAAATGGAGTCAAAATGAGTCCTAAAATGTCTACAAATGTATTCCTTATCACTTTCCCTTGTCTACTTGTATGTTGTAGTAAGGAAAATTTTCAAATAAGTTCAATGGCTTCTTGCTAATAGTGGCTTAAGTTCTCCATTTTATTGGTCTTCCCTTTAATAACATGTTACTTCTTCCCAGAGATTCTTTTTTTTAATTAGTTTTTTTATTGTGAAAATACCGTATAGAGGGGTTACAATTACATGAACAAGGAAATGAGTACATTTATTATCAAACATTGTTTCCCCTTCCCATCTCTTCCCATCTCCCCCCACCACCACCCCCACACTCAGAGATTCTTTATTGTTTCTAACCTATATGATATTTGTGTAACATATAAATAGATATTATTATTCATGAAGCACCAAATTATTTAGTAAGGATGCATTGTTCTATGGCTACTGTAATGTCTAATAGCATATGGAAGAAAAGACAACTGCTTTTCTTTTTCCCACTTACACTTCTGACATCAAATGTATGGATTTTTTCTTTCTTTTTTTTTTTTTTTTTTTTTTGGTCTGGTCGTGGGGCCTGAACTCTGGGCCTGGGCGCTGTCCCTCAGCTCTTCAGCTCAAGGCTAGCACTCTATCACTTGAGCCACAGCGCCACTTCCAGCTTTTTTTTTTTCTGCTTATGTGGTGCTGAGGAATCGAACCCAGGGCCTCATGCATGCAAGACAAGCGCTCTACCACTGAGCCAACTTCTCAGCCCTGCATGGATTTTTTCATACCAAGCAATTCTCCAGTTCTCAGTAGATACACATGAATGTCCCAGGAGTATCCTCTGCTTTAATTCACATCTGGCACTAACTACAAGGAGTTGGCCCTGGCCCACACAGGTTAAAGACTCAGAAGCCAGTTGCAGGTTCCAGATTGTGACCCATACTTATTAACAACCTACTGTACATCAAATGGATCAGATCCCATTCCCCACTTCTTGCTACAACAGTGAAGCACTCACCTACATTTACCAGCCTTTTGTTGTTGTTGTTGTAAAAATAAATGACATTGCAAATGAAGTAAATGAACTTTGAGATGAACAGGTCCATGAAGGTCTCAAGCCTGGGAACTTCTGCTCCATGGAGTCTAGCATCACCACCCTCTCTCTGCATGGATAAATACATTAACCTCGATGTTCTCTAGTATTTCAAATATTTTTTGTCCTGGAGCTTGAACTCAGCAGGGCCTGGGTGCTTGTCCCTGAGCTACTAGATAGCTATCTAGCTCTTGAGCTACATAGCACTCTTACCACGTTGAGCCACAGCTCCACTTTGAGTTTCTGGTGGTTAATTGAAGATAAATGTCTCATGGACTTTCCTGCCTAGACTGGCTTTGAGACAGTAATCAAATCTCAGCCTCCTGAGCAGCTAGTATTACAGGCATGAGCTACTGTTGTATGGCGAGAAACACAGAAGCAACATTTTGAGAGGCTAAACTGAGAGTCTTTATTGGAGAGGCAGTGGCTACAGATGGACTCTTGTCTCTAAGACCCACAGACTCTCAAATATACTTAACACTGTCAGAAAACTGAGCCATGTGAGCAGGAGAGGAAAGAAAGATCAGAAAAATGATACCAACAAACCAGATCAGCTCTAATGGAGAGCTGAAGTGAGATGCCGTGATGACTGAAAGAGAGACAGGAAACACTAGACAAGAGGCATGGCATAATGGCACCTGAGCTGATCTGTGCTTACATAGAGTCCAGTGGGAGGGCAAGATCACAGGGAGCTTGAGAGCTTAAGCACGGGACTGACAGGTCCAGCAACCCAGCATCCAAGCCTTCACCCCTACCTCTAGAAATTCAAGCATGCCTATCACTTGGAGGTAGAGCTTCCCTGTCTCTACCTTGAAGACAGAATGGCACAAGTTAAACTCTACATCCTATCATCCACCACATGGGCAAGATAGCACTGGTTAGATTCAATATCCTTATTTCACTACGAGCACCCAGCACTTCAAAGATTTTTTAATGATTCTATCATATCAGCATGATCAATCATTTTCTCAATCTCCAGCCTTGCTCCTCTTCCTGGAGGATGGCATGGGAGACTGAAAATTTCAAGCTTTCAATTATGATTTGGTTTTAATGACCCGCCACCATTTTAAGCTGATAGGAAGCAACCAAAAGTCACCTCATTAGAACAAAAGACAGTCCTGTGACCCAGGAAATTCCAAGCAATGTAAACACTTCATGTCAGGAACAGAGATAAAATATCAAGTACATATTTCTTACTATATACTACAGTAATGCACTACCATATATATTTCAACTGTGAATAGTATTATTTTAATATTTTAATTAGGTCATTGTAGACCTAGTAGTCATCAATTCCAATTAATATGAAGATCAAAAGAAATATTTTAAAATATTACAAATAAAGTTATATACTTATTATGCATTAATAATATATCTATTTATATAAAAGAGCTATAGAAATATAATTAGAATGGATATAAAAATGATACAAGGGTGCAGATTATAATAACAATATATAAAAAGTACCCACCAAAGACAAATTCAAGATTCCCTCTTCTTTTCTACACAGTCCCAGTTCTAGTTAAAACTACCATACTCATACACTAGAGAAGCACAGAATTGCTAGAAATGATTTGCTCAGTAGTCTCACCTTCAAATTCCACTGGATGGTCTCACTTTAAATTCATGATCCTGCCACTCAAGCAGGTGCCGAGCACTGCCTAGATTGCCAATCACTCTTCCCTGGTACATTTGCTCTCTCACTCTGCAAGGTGACCTTATCACACCTTGTCCCACTTCTGCAGCACTGAGCATCCCCTTTTCTCCCCTCACTCTCAGCAGTACCTTTATCTAGTGCTTCACAGAGAAAATAAATATTTACTGCAGGAACTCTTACATTGTCCTGCTTGCAAATCTACCTTCATAGTCAAATTCATACTGGCACAATTTGCCTTTTCCCTGTGGTATTTGTTGTAAGAAGTGCCTCTGCTGCTATCAAAGGGTGCCCCTCACTCCTTACGTCCAGGTTCCATTCCTCTCAGCCACCTAAAGAAGTTAGCGCTAGTGGGGTGCTGGTGTCGCACGCCTATAATCCTAGCTACTCAGAAGGCTGAAATCTGAGGATCATGGTTCAAAGCCAGCCTGGACAGGAAAGTACATGAGACTCTTATCTCCAATAAACCACCAGAAAACTGGAAGTGGTTCTGTGGCTTAAGTGGTAGAGCTCTTGCCTTGAGCTGAAGAGCTCAGGGACAATGGCCAAGCCCAGAGTTCAAGCCCCATGACAGATGGGGGGGGGAGGAGGAGGAGGAGGGGAGGAGGAGGAGGGGAGGAGGAGGAGGAGGAGGAGGAGGGGGAGGAGGAGGGAGAGGAGGAGGAGGAGGAGGAGGGGGAGGAGGAGGGAGAGGAGGAGGAGGAGGAGGAGGGGGAGGGGGAGGGGGAGGAGGAGGGGGAGGAGGAGGAGGAGGAGGAGGAGGAGGAGGAGGGGGAGGGGGAGGGGGAGGAGGAGGGGGAGGAGGAGGAGGAGGAGGAGGAGGAGGAGGAGGAGGAGGAGGAGGAGGAGGAGGAAAAGAAAGCTCTAGAATCAATTTTCTGGCTTTCTCTTCTGAACAAACCATTGCACTCTCCCTCTGTCTAATCCATCTGAATGATAATAAGCGCCAATATTACCCAGTTCAACAAAACCTATCTTGCTTTCTGTTCTCTTCACAATGAAGTTTATGGGAGAAATTTGTCAAGAGATGGTGCTATATCATCCCTTTTCTCTTCCTTCTGCACATCAGACATGTTTCCACCAGTATCCCAGAACAATTCTCAAGATCACCCATGGCTTCTCCTTCTCCATCTCTATCTCCATCTCCCCCAGCCAAGTCCTCCTCCTCCCAGCAGCATTAACGCAAGTGGACACCTTGTCCTCACTTTCTCTTCTTCAAGACACTACCTTCAATTGCTTTTCTATTTCTTCATTGACCACAATTTAGCTCTCTAGACTGACTCCTCTTCAGTGAGACTTCTACATGCTAATGTACCTAGGGCTTTGTCCCTGCCTTTTCTTCCTTGCATGAGTAACCATGTGCTCTCTGGAAGATTTAATCCAGCTGCGCAGTAGGTAGGACATCTGCAGGTTGATGATTCCCAAATGTACATTGCTGCTGCTGATGGTCCTTAAGATCAAGTGCTCCTGTGTTAGTTGCTTCGTTTTCATTTCCTCTTTTATTGTGTATGTCCATCGTGGGGCCTGAACTCTGGGCCTAGGTGCTGTCCCTCAGCAATTCAGCTCAAGGCTAGCACTCTACCACTTGAACCACTGCACCACTTCTGGCTTTTTCTGCTCATGTGGTGCTAAGGAATCAAACCCAGGGCCTCATGCATGCAAGGCAAGCACTCTACCACTGAGCAATCCTCCCAGCCTCCTCATTTTCTCTTAATAGCCGATGGATGTGTCATATATCACAATAAACCACCTTTCAAAATTAGTTCAGCCAATTAGCATCCAATTGGTTGACACTTAAATGTAGGACATACTCTTGTCTGCTCTAGCCTCATAATATTCCAAAATGATGCTTTCTCCAATGTCCACCCCAGTGTGACCACATCTCCCTTCCTCTAAAAGTTTGTGACAACTCAACCTTATTTATCTGCTAGACAAGTCTCTTAAGTGCTCTCTCTGTTTCTATTCTTGACCCAGTAGAGACCCTTCACAGAACCATCAGAGTGATATTCTCAAGTATAAATTCTGTCATATCACTTCCCTTATTCAAACAGTGGCTTCCTTTTCCCATTAAAAGTCAAACTTAGCCGGGCACCAGTGGCTCATGCCTGTAATCCTAGCTACTGAGTAGGCTGAGATCTGAGGATCACAGTTCAAAGCCAGCCCGGGCAGGAAAGTCTGTGAAACTCTTATCTCCCATAAACCACCAAAACTGGAGGTGGCGTTATAGCTCAAGTGGTAGAGCACTCGCCTTACACTGAAGAGTGCAGGGACAGCGCCCAAGCCCAGAGTTCAAGCCCCACGACCAACAACAACAAAAAAAGTCAAACTCATAATGGTCTAGTCTACATCAACTTCAACAGCCCCAAAATACAATTTTAGACAGTTTGTCATAAGGTGATTAACTGCTAAAAATATTAACCAACATAAAGTGTTCATTTTCTTGCTTATTACACTATTAAATATTTGAAAACTTCACAGGAGTCTGATCATCTGCTACCATGCTGGATATACCTGCTCATTCCCATGTACCTATAAAACTCAACTTTATGTTTAGAAGAATGAATCCTATCTTTAACTTTCTTCTTCCTGGAAAAGAACTGGGAGTTAAAAAGACACACTTCAGGGGCTGGGAAGGTAGCTCAGTGGTAGAGCGCTTGCCTTGCATGCCTGAGGCCCTGGGTTCGATTCCTCAGCACCACATAAGCAGAAAAAGCCGGAAGTGGTGCTGAGGCTCAAGTGGTAGAGCGCTAGCCTTCAGCTGAAGAGCTGAGGGACAGTGCCTAGGCCCAGAGTTCAGGCCCCACAACTGATAAAAAAAAACAAAAGACACACTTCAAAGTATGATTTGTCCTACATTCACCTTACAGAAACAAACTATACATATTCAAGTGTCTTCAGCACCCATAAACCCTACTCCCAATCACAAAACTTCATATTAGCATTCCATATATACTTATTATCTTTAAGTAGCTGTACAGAAGAGTTGCCATTTAACAAAGCAGTTTATGAATACAATTCCAAGCTATGGCCAAGGAAAGGTGAAGCCATGGGGTAATGTACTTTCCCTCTTATTTTAAGAGGGTCTCATGAGGCTTTAGTTATTTTTTTTCTATTTTTGAAAATCACAGGGGCTGGGGGTTTAGCCCAGCGGAAGGGCGCCCACCTGGCGCGCCCAAGGCCCTGGGTTCGGTTCTCAGCCCTAGTTTAAAAAAAAAAAGAAAAGAAAATCACAAATATTGACGTTAACCACAGTTTTCCCCCCTCTCTTTTCCCTCCTTTAAATTCATTTATTGTTTGTTTTTTTTTTTTTGTTTGTTTGTTTGTTGGGCCCAATCAGGGGGCCTGAACTCTGGGCCTGGGCGCTGTCCCTCAGTTCTTCAGCTCAAGGCTAGCACTCTACCACTTGAGCCAGAGCGCCACTTCTGGCTTTTTTCTTTCTGCTTATGTGGTGCTGAGGAATTGAACCCAGGGTCTCATGCATGCAAGGCAAGCGCTCTACCACTGAGCCACCTTCTCAGCTCGAATTCATTTATTGTTGATCAAAACAGCCCTTTTGGACTAAGAACAAACACTGTGCTTATTATTTTTTGCTTAGAAGTATATTGTCAGGGAGAAAAATATTTCCTCTACTATTCAATATCTGCAAATTAAATTGACAAGAAAAATTGAGTGGAGAAAAAGCATATGCCTTTATTAATATTAACTTGACCAGGAGCTCACAGGAAAAAAAAAAGTGAAATTCAAGTGATTGAACTCAGAGTTTACACATCACATCATTTTAATGCAGGAAAGGCATTTGAACTCCTAAGAATAGTAAGCTGTGAGGAAGTAATGAGGAAATAAGGTGAGGGAATGAATGAATGACCAGGTTGTCTTAGTACAATCTGTTGATATGATGTTGTTTTGGTATCTTTTTCCTCATCCAGGAGGACAGAGCCTACATCTATTGACACTCAAATAATCCTTAAATCACAGTAGTCTAGCCAGGCATTTTCTCACTCTCATGGCCTTTTTCTTCCCTGTAGGTGTTTTTATCGGCATTACCTTCTCTGGATTCTGGAATTACAATGATACCATATGGTATGATTTGACCAGTATCATGTATTCACAACTTCAGGAAGGTAACTTCTCTGGGTGCTTTCATTATTCAGCATTTCCCTTACAGCTACATTTGATCAGTATTGATGAAGTATCTATTAAATGCCTACTTTTATTTTCTTTTTAACCCATGGTATGATTTGATTTCTTTCTGTAGAACATGCAGAGCTTACACTGATAGACATGGTCTTAGCAAATCATTACTTAATTATGCTCACCTCTTTGGGTCTTTATGTAAGTGAAGATCTGCTCCATCCAACCAATCAGATAATAAAGGTATGAAAACCTCTGTGAATAATTGCTACCCTTAAATGTCTTCTGCAATATAAAAAGAAGTATTTGGCTTTTGAATAAAGCATGGTATATCTTAGAATTGAGATACTTCCTTCTTTTAAAAAATGTAAAAGCAGCCAGGAGCTGGTGGCTCATGTCTGTAATCATAGCTACTCAGGTGGCTGAGATCTGAGGCTCACAGTTCAAAGCCAGCCAGGACAGGAAAGTCTGTGAGACTCTTATCTCCAATTAATCACCAGAAAACCAGAAGTGGTGCTGTGGTTCAAGTGGTAGAGCACTAGCCTTGAGCTGAAGAGCTCAGGATAGCACCCAGGCCCAGAATTAAGCCCCGTAACTGACAAAAAATAAAAAATGTAAAAGCATAGTATAGCTACTTTTCCCTTTCCTTCATAATACTGAATGTACAATTTTGAAATGGTGTTAGTTTTATTTCTGTATGCACTTATAGTAAGATTTAAATATATGTAGAAAAGATGTTATCTATTTTTTTTTCTTTTTCCAGTACTGGGGCTTGAACTCAGGGCCTTACACACTTGCTTGGCATTTTTGCCCAAGGCTGATGCTCTCCTCTTTGAACAAAACCTCCACTTCCAGCTTTTTGATGATCAATTGGAAATAAGAGTCTGATTGAGTTTACTGTCCAAACTGGCTTTGAACTACAATCCTCAGATCTCAGCCTCCTGAGTAGCTAGGATTATAGGCGTGAGCCATCAGGGCCTAGTTTATTTCTTTATAGCTCTATATGTGCCTCAGAGGCTATAACATAATTTATAAAGCTAAATTCATTAAAAGTAAGCGTTCTCTGAGATTTGCCAGTTACTCTGAGAGGATCCTTATACCTTGAATACAAATATTGAAGTAGCATGCTAAACCCCATTACTATACATGTACAATTACTATATGTCATGTACAATTACTATATGTCAAGTACACATGTACAATTACTATATGTCAAGTAAAGTTAGAACAACAACCACAAAATGCCTGCAGACATCTGGGGCTCCCTCCTGCTGGGAACCTCTGTGTAGGACAACTCAGAATTGTCCTGCCAAGAAATTTTAGGAAATTTTAGAAATTAGGAAATTTTAAGGAAAAATGAAGATGAGTCTGTTCTACAGGGCATATCCTCAGAGAAGACTAGTGAGATTTCTCAGGCAGGAGAATGTAGGAAATAAAATATAAGTTGTTGAGATTGAAAAGCACATAATGTGTTTAGATAAAACTATGCAATCGCTGGGATGTAGCTCAGTGGCAAAGAGTTTTCCTAGCAATTGCAATGTCCTGGGTTCAGTTCCTAATACAGAAAAAGAAAAGACCAAAAAAAAAAAAAAAAGGTATCCGATACAATGGAATTCTTAAACATGTTGATAAATACCTCCCTCAAAATTATCGCAACAGATAAAAGACAAGGAATCAAAATTCAGGAGCAGAGGAAAGCTAACAGGAAATAAAGCAGAGGCAAGTATACTGATTGAGAAGCAGATATTATTTATACACAGGGTACTATTGTCTTTATTCAGGTGTATAAATATTCATAGCCTCTCTGAAGACCTGCCATTAGTTGCTTAGATAATAGATCTAGCCTGGTAAAACAGTGAGTTGAAGATGAAAGAACAGCCACTGTGGCTTCAGTTGAAGGCACTGAGTTAGATAGGGCTTAAGTCCTGAGTCTTGAATCTGACTGTTGTAGGCTTGGAAGAAGAAACCAGATGGGAAGAGAAAATAATAAATGTTAAAGTTATAAACCAAAGTTGGTGGCAGACTCACTGTCTCCCTGCATGCCTCTTAACTCCTCCCTTTAAACCATTAAAAGATAAGGCTTTCCACAAGGTCCTGGGGCCATCCCAACCTCCACAATATGAAAATAATAAAAATAAAAGCATGTTTTTGCTTCTTTTTTAATCTTGATCTTTTCTGGAATTTCATAAAGTATAAATAAATTGGTAAAATGATGAAATCAAAGACTAAAAGGGAAATCTTCCGGATATTGTGTAAATTGTGTAAAAGGCTGTCTTTAAGGTTTGACCATCTTAACTGCTAGAATAGAAAAACTACATTTTCTCAGGTATAATTCAAATTGTTATGTTTTTTATATACAATATGCAAGCAACAGTTTAAATTTCTTTTTTTTCCCCCTTCTAGCTCTTTAGGGCAGACTTTTGTGGCTTTGAAAGGGTAAGAAGCTTTTCATTTTCAAGTGTTGGTTGAAAGATATGTATACAGCCAGGCAATGGTAGCTCATACATGTAATCCTAGCTACTCAGGAGTCAGATCTGAGGATCTGGTTTGAAGCCATCCTGGGCAGAAAAGTACATGAGACTTTATCTTCAATTAATCACCAAAAAGTAAAAAAAAAAAAAAAATGGAGCTGTGGCTCAAGTGGTCAGCACCACCGTTGAGTGAAAAAGGAAATGGACAATATTACAGACCTTGAGTTCAAGCCTGATGGAGATATGATGAGCTGTAAATACAATAGTTCTCATACAGGTTATTCCTGCTACTGCAGTATCATTTACAATTTGAACTAAAAATAGTGTCCAGCGACACCAGGCAGTTCTGTTTCAAGGAAAAGGTGCTCATTCTCATTTCAAAAACCACCCTTGTCTATGACTGTATATTTTGTCCAGGCTGTTATGGTTATTCAAGTCATGTTCTGCGCAAGGTACCCAGCTAAGTAGAGTGGTGCCTGGAATGTGGTCAATTTCTTCCCAACCTACCTACCCTGGTACTCATCTGTGCCTACTTGGAGAAAGAGACACAAAAAATGTCTTCCACTCTAGCAACATCTCTGCCCCCTGGTGGAGATTTTGGAGAATTTTTCTTCTTCTGTCACTGAAAGTTAAGTTTTGTGGTTCAGCTAAGATTCCCATCAACACATCATCAGGATTTGTAAACTATAAACAAAATTGTGAGTGGCCTATGGCTTGTCCCCTTGCTTTCGTCCACAGAAATAGATATTTCCTAGAAACTGACTGGCTGTCCTGCTAGTGGGAGAAAAGTGAACAGAAGAACTGGGAAAAGCAGACAGGCAAAACTGATTTATATTCAAAAGAACTGACAGCAACATAGTGGGCTTCTCTGTCTTCAGCCTCTTATCTGTAGATTCAACCACCCATGACTAAAAAATATTAGGGGAAAAATTCACATGAAATGAACACAAACAGATGATAGTCTTGTGACTGTTCCCAGGGCAGCACAGCAAGTAACAACTACTTGCTCAGCTTCTGGTGTTGTGTTATAGCAACAGAAAATGGCCAGCAACATTGAGAACAAGGCATTTTTCAGCTCAGGGCAGCAGAAGATCCAGAGGTGGAGGATCCTGCAGCGCACTGGGCTTACAGTGCTCAGGAGCTACCAGAGATGTTTCTCAGCCTCTGCAGTATGCTGAGAGGAGGACTGAAGAGAAGTCCACTAGAAGGCTGACTTCGGGTTCTGAGCAAAAGGAATGGCATCCTCCAGGGGTGGAGAGCACATGGTCTTCTTTCCTTTCAGCATTGCCACAGTTTGAGCTATTCCAAACCCATGCCTGAACCTTCCCTTTAAAGCATGGCCAAGGTAGCTGGGCTTCCTGACAGAGTAAGCTCCTTAGGGGCAGAATGTGTTCTAGAGTGCTGATAGAACAGGAGACAGCTGAATGGGAGCAATGAAATTTAGTAAGAAAATCACAGTATGTGAACATCACAGTCAGGATGTAATAAACACCTGCTGTAGTTAGTGTCATTGGCACTGTGACATTAGCAAGGGAAAAAAAGACAACCAACATCCATAAGAGTTCCAAGTTTAGCAGAAAAATGTTTTCTTAGACTAAATACCAAAATAGCAAATAAAAATGTAATAAATTGAAGGCCAGAATCACTACTGTTTAGATACAGATTACCACCAAGGAAGACCAAGATAAGGAACTTCTGAAACTATTTAGGGACTGTAGCTAGAAACCACAAGAACAATGCTGAACCTCTGGGAAAGAGCTCCAGAAGGTACACAGGTGAAGAACAGAGTTATCAGAAAAAAAAATTTTTTTGCCAGTCCTGGGACTTGAACTCTGAGCTTGGGCATTGTCCCGGAGTTCCTTTTTGCTCAAGGCAAGGGCTCTACCAATTGAGCCAGCTCCACTTCCAGCTTTTTCTGTGATGAATTGGAGATAAGAGTATCAAGAACTTCCCTGCCTGAACTGGCCTCCAACAGCGATCCTCAAATTTCAGCCTTCTACAAGCATGAACCAACACAGGTGCCAGACTGGATGGATTAAAAAAAAAAAAACTACAAGGGCTGGGAAGGTGGCTCAGTAGTAGAGTGCTTGCCTTGGATGCATGAGGCCCTGGGTTCAATTCCTCAGCACCACATAAGCAGAAAAAGCTGGAAGTGGCACTGTGGCTCAAGTAGTAGGGAGCTAGCCTTGAACTGAAGAGCTGAGGGACAGCGCCCAGGCCCAGAGTTCAAGCCCCATGATCAACCAAAAAAAAAAAAAAATCCTAAAAATAAATAAATAAATATATAAAAATCCTGAATCTGAAATTAGAGGTGGGGCTTGGTCTTGGTTGTCAACATGCCATGATTGAGAGATGGCTGCAAAATTGGTTAACACACACTTCTGGATTTGATAGTGTTTCCAGAGACAGTTGGCATGTAGGGCAACAGAATGGGGATGATCCACCTTGAAGGTGTATAGCTCCATCTAGTGGGCTGAGAGACCAGGTGAAACAAAAAAAGTGGAAAGAAGCTTGAAGGTGCCCGCACTGAGCTAAGCTCTTCTTGAACAGGTGCACTTCTTGTTCCTTCCATTTTGTATAGGCATCAGACTGAAGGTTCGTCAGCTTTTGATCTGACTTGCACCAGTGCTTCACAGGGAGTCCTTCCAACTCAAATTTGGGGCTTCTGATCAATTCAAAAAGTTCACTAATGCCGGGCGCCGGTGGCTCATACCTGTAATCCTAGCTACTCAGGAGGCTAAGATCTGAGGATCACGGTTCAAAGTGAGCCCAGGCAGGAAAAGTCCATGAGACTCTTATTTCCAATAAACCACCAGAAAACTGGAAGTGGCATATGGCTCAAGTGTAGAGTGCTAGCCTTAAGCTGAAGAGCTGAGGGACAGCACCAGGCCCAGAGTTCAAGCCCCACAACTGACTCAAAAAAAAAAAAAAAAGTTCATTAGTGAGACATTTTTCAATTGACATGTTCATTCATGTACAATTCTACTCTCTGCATTCCCTTATTCAAAACTTGTCTTCTACACTCTTGTCATCTTTCTATAATATTTGGTTTGAAGGGATGTGGGTTTTTTGTTGTTATAAACCTTTGATTTTCTTATAAGTACCGCGCACTAACTGATTGCGCCCCTGGAGCTCCACCTTTGATTTTCTTTACATGCAAATTTCTGTCTTGCCTTACATCTTTGAGCTACCAAACTTTGGAAATTTTTAGTATACTTTAAAAAATCTTAAATCTACATGTTCCCTAAATAATATTTTCATTTACTTATTTACACAGGTTGACTATGTCAAGGGAAAGTTGTGGTACAATGAAAGATGTTTTGCTAATAGAGAACATTTTGAAGGTAAATTTGAAGTTAAAGAAGTATTAACAAATTTTTGTCAATATCCATAATCTATATCATTAAATGAAATGGGGGGGGGAAGATGGGAAGGGATGGGAAGGGGAAACAAAGGAGGAAGCAACAATGCTTGATAAGAAATGCACTCATTACCTTGCCCATGTAATTGTAACCACTCTGTACAGTATTTTCAGAATAAAAAAAAGAAATGGTATGCAACACAAATAGGATAAAATATAACAGCAAATATATTTTATATAAATCGATAGTATAAAAATAAGGGGAAAGTTTTTAAAATTTGAGATAATAGGCACAAATAACCACAAAGAAAAGGTGTGTTCTTATACATTAATTGATGACAAATAACTTCCAGTCATTTTGATAGAAACTGTTTTCATAGTACTATCCTTCTAATCATAGAAATATCAGAGTTGCTCATAATATCTGTGTCTTTCTATATTATAGTTGACTATGTTACTGTCACCTTTGACAGGAATAGGACACTAAGTGAGGTAAGATATTGAATATCTTAAAAGGTGAGAAATTTTTGTTATGCATGACTTTAAGAATTATTATTAAATTTTTAAAAATCCAAGCAGGAAGTAGAGCTGTGGCTCATGTGGTAGAGTGCTAGCCATGAGCACAAAAGTTAAGGGATAAAAGGAACCCTATTGAAAAGTTGTTGGGAATGTAAACTAGTACAACCACTCTGGACAGCAGTCTTGATTTCCTCAAAAGAAACATAGCTGGGTGCCAGTGGCTCATGCCTGTAATCCTAGTAACTCAGGAGTCTGAGATCTAAGGATCACAGTTTGAAGTCAACCCCAGGCAGGAAAATCTGTGAGACTCTTATCTACAATTAACCACCAGAAAAACAGAACTGGCGCTGTGGCTCAAAATGGTAGAATGCTAACCCTTGAGCACTAAAACCTCAGGGACAGTACCTAGAACCTGAGTTCAAGCCCTGTGACCATAAAAACAAACAAACAAAAAAAAAAACACTAAACATAGATCTTCCCTAGGATCCAACCATACCACTCCTGGGCATCTACCTAGAACATCACAAGTCACAATACCATAAAGACACTTGTACATGTAGAAATAGCCCAAATGCCCTACAATAGATGATGAGTGGATCCAAAAAATATACACAATGGAATTTTACACAGCCATCAGAAAGAATAATATTATGTCATTTGCAGGGAAATGGATGGACCTAGAACAAATCATGTTAAGTGAGATAAGCCAAGCTCAGAGAGACAAATGACCCATGTTTTCTCTTATATGTGGAAACTAGATCTAGAATATACCAGGACATGATAAAGATACAGGTCTCTAGGCATTCACACACAGTGAGACTAAAGTATGATACTCTTAGGAGAGGGACACAAAGGTACAATGCCTCTGGGCATCTGATGATAAAAATAATATTTATCAAAATGAACTCCAGGAAATGGAAAGAAGAGGGTTTTTTTTTCTTTGTTGCTATTTTGTTTTTATCTTGTTTGTTTATTTATCTGTCTTTGGAGGAGTAAGGGGAAGCACAGAAATGGAGGTACAAAGGATAAACAAATGTAGCAGTGGTACTTGCTAGAGACTATGTTGAAAATGAACTATACAACTTATGGGTGGTGATGGGAAGGAAAAATTGGGAGAGAATGAAGAAAGAGATGACATTGTCCAAAAAAAAGGTACTCTTTACTTGACTTATAAAACTGTAAACCTTTATAATAACAACTTTAAAAATTATTTTAAAAGCCGGGCGCTGGTGGCTCACGCCTGTAATCCTACCTACTCAGGAGGCTGAGATCTGAGAATCGCGGTTCAAAGCCAGCCCGGGCAGGAGAGACCATGAGACTCCTATCTCCAATAAACCACCAGAAAACCGGAAGTGGCGCTGTAGCTCAAGTGGTAGAGCGCTCGCCTTGAGCTGAAGAACTGAGGGACAGCACCCAAGCCCAGAGTTCAAGCCCCACGACCGACAAAAAAAAAAAAAAAAAAAAAAAAATTATTTTAAAAGACACTCAGGCCCTGAGTTCAATCCCCAGGACTGGCACAACAACTACAATTACAACCATGGCAAATCTATCTGCTGAGAAGTTTCCTGATCTGCTTTTCCAGTGATGTCTCTATTTAGGTATAATGGCAGTTGCTCTAATTATGATAAATTGAGATCTCCACACTGACTCCCCACAGACAATAAAAACCAGAAGGCAATGTTTTGCAGGGTTTTTTCCTAGACTGATTTCCCCAGAAGCAAGTCACGACTGTAAAGATTTTTATTTATTTATTTATTTTTTTGCCAGTCATGGTGCCTGAACCCTGGGCCTGGGCACTGTCCCTCAGCTCTTCAGCTCAAGGCTAGTGCTCTACCACTTGAGCCACAGCACCACTTCCAGCTTTTTCTGCTTATGTGGTGCTGAGGAATCGAACCCAGGGCCTCATGCATGCAAGGCAAGCACTCTACCACTAAGCCACCTTCCCAGCCCCGCGACTGTAAAGATTTTTAAAATATGCCTCGTCACCATCATGATATCTCAATGATTTATGATTTTCCTATGATAACAAATTAGGACTTAAATTTCAAAGACAGAATTAACTTGTCCTTTCTCTCTTTTTTTGCAGTCAAGCTCTTGTTTTTATAGTCAAGAACCATTCCTTAATTGGATGCCTTGCATACCATATAATTCCAAAAGTGTAAAATCTTTGCCAAAGGTGATAACATTTCTTGTTGATCCAGAGCAAAATACTGGTATTTACCTCTTCAGTGATACGGTATGTCTTATAACCTACAGGTGATCATTCTTGCAAATGTATTTTCACATTCTCATTATGTTTGGCAATACAGCCTGATCAAAATTGGCAATCGCAAGATTATATTCTGATAAATAGTATTATTTGACACAAGAAATTTCTTACCTTTAATTGTCATTTAGTTTGACAAAAGTGAAAATCAAGCCCAGGCAAAGTAAGTCATATCAATTATCAAACGTTGGGAGGCCCAAATTGGAAGGGTCACAGTTCAAGGGCCAGCAACTAACTTAAGGAGACCCCACCTCAACAAATAAGCTGGGTACAGTGATTTCCATTTCTAATCACAACTGTGTGAGAAGTATAGATAGGAGGATTGCAGTTCTGAAGTCAATTCAGGACAAAAAGGCAAGACCCTGCCTGAAAACTAACCTAAAGTAAGAAGGAAGTAAGAAGGCCGTATGGCTCAAATGGTAGTATACTTGCCTAGCAAGCATAGGGCCCTGAGATCAATTTTCAGTACTCAAAAACAAAAACAAAAAAAAACCCTGTGATACTGGTTGTGCTTTGCTAATTCTTCAGAAAGACATAAGCTCAACATTTTTCATATAAATTTCAGGTTCCATGGCTAGTAAAGATGGGCATGCAACCTACATGCACACACAAAATAACCCATTGTTGCAGGTCTATAGTTTCTATTCTAAAGGTCTTTAACAAGAGTTATGAAGTAGAATTCTTCTCAGCATCATAAGAAAATACCTAAGTCTGTTCCGGCCCTTTAGACTGTAGAAGAGAAAATCTTTTACTTGTCTTCAATCACAAGGCCTTGAAAATTAAAATAATAAAAGAGTAGTAGGAGAAAAGAAAACCTTGCATTTATATAGGCATTATGCATCTTTATGGGATAAAGTCTATAATAATGGTGGTTAAAGTTGGGAGATCGGGGCTGGGAAGATAGCTCTGTGGTAGAGTGCTTGCCTTGCATGCATGAGGCCCTGGGTTCAATTCCTCAGTACCATATGAGCAGAAAAAGCTGGAAGTGGTGCTGTGGCGCAAGAGGTAGAGCACTAGCCTTGAACTGAAGAGCTGAGGGATAGCGCCCAAGCCCAGAGTTCAGGCCTCATGACTGAAAAAAACAAAAACAAAAAACAAAAAAACTAAAACTTGGGAGATGACCTTAATGGTGATAGGAAAAGAAATAATACCCAAAATGGATCACTTTGGTTTAAAGTTAATTGTAGGTTGAATCAACTTTTTTGTTGTTAGTCATGGGGCTTGAATTTAGAACCTGGCCACTGTCCCTGAGCTCTTTTGCTCAAGGCTAGTGCTCTGCCACTTTGAGCCAAATCTCCACTTCTGGTTTTCTGGTGGTTAACTAGAAATGAGAATCTCATGGAGTTCCTGCCTGGGCTGGCTTTGAACTATGATTGTTAGATCTCAGCCTCTGAGTATCTAGGATTATAGGCATGAGCCACCAGTGTCTGGATTGAATGAACATTTTTGAAATTTAACTGGTTGATTTGTTTGGGGGAAACAAATTACGTTCCCTCCCTCCCTCCCTCCCTCCCTCCCTCCCTCCCTCCCTCTCTCCCTTCCATTTCCTTCTTTCCTTCCTTCTTAACAGATAACTAGGTTTTCAGGTCCACAAATGAGAGACAGGAAGATAAATATTTGCCCAAGCAAGTACCTTCCTGAAAACCTTAATATTTAGCTGGAGAAGGGACTGTTTGCTTTCTCATTTCTAGGGTTAGAGCCATTCTGGTACGAAGCAGATGGTAGTTTCTCTTCCTAGAAGTTCTTGGGTTTTAGTCAGATCAGGAAAGCTCTGAGAATTTTGCCTCTTTTCATTTCTTTTCTGCCTCAGTTGAATCAAATATTTCAGCTTAAAATTATCTTTACATCAAAGTGGTATGTCTTAAGACCTCGGTTACCTAGAATGGAATATGGCTCAGACATTCACACTTTGAGCACATAGTTATATGTGTTGACATTGCAGGCTGTCTGTAAAGTTCAATAATGACTCTACAATAAACCTCTCTGTGCCATTTATTATAAAACTTTGAGCCAATTATTTTGTCTCCCGAACTTTATTCAATATCTATCAAATAGGCAGGAGAAGAGAATACAGAAACATCAGAGTTTACTAATCCTTCCGTTTAGTGCTATGTGAAATCCAAGTGACAGGAACATCTAAAAATTGTAATAGTGATCGTGGAAAAGTACTCATCACTCTTTATGCTTGTTTTATTTTTCTCCTAGGCTACCAAACGTACCATGGTTACTGTGAATGTTCTACAGGATTCACAACCAAGTCTCCAAACCAAATTTCCTCCTTTCCACTTTCCTGCCTCATTCTCTAACCCTCTTGGGATGGTGTTTCATCCCCGAAGCCACTTTCTTTATGTTTATGGAAACCAGGTATGTTCCCAACAACCTTCCTCCGCTGGTGTATGAGGCCGAGTCTAGTACTTCCTCCCTGCTCAGTGATTGTGCATAAAGGAGAGAGCCACTCAGCTGATCCAGGAGGTAAAAGGAGGAAAAAAGACTGTGACTGTTGACCACTTATCAGGTGCTATGCTTAGTACCTACTGTCAGTTTTCACTTTTCTACTCCTTTCCTGAGCCATGGTTAACCAAAGCTTTCCTGAACTTGACCACTTATAAGACATTTCTTTGAAACTTTGGATAATTGAGATTTCTCCATGAACCTATAGAAAGTATGTGTATATCTGGCATTTCTAGCATTTACCATTGGCATTTCTTTATCTGATTTTGTCTGCCACTTTCTGGTTATGTTGTTCTTTCTGTTTTGAGTTTCGAGTTTTGAGACAATCTGGCTATGTAGCCCAGGCTAGCTCAGAACCTTCTGTCTTCACCTCCTCAGCACTGGGATTTCAGGGGCAAACTACCACATCCTTCACCACACCCTTCAGCTAAGGTTGTGGTGTTCTTCCTTCCGGTAGCATACTCCATCTGTGGGCCTCCCCATCAATCTATTCAGGATGGGTTTGAAAGCTTGGTAAAAGGCTTTTCAGTTCCAAGGGGCCATTTTTAACTCTGAAATGAAGAACACTGTTTAGATTTAAACAAAAGTGCTTACAAGAATTCAGGTTTCAACATTTTCCAATCCTGGGACTTCTGCTGATTTGGTGACTCAGAAGATATACTGTGTACTGATGAACCCTTGCAATGGCCTCTAGCAACCAATAATATATAACCCAGTGTGTGGAAAGCCAGTCAGAGCAACCTAAATTGATTCAAAACATTTGTGCAGTGGGGCCAAACAAAAATAGTTCAGTTATTAAACACCTTGTCCCTTTGTTTCTTCAAATTCAATTTTCTCACCCTTGTTGAAACACTTGATTGGTTCCTAATTGAACATGTGTCCCTTGGTTTGTAAATCAATTCTATACCTAAGTGAAGACTGCTTTTATTTTAGTCTTGTTATAATTCTTAAGAATCTCTATCCTCAGGCTGGGAAGGTGGCTCAGTGATAGAGCGCTTGCCTTGCATGCCTGAGGCCCTGGGTTTGATTCCTCAGCACCACAAAAGGAAAAAAGCCGGAAGTGGCGCTGTGGCTCAAGTGGTAGAGCACTAGCCTTGAGCTGAAGAGCTGAGGGACAGCGCCCAGGCCCAGAGTTCAGGCCCCACAACCGGACCCCCCCCCAAAAAAAAAAAACAAAACAGAATCTCTATCCTATGCAGAGAGATTTGTAAAGGTAGCACCTTTTTCTAGGTCTTCTTGAAACACTGTTTCAAACCTCCCTTTGCTTTTGAATTTTATTATTCTCCTCCTATTGGTGCCTTTCCTAATATCTGGCTCAATGCAATACAACTGAGAGGAAATCTTCCACAACAGAGATTTTCTCCCAAGACAAGAAATAATAGAGTGGACCACACACACCAACGGTCTGTGGAGTCCAGAGGATACCTGAGGCACTGGAACCTTTCTCTCCGGACTAAGCATGCTGATGGCCCCTTGCTTGGAAACCACTGAAATCAGAGGTGATGAGAGGCAGATTAGGGCTGCATATGAGGATCTCTAGTTTCCAAGAACAAGTAACAGATTGCTTAGAGATTCTGCCACTTCTGAAGCAACATGCTCAAGCAAGAGAGGCCACAGCCTCAGAAAATGTTTTGAGTTCCTAGAACCTCTAAAGCTGAGAGGTAAAAGTTTTTATGAAACCAGTCCAAAGTATTTATTTCAAACACTTTGAAGACTCAACAACAAATCACAAGAATACAAAAAAAAAAAAAAAAGAGTAAAACATGGTCCAATCCAAGGACAAAAAATCCTTTAGAAATTAACCCTAAAAAAATCCCTCCGAGATTAACCCTACAAAAGTGCAGACCTATTGGAAAATAATTCAAGATTATTTCATATAGATGCTCAATGACCTAACAGAGAACATACAGAACTTGAGAAAAAATCCAGAAAATGATACATGAACAACATGAATATATCAGCAAAGAAATTCTAAACTTTTTTTAAAAGAATCAAATGGAGCGCCTGCCTCCCCGAGCCCTGGGCGCTCAGCCCCCCAACTTCTCCTGGTGCTCCCGGGCCGGCTGGCGGGGATGGGGCTGCCGTCTCCCCCCACCCACTACCAGTTCCTGCTGGCGCACGCGTGCGGCACCCGGTGTCGCTGACGGAGCATGGCCACCCCCCAGCGTGGAGACTGGTTCCCCGAGCTCACCCAGCACTGCCTGCGCCTCCCCGACTTCCGTCCACGGACCCCCACCAGATGGACCGCTTCGTGCAGAAGTGGACCAGGCCAACGCGCGGCTGCGAGGCCGTGGGAGCGCACTGCGCCCTGGGCTTCGGTCGCACTGGCACCATGCTAGCCTGTTACCCAGTGAAGGACCTGGGCTTGGCTGCAGGAGATGTCATCACTGAGATTCGTCGCCTGCGACCTGGATCCAAAGAGACCTCCGAGCAAGAGAAAGCAGTCTTCCAGCGAACAAAATAAGGGGTCTTGAAATGAGGGGTCTCGGACGTCTTCTACTATCACCTCAGCCCCTTATTCTGTGTGGGACATAGGGCCAGAGAGGAAGAAAAGTGAAATATTAAGCCCTCCAGCTTGCATTGGCTCCCATTGGACTGAAGTAGGCAGGTCCCGAGCGAAAGAATGGCAGGGACCCCATGGAAGTGAAAAGAACTGTGCTGCTTCCTTGAATAAAGGATTTGTCCAGCTCACACTGGACAGCACTTTACAAAGCACCCTCACACATCAATTTAAGCTTCATGCAAGCTCTGTGATATGAGAATGGAAAAAAAAAAAAAAAACCATCTTTGGATGGGTTGGCTAAGGCCCAGACAGGTACCAAGATCATACTTCTAGAAAGGACTGTGACATACATCTTTAGCCTCTTAAAGATGCTGGAATTCTCTGCTCCTGTTCCCTGATTCTATTTGATATGGTTTGTGGGGAAATGGCC
The DNA here is from genome assembly GCF_024711535.1 of Dipodomys merriami. Lineage (NCBI taxonomy): Eukaryota > Metazoa > Chordata > Mammalia > Rodentia > Heteromyidae > Dipodomys > Dipodomys merriami. Next base: position 9,679,201 of record NW_027206069.1, read on the forward strand.
AGTGAAAAGAATGCAAGTCCCTGGCTGCCAAGCTTTCTTGAATCTCCAGATCTCTGCCACTTCCTGGCCAAGGGGACCTCTGTTAATGTCACCCTGGGTGGAGATCCACTTGCCCCACATGTGTCACCCTTATCCCTCTCACAACAGCGGAGGAAGCTTAGGTGTTTTGCTCGTAGATGAGGACTGTCTACACTTCTCCAGGGCTGCCTAGCTCACGTGGTTCTTCCATCCTACCATGCTGTCCTCGGCATCAGACCAAAAAGTGCTGGAGCTGAACGACTGGTTTTTCAGAGGGGTGAATATTCATTCATTAAAAAAAGACTGGTAGGGCTGTGAATCTTGGCCATGTTTCTTTACCACACTCTCAACTTCTTAAGAGGTGGTATGAATGGTGTAAGCTAGCCAAATGGCCTCTGTTAAGCCGACATGGGTCTGAACTGTTATTCTTTGCTGTAGCAGGCTATGCTGAATAAAGTAGAATTCATGAGAAAAAAGAATCAAATGGAAATTCTAGAGCTAAAATAACTAAAACTTTTCACTGGAAGAGTTGGTCAGCAGTTTTTATCAGACAGAGAAAAGTAAACTCAGAGACAGATCATTTGAAGTCACTGACTCAGAGGAACAAAGAAGAAAACAATGACAAAAGTAAAAAGATCTTAAGGCACTAAAGAGACACCATCAAGCACACCATCACATGCATTGAGAGTGCAAGAGGAACAAGAGAAAAATAGTAAAGAATAACACCCTTCCAAATGAGGACAGAAATATATAAACAAATTCAAAGAGATCAAAAACTTCAATCAAGACAAATGCAATGAAGACTCACAGTGGGACACATTACTGTCAAATGGACAAAACTCAAAGACAGATGGACAAAACTCAAAAACCCTTGAATGCTTCAAGAAATGTTTCCCACATGAAAACTCCCTGAGATTATTATTCAGCAAGAAGAGAGGAGAAAATAGGAAAGAGGAGGCAACTAAGAAAGGAGGGGAATGTGAGGGAAGAGACAGGTAGAAGAGAGGGGAGAGAAAGGGAAGGAAGGAATAGCTCAAGTGGTAGAGCACCAACTGTGAATGAAAAAAAAGACTGAGCAAGGGTGTGGGGCCTGAGTCCAAGTCCCAGGACCTGCACGCACAAGAAAGTATTAATTAGCATGCTAATAAAAGAAAATGGAATGACACAAAATGTTCCATTAAGGCCATAAAAGGTAGGAAAAGAATGGGAGATGAAATAGGAAAAGAAGCAATAAATGTCGGGCGCCAGTAGCTCACATCTGTAATCCTAGCTACTCAGGAGGCTGAGATCTGAAAATAGTGGTTCAAAACCAGCCTGGGCAAGAAAGTCCATGAGATTCTTATCTCCAATAAACCACTAGAAAAAGCCAGAAGTGGTGCTGTGGCTCAAGTGGTAGAGCACTAGCCTTGAGCTGAAGAGCTGAGGGGCAGTGCCCAGTCCCAGAGTTCAAGTCCCACTACCAAAAAAAAAAAAAAAGGCAACAAATATAAAATGAATATGGTAGATAAGAATTCTACCAGATCTATTGATGTCACTGTGAACATTCATCATCTGAATGCACCAATCCAAAGATATAGTTCATCAGAGTCGGTCTGAAAACAAGACCCAATTATATGCTGTACAGAAGAAACCCACTTTAAATATAAACACCCATCCAGATGAATAGTAAACAGATGAAGAGGGACACCATGTTAACATCACTCAACAAGTAAGTAGGAGTAGCTTTATTAATTTCAGCAGAATAGACTTCAGACCAAGAGATAAAGAGCATTGTGTTGATAAAGAGGTTGGTTCTCCAAGAAGATATCATTGTATTTATCATGATTTTCCATAACTACAGAAGACCAAAAACACTGAGGCAAAAACTGAGGGCATTGCAAAGACTCAGTGACACCAGCACATTTGGTGACTTTACCACCCCATTAGAAATTGGCAGATACAGCAGATCAAAAACCAGAAAAGGTATACCAAACTTAATGCATCATAATCAACCCAATATAATGGACATCGATGGACACTTTCATCCACCAACAGAAGAATACAAATCCTTCTGAAACTTGCAGGGAACACTCATTGAGATATTACCCACATTCTTGGCCATAAAACATACTTCAGTAAATTTAAAACAATAGAAATCATGGGGCTGGGAAGGTGGCTTAGTAGTAGAGCACATGCCTTGCATGCCAGAGGCTCTGGGTTCAATTCCTCAGCACCACATAAGCAAAAAGAAAAAAGCCGGAAGTGGCGCTGTGGCTCAAGTGGTAGAGCGCTAGCCTTGAGCTGATGTTCTTCTATACATTTGCTGTGCATAGTGTGCACCCCCTATTCTCTGCCATAACCACTATCACAGACTCTAGGATGGAGATGGAAGGTAGATCTTAGAGGTAAGAGGCCTGTACATGTGTGCACATTTGTGATAGGTATAAGAAAAATCACACCACAGGACTGACCCCCTTTGATGTAGGAAGAAAGGTAATTGCTGACTGTTTACCTCAACTCTTCAGTGAGGTGCTATCTCTTTATTCCCTTAGGTCTGGATTTCAATGGATGGTGGCAACACGTTTGAACTAATCTGTGCATTTTACCGTAGCGTCATAAAGAACACTTACCATAGCTTTTATACTTCAGATATTGTTTTGGTTTCCATAAATAGAAGGATTTACTTGACAAAGGCAGGTAAGAAATTTACTTTTATTGTTGAAAGCACCCCAAGTGGACCAGGAATCAAAGGTATATGAAAAGGAAATGCCTTTCTAATCATCCAGGCCTAAGGTCTCCATCTATTAAGGGTGATAGATTTGTAGGATCTACAGAAAGTGGATTCTACAAACATCCATAAAGAAGAGAAGCTCTGGATCCACATGTTCTGTTCTCATTCACAGCATCAATGCTGTGTTACTGATCCAACACCAATAATAATAGATACCACTCAGCAAGCTACAGTTGTCCTCAGCATAATACAATGGCTTCTTCTTTAGTATCACAACCACTTTGCTGAAGCCTATGCAACAATATATTAAGCGGGTACACAGAACTATGGGATAAAGTTGTGTGATGGATCATTTGTTCTCCATCATCTTGACTTGGCAATCTAGTGATTTCATCCATGTAGTAGGAATAGCTCTTCTTTGTTCACACAATGAAAATAATGGTTAACCTCACTGACCATTGCCCACTCCCTTTCTTTTATCCTTTTCTTTTTTAATTTTTTTTTTTTTTTAGTTTTTCTCTTTCTTTAATGGTACTAGGGATTGAACTAAGCCTCACATTTGCAAAGCAGGTGCACTGTCACTTCAATCATGCCACCAGTTGAATTCCACTCAATTGAATTTCTCTAGCTTGGAATAAGAAAAGGACATGGAAGCCGGGCGCTGGTGGCTCACGCCTGTAATCCTATCTACTCAGGAGGCTGAGATCTGAGGATCACGGTTCAAAGCCAGCCCGGGCAGGAAAGACTGTGAGACTCCTATCTCCAATAATCACCAGAAAACCGGAAGTGGCGCTGTAGCTCAAGTGGTAGAGCGCTCGCCTTGAGCTGAAGAGCTGAGGGACAGCGCCCAGGCCCAGAGTTCAAGCCCCATGACTGACAAAAAAAAAAAGAAAGAAAGAAAAGGACATGGAAGCCGGGCGCTGGTGGCTCACGCCTGTAATTCTCAGGAGGCTGAGATCTGAGGATCGCAGTTCAAAGCCACCCGGGCAGGAAACTCCTATCTCCAATAAACCACCAGAAAACCGGAAGTGGCGCTGTAGCTCAAGTGGTAGTGCACTTGCCTTGAGCTGAAGAGTTGAGGGACAGTGCCAAGGCCCAGAGTTCAAGCCCCACGACCTACAAAAAAAAAAAAAAAAGAAAGAAAGAAAGAAAAGAAAAGGACATGGTTATTAATTTTGTGTCTAGCTAAATCTGCAACATTATTTTAGAGTTCTATTGAGGTTTTTTTTTTTTAATTCTGGTTGAATTTATTTAAGTATTTTCAGTAAAGGACTGGGAAGGTGGCTCAGTGGTACAGTGCTTGCCTTGCATGCATGAAGTCCTGGGTTCAATTCCTCAGTACCACATAAGCAGAAAAAGCCAGAAGTGGCGCTATGGCTCAAGTGGTAGAGCGCTAGCCTTGAGCTGAAGAGCTGAGGGACAGCGCCCAGGCCCAGAGTTCAGACCCCACAAATGGCAAAAAAAAAAAAAAAAAAAAAAAAGTATTTTCAGTAAAATATAAAAGAAATGCTTTGATCTATGTTGGAATATGCCTTGTTCTATTTTCAGAAGATCTTTTAGCATGAAAGAATGTTGGATTTTATCCAGGGTTTTTTCTGTACCTGTTGAGATGATAATGTTTTTTTGTCCTTGATTCTGATTATGTATCATACTAAGTTTCTTGATATATGCATGTAGGCCCACCCTGGAAACCTTGGAATGAACCTAATTTGGACATGTGTACCGGTACTGGGGCTTGAACGTGGGTCTTAAGCACTGTCTCTGAGCTTTATTGCTCAAGGCTGGTGCTCTACCACTTATGCCACAACTTTACTTCCAGTTTTTTTGGTGGTTAATTGGAGATAAGAGACTCACAGATTTCCCTGCCTGGGCTGACTTTGAACTGTAATTTTCAGATCTTAGCCTTTTGAGTAGCTAGGATTATAGTCATGAGCCACTGGCACCTAGCATACCTTTTTTAATGTTTTGCTGAATTTTCTTCTTTTTGGGGGGGGGGGTCTGGTCGTGGGACCTGAACTCTGGACCTGGGCGCTGTCCCTCAGCTCTTTAGCTCAAGGCTAGCATTCTACCACTTGAGCCACAGCTCCACTTCCGGCTTTTTTCTTTTTGCTTATGTGGTGCTGAGGAATCGAACCCAGGGTCTCAGGCATGCAAGGCAAGAGCTCTACCACTGAGCCACCTTCCCAGCCCATGTTTTGCTGAATTTTCAAGGTGTGTGTGTGTGTGTGTGTGTGTGTGTGTGTGTGTGTGTGTGTGTGTGTGTGTGTGTGTGTGTGTGTGTGTGTGTGTGTGTGTGTGTGTGTGTGTGTGTGTGTGTGTGTGTGTGTGTGTGTGTGTGTGTGTGTGTGTGTGTGTGCTGCATACATACCCATACTAATCATTTGGGTTTGAACTCATTGCCTAGGCACTGTCCCTGAGCTTTTATGCTCAAGGCTAGTAGTGTTCTGCCACTTGAGCTACAGATTCTCTTCTGGTCTTTTGCTGGTTAATTGGAGATGAGTCTCATAGATTCTTGATCCTCAGATCTCAGCCTCCTAAATAGCTAGGATTACAGGCATGGGCCAACAGCACCTAGCAAATTTGCAAGTATTTTATTGAGAACTTTTGCCTCTACATTCATCAAGGAAATTTTTTTGTTGTATCCCTAGTAGGCTTTGGAATAGAGGTAATACTAGCATCACAGAATTGAATATGGTAACATCCATTCCTTTCCTTTTTATTTTATGGAATAGCTTGAAGAAAATTGGTAGATAGAAGTAAGCAGTAAATCGGGCTGGGAAGGTGGCTCAGTGGTAGAGTGCTTGCCTTGCATGCCTGAGGCCCTGGGTTTGATTCCTCAGTACCACATAAGCAAAAAGAAAAAAGCCGGAAGTGGCGCTGTGGCTCAAGTGGTAGAGCGCTGGCCTTGAGCTGAAGAGCTGAGGGACAGCGCCCAGGCCCAGAGTTCAGGCCCCACAACCGGACCCAAAAAAATAATAATAATAAATTAATAAAAGAAGTAAGCAGTAAATCAATGTGGACCTGAGCTTTTCTTTTTTGGAAAATTATTAGTTTACATCCTCATTGTTCTATTTTGACAGTCAAACGCATCTAAAAATTTATCTATGTCCCCAATTTTCTTGTTTATAAGAATGCAACTTTTTCAAAATATTTCTTAATGATCCTCTGGATTTCATCAGCATTTGATGTGATATACCCTTTTTCAACTCCAATTTTTTTTATTTTGTTTTTGTTTTTTTGCCAGTCATAGGGCTTGAACTCAGGGCCTGGGCACTGTCCTTGAGTTTCTTTTGCTCAAAGCTAGCACTCTACCACTTGAGCCACAACATCACTTCTGGCTTTTTCTGTGTATGTGGTGTTGAGGAATTGGACCAACGTCTTTATGCATGCTAGGCAAGCACTCTACCATTAAGCCACATTCCCAGGCCTTCTACTATTATTTTATTGAATGTTATCCATGCCTTTAACTTGTACCTCTTCCTCCTCCTCCTCCTCTTCCTCTCTTCCTCTTCCTTCTTCTTATTCTTCCTCTTCCTCCTTCTTCTTCCTCCTTCTCCTCTTCCTCCTCCTCTTCTTCTCCCTCTTCTTCCTTCTTCCTCTTCTTCCTCCTCTTCCTCCTCTTCTTCCCCCCTCCTCTTGTTCTTCCTCTTTCTCCTCCTCTTCTTCTTTTCCTATGATTCATAGATTTGGTCTGTTAGTGTTGTTGTCCCAGGGATCTTGTGTGTTTCACTCTAATTTGCTTAATATTTTTTGTCTTTGTCTGCTTTTTCTAATTACTATATCTGCAGTCTCTGATAGTCTAATTTCAACTTGTTTTATTACATTAGCAAGGCTTTCAAATTAGTTTTTACTTGAGTTACTGAACTGTTTATTTCCAAGGTGTCAATTTGATTTTTTTTTTCAAGATTTCTCTATCTTTATTGAACTTCTCTCTGATATCCTGCATTGTCTCCCTTATTTCAATCAGATACATGTTTGGATTTTCTTCAAAATCACTCATCTGTTTATTTGTTTATACATGTCCTCTTTACCGTGATGATCGTGTTTATCATTGTTTTTTGCATTCCTTATTTGAGATTTTACTCACACACTAACATTCAAGTCCTTTATTGTGAAATTGTTGACTTTTCTGGAGATATGTTGCCTCGTTTTTTTCGTATTAGTTGTGTCTATGTTGGGATTTGTGTACCTGAAGCCAGGTTTTTGGTTGGAGGTTTTAATATCACATCCTTTCATTTGAAATAGAACACTTAGGTAGTTCTGGGTAGTGGCCAGGTTGTGGTATATTTTCTCAGCACTGGACCAGAGAAGTGGCCCAGGAGTTAAACATTTGCCACAGAGTTTGTGACACTGGGCTCAGCCCCTTACTCCACTAAGGGAAAAGAACTGTTGTAGCTGTTCTCTAGAATGGTACCATTCAGGGCTGGGAAGTTGGCTCAGTGGTAGAGCACTTGCCTTGCATGCCTGAGGCCCTGGGTTCGATTCCTCAGCACCACATAAGCAAAAAGAAAAGAGCCGGAAGTGGCGCTGTGGCTCAAGTGGTAGAGTGCTAGCCTTGAGCTGAAGAGCTGAGGGACAGCGCTCAAGCCCAGAGTTCAGGCCTCATGACCGGACCCAAAAAAAAAAAAAATAGAATGGTACTATTCAGTGCCAGATCACAGACTGCTGTGCTGTGCCAAGATTTCCTAGATACAGCTGTGATTGGTGGCAGAGCTAGGCTGATCCTCTGTCCTTTGTCTTGTGAAGTTTTCTTTTTTTTTTTTTTTTTGTTGGTTGTAGTTCTTGAACTCTAGGCCTGGGCACTGTCCCTCAGCTCTTCAGCTCAAGGCTAGTACTCTACCACTTGAGCATCAGCCCCACATCCAGCTTTTTCTGCTTATGTGGTGCTAAGGAATCACCCAGGGCCTCATGCATGCAAGGCAAGCACTCTACCACTGAGCCACCTTCCCAGCCCCTTGTGAGGTTTTCTTTGATGTATGTTTGGTATAGTCTTGTGTGTTTCTGCTAAAGGGCCAGCCTGACTGGACGAGAGATCTCTACTGCACAGAGATTCTTGTTGTTGTTGTTATTGTTGTTTTGTTGATTGTGGGCTTTGAACTCTGGGCCTGAGCACTGTCCTTCAGCTCCTCAGCTCAAGGGTAGCACTCTACCACTTGAGCCACAGAGCCACATCTGGCTTTTTCTGTTTATATGGTGCTGAGGAGTTGAACCCTGAGTCTCATGTATGCGAGTCGAGCACTCTACCACTGAGCCACCTTCCCAGCCCCTGCTCATGGATTCTTTAACCAGGTTCTACTTGTGCCATGTTGTTGGTGAATTTGTACCTACTGTCACCTGCCAGCAAGCCTGTGAATATAGGAGAAATCAAGTCAATGTGGCATCCCTGATGTCTTTGGCAGTTCTGCAGGACATTTGATGTAGAATAACCATTCAGTAAGCTGTGTCATTAGAGTAATTTCACTCAGCTGCTGTCTTATTTGTGAATCTCAGGGCTGCCAACATTATTAGATTAATTGTATCAATTTAGTCTCGTACTTACAGTGTGAACAAGTTCTAGTTTCTCACCCTTCTTGTCAATACTTAATATTGTTACTTTATTTGATATAAGCCATTTTGGTGAGTATATAATGGTATTTCATTTAAAGTTTTATTAGCAGCCAGACGCTTTTGGTTCACACCTGTAATACAAGTACAGGAGGCTGAGATCAAGGATCACAGTTCAAAGCCAGCCTGAGCAGAAAAGGCCATGAAACTCGTTTTTGGGTTTTTGTTTGTTTTTTGGTTTTTAGTTGGTCATAGGGCCTGAATTCAGGGCATGGGTGCTATCCCTGTGCTTTATGCACTTAAGGTTAGTGTTCTACGACTTTGAGACACAGTGCCACTTCTGAGTTGTTGTTGTTGTTGTTTTCTGGTAGTTCACTGGAGATCAGAGTCTCTCAGACTTTGAGCTGTGATCCTCAGATAGAGCCTCCTGAGTAGCTAGGATTACAGGCCTGAGCCACCAGTACCTGGCTTGCCATGAGACTCTTATTTCCAATCAACCACCCGAAAACTGGAAGTGGAGCTGTGGCTCAAAGTGATAGAGTGCTAGCAATGAGCAAAAGAGCTCAGGGACAGGCCCTGAGTTCAAGCCCCACAACTAACAAAAAAAAAGGTTTTATTTGCAAGAGTTATTAGAGTTGAACACATTGTCATAGGTTGTTTTTGTTTTGTTTTTGCCAGTACTCAGAGCCTGTACTTGCTCAACTGACACTCCACCCCTTGAGCCAATGCTTTCTGCTAGTTGTTTTGGAAGTGGAATTTTATGGACTTTTCTAGTTGCGTTTGCTTTGAACCAAGATCCTCCAGCTCTCAGACTCCTGAGAAGTTAGAATTACAGATGTGAACCACAGGCACTTAAAATCAATCAATCTGTTTTTGTCTCTGTCTGTCTCTGTCTCTGTCTCTGTCTGTCTGTCTGTCTGTCTGTCTGTCTGTCTGTCTGTCTGTCTGTCTCTCTCTCTCTCTCTCTCTCTCTCTCTCTCTCTCTCTCTCTCTTTCCTTGCTAGTATCAGTATTTGAACTTAAGGTCTCTAGCTTACTCAGCTTGCTTGCACAAGTTCCACTCTACTAGCTGAGCTATGTCTCCAGCCCTATTGGTTATTTTTATATTCCTTTGTGGTGAATTGCCTTTAGATCTTCTTAACCAAATTGTGGTTGGATTGACTTTTCTTATTGATTTCTTTGAGTTTTTAATATATTATGGGTACAAGTTCTTGGTTAGAAATATCATTTAGGGGCTGGGAAGGTGGCTCAGTGGTAGAGTGCTTGCCTCACATGCATGAGTCCCTGGGTTCGATTCCTCAGCACCACATAAGCAAAAAGAAAAAAGCCGGAAGTGGCGCTGTGGCTCAAGTGGTAGAGCGCTAGCCTTGAGCTGAAGAGCTGAGGGACAGCGCCCAGGCCCAGAGTTCAGGCCCCATGACCGGACCCAAAAAAAATAAAAAAAAGAAATATCATTTAGGGGCTGGGAAGGTGGCTCAGTGGTAGAGTGCTTGCCTTGCATGCATAAGGCCCTGGGTTCGATTCCTCAGTACCACATAGCAGAAAAAGCTGGAAGTGGCTCTGTGGCAGAGCACTAACCTTGAGCTGAAGAACTCAGGGACAGTACCCAGGCCCAGAGTTCAGGCTCCACAACCGGAAAAAATATATATATATACATATATATGTATATATATATATATATATATATATATATATATATATGATTTAAAAATACCTTCTAGGGGCTGAGAAAGTGGCTCAGTGGTAGAGTGCTTGCCTTGCATGCATGAGACCCTGGGTTTGATTCCTCAGCACCACATAAGCAGGAAAAGCCGGAAGGGGGGCTGTGGCTCAAGTGGTAGAGTGCTACCCTTGAGCTGAAGAGCTGAGGGACAGTGCCAAGGCCCAGAGTTCAGGCCTATGACTGACAAATAATAATAATAAATAAAAATAAAAATATCTTCTAATCAGAAGCTTACCTTTTAGTCTCTTCATAATATTATTTGAACAAAAAGATATTAATTTTTAGTTTAATTTTTATTTCTGTTACAGAGGTAATATACAAAGGTGTTACAGTTACGTAAGTCAGGTAAAGGGTATATTTCTTTTTGGATAATGTCACCCTTTCCCTTACTCTCTCCTAGTAAAAAGATACTAATTTCTAAAAGTTCAACTTAATCCTCTTTTATGATTAGTTGTTCCCTCCCTCCCTCCCTCCTTTCCTCCCTTCTTTCCTTCCTTCCTTCCTTCCTCCCTCCTTCCCTCCCTTTCTTTCTTTCTCTTTCTTTCTTTCTTTCTTTCTTTCTTTCTTTCTTTCTTTCTTTCTTTCTTTCTTTCTTTCTTTCTTTCTTTCTTCCTTTCTCTTCTTCTCTTTCTTTCTCTTCTTTCTTTCTTTCTTTTTTTCTTTCTTTCTTTTTCTTTCTTTCTTTCTTCACTTATGATGCTTGAACTCAAGGCCTAGGCATTATCCCTGAGCTTTTCTGCTCAAGCCTAGCATTCTGCCATGTTGAGCCACAGAGCACTTCTGGGTTTTGCTAGTAGCTTATTGGAGATAAGAATTTCATGTACACAATGGAATTCTTGTCTCTATCAGAAAGAATGACATTGCCCTGTTTGTTAGGAAATGGAAAGACTTGGAAAAAATTATATTAAGTGAAGTAAGCCAGGCCCAAAGAAACATAAGTCCCATGGTTTCTCTTATTTGCAATAACTAGTTTATGTCTGAGACAAGCAGATAAGGTCAGATAAGTTGATGTTAGGTGAAATGAACCCCAAGATAAGTATTCAAACGTTTTTGCTTTCATGCAATTGCTTCTAACATATTTATAAGATGATTTCTTTGTTACTTTGTATGTCCCTCCCCCACGGTATAACCCCTGCTTTCACTGTATTTGATGTTGGTATAATTTGTGGAGGGGAAGGGAAAAAACAAATTGTTTAAATAGGGATACAGGTGGACCCATTGCAACAATGAGATGTACAAATTGTTATGTCAAAAAGCAGGAGGTGGGGGGGGGGGAAATGGGAAGGGATGGGAAGGGGAAACAAAGGAGGGGGCAACAATGCTTGATAAGAAATGTACTCATTATCTTGCCCATGTAATTGTAACCCCTCTGTATGGTATTTTCACAATTGAAAAAAAAAAGAATTTCATGGACTTTCCTGCCCAGGGTGGCTTTGAACTGTGATCCTCAGCTCTCAACCTCCTGAGTAGCTAGGATTACAGGTGTGAGCTACCACTACCGCCCAGTGGTTCTTTCTTTGTATATCTTGCTCAAGAATTCTTTGCCTAGGTTCATTATGAATATATTTTGTTTTATTCCAACAGACTGGTTGTTTTAGATTTCCTCTATAAGTCTATGCAAAACTTCTGATTTTGTGTATGTTGGGATGTAAAATTTATTCCCCAGACACACACATATTTCGCAATATCTCTGGTTTCAGTGTCTTATTATCACCTATGATCATCTCAGTGAGTACAGAAAATATTTGCTAAAATTCAGTATTTAATTAAAATGATCATTTTTTTCAAATGCACCAGCTGAATTGATAGTGTATTTTTTCTTTCCTGCTTCCCTTTAGTATAAGTGAAGAAATTGTTACAGGGAGTGATATGAAATGTTGTCTAGGGGATGGGGGTTTAGCCCAGCGGAAGGGCGCCCGCCCGGTGCCCGCAGGCCCTGGGTTCGGTCCTCAGCCCTGGAAGAAAAAAAAAAAAAAAAAGCTATGAAATTTTGTCTAGTTGTACTGTGTCAGTATCAAGAGACTTCTGTTTATTTCCTAATAGGACTACAAGTATTCACTAGAATTGGAATCATTGATGACCCAATTTTCACATTATACTATGATCACTTGGGATTCATACATAAACTAACTCCAGATCACTTTGACGCTGGTGCAGAAGTTGGAGCCTTGGGAAGTTCTACAAGTATTTTTGGAGAGGTCAGTGACATGATACATTGAAACAGTTTGCCTTAAGAATAAATTCCACAGAGAATAATGGGAAGGCAGGAAGGTATTTTCCTAGCATCAAAGTGTCATTAATACTCTTTGCTCTATTAAATCTTGAGGGAAAACTCTGTCTACAAATATTCCAAAAGTGCTTCAAATCTACCCAGGATCTCTTCATGCAAATATCTTCACAGAAAACCCCTGTTTTCACTGTATTTGATTCTGGTGCCCTGCATCTAGTATATACATTTTCCTCATTTGGAGAGGGGAAGGGAAATAACAAAATGCTGAAACAAGGATACAGGTTGATCCATTGTAACAATGAGATGTCCAAGACACTATACTGAAAGTGAGCTTTACAACTTGAGGGGGGAGGGAGGAATTGGAGAGGTAGGGAGGGAAGGGATAGTAGGGGAAAAACAAAGGAGTGGGTAACAATGCTCGATAGGAAATGTACTCATTACCTTACTCATGTAACTGTAACCCCTCTGTACAGAATCTTTACAATAATTTTTTTAATCTTCACAGCAGAACAACATCAGATCCTCTAAATTATATCCCTTGTTATTGGGGTTGATTCTCTACTTCCTAAGGTTGACCTTGAGGAAACATGAATTTTGGCTCACTTTTCTTCTTTCATGTTAACTCTGCCCTCTAGTTTCTTTGATCCTAATATAAGACAGAGTTTTTAATGTTCTGCATAAATGACACTAGATACAGACTCTTAGAATAAAGATAATGTGCACGATAATGTGTAATAGGCTACTTGTGAGGTTATATAGGTCTATGCACTTGACATTGGCCATGCAGTCATGAAAATGAAGTCATCAGTATATCAGCAAGGAAGCAAACGTGTGTGTGTGTGTGTGTGTGTGTGTGTGTGTGTGTGTGTGTGTGTGTGTATTTGTGTGGCTCAGGGCCTGGGGGCTGTCTCTGAGCTTTTCACTCAAGGTTAGCATCTAGTAAAGACTTCCCATTCCACTTACCAGGGTAGGTTCCAGTGGAGAGAATGATATTTTAGTATCTCCTGTCTGAGAAATGCAGACACAGCAAGGCTGGAGAACCCTTACATGAGAGTGGGGTGCTATAACACCTGTGTATGCATCTTGTGGAAGCACCAATATCTGAGCTATGGATTCTGCAAATATACAAAGTGGATGCTGTGAACAGTAGAGTGGACCTAACCAAAACAGGAGTTACCTCAGTGGTTCACTAACATTGTAGTTTTGCCGCAAGTGGCCTAACTTCCTTCCATTAAAATGGGCTGGGAATGTGGCTTAGTGGTAGAGTGCTTACCTCGCATGCATGAAGCCCTGGGTTCAATTCCTCAGTACCACATACACAGAAAAAGCTGGACGTGGCATTGTGGCTCAAGTGGTAGAGTGCTAGCCTTGAACAAATGAGGCTCAAGGACAGTGCCTAGGCCCTGGCCAAAAAGAAAAGCCTGTAGGGGTTTTAATACTCAGGTTGAGTTTGAGGAACTTATACACCACAGCATCACCACTCATTCTCCACGAATGCTGCTGTGCATCCTCTTGTGGCAGGGAGAAGCACTAGCTCTTAATATGTACGAGTCACTGTTATTTTGGTTATTTATTTATTTATTTTTATGTTTGTCAGTTATGGGGCTTGAACTCAAGGCCTGGGTGTTGTCCTGAGCTCTTTTGCTCAAGGTGGAGCTCTACCACTGAGCCACAGCGCCACTTCAGGTTTCCAGGTGGTTAATTGACAGTAAAAGTCTTAGGGACTTACCAGCCTGAGCTGTGTTTGAACAGCAATCCTCAGAACTCAGCCTCCTGAGTAGCTAGGATTACAAGCATGAGCTACCAGCACCCAGCTAAAACTCTCTTTTCTTTCTTTTTTTTTTTTTTTTTTGTCCGTTATGGGGCTTGAACTCTGGGCCTGGGCACTGTCCTTACACTTTTCAGCTCAAGGTGAGAGCTCTACCGCTTAAGCCCACAGCACCACTTCCAGTTTTCTAGTAGTTTGTTGGAGATAAGAATCTCACAGACTTTCCTACCTGGGCTGGCTTTGCCCTGGGATCCTCAGATCTCAGCCTCCTGAGTAGCTAGGATTATAGGCGTGAGCCACTGTTGCCCGCCTAAAACTCTTTATTTTTATAACAACTGTTTATCTTCATTTTACTTATGAGGAAATGACACAAGGAGGACAAATAATTGACCAAAAAATATGCAAGTGGTTCTTTATTGGAGTTGGGAACAATGGCAACTGGATCGAGGGCCTGTCCTTCTAGCCACATGTTCTTCTTCCCCATATGTCCCCTTTCTTAGGAAGTTCCCAAAATTAAAAATAAATAAAAATAATTCAAAAATGTGAAAAAATGCTTAATAGACAAGAGAATTGATCTTGGAGGCACTGCGCATGACACCAGTCATTCCTTTGTCACCTAGCAGCAATGTCAATGCCAATATCCCCATTGGGATGAGTACATACTTCTCACCTCTAAAAGTTCCCAAATCTGTACAGGGCTAGGATTGGGCTGGGAAGGTGGCTCAGTGGTAGAGCGCTTGCCTTGCATGCCTAAGGCCCTGGGTTCGATTCCTCAGCACCACATAAGAAAAAAGCCGGAAGTGGCGCTGTGGCTCAAGTGGTAGAATGCTAGCCTTGAGCTGAAGAGCTGAGGGACAGCGCCCAAGCCCAGAGTTCAGGCCCCAGGACAGGACCAAAAAAAAAAAAAGAAAAGAAGGTTGCAAGGGCAACTCTGTGAATTAGAAGAAATAAGAATGGACGCACCAGCCGGGCGCTGTAATCCTAGCTACTCAGGAGGCTGAGATCTGAGGATCGCGGTTCAAAGCCAGCCCGGGCAGGAGAGACCGTGAGACTCCTATCTCCAATAAACCACCAGAAAACCGGAAGTGGCGCTGTAGCTCAAGTGGTAGAGTGCTCGCCTTGAGCTGAAGAGCTGAGGGACAGCGCTCAGGCCCAGAGTTCAAGCCCCACGACCGACAAAAAAAAAAAAGAATGGACGCACCATGCGAAAGTCATTGTCAAGAGACTTAGGATTGACAAGTCCTTTTGTAAATGAAACTGAATAAGAACCCAGTTGTTGTTATTGTTGTTGTTGTTCTTCTTCTGCTGCTTCTTCTGCTTCTGCTTCTTCTGTTTCTTCTGCTTCTTCTGCTTCTTTTGTTGGTCATGGGGCCTGAACTCTGGACCTGGGTGCTGTCCCTCAGCTCTTCAGCTCAAAGCTAGCACTCTACCACTTGAGCCACAGCTCCACTTCTGCCTTTTTTTTCTGCTTATGTGGTGCTGAAGAATCGAACCCAGGGCCTTATGCATGCAAGGCAAGCACTCTTCCACTGAACCACCTTCCCAACCCACAAGAACCCAGATCTAAAACTGACTCCAGACACATCTCTGCAGACATTCCCATTACAGCCTTCTACAAAGGGCACAAGAATCTTAAACTGAGTCTTTGCCATCTTTTTTCATTAACAGAAAAACACATGCATACCCTTGCATGCATGTGGATAGATATAGATATGGATATACTTTCCTGCCCAGGCTGGGTTTGAACCATCTGTGGTACTCAGATCTCAGCCTCCTGAGTAACCAGGATTACAAGCATGAGCCATGGGTGCCCAGCACACATGGATATTCAAAGACATCACATCTGTGTATCACTCCAGAGGATAAGTGAAACAATATTGAAAAGAACTGGAAACAAATCTGTGTTTAACCTGTATCCTAAAGGAAGCATAATATATTTTAAATACAATCTTTTCTTCAATTCCAGGCTCCTGATTTGGGCTTTGAGACTGCACTTGCTCCACAGTATATCTCCCTTAATGAGATGGCATTTTTTGCATACGTACCTCTGAACGAACCTGTGAGCACTGTCCGTTCAAGGATATTTAGAAATTTTCACTTTGGAAAACTGATACATTCTGGGTAAAGAATAATATACTTACTTAGATTGACTGCTGATATTTAGATTCTAATTTGGGGCGGGGGGGGGCAGGGGAGCCTTGGACTCAGGGTCTGGAGGCTATCCCTGAGTTTTTCACTCAAGCCTAGTACTCTCCTACTCTAGCCACAGCTTCAGTTCTGGCTTTTTGGTGGTTAATTGGAGATCAGAGTCTCATAGACTTTCCTGCCCTGGCTAGATTGAAACCATGATATCCAGATCTCAGTCTCCTAAGTAGCTATAATTATAGGTGTACCTGGCTGAAAATGTCTTGTTTTATTCCCTCAGATTCTCATAATGTTAGAATTTTATGTTTTATATGTTAGTATCTAAGTATTATTATTTTATAGGAACCATAGTCTTGGTGAATACACACACACACACATTTGGCTCTTTGTCAACTGCCATCTTAATGTTTCAATCATTTTTATTTTTTTATTATAATCAAAGTGACTATCATGCTTTTTCAAATCTGTTGTGAGCCAGCAGAGTTTTTGTTTTGTGACCATGTTTATTGTATGTATTCTGCATAGTTACATTGTACTGAAATACTAACTTGTTTTATAAAGAAAATATTATTGAATACTATTTTTTTTTTTTGCCAGTCTTGGGGCTTGAAGTCAGGGCCTGAGCACTGTCCCTAAACTTCTTTTGCTCAAGGCTAGCACTCTACCACATGAGCCACAGTACCACTTCTGGCTTTATGTGGTACTGAGGAATCAAACCCAGGGCTTCATGCATGCTAGGCAAGCACTGTACCACTAAGCCACATTACCAGCCCTTGAGTACCTTTTTGCTAGCCTGATTGCTTGATATTTTTTTTGTTTTATTTTTGTTTTGCTTTGTGCTGATCCTGGGGCTTGAACTCGGGGCCTGGGTACTGTCCCTGAGCTTTTTCCTCAAGGCTAATGTGCTACCATTTGAGCCACAGCTCCTGTTTCTGTATAATATTGTTTTTTTTTTTGTCATGGGGCTTGAACTTGGCCTGGGCCCTGCTAGTGCTGAACCACTTGAGCCATAGTGCCACTTCCAGTTTTCTGAGGGTTTTTTTTTTTTAAGATAAGAGTCTCCTGCCCAGGCTGGCTTTGAACCACAATCCTCAGATCACAGCCTCCTGAATAGCTAGGATTAAAGGCATGTTCCACCAGTGCCCAGCCATATAATATTCTTAAAAAAAAAAATAAAAAAAGAAAGTTTAGGGGCTGGGAAGGTAGCTCAGTGGTAGAGCTCTTGCCTTGCATGCATGAGGCCCTGGGTTCGATTCCTCAGCACCACATAAGCAAAAAAAGAAAAAAGCCAGAAGTGGTGCTGTGGCTCAAGTGGTAGAACACTAGCCTTGAGCTGAAGAGCTGAGGGACAGCGCCCAGGCCCAGAGTTTAGGCCCCATGACCGGCCCCCAAAAAAGAAAAAGAAAGAAAGAAAGAAAGAAAGAAAGAAAGAAAGAAAGAAAGAAAGAAAGAAAGAAAGAAAGAAAGAAAGAAAGAAAGAAAGGAAGGAAGGAAGGAAGGAAGGAAGGAAGGAAGGAAGGAAGGAAGGAAGGAAGTTTAAACTTTATCTGGGTGGTGGTGGCTCATGACTGTAATCCTAACTACAAAAGAGACTAAAGATCAAGGATTGAAGCCAGCTGCAGTAGGAATATCTGTGAGACTCTTATCTGCAGTTAACTACCACATAGTGGGAAGTAGAGCTGTGGTTCAAGGAGTAGAGCACCAGCCTAGAAGGAAAAAGCTGAATGTGAGGGTAAGGCCCTGAGTTCCAACCCCAAACTTAAAGTTTAAATTTAAAAAAAAAACTCTGGCCTTTATTACATGGTCACAAATAAAGCTGCAGTTAAGAGGGATGAGTGGGAAAACTAGCTTTCAGCATCTTCAGATAGAAAACATTAGACTAAGATTTGTTTTGTTTTGTGTGTTTCTCATCAAAATGTCTTATTAGGGGTTGGAGGCATAGCTTAGGTGGTAGAGTGCCAGCCAGTGACCAAAAGTGTCAGATAGTGAGTTCAAATCCCAATCTTGAACCAAACAAAAAAGTTGTCTTATTAATGCTTTGTTGGCTCACTGGTAAAACACTTGTTTTTCCATTTCTTAGGGCCCAGATACAAGCCAAAGCACTACAAAAAAAAAAAAAATGAAAGAACAAAGGAAAGAAGGAAGGAAAGAAAGAAGGAAGGAAGAAAGGAAGAAAGGAAGGAAGGAAGGAGGGGAGGGAAGGGAAGGGAAGTGAAGGAAGGAAGGAAAAAAGGAAGGAAGGAAGGAAGGAGAGCAAAAAAGAATCAAGGAAGGAAGCAGGGAAGGAATAAAAGAAGGAAGGAAGAAAAATATAAATCTATACTAATTTTGAGGTACAAAACTGTAGTTGTCATGTTATTGACAATTAGTTTGAATAAATGATCAAGTGCTTATATGCCTAGAATGGTATATCTTATTTGTAAATTGCATGTATTATATGCATGTATTATAAACCGGTTCAGTTAAGTCATTTGAATATGCAAATTGTTTAGTGTCTTGTTGGTTTGTTTTTAGTAAATCTGGAGTAGCTGCCATAAAGAAGGTACTGCGGCATAAGAAGCCTGTAGGATTTTTGACCTCAGTCCTCACAGAACTGATAGAACCCTTTGCAGTAGAAGAAGCAAATGAGAGCTCTTGTTTGTCTAGCTCTCTTTCCATTGAGGAAACTCGTACTGCCTCCTATAAACTTGTTCTTGATCCACAAGGTAAATATACACATATAACACATCTCTAATGGTTACAGGAAGTGAAAAGAAATCTTTTTAAAAGACTGAGGAGGCTGAGATCTGAGGATCATGGTTCAAAGCCAGCCCGGGCAGAAAATTCTGTGAGACTCTTATCTCCAATAAACCACTAGAAAACTGGAAGTGGCGCTGTGGCTCAAGTGGTAGAGCTCTCGCCTTGAGCTGAAGAGCAGAGAAACAGTGCCCAAGCCCAGAGTTCAAGCCCCATGACCGACAAAAAAAAAAAAAAACTGTTTATGTTCCTTTACAGAGCATTGTTTCTTTTTTATTTTAATTTATTTTATTATTTTTTTGCAGTGATGAAGCTCAAACCTAGAGTCTTGCAAATGCTTTACCACTGAACTACATTCACAGCTCTAGTATGAAATTTTAGTCCAAATGGCAACTTATCAAAGTTTAATACACTTGGGATCTAACTCATTTGTTTGTAATATAATAATACATGCCTGGAATTCCATTAATGTTTCATCAATAGAAGTGACCACCCAACTAGGATTTTTTTTTTTTTGGGGTCCGGTCGTGGACCTGAACTCTGGGCCTGGGCACTGTCCCTCAGCTCTTCACTACTGAGTTATATTTTCACCAATAAAATGGTCTTTATTGTCTGTATAAAATATCCTAGTTGATGGGCTGGGAAGGTGGCTCAGTGGTAGAGTGCTTGCCTTGCATGCCTGAGGCCCTGGGTTCGATTCCTCAGCATCACATAAGCAGAAAAAGCTGGAAATGGTGCTGTGGCTCAAGTGGTAGAGTGCTAGCTTTGACTGAAGAGCTGAGGGACAGCGCCCAGGCCCACAGTTCAGGCCCCACAACTGACAAAAAAGAAAAAGAAAAAGAAAAAAGAAAGAAAGCAGGAAAGGAAGATGTAAGGTTCACCAGAAAGGAAACAGCCACATGATTCAGGCAGAGGAGAGTTTAGTGGGGGGGAGAGCAAACTGCCAGCCCCCACAAGATGGAGACACAGAGACAGAAGGGAAGGAAAAAGAGGAAAAGAGGAGGGGATTTGTGTTAAGCCGGATTATATAGGGAAAGGCAGGAGGTGGGACCACAGTGGATGTGGAAATGATCTCAGAGCACAAGGAATTTTTTTTTTTTTTTTTTTTTGGTTGGTGGTAGGGCCTGAACTCTAGGCTTGGGCACTGTCCCTCAGCTCTTCAGCTCAAGGCTAGCACTCTACCCCTTGAGCCACAGCACCACTTCCGGCTTTTTCTGCTTATGTGGTGCTGAGGAATCGAACCCAGGGCCTCATGCATGCAAAGCATTCTACCACTGAGCCACCTTCCCAGCCCAGCATGAGGAATTTCTCACTGAACGAGGTGTAACCAAGGTGGTTCAGGAAGTGGGATCCTTTGCTAACTCACAATCAGGTGATTGACAGGTGATTACTGGTTTCTGGCAGGTGAAGAGGAAGGGCTGTTCTGGGCAGACCTGAAGGAAGGAAGGAAAGAAGGAAGGAAGCAGGGAGGGAGGGATGGAGGGATAGAGGGAAGAAAGGAAGGAAGGAAGGAAGGAAGGAAGGAAGGAAGGAAGGAAGGAAGGAAGGAAGGGAGGGAGGGAGGGAAGGAGGGAGGGAGGGAGGGAGAGAAGAAGGGAGGAAGGGAGGGAGGAAGGGAGGGAGGAAGGAAGAAAGGAAGGAAGGAAGGAAGGAAGGAGGAAGGGAGGGGAGGAAGGAACGAAGGAAGGAAGGAACGATAGAGGCAGATTGATAAAGGAGAGAGAAAAATAAGTTTCTTTCTTTGGCCTTCATGTTTTTGTCTTCTGAGAATGCATGTAAGTTTCATAGTAAACATTAGAATTTTATGTGTGATGTATTCATGTTAAACTTTCTCAAAAATACATTTGGATTGTAACCTGAAATCTGGCAAGTCTGTTCTCCGATTAGAAACTCAGAGAGTGTGCTCATTTCCCTCCATTCACCTCCAGTCACTGACGCCTCGTTTGAAGCTACGGATATAGAGAAGACAGTGATCCTTCCCGGCTTCAGCAGTTTCCTGATCACAGAGATTATAGATACTAAGAATGCTTTGGCTTTTGCTACTATGCCTAGGAGTGTACCCAAAAATACGACCTTTTCAAAAGGCCATTGGTACTTACACAACTTTGGACAAAGAAATGGACGGACATGGAAAATATTTTTGAAACCATGTAATTATTTGCTACAACAACTTGGTGAGGATCAGTCCATCAACTCTGTGAAATACATTGATGTGGGAAACACTCAGAAGTTTGCTGTTAAGGTCATACCCAACACAAAAGGTAAGTTTGTTTTTCTTGAGAAAAATCAAAAGGAATTATTATTTCTTTCCTTGAATATAAAATGTATTCTGACATTTACTTTGGCTTCCATAATTGCTTGCATTCCAGGTGCTGGTGGCTGACACTTGTAATCCTAGATATTCAGAAGGCTGAGATCTGAGGATCACGGTTCAAAGCCAGCCTAGTCTCTGAGATTCTTTTTTTTTTGGGGGGGGGGGGTCCAGTCGTGGGGCCTGAACTCTAGGCCTGGGCACTGTCCCTCAGCTCTTCAGTTCAAGGATAGCACTCTACCACTTGAGCCACAGCACCACTTCCGGCTTTTTTCTTTTTGCTTATATGGTGCTGAGGAATCGAACCCAAGGCCTCAGGCATGCAAGGCAAGCGCTCTACCAGCCCCTGAGATTCTTATTTCCAATGAACCACCAGAAAACTGGAAGTGGTGCTGTGGTTCAAGTGGTAGAATGTTAGCCTTGAGCTAAAAGCTCAGGGACAGTGCCCAGGCCCAGAGCTAAAGACCCAGCACTGGCAAAAAAAAAAAAAAAAAAAAAAAAAAAATAGTAGTTTCAGCTGGACTCTGTGGCTTACTCCTAGCTAGCCAGGAAGCTGAGATCTGAGGATCATGGTTTGAAGCCAGCCTTGACAGGAAAGTTCATCAGACTCTTAAATAATCAACTTAGAAAAAGCCAGAAGTGAAGTTATGGATCTAGTAGTAGAGCACTAGTCTTTAGCAAAAGAAGCCCAAGGACAGTGTCGAAGCCAAGTTCAAGCCCCAGGACCAGGAAAACAAAAACAAAAACCTAAAAAAACAGCTTCAGTTGAGACTGAAAGCAAATGCTTTACTTCTCTCCTCTGATTTACAGGCTAGCAAAAATGGAAATTAGACAATAGAGCATTTCAAATCTTTCTTTTCAATAAATTCATAATAGTGCAAGGTTGCGGACAGGTTGCCTATAAAGAGGCAGTGTCATGTGACATACCGTATTTTGCTTTAAATGGCTAACACTTTTTTTCTTTGGCAACAATTAACTGGAAACCTCTTTAACTGAGCATATGTTCCTTATTTTTCTACTAATGGATGTTTGTGGCACAGAAACCATAGAAATGCCATCAAGTCATATAAAAAGTCAAGCACCTGGTAGCACTAGTGGCTGACACTATAATCTTAGCTATTCAGGAGACCAAGAGCTGAGAATTGAGATTTGAAGCCAGCCCTGGCAGGAAAGTCCTTGAGACTTATCTTCAATTAATCACCAAAACAAATAAACAAACAAAATGATAGAGAGCTAGCTGTGAGCAAAAGAGCTTAGAAAGAGCACCCAAGTCTTGAATTTAAGCCCCAGGACCCAACCAGCATTACAAAAGAAAAAAATCAAGCAAAGCTTCTTGGGCCTTCAACCAGCAAGCAGAAGGGAGCCAGGGCTGACAAAAGTGGTAAAGTTTTCTAGTTGACTTTTCTGGAGTGGGCTATGGTTCCTTGTCCATAAACAGTTTTCCTCCTTGTGTATAAGCATTCTCAGATTAATAACTAGTTGATTTAACCCAGGAACTAATGAGTAACATTTAATAGCTAGTATTATCATCACCTTGCATAAACACCCTGGCTTCTTCGTTTTAGCCTTCAGAAAAGGCTAAAGCATGCTTGGTGCTTGAGCAGCTGTGAGAAGCACAAGGATAGAACAGAAGAAATGTACAAGAATTCCAAGGACAGGAGGCGAAACATTTTTTCAAACCCATAGTATGTCTACAGCAAAGCTGTAGCCTTGAACAAAGAAGTTCAGAGACCCAGGCCCGGAGTTCAACACCCAGGACTGGCAGAGAGAGAGAGGGGGGCAGGGAGGGAGGGAGGAGAGGGAGGGAAGGAGAGGGGGAGGGGGAGAAAGAGGGAAAGGGAGAGGGAGAGGGAGAAGGAATCAAGGTGGTTTTACTGGGGGAACTAACACATTCTCATATAGAAAAAGCTCAGCATCCCATGTGGAGACAGGCATGTTCCTGAGGATACAGTCTTAGAGGTCACACATTGATGTACCCCTTCCCTTCCCCCCAAAAAATTGCAACTGGGACTGCCTCTAGGCAGAAAGTTTAGAATTACATTGAGTAACATTTACTCTAGGTCACTTAAAAAGAGTGAGTCTAGGAAGAGACAGTTTGGAGTGATTCCTTGTTAAGTTTCTCTGAAACAAATCCCCTACCCCAAAAAACCCCAAAACTTTGAGGAAATATTAAGTCACTTAAAGGAGTAGCAGCTTCCCAACATAGAAGACTGTATCTAAAAGTACCTGTTTAAAACAAATCAACAAATAAATAAGGAGCTGGGAAGGTGGCTTCGTGGTAGAGTGCATGCCTTGCATACATGAGGCTCTGGGTTCGATTCCTCAACACCACATAAGCAGAAAAAGCCAGAAGTGGCGCTGTGGCTGAAGTGGTAAAGTGCTAGCTTTGACTGAAGAGCTGAGGGACAATGCCTAGGCCCAGAGTTCAGGTCCCATGACCGACAAAAAAAATTTTTAATGTTTTTTTTTTTGCGGGGGGGGGGGGCGGGGGGGAGGGGAGTCTGGTTGTGGGGCCTAAACTCTGGGCCTGGGTGCTGTCCCTCAGCTCTTCAGCTCAAGGCTAGCGCTCTACCACTTGAGCCACAGCGCCACTTCCGGCTTTTTTTTTTCTGCTTATGTGGTGCTGAGGAATCAAACCCAGGGCCTCAAGCATGCAAGGCAAGCGCTCTACCACTGAGTCACCTTCCCAGCCCTAAATAAGTTTTTTAAAAAATAAAAGTACCTGTTTAATCAACATTATCCTGGCTATATATTTGAAAACCTAGCAAAGGAGTGATGAATGCAGAGAAGAAATATTTCTCCGAAAAAAAATATTTGTGAGGTTATATGATCCTAAGAGCTATTCAAGTTGCCTTTATAAAAATTGCTAACAGGGGCTGGGAAGGTGGCTCAGTGGTAGAGCGCTTGCCTTGCATGCCAGAGGCCCTGGGTTCAATTCCTCAGCACCACATAAGCAAAAAAAGAAAAGAAAGCTGGAAGTGGCGCTGTGGCTCAAGGGGTAGAGCGCTAGCCTTGAGCTGAAGAGCTGAGGGACAGCGCCCAGGCCAAGTTCAGGCCCCATGACTGGACCCAAAAAAAAAAATTGCTAACAGGACTAGAATGTAGATTAGTGGTAGAGTGCTTGCCTAGCATGCATGAAACCCTGGGTTCAGTTCCTCAGTACCACATAAACAGAAAAAGCCAAAAGTGGCACTGTGGTTCAAGTGGTAGGGTGCTAGCCTTGAGCAAAAGAAGCTCAGGGTCAGTGCCCAGACTCTGAGTTCAAGCCCCAAGCCTGGCCAAAAAAAAAGTTGCTAACAAAGCCAGGCACCAGAGTCTTGGGCCTATAATCTTAGCTACTCAGAAGGCTGAGATTTGAAGAACATGGTTTTTGAAACATTAGCCAGGGTAGGAAAGTCCATGAGCCTCTTATCTCCAGTTAAGTACCAAAACCTCAGAAGTGGTACAATGGCTTAAGAGGTAGTATGCCAGTCTTGAGCAAAAAAGCTCAAGGACAATGCCCAGTACTAACACAAATAAATGAATCCAGAAGTGGAGGTATGGCTTAAGTGGTAGAGTGCCAGCCTTGAGTAAAACACTGAGGTACAGTACCAAAGCCCTGCATTCAATGCCCAGTACTAGCACAAAATATGCAGCCAATAGACAGCCTTTGGAATACATTCCATAGGTGTTCTACCTAATTAGCCAATAAATTGTGCTTACCGTTTTCATTACATAACATTAACTGTTGACATTGCTTCCATAGGTATTCGGACACTTGACATGCCATTGATTAAAGTATTAGTTGGAAACCCAAATTTGTTGGATGTTTCAGTAAATGGCTCTTTTGACAATACTGACAGTTATTCAATAGACATCTCTGTGACTAGCAGATCTGTATATCAAGTAAGACTTTCTTTAATTACAAAAATGTCTGTTAATTATAGAAAATTTAGAATGTAAGCTAAGAAAAAGAAGAAAAAAGACACTTAATCCTATGGATTAAGAATGGCTAAACTGCCAGATGCTGGTGGCTCACGCCTGTAATCTAGCTCCTCAGGAGACTGAGATCTGAGGATCACAGTTCAAAGCCAGACCGGGCAAGAAAGTCTGTGAGATTCTTATCTCCAATAAACCACCAGAAAACCAACAACAACAACAAAAAATCTGTCCTCTTGGAAATGTTCAGCAGCTATTAACTTTTTTATTTTTTCCCCTAAACTGGTAACACTATATATATATACTTTTTGAAATATGTTTTAATCTTTTCAAATCAGTAAACATTTTTCTACAAATTCTCAACTTTTTGTATCATGAAAACTTTCATATACACAGAAAAGTAAAATGACCATATATTCATTATCCAGATTAGTCAATACTTAATATTATGCTACTTTTTACCATCCCTATTTAACTTTGTTTTTTATATTTTCATGTATTTTGAAGTAAATAGATGACATATTATTTAATTCCTATAAACTTAAATACACATCCTTAAAATAAAATATGTATATTAAGCCAGGTGCCAGTGGCCTATGCCTATCATCCTAGTTACTCAGGAGGCTGAAATTTGAGGATCACTGTTCAAAGCTGGCCAGGGCAGGGAAGCCTGTAAGACTCATCTCCAGTTTACCAACAAAAAGCTGGAAGCCGAGTTGTGGTTCAACTAGCCTTGAGCACAAAAGCTCAAGGACAGTGCCCTGGCTTTGAGTTCAAGACCCAGGACAGGCACCACAAAAAAGGTGTATTATATGTCATATACAACAGTGACATATCATCATTCAATTACTCAAAAATAATATTGGAATCCTGGCAACAATGTTACATTCAAGCCTAGCAACTTAACCAGACTTTATCTAAAATAATAATAATTAACAAAATAAAAAGTACTTAGGGCCAGGCACCGGTACCTCATGCCTGTAATCCTAGCTACTCAGTAGGCTGACATCTGAGGCTTGTGGTTTGAAGCCAGCCCAAGCAGAAAAGTCCCCATGAGACTCTTATCTCCAATTAACCACTCCAAAACAGGAAGTGGTACTGGTACTGTGTGGCTCAAGTAGTAGAGGGCTAGCCCTTCAGCAGGAAGAGGCTCAGGGACCACACCCAAGCCCCGAGTTCAGGCCCCACAACCAACAACAGCAACAAAAAAGCATGAAAACACACACACATATACTAACTGTGCATAAATCTCTAGTGAAAACCTATCTTTATGAAATAAAGATTGCTGTTTGGATCTTTTTTTTTTTTCAAAATGTAGACAAACAGGAAGTTGTTTTTTTTGTTTTTTTGGGGTTTTTTTGTGATCATGGAGCTTGAACTCTGGGCCTGGGCCCTGTCCCTCCAGCTCTTCAGCTCAAGGCTAGCACTCTACCACTTGAGCCACAGAGCTACTGCTGGTTTTCTGGTGGTTCATTGGAGATAAGAGCCTCATGAACTTTCCTGCCTGGGTTGGCTTTGAACCTCGATCCTCAGATCTCAGCGTCCTGAGTAGCTAGGATTACATGCATGAGCCACTGGCACCCAGCTCAGGAAGTTGTTTTAAAGCCAGGTGCTGATGGCTCAGGTCTGTAATCCTTCTACTTTGGAGGCTGGGATCTAAGGATTGTGGCAGAAAAGTCCACGAGACTTTTATCTCCAATTAACCAGCAAAGAATTGGAAGTAGAGATGTGGGTTGAGTGGTAAAATGACAGCTTTGAGTGGAAAAAGCCAAACAAGAGTGAGAGGCCCAGTATTGGCATGCACACACACACACACACACACACACACACACACACACATACACATACACACACACACACACACACACACACACACACAGAGTTGAAAGTTGTTTCATTCATCTGCATAGCAAATAACTAGGTAGTCATCCATCAATGAAGGAAACTCCATAGATCTAAATTGGATGTAATAGTGTTATTTAATTAAGTCCTTTTGATCCTTGTTCATCTTCATATATTTTATTATAATTCCAACTGAAATATATTCTAATTCAATTGGGATGTATTTCTTTTTTTTTTTTTAATCTTTTTGTCAGTTGTTGGGGCTTGAACTCTTTGCCTGGGACACTGTCCCTAAACTCTTCAGCTCAAGTCTAGTACTCTACCACTTTGAGCCACAGCATCACTTCTGGTTTTCTGGTGGTTAATTGAAGATAAGGGTCTCACAGACTTTCCTGCATGGGTTGGCTTTGAACTGTGATCCTCAAATCTCAGCCTCCTGAGTAGCTAGGATTATAGGCATGAACCACCAGTGCCCAGCAGGATATATTTCTTTAAAAAGAAATATTTTCCTATTAATATTTATTCTCAAACAGGTACTTAGGGTCAAGCTTATTGGTGTTCCTAGGATCACTCTTTTTCTTTCTTTTTTTTTTTTTTTTCGTCAGTCTTACTATGTTGCCAAGGATCATCTTAAACTCCTGCTGATTCTCTTGCCAGTCTCCTATGAGCTGAGGCTTCGGGCATGCACTTTTTTCTATATTCTTTAGCTGTTTACTATATTAGTCTTCTAGGGCTGCGCACATGCGTGTGCACACGCACACGCGTCAGTCTTGGGACTTGAACTCAGGGCCTGAGTACTACCCTTTAGGTTTTTTTGCTCAAAGCTAGTGTTCTACCACTTTGAGCCACAGCTGCACTTTTTTTTTGAGTGGAGGAGAGGTTGGGAGGGAGCTGATAGTTAATTGGAGATGAGAGTCTCAAGGACTTTCCTTCCTGGGCTGGCATCAAACCATGGTCCTCAGATCTCAGCTTCCTGAGTAGCTAGGATTACAGGTATGAGCCCCTGGTACCTGGCTAGAAATTAGCCTTCCTACAGTTCTGGAAGCTGCAGACCTAAGAACTAGATGTTTTTGTGTCTCCTAAAGCCTCTCTTCTTGGTACGCAGTTGGCCATCTTCTTTTTGGTCCTTATGTGATCACCCCTCAGTCTGTCTTGTCTGTGCCCAAATCTTAGAAAGGCATGGCTCGTAATGATATGGTTTTGATTGCCTCTTTAAAGTCTCTGTATCTAAACACAGTCATCTTCTGAGGGCCCAGGGTTTACAGTTCAATATGGAAATTTGGGTGAAAACAGTCAGGGCCATGAGTTAAGTTTAAGTAATCTTTCTTTATCTGGTTATTTCCAGGGTTCCACTTCTCTGGCATTGGTTATGTGGGAAGCCTCATCAGAGTGCTTCGTGACCACGCTGGTGCCCACACTCAAAAGCAGCTGCAGTTACCTCAGGGCTATGCGCCATATCCCCAGCATGGTCATCCCTCCCGAGGACTGGCTTAGCGGAGAACACCAAGACAGTCAGGGTTTCAACAGGATCAAAACACTGCCGGTAAGAAATCTAGGTAAATCTGGGCACCTGTGACTCATGCCTGTAATTCTAGCTACTCGGGAGGCTGAGATCTGAGCATCATGGTTTGAAGCCAGCTTGGGCAGAAAAGTCCCCAAGAGACTCTGTATCTCCAATTAACCACTTAAGAACTGGAAGTGGAGCTGTGGCTCAAAGTGGTAGAACACTAGCCTTGAGCCAAAGAACTCAGGGACAACTCCACAAGTGACCGGGAGATTGGGGGGGTGGGGGGGAGGATCAAAGTATATGGGTATGAGAGTTCCAATGATGTATTCCTTCTGCATGCATGGAATCCTGTTTCAGGATTTCTTTTCTGAGATTCTCAAATGCTTCGGTCCTTTTGCAATCTTGTCTTGAGGAGGCAATAATGATTACTTAACTCTAAAATGTAAACACTTTCTAAAATAATGATATTTTCCTTGGTAACTTAACTTGGTTATACTATCTTGTGATTTTGGGTTTTTGTGATACAGATAGCTATTTGATCTCACACAGACTTAGCCTAAGTTAGTGTATCTAATTGGTCCCATTTCAATGTAATGAGTTTAACTTTTGCCTCATCAGAATCTGTGACCCTTTTTTAAAAAAAATAGATGTTAACTAACTAGCTACTTATATTGTTTTCCTGTGACTAAAAGCAAATAGCCAATAATATTGAAGTATTTAAGGACATCACTAAATCTCTTTTACAAAATGCATAAACATTATCACATTGACTTTATGGTAATTAATTTAGGTACCAAAAGTGGTTTGCACTTGTTTACAAGCTCCAAGTTATATAACCATGGGTTGAGGCTTACTTTTTATTATTTTATTATCATTAAGTAGTTGTACAAAGAGGTCTTGGTGCAACACATCAGTTTATGAATACAATGTATCTTGATCGATGTCATCCCTTTCATCATTTTCCCCCAGCTTTCCCAACCCCATGCATCCCCTCAAATCACCTGAATATTATTACTGCATTTACCACTCTTCCTCTGGGAGTGGAGGTTTCTGAAACTGATTAAAATAAGGGGTAGTGTTGGAGAAGAGAAATTTACCTTAATACTTTAGGCTACAAAAGGACAAAATTGCATTTAATGCTTTTCAGGGGGAAATATCTATATTTACATTAGTACATCTTCATAAGTGATAATGTGTTGTACATTTTCTTTGTTTAATCACTTGCAGGTAAACTACAGGCCTCCATCTAATATGGGAATTGCTATTCCACTCACAGATAATTTTTATCATGCAGATCCTAGCAAACCCATACCTAGAAATCTATTCCATAAGTCACAGGTAAATGACTTTTTTCCTATATATAGACTAACATAGTATTAATTTTTTCATTAGTTGTTGTTCGTGTGTGTTTTCTTTTTTCAATTTTTTATTAATTTTATTATTTTTTTGATTATGTGGAATCGAAGAATTGAACTCAGGGCCTCATGCATGCTAGGCAAACATTCTACCACTAAGTCACAGTCCCAGCCCCATAGTATTAATTTTGTACTTAAGAAATCATTCAGTAGGCATTGGAAGCATGGCTCAGTTGGTAGAATGCTAGCCAATGAGCAAAAGTGACAGACACTGAATTCAAGTCCCATTCTAGGGCCCTCCCCCCCCAAAAAAAGAAATCATTCAGTAAAATTATAGATGGACCTAGCTGTGTGGACTAAATAAGAAGCTTCAGCAATTATTATTATTATTGTTACCATGGCTATCACTATGATTGTTGCCCCTTTTCCTTCTCTACTTCTTTAGCCCCTGTCGGTTAACAGCTATTCTTGCATATAGTTCTGGAGCCAAGAAATCTAAATGGACTCTACCCTTGACCTCTCCCTGTCTTGTATTTGAATTTCAAAGAGAACAGGCCAGTGAGCATCTTTGGTCAATGGATACTGGCAGGTCCATCCCAGATCTTCCAGCCCCCTGACAGGAATTCTATCTACTAGGAAACAAGACTGTTTGAACCAACATCAGGTTGTTGCCTAGAAAATAGCCCAATCTCAGCAGAACCTTGACACTCTAGAAGTAGCCAGGCATCCTTCTGGAGGTAAAGTTGAACAGAAAGAAAGAGCAAAGGGAGGCCTTAGAGTTTAGAGGAAAAGTACATTGTGATGTAGCTTCTCACAGGTAGCTTCTCCAGTTCTCAACTGGAACTTCATGGGTACCAGAAGAATGCACCTACTTGCCTGTATCCATATGCAAATGTATAAGCACTTATATCCATTCATACACACACCTCCCTGCTCAGAGACCTAAAATTGATACTTGGTTTGTTCAAGATTCTTCATTGTTTTCTCTTCTCATTCAGAGTGAAGACCAAAGTTTGTTTTTCTTTTTTTTGGAGGGGGGCTGTTTTTTGTTTTTGCTGGTTGTGGGGCTTGAACTCTAGGCTTGGGCACTGTCCCTGAGCTCTTCAGCTCAAGGCTAGTGCTCTTCCACTTGAGCCATAGTGCCTTTCCGGCCTTTCCTGGTTATGTGGTGCTAAGGAATCGAACCCAGGGCCTCATGCATGTGAGGCAAGCACTCTACCACTGAGCCACCTTCCCATCCCCATGAAGACAAAATTTTTACAGTGACTTCTAAGGCCCTCCTTGACTCTGATTTGGCTTTACCTGATCCCTATCCCAACGCCTCTTCCCACTGCTCAACTATTCTCACCACATTGACCTCTTTGCTGTTTTACAAATTTGCTGGCCATGTGTGTTTCAACCTCAGGGCCTTGGCAGTTGCAGAACATCCCTCTCTAGAGTGCGCTTTCACCAGACAGCATGCGTTCACTCTGTCACCTTCCCCAGGGTCTTGCTTAAATGCAAGGATCAAAATGAGGCCTTGCCCAACTTATCATTAATTATAATTTTATATATTTTACTAATTTATTTACTGCCTTTCTGACCCCTTAAGAAGGTACCTTCATGAGGCAAGTTTTTTAAAAAATCTCTACTGTATTCATAGTGCCCACAATACTGTCAGTGATAGGATGTGCCTAAAAAGTGTTGAATAATGGCCATGCCTGGTGGCTTGCCTCTTAAATGTCAGTCACTTGAGAGGCAGAGTTTTGAAAAGATCATAGTTTGAGGTCAGTCCAAATAGAAATTTAATGAGGTCTAACTTTACCAATAAGCTGAATGTATAATACCAGTTAGGTGGAGTCCTAAATAGGATCATGATTCTGGTTGGCCCTAGCAAAAATGCCAAACCATAGCTGAAAAATAATTGAAGAAAATGAGATTAAAACTTGACTCAAGTAGTAGAGTTACTGTCTAAAAAATAGGAGGCTTTGAGTTCATGTCCCAGGACCACTTAAGAAAACTTAAGTGAGTGTGTCCCATGTACCCATAATCCTGCACTCAAGGGCCGAAGGCAAAAGGATTAATCCAAGCTACATGGCAGACTGATACTGAAAGGATCATGATTCTAGTGCAGCACAGGCACAGAAACTTATGACTCAGGGGCTGGGAAGTTGGCTCAGTGGTAGAGGGCTTGCCTTGCATGCCTGAGGCCCTGGGTTCGATTCTTCAGCACCACATAAGCAAAAAGAAAAAAACCAGAAGTGGCGTTGTAGCTCAAGTGGTAGCTGAGGGACAGTGCCCAGCCTAGAGTTCAGGCCCCACGACAAAAAAAAACAAAAACAAAAACAGAAACTTATGACTCAATCTCAACAGAAAAATAAAAACTGGGTTCTGGTAGTACATGCCTATCAGCTACAGCCAGAAGTATAAAATCAAAAGATCTCAATCCATGCCCAACCTGGTAAAGACTGGTCGTTGTCTAGACCTTATCTCAAATATTACCAAAACGTCCAGGTACCGGTAGCTAATGCCTATAATCCTAGCTGCTCAGGAGGCTGAGATTTGAGGATCACAGTTGGAAGCCAGCTGGGACAGCAAAGTCCGTGAGATTCTTATCTCCAATAACCACCAAAAATACCAGAAGTGGAGCTATATGACTCAATGGTAGAGTGCAAGCCTTGAGCAAAACTCTCAGAACAGTGCCGGGGCCCTGAATTCAGGTAGAGTGCCTACATAGCAAGCACGAGGCCCTGAGTCCAAACACCACTAGTGCCAAAAAGAATATATATGATTAGACGGAGGTTTTGAGTGGAGCTCAGTGAATGACAAAGGCTTTGGGGTCCAAAATAACTGCACTGAAGTCAACTAGCAGTATATGAACAATACTTGGGCTCAAATTACCATGCAAGGAGGTTATTTCAATTCAGAAATTTTGTATGCTTGTTTTAGTAGGCTCTGTGTGCGTGTGTGCGTGTGTGCGTGTGTGTGTGTGTGTGTGTGTGTATGTGTGTGTGTCTAGACAAGCACCATACATCTGAGCTACACCCTAAACCTGTCCTATTTATTATTAATGAATACTTTCCTCTTTTAACTTCTTGGAAATTGTATTTATTCAGGCAACAAATGTTTATTGAATACTTACTCAGTTCAGAGAAATCCTGCAACAGAGCAAACAAGTCAAGGTCTGTTGCCTCTGTTTGCAGGAAACAGGGAAATACAAACAGTGCGCTGGCGCCTCCAACCGGGAGGAGTGCAACTGCACAAATGACCAGAAGCTTTCAGACTCTGTCGCTTTCTCCGACTGCAAAGAAAAAGTAAGAAATTATTCATTACTTTCTGATAAATAAGACTTGGACATGCACCTTTAGCTAAACACGAAAATTCAGACATAATAAAAATGTCTATTAGGACATAGAAATGAATTTGACACACAGTTGGAAGACCCTGGACTTAAATATACCTAGAGGAATTAATTAACTTTATCTGTAAAATAAAAATACTGCCTTGTCCATCTCATGGGATACACACACACACACACACACACACACACACACACACACACACACACACACTATGTTACATGATAGAAACTTGTAACCTATTAAACTGGATGCATTAACTGATAATGTCAAGAGTGAGTCATTGAAGAAAGTTTTGATGTTTTTGTGGTTTTTTTTTTTTTTTGTCGGTCGTGGGGCTTGAACTCTGGGCCTGGGCGCTGTCCTTCAGCTCTTCAGCTCAAGGCGAGTGCTCTACCACTTGAGCTACAGCGCCACTTCCTTGAAGAAAGTTTTGAAAGTCTATTATGTATCAGATTCTTAAGACTAAAGAACATGAAGGCTCTGTTTTCAAGGAGCTCCATCTAGTGGTAGTGACAGGTTCTATGCCAAATAACATTTCATTCTGTTGGTATTAAAGCACCCAAAGACTAATACAATAATGTGTATACATTAGCAACACCATATGTGCAGTTGGTATAATATTCAGATAGATCCATTTTAAAGATATCATAAGACACTATAAAGAAAGACTGTATAATGTAATAGACAATATTTGTAACTATATGAAGATTTGATATATATAATACAGGGTTGGACATAAAATCAACAAATAATAAATTGTAAGGGTTGTTATTATAGAAACCATGCTGTTAAATTAACATCTTCTTTTCCTTTTTCTTTTTTTTCCTTTTTTCCTTCCTCCTTCCTTCTTTTATTTGTCTTACTACTTATCCCTGGCTGGCCTTAAACTTTTGATCCTCTTGCCTCACCTTTAGGTTGCTGTAAGAGCAGTATTTCTTGAGCATTTGTTTCCTGCTACACACTGCTCTAGATCTTCTCTATGATTTATCTCATCTGAGTCACAGAGAAGCTGGACAGCTTGTTAAATATCACCTGTTAACAGGTGTTGGAGTTGTATTTGAACTTGACAGCCAAAGCCTGGAGGACTATAATGGGCAGTAGTGGGGGATGGGGCTGTAAGCAACATTTTTTAAAAGTTTGAAAGATCTTAAATACCTGATTTTTTAAAAAGTCCAACAAGCCAGGTGCTGGTGGCTCACACCTGTAATCCTAGCAACTCAGGAGGCTGAAATCTGAGGATCACAGTTCAAAGCCAGCCCAGGCAGGAAAAGTCCAATTCACCACCAGAAAACTGGAAGTGGCACTGTGACTCAAGTGGTAGAGCGCTCGCCTTGAGCTGAGGGACAGCGCCCAGGCCCAGAGTTCAAGCCCCATAACAAACAAACAAACAAAAAGGGCCAACAGAAAGTTATAAATTTCAGTGTTTGTGTATTGCCTTTGAAGTCCTGAGCAATTTAGTTCAGGCCTGAAAGGTGTAAATCCTACCGGGAACTTCATTTAGAATAGCTCCTCTATTGGGAATACACACTGATTCTCCACCAGGAAACAAAATGAATTTTCATATGGAAAATTTACATACATTTGTGGAATTTGTGTTTTAGGTTCCACGTTTTAAGTTTCCAGTTACACAATATCCAGTTTCCTTGGAAATTTACAGCGAGGATGGACTTATCCCGGTGAAACCTACATACCTGGTCACAGTGACTGAAGTTAACACGAGGAAAAACTGGGAACTAAGTAGGCTTTGCTGTCTTCTTTCATCCTTTTATCCTCTAACTGATGCCACTGCTGGTTTGCGAACGCCCGTGGCTTATGAAGCCTGTGTGGCTAAGAGCTTGCCAGTCATTCTTTGGGAAAGGGTCAGAATGAGTGAGTGTGTGGTTGTACACTCCTTGTCACCTGAATTTGATGGCAGAAGAGCAGTCTGAAGAATTTGAAGCTGGGCACTGGTGGCTTACGCCTGTAATCCAGCTATTCAGGAGGCTGAGATCTAAGGATCTTGGTTCAAAGCCAGCTTAGGCAGGAAAGTCCATGACACTCTTATCTCCAGTTAACCACCAGAAAACCGGAAGTGGCACTGTGGCTCAAGTGGTAGAGCACTTGCTTTGAGCTGAAGAGCTCAGGGACAGTGCCCAGGCCCAGAGTTCAAGTCCTACAACTAACAAAAAAAAAAAAAGAATTTGAACTGCACTCATTAAAACAGAAGGTCACTTTGTAGATTAGTAATGATGATCAATTGAAGTCATGCTGCAGAATATGCTATAAGAGGTATGGCTAGATCTGACTGGAAATAGAGAAGACTTCCTTTAAAAGTTTATGTTACAGGAACTGAAAAGATGCAAAATAGTTTCTATGTGTGTGCTAGTCCTAGAACTTAAATTCGTGGCCTAGGTGCTGTCCTTGAGCTTTGTTGCTCAAAGCTAGCACTCTATCACTTTAGCCACAGCACCACTTCATAAATATTTTGTTAAAATAAAATGGAAGCAGGATGCTGGTAGCACAGTCCTATAAGTCTAGCTGCTCAGGAAGCTGAGATCTGGAGGATCTTCGTTTGAAGCCAACCCAGGCAGAAAAGTCCCTGAGGTTCCATCTCCAATTAACCACACAAAATCAGGCTGGAGGCATGGCTCAAGTGGTAGAGTACCAATCATGAACAGAAAACTGGGTAAGAGTAAAAGTTTTTTTAAAAACTCAGTTTATACCTCAAACATTTTGTTTGTTTTTGTGTAAATACATTGAGATGAGAAGATGAGTAAGTAGAAGTCAGTGGCAATAGAATCAATGACTAGATAAAAAGAAATAAAACTTTTGTTTTGGTCATGGGCCTTGAACTCAGGGCACTGGCCCTGTCCCTGAGCTTTTCACTCAGTAGAGCTAGCACTCCACTGTTTTAAACCAATAGAGCCACTTACTTTTCTAGTGGTTAATTGGAGGTAAGAACCTCATAGACTTTCCTGCCCTGGCTGGCTTCAAACCACAATACTCAGATCTCAGCCTCCTGAGTAGCTAGGATGCAGGTATGAGCTACGAGTGCCTAGTTGGAAATAAAACATTTAAGCAGCCATTAATATGCTACTAAATATCCAGATGTTCAATATTCAGAGTCTAATTTGTCCAGCATCTTGAAATTTTAAAAATGCAGTGATAGTCCAGATATTTTCTGTACTTTCTTTTTTTTTTGGGGGGGGGGTCCAGGCCTGGGCGCTGTCCCTCAGCTCTTCAGCTCAAGGCTAGTGCTCTACTACTTGAGCCACAGCGCCACTTCCTGCTTTTTTCTTTTTGCTTATTTGGTGCTGAGGAATCGAACCCAGGGCCTCATGCATGCAAAGCAAGCGCTCTACCACTGAGCCACCTTCCCAGCCCATTTTCTGTACTTTCTATAGTATCCTAGCGACTGCTTTTACCAGATTTGGAGGCTGGATTTTTAAATATTAAAACATTTTATGTGCCTGATTGTTAAACTATTGGTACCTTGAAATTATCCATGGAATATATCAATAGCCCCAACACTTGGGAAGCTGAAGCAGGAGGTTGTAAGTTCAAGACCAGGCTAAACTACTTAGCAAGATCAGTCTCAAAAAGAAAAGAAAATAGACATTAAATGGTAGAAGTATTTCCACCATGAAAATTGGCTAAGACTATAATCAGAATCTATCGTTTCCTTTATATTTCACATACCTTTATACCATTAAACACCTACCCTGGCCCTAATCATTTCCTCTGAAAGGACTTAAGTGATTCTATCATAAAAATTCACTGCCTTCATATTAGGAAGCACTTACTCATCACTAAGAAGGTGCTGAGATGATCTTACAACCAAAAATCAAAGGATGTTTGGCCAGGACTGGTCATGAACAGAGGGCTGGAAGGAAGAGGTCAGTCTGAAGCAAGGTGCTCAGGAGTCTTGACCTTCTGGAAGAGACCATGATAGGAAAAATAAGATATGCACCTAAAGATAGAGTCTACAAAGCCAGGCACTGTTGGCTCATACTTGTAATCCTAGCTTCCCAGGAAGCTGAGATTTGAGGGTTATGGTTCAAAGCCAGCCTGGACAGGAAAGTATATGAGACTCTTATCTACAATTAACCACCAGAAAACTGGAAGTGGTACAGTTGCTCCAAGAGGTAAAGTGCTAGTCTTGAATGAAAGAGCTCAAGGGTCCTGCCCATGTAATTGTAACTCCTCTGTACAGTATGTTCACAAATAAAATAAAATTAAATTTAAAAAAAAATAAAATAAGATTAAATAAAGATAAAAAAAAGAAAGAGCTCAAGGGCAGCACTCAGGCCCTGAGTTCAAGCACTATGACTGATATTATAAAAAAAAAAATATATATATATATATATATATATATATATATATATATATATATATATATACACACACATGCATAGATATATGGTCTAAAAAGTCAAGCAGAATAGTCATGTTAAACATACTATCATTGTACCTTAATATAAGTGACAAATTTTTAGACAAAATAAGAAAAATAACCTAAGTGCTTAAAATATATATTTCATGTATTTTAGGACACACTATACCTGAAAATATTAAAAAAATGAAAAGATATTTGGAACCAGTTCTTGGTGCTTCAGTATATAATCCTTTAGGTCTCAACCTAAGTATAAAGGTAAGTTGATGACATTTTTGTTTTTACTATTTTAAGTTTCTATAAAACATATATGTCTAAATTAAGATTGATTTTAAACTGTAGATATCCATGAATGATTGGAATAGCAACCTTTTGTGTGTGTGGCAATACTGGGGCTTGCACTCAGGGCCTGGGTGCTATCCCTTAGCCTTTTTACTCAAGCTGGTACTGTGTCAGTGGAACCACAGCTCCACTCACATCTTTTTTTTTTTGCTGGTTAATTGCTGATAAGAGTCTCACAAACCTTTATGCACGGGCCAGCTTTCAACTGTGATCCTAAGGTCTGTCTTCTGAGTAGCTAGGATTACAAGTGTGAGCCACAGACACCAAGTGGGAGTAGCAACTTTAAAATATATGGACAGTTTTTCTTCTTTTTTGATTTCCCTGGGTGTTATTATTTGTAAAGGGCTCAGAAACTTAATATTAAGTTACTATTTTCATGCTGACCTGTAAGTGAGATTATATAAAGGACTGCAGAAAGGCTGTTTCCAAAAGTTAGAGGAAGAAATGGGCTCAAGGGATATTCACAAGCCTGTGTCTTCTAGTACCAGCTGCCTATCTAACCATGTGATACTCATACAATCCAGGTAATTGTGAAAAACTAATAAAAAATGATGGAGTATACCATAAATATGATGTTTAGTGGCTGGGAAGGTGGCTCAGTGGTAGAGTGCTTGCCTTGCATGCATGAGGCCCTGGGTTCGATTCCTCAGCACCACAAAAGCAGAAAAAGCCTAAAGTGGCACTGTGGCGCATGTGGTAGAGTGCTAGCCTTGAGCTGAAGAGCTGAGGGACAGCGCCCAGGCCCAGAGGTCAGGCCCCACGACCACCACCACCAACAACAACAAAAAAAATGAGGTTGAGCCTCAAGTACTCATCAAGACCAAATTAGGTTTTGTGGGAGTTTTTTTAAATTCTGTAAAAAGTATCAGTTAGTGAATTCCTGGGTAGCAATCCCTTTTTCATTTTGATATAAAATAGATATGTCCAAAAGTCTTAAAAATAGAATGGAATCTTTCTATGAAGCATCCATAGGAATGTGGGACAATGTCTGGTTTTACTTAAAGGTGCATATTGCTGCTATGACATGGTGTGTTTTCTCCCCCAGGGGTCTGAGCTGTTTCACTTTAGAGTGTCTGTTGTTCCAGGGGTCACTTTTTGTAACTTAGTCGAAGAATTTCAGGTACTATGAACGCACGAGCTATCCAAGAGAGGGTGAGGGCCGGGAAATGACATGACTAGTATCAATCCAAGAGAGACGAAGGACAATGATGATTCTTGTGTGAGACGAGACTTGGAGCCAGACGGGGAATGTGCAGAATGATGTTGTGATGGGTGAGACTGCTGAATGTCTGCATTACTCTGAGCAGAGCATTGCTGGGTATGGGTATCATACAATGTCCACTGTTTCACATTGGACTCAGAAAGCTTAATGACTTTCCTTTGTTTTGTGGCAGATTTACGTTGATGACGTGCCATTGCCATTTCCAGGACATACGCTTATTGCCGTGGCAACAGCCGTAGTGATGGGGGCGTTGATTTTTACAGTATTTATGTTCCAGCTGCGGAACATCCACCCAGGGGCAGCAATTCGAAAATGGATTCAAGGAAACAAAGTGAACATATCAAATAGCAGTGTCTCATAGCATAAACTAAACAACATCCTAAATCTCATTTCATCAGACAAATCCCAGAACAACATGCTTAAATGTTAAGTTTACAAAACAAAACCAGATAAAAAGACTACAGAATTACTATTATAATTCAAAGTATTATCTGCCAATAAGTTTACAATTCCATTCTCTTATTTTGAATACATAAGAAATTTATTTCAGCACTTATATAAATTATCCTGGAGATTTCTTTGGAAAAATATAAAATACTAATCAACTCTGTGTAGAATGCATTTTTCTGGGGTTTTTTGTTTATTTTTGGTTTTTGTTTGCAACTCGTAACTGCCTGTAGCTTATTTTGTGGGCCCCAAAGCCTAGAACCTTGTTTCTGGGTAAGAAAGAAGAAGGTGAGGGCTGGGAAGGTGGCTCAGTGGTAGAGTGCTTGCCTTGCATGCACGAGGCCCTGGGTTCAATTCCTCAGCACCACATAAGCAGAAAAAGCCAGGAGTGGCACTGTGGCTCAAGTGGTAGAGCACTAGCCTTGAGCTGAAGAGCTGAGGGACAGCGCCCAGGCCCAGAGTTCAGGCCCACGACTGACAAAAAAAAAAAAGAAAAAAGAAAAGAAAAGAAAAAAGAAAGAAAGAAAGAAAAAGGAAGGTGAATTTGGGCCAGCAGAGTTAAACACTGGAGGACACTCATCAGTGGATGTGCATCCAAAGCTTCATGGGAAATAAAGAAGCTCTTTGGGTTTCTGAAGGCAACTCCAAAACCAGACTACAGCATCCAAAAAGAGGGGAGTGTGACGCCATCAGGGGGTGTTGGTAGAACACTATGCATGGTAACAAACCTACATGCAACTATGTCGAATTCCAGAAGCTATATCTCGGTGTGCTCTCAGCACACCTGCTTCCAAGGAGCTGGAAGATGATGTGTATATTTAGACAAAACAGAGAAAAGAGGAGCCAAGGTTGTGGACTGATGGGAAAAGAGAGAGTCCTTAAAAGATTGTCCAAGATCAGACACATTTTCTTATGTTACAGCTTTCTCTTACCAAGCAAATGAGCTTCTTGTGGATGGGAAGAGATCTAAGACCCCCAAGATTTGCAAGTACCTAGTAGCTAAACACATTTAATGGGATCTCAAATATCCCATAGGGGCCAAATGAAAATCTTTCCAAGGGGAGTTGTAAGTTGTCTTTCATAAAAGTCAATCATTTTGCCAGGTGCTGGTGGCTCATGCATGTAATCCTAGCTATTCAAGAGGCTGAGATCTGAGGATCACAGTTCAAAGCCAGCCCAGGCAGGAAAAATCCATAAGACTCTCCAATTAACTACCGGAAAGCCAGAAGTGGTGCTGTGGTTCAGATGGTAGAGGGCTTGCCTTGAGCTGAAGAGCTCAGGGACAGTGCCCAGACCCAGAAGCCAATCCCCACAACCGACAAAAAAAAAAAAAAAAAAAAAAAAAAAAAAAAAAAAAAAAGCAATCATTTTGGAAGTAATTACCTGAATTGTTACCTTAACGACAAAGAATATAACTGGCAGAGGTTATGAAGAGAAGTGGGAAGTGGAGTTGAGAGTTTTCTCAAAACCAAGGTTAAACCAAAGCTGGCAGCAAAGCAAAACCAA
Organism: Dipodomys merriami; assembly: GCF_024711535.1. NCBI lineage: Eukaryota > Metazoa > Chordata > Mammalia > Rodentia > Heteromyidae > Dipodomys > Dipodomys merriami. Next base: position 9,720,238 of record NW_027206069.1, read on the forward strand.
AAGAGCATTCAAAACCCAGCATAAAGTGGCTCATGCCTCTAATCCTATCTCCTCAGGAAGCTGAGATCTGAGGATCATGGTTCAAACCAGTCCAGACAGGAAAGTCTATGAAACTTTCATCTCCAATTAGCCATCAAAAATCCAGAAGTGGAGCTGGGGCTCAAGCAGTAGAACTCTGGCCTTGAGCAAAAAAGACCTAAGATAGAGCCTAGGCTCTGAGTCCAAGCCCCAGGACTAGCACAAAAGAAAGAATGAGAGAGGAGGGAAGGAAGGAAGCAAGCAAGGAAGGAAGGATGGAAAAGGAGAGGGAGGGAGGGAGGAAGGAAGGGGAGCATTCAAAATAAAAATCAAAGTTGAACCCTATCATCACAATAAAATATACAGAGATGAAAAGATGGAATTGTGTTGGGAGTGAAGACTCTCCATTCAGTGACGAAGAAGCTCAACAAGTCTCCACATCTGGGCAAAGGTGAGTGGGAAATGGACTCCTAGACCATTCTTCCCTAGCTCTCAGCACTCTCTATAATATACCCTCATAATATACTATCAACATGCTCCCTATCACAAATAGATGAAGGCATTATTAGGTCTTAGTTGTGGCACCCTATCATCCTCTTTGCTGGTACTCTCATGTTTTTGGAGAACATCCTACTACTGAATAGATATGGAATATGGACTGTAGGAATTCTCCAGGATCCTAATAAATTAGTTTTTCATTACCAAATTCTGCCTTATCCAATTTTATGTTCTGGTCTCCATGATTAAATTCTCTCAAAATCTAATTCCTTCTATATTTTCTTGGCTTCTCACAGTCTTTGCAAAGCAAAGAACTTACAACCAGGAAAAAAAAAAAATATATATATATATATATATCATATGTGATATATCATATATATGGTATATATGTTAATACCACATATTATATAAATTATTAATTATAGCATATGTAGTATTAATATATGTTAGCTATATATTAGCTGTTACATATATAATATGCAATGTATAATATATTGTAATTGTGTATAATATAAATTCTATATTTAAATATATAGTCTTACATAGTATATTATATATTAATATGATTAATATATGTTCTAATAGGCTGAGGAGGTGGCTCAGTGGTAGAGCACTTGCCTTGCATGCATGAGGCCCTGGGTTCGATTCCTCAGCACCACATACACAGAAAAAGCTGGAAGTGGCGCTGTGGCTCAAGGGGTAGAGTGCTCGCCTTGAGCTGAAGAGCTGAGGGACAGTGCCCAGGCCCAGAGTTCAGGCCCTACGACTGACCAAAAAAAAAAAAAAAGTTCTAATCTAGTACATGAAATATAGTACATATTGTATTATTATAATACATTAACATTTGTATTCAATATTATATATTTATATATGATAATATAATCTATATTGAAACTCTTAAACCTCGGTGTAATAGGCAGGGGAAACATGGAAGGTTGCCCACAGTCCCCTTCACGGTGTCCCCCGGACCGCCTGCAATCACAAAGCTTCCCGCGAGGCGTGCCTAAGTGAGAACATCAGAAAAAGCGTAGACAGAGACTAGGAAAAATCAAAATTACAGAACCTTACATCTCTAAAAGCAAGAAGAAAAGAAAAGGCCTGGCCAGGCCTGGCTCACGCCTGTCCTCCTAGCTAATCAGGAGGCTGAGATCAAAGCCAGCCCCGGCTGGAAAGTCCGCGAGACTCTTCTCTCCAATGAACCACCAGAAAGCCGGAGGTAGCGCTGTGGTAGAGCGCTGGCCTTGAGCTGAAGAGCTGAGGACAGCGCCCAGGCCCAGAGTTCAAGCCCCATGACCGGCAAAACAAGAGGAGGAAAGAAGAAGACCACAGAGCGGCTCCAGGCAGATCACCGCGCCCGGCGGAATCAGGGAGAAACTGGCACCTGTGGGCCTCTGCCCAGACAGACCGAGCCGGCGGGGACGGAGCCGCCGCACGCGGCCCGGCCACCGGGAGGACCTGCGTGCCCTGCGCCACCGCGGAGCCCAGCTAGAGGCGTCGAGAAAGTGCCGGGCCCCAGGAGCCCCCGGCGGCAGCGGACCCCACCGGGGCCACAGCCCTGCTGAACTCCCCTGCAATCGACTTCACCCCCAGGGGGACCCCACCGCCCACCCCGCCAGCCCGGGCCCTGCGAGCAGCAGAGCGAAGCACCACAGCGCCCCGAGCCTGGGTGGCTGTCCCCGTGCGCACCGGGCACTCGCTGCCTGCGGCCGCGGAGGAGACTTCCGCGCGGAGACTGGCTGCAGCAGCGCGGGGCCGCTGCCATTACACCCCCGCGGCGTGTGGGGGAGACCCGGGCCAAGGAGGCCTCCACAGTACATCCCTGCCATGCGGGCCGCGTGCTTCCTCCCCCACTCCACCCTGCCGCTCCCGGGCGAAGCAGGCCCCAGGCCCCCGTGGGGAAGCCCAGGCTGCTTGGTGAGGGAGCCCTGCAGGCCGGCACTCCTCAACCACAAAGAAAAACTGACTTTTCTTTTAGTCACCAGTAGCCTTTTCTACCTCTTCCTTTCCTTGTTCTCTTAGTGATTTTTCTTTTCTTTCTTTTCCTTCTTTCCTCTCCTCCTCCTCCTTCTGCTACTGTCCTGGGGCTTGAACTCAGGGCCCAGGCACTGTCCTCATCTTTTTTGCTCAAAACTAACACTCCACTATTTGAACCACAGCCCCACTTCCAGCTTTTTTTTTTTTTTTTTAGTGGTATAATGGAAATAGGTGTCCTACAGACTTTCCTACCTGGGATGGCTTCAAACTGTGATCCTCCTGAGTAGTTAGGTTTACAGGCCCAAGCCACCTGCACCTGGCTAAGTAACACCTGGATGCTGGCTCTCTCAACGATTTTTTTTTTTTTTTTTTTTTTTTGCTAGTCCTGGGACTTGAACTTAGGACCTGGGCACTGTCCCTAAGTTTCTTTTGCTCAAGGCTAACATTCTACTCCTTGAGCCACAGCACCATTTCCAACTTTTTCTGTTTATGTGGTACTGAGAAATCGAACCCAGGGCATCATGCATGCTAGGCAAACATTCTACCACTGAACCACATTCCCAGCCTTCCCACTGATTTTTTTTACAACCCTTGGCAATCCCTGGCAATCCTCACATTCTCCACCTACACACGAGGACTTTGTGTACTTGCAAACCTCACAGTGTACTCCTTCCTCCCCGTCTTCCTCCTCCTATCACCATTTCTTTTTCTTTTTTTAAAAATTTTATTGTCAAGGTGATGTACAGAGGGGTTACAGTTTTCTACCACTATTTCTTTGAGATTGAATTCAATTACCCAAGCAAAAATGTCCTAATTACTATTGCTACATAATAAGTTAGCGTCAAGCTTAATGATATAAAGCAGGCCTTTTATTTTGCCCCCAATTGGCTGCTTCAGTAGTTGGGAGAGTTTTAGCCTGGTTTTCACGCATTGCAGCTGTGTGCTGGCCCCTGATGGCTCGCTGGGCTTCTAGACATGTCTTAGGTGGGTATACATGTGTCAGTGTATGCAGATGACATTAGGGCTCTCACCGAAATACATTAACCATTCAGGGGATGGAGGGAACAGGGAAAGAGAAAGCAATAGAGGGGGTTATTCTGATCAAAATATAGTACATGCCTGTACAAAACACCATGGTACATTTAATATACACAAAGGAAATAAATGACAGGAAAGTATAACAGGCTCTGTTTGGGGGAGAGGAGGGGTGAGAAGGGGAGGCAGCCATACCAACTAGATCAGGTTCTTACTACAGCATACCCTTGAGTACAAAGGGGACAGTGCCAGGCTAGGAGTTCCCAGGTATGCTAAGGTTACAGAGAAATAAAGCTTATGTGCATAAAAACGGTGTAAAGGATGAATATTGTCAGTGTACTGGATATGAAAATAGAACTATGAAGCCATTTGAAATGGTTCTAAAGGGGGTAAGGCTGATGGAGTACTTTGTACACGTGTGGAAATGGCATCCTGAAACTTCCCACATACAACTAAGGTCTGCTAGGAAGAAATCTTAACAGCAACAGATAAAAGAATGCCTCAGCTGAAACATTCACATGGCGGGCAGTTGGCTGCTAGATGGGAGCTTGGCCAGGACTACCAAAAGCAGCGACCCAGGGCCTTTGCAGGGATCTGAACTTTTTTTTTTTTTTTTTTTTTTTGTCGGCCGTGGGGCTTGAACTCTGGGCCTGGGCGCTGTCCCTCAGCTCTTCAGCTCAAGGCGAGCGCTCTACCACTTGAGCTTACAGCACTACTTCCGGTTTTCTGGTGGTTTATTGGAGATAGGAGTCTCATGGTCTCTCTTGCCCGGGCTGGCTATGAACCGCGATCCTCAGATCTCAGCCTCCTGAGTAGCTAGGATTACAGGCGTGAGCCACCAGCGCCCGGCTGGGATCTGAACTTTTTATAGTGGCAGCTTCCCCTGCACAAAGCAACCCAAGACAACCAGATAGAGAAGTTGCCAGCCTTGGCATCACACTTGCTAAATTTTACTTTATTATTATTATTATTATTATTTTGTCAGTCATGGGGTCTGAACCCTGGGCCTGGGTATTGTCCCTCAGCTCTTCAGCTCAAGGCTAGCGCTCTTCCACTTTGAGCCGCAGAGCCACTTCCAAGCTTTTTGTTTATATGGTGCTGAGGAATTGAACGCAGGGCCTCATGCATGCAAGGCAAGCGCTCTACCACTGAGCCACCTTCCCAGCCCACTTATTATTGATGGTCCTGGGGATTGAACTCAGGGCCTCACACTTGTTAGGCATGTACTCTACCACTTGAACCACATCTCCTGCCCCTTATGCATTGGTAATTTTCAAGGTTTGGGCTCATTTTTTGCCTGGGCTGGCCTAGACTGCCATTCTCCTACTTGTGCTTCCCCGTGTCACTTGGGATGACAGACCCTTGTCACTGTACCCAGCCACTGAGGAAGATGGAGTCTTGAGAACTTTAATGCTCAGGCTGGCCTTGAACACCCACCCCTTGATCTTCGTCTCCTAAGTAGTTAGGATCCTAGGCATGAGTCCAGCTGGAGACTCCTTTTTTGATGGGACAAATGTCAGGAACTTGAGAACAATGTTTTAAATCACCTGAGGTGCTTACTGGATGAGGTGTTAGGAAAGAAGTTGCATTTGCAACCAATAATACAAGATAAATTTCAGGGACGTTGAGGTTGTGAGGGAATACATGGAAAGGATCTGTAATCCTATCTACTCAGGAGGCTGAGATCTGAGGATCATGGTTCAATGCCAGTCTGGACAGAAAAGTCCATGATACTTTATCTCCAATTAACCACCAGAAAAACCAGAAGTGGTGCTGTGGCTCAAGTGGTAGAGTGCTCGCCTTAAGCTGAAGAGCTCAGAGACAGCACCCAGGCCCAGAGTTCAAGCCCCATGACTGACAAAAATAGGTAATATCATCCTTCCTTCACATGTGATCCATCTATTTTAAGCTGCTATTGCTGGTATGACAGGCACATGTCACCATGCTCAGCTGCTTTGGTTGAGAAGGAGAATTGTGAATATTACTGCTCAGGCTGACCTAAAAACTCGATCCTCTCAATCTCAGCCTCCCAAATAGTGTAAAGAAGCAGCCGACATGCCGCTGTATTGATTGTGAAGAGGCCTTGCAAACTTCACTGCTTAAACTGCCCTCGAACTGTGATCCTCCCATTCTCAGCTCTCAAGGGGCTAGGATTACAGGCATGAGTCACAAAATCTTGCTTTCATTTCACTTTTTTTCTTTTTGGTTGGTCATGGGGCTTGAACTCTGGGCCTGGGTGCTATCCCTCAGCTCTTCAGCTCAAGGAGAGCGCTCCACCGCTTGAGCCACAGCGCCGTTTTCGGTTTTCTAGTGGTTTATTGGAGATAAGAGTCTCTCAGACTTTCCTGCCTGGGCTGGCTTTGAACTGTGATCCTCAGATCTCAGCCTGCTGAGTAGCTAGGATTACAGGCGTGAGCTTCATTTCACTTTTTTTTAGTGTGTGTATGCCTGATGCTTGACCTCAGGGTGGAGCATGGGCTACATGGTCGTCAGCAGCCTTCTAATGGGTGTTCAGAAGCTGAGAACATTTCTCAACCAGCACCAATCTGAAAAACACAGGCAATGTATTTGATTGCCTTGGCTTCTGACCAGTACTATTCAGAGGTTAAGGTACAGAATTTTAATAGCATTTAAGGATAATTCTATTTTTCTCAACTACAAAATTAGTAAGACTATTTGTAATGACAAAAACCAAGTCACAAACCATCAAATTCCTGATTTGGCTTAAAAATAAATTTTCTCAGTATTTATTGTCTTTGGCCATGTACACTACCTGCTTGGGTTACCCAACGGTGGAGAAAAAAAAAAAAAAGAATGCAAGTATGAACACATTTGTACATTCAGAAAATACTTCTACAGTTTCTTCTTTGTTAGTAGATTTAAAACAAGAAAAAGAACTCCTTCAGAATAAGGTATTTGTGAGCTGGACACCAACGGTATTAAACTACAAAACAGCTTAGGACTGGGGATTAGTACAATGGCAGACATAAAGTGCAGATTCAACAGGACCTTGGATAGGGATCCAGTCCCTCACATGGGAGCACGGACAGGAAGAGTGATTTTGAGGGAAGCTAAAGGAGAAAGGTGACATGAAGCACTACTAACAAATAGGTAGTGGTCTATTTTAGACAGCAATTCAAAGTCACTCATTTTAGCCAGGTATGGTGCTGTACAACTGTAATCCCAGCACTTGCTCAAGTGACTGAATCAGGATGATCTTGGGTTCAAAGCTATCTTGGACTACATAGGAAATTCAAGGCCAACTTGGGCTACACAGTGAAACCCAGTCTCAGAAAACCAAACCAAACCAAGAGAAAAGCTGCTTGGGTATTACTATTCAATAAATTGTACAATGCTTGTCCATTTCATATTTATGTATGTATATTTCATAATTCAAGAACAGAATAGACTTTAGCTTTTTCAGATAAATATATCTGTCTTGGCTCGCAGAAGCTTAGAGATAGAAAGTTAGAAACATGGCAAGATGCAATATGAGGGCGGGGAAGGTGGCTCAGTGGTAGAGTGCTTGCTTAGCATACAGGAAGCCCTGGGTTCAATTCATCAGTACCCCATAAACAGAAAAAGCTGGAAGTGGCGCTGTGGCTCAAGTAGTAGAGTGCTAGCCTTGAGCAAAAGAAATTCAGGGACAGTGTCCAGGCCCTGAATTCAAGCCCTAGGACTGGCAAAAATAAAAACAAAAACAAAAACACAATCTGAGAACAGAACTTTGCTCTTTGCATCACAAGTGAACTTTGCTATTGCAAACAATCCAGAAGAAAAAGAGTTGACTATTTCACCAGGATTAAAATGATTGCTTCGTGTTCCTTTAGTTAAAATTTAAAAAAGCCATAAAAGTCATTTCATAGTTTGAGCTTGTAAATTACACATATTGCTGCCAAATTATCTCCTGTGCTCCCTTCCCGACTGTCATATGACCTTAGTCAACCATGACTCCTTCTTACTCTGATCAGTTAAAAGTCAATTTCTCTTGATCCTACATCTAAAATGACTGTTCCTGTCACCCCTTCTCTTTCCAAAACTCTTGACTGGTTCCTCCTGTTCTAAATAGTTATTTCACAATCTGAGTCAGGCTCTCCCAGTATCTAGACTTTATCTTTTCTAATCTGACTTCATTATGGCCTCCAGAAATCAGTCTCTCTTCAAAGGTGCCTTTTATTTATTGTGGCAAAATATATGTAGCATAAGAATTTCCATTTTATTCAGTTTTGGATTCAGGCTTTTATTATTTTACTTTTTCTTCTGTTACTGGGGCTTGAATTCAGGGCCTTATGCATCCTCTTAGCTTTTTTTGTTCAGGGCTAATGCTCTATCAATAGAGTGGTTCTGTTTTATTTTATTTTTTTTACAGACTTAAAAAATGAAATCTTAGCCGGGCGCTGGTGGCTCACACCTGTAATCCTAGCTACTCAGGGGGCTGAGATCTGAGGATTATGGTTCAAAGCCAGCCCCGGCAGGAAAGCCCGTGAGACTCTCATCTCCAATAAGCCACTAGAAAACTGGAAGTGGCACTGTGGCTCAAGTGGTAGAGCATTTGCCTTGAGCTGAAGAGCTGAGGGACAGCACCCAAGCCCAGAGTTCAAGCCCCGCAACCAACCAAAAAAAATTAAATCTTATTTTGTACAATTAATGTATACAGTGTGATAAGATACAATAAATAAGAGACAATAAAATGGTTCCAGTAGTGAAACACATGAACATATCCATCATAGTTGTTACTCATTTTCCCATCACACATTTTCTTTATCCACTCATCTGCCTCTAGACATTTGGGTTGCTTTTACCTTCTGGCTATTGTGAATAATATTACTATGGATATGGGGGTTGCTTCCATCTGTTTGGGTCTTTGGTTTCAATTCTATTCAGTAGAATTGCTGGGTTATGTTTCTAGGGATTGTTTTGTGGAGAACTGCCATTCTGTAACCGTGGCTGTAATCATTGTTTCCTCAATGCAGGGGTTCAGTTTTTCCAGATCCTAGCAAACACTTGTGACTTTCTGGGTTGTTGATAACAGCCCTGCTCATAGTGACAGCTCACTGTAATTGGCACTTTCCTAAAGACTGTGAAGTTTATTATCTTTTCGTGTCATTATTGATCATTTGTCTAACTTTGGAGAGACATTTATTCAAGTTCTTTGCCCATTTTTAAATTGAATACAAGCCGGTTGCTCATGCCTGCAATCCTAGCTACTCAGGAGGCTCTGATTTGAGGATTGCAGTTCAAATCCAGCCTGCTAGATAAATGTGCCACCCCTAAGCAACATCCCCAGCACCCCTACCTTATCTTTAATTTTGAGATACGGTTTTGTAAGTTGCCTAGGCAGACCTCAGCTTCCTGGTTAACAAATTTCATTATATTTTGTCTGTAGAGATTCAGCTTTCCCAGCACCATTTGTTGAAAGGACTATCGTTTCTTCTACTGAACGGTCTTTGGATTTATTAGGGTTGTGCCTGAGGCTCTTTATTCCATTCCACTGGTCTAGATGTGTGTCATGCTCATCGCTATCATTTTCTGAATTTCCATGTGTGTTCTCAGCAACTTGCTGTTTTCTCTTGCTCCAGCTGCCTCAGTGTTCTGCTTTCCCCTCCCCAATTCTCAACATCAGACCTCCACGTTAAACTAAATGCAGCCTCGTCTACAACTCTTCTCTGACCCCTCCAATCTTCACTATCACAGCTTCTGTGTCCACTGGTGTATGACTTGTGATTCAGTATAAGGCATAGCCTTAGAAACAGTCATTTATGTGTGTGCCCCAGGAGGTAACAATATAAGCAGGATAACAGAAACCATTTTACTGTGAAGTATATTAAAATGAGTACAGGTTGAGTAGTCTTATATTCAGAGCACAGGAGAAGTCAGTACTTCAGTCCTAATGGCTCTGACAAGTTTATTTCACAGATGAGAAACTAAGGCACTGAAAGGTAAAGAAACTTGCAAATGTCACACACATACTAAAAGGTAGGGGCTAAACTCACAATTCAACATTCATACTCAACTGCTATAACAGTGTGTCTCAATCTTTAGTGATTTGCCCTCCCCCCTTTTATTAAATTACATTAAGAATTTTTCTCCTCCCCTCTCCCTGATCCTGGGGTTTGAACTCAGGGCCTAGGCGCTGTCCCTGAGCTTCGTTTGCTTAAGGCTAGCTCTACCACTTCAGCCACAAGACCATTTCATTTTTTTTTCCTGAGTATTTATTGGAGATAAGTCTCAGGGACTTTTCCTGCTCAGGCTGGCTTTGAACATCTTCAGATCTCAGCCTCCTGAGTAGCTAGGATTGCAGGTGTGAGTCTCCTGTTCCCAGGATGGCAGAATCACCATTCTTGCAGGCCCTATGATTGAGAATAATTTAAAATAATTCATTTACTATTGTGATATTATTCAGGTATCAATTTGACTAGGCTGTAGTATCTAGTTATTCAATTAAACACTGATGTAGGTATCATTGTGGGGCTATTTGTAGATCAACAATCAGTAGACCTGAATAAAGGAATTTATCCTTAATGGTCTAGTGGGTCTCATCCAATCAGTTCAAGGAAGAAAAAAGTAGTGGTCTGTGGACTGCCGTGTCAACTCCTGCCCAGTAATTGTTGGCAGCTGCTGCTAACCTGAGCCTCTCTGGCCAGGTTTACTGTGTAACCACACTTCACTGTCATGGACACAAATTCCTGGAGATCTGTGTGGGGAGGAACCTGTGCCTCGCTGGTTATTTTTCTGGTAGAACCTTGATCAATATCATTGTTTTTACAGATTATGTGTAAAAAATTCATTGAAGCATGACATCAGTGACTCATACCTGTATCCTACTCAAGAAGCTGAGATCTGAGCATTGTAGTTCAAAACCAGCCAAGACAGAAATTCCATGAGACTCATTTGTTTTTTTTTAATCAGCAAGAATGCCAGAAATAGAGGTGTGGCTCAGGTGGTAAAGCATCAGTCTTGAGCAAAAAAGATAAGCCAAGTGTGCCAAGTCTTAAACACAAGCCCCAGCGCACACGCACGCACACACACACAGAGTCAACGTGTCTAATCTTCAGTATTTTCACATAATTTTTAGCCTTTTCCATTTCATAAACAATCCCTTTTGGTTAATTAACTTTAAGTATGATTTTTGAGAAACTATTGTTCGGAGATCAAAAAAGTGATTACCAAAAAAACAAACAAAACAAAAAATGTAATTACCATGTAAAGTCTATTGCATAAGTAGACAAAATTACTTCCACGTTCTTATAGCAAAGTTCCAACTTTCCTTCTGAAGGTTTGTCAATTGAGTCCGCTGAAAGAGGCTGACAACAGACAAAGGAACAGGAGAAAAGCTATAACAAATGTGTGACAATTTATACTGTCAACAATGTAACATCTTAATTATTTTCTACACTAGAATCAAACAACATTTAATTTCAAAAAACAGAATAAATGCTCCAATAAGTCATGCAGGGAGGTTGGTTTTACAAACAAGTGCTAAAGGGGGAAGAAATAAAAAACCAAAAAGCAGACTGGTTATTTCAACCTTCCTTTTCATATAAGGAAAGGAAGGGCCGGACGCTGGTGGCTCACGCCTGTCATCCTAGCTACTCAGGAGGCTGAGATCTGAGGATCTCGGTTCAGAGCCAGCCGGCTCGGGAAAGCCCGTGAGACTCTTATCTCCAATAAACTACTAAAAAACCTGAAGTGGCGCTGTGGCTCAAGTGGTAGCGCACTCGCCTTGAGCTGAAGACCAAAAGGACAGTACCCAAGCCCAGAGTTCAAGCCCCATGACTGACCAAAAAAAAAAAGGAAAGGAAGGGGGAGGGAGTAAAAATGAGCAGGAAAAATAACCAGATTACATTATGTCAGACACTTTAGGTCAGTTTTTGTTTTTGCTTTTATCAGTTTGGGGCTTGAACGCTGGGCCTGGGTGCTGTCCCTCAGCTCTTCAGCTTAAGGCAAGTGCTCTACCATTTGGGCCACAGCATCACTTCTGGTTTTCTGGTGGCTTATTGGAGATGAGTGTCACGGACTTTCCTGCCCAGGCTGGCTCTGAACTGTGATCCTCAGATCTCAGCCTCTTGAGTAGCTAGGATTTCAGGTGTGAGCCACAGGTGCCTGACTTTTTTTTTTTTTTTTTTGGTCGGTCATGGGGCTTGAACTCTGGGCTTGGGCACTGTCCCTATGCTCTTCAGCTCAAGGCGAGCGCTCTACCGCTTGAGCCACAGCACCACTTCCAGTTTTCTAGTGGTTTATTGGAGATAAGACTCTCGCAGACTTTCCTGTGCAGGCTGGCTTTGAAACTCCATCATCAGATCTCAGCCTCCTGAGTAGCTATGATTACAGGCGTGAGCCACCGCGCCCGGCTTTATTTTTGTTTTTATGGTTTGATCTGAGACTGGAACTTCAACTCAGTACTTGATGCTTTTCCTCAATCTCTAGCACACTACCAAGTCAGCCATGCCTCCAACTCCTAGTCTTTTGTGTAGAATTAAAACCTAAGGTAAGCTGGGAAGGTGGCTCAGTGGTACAGTGCTTGTCTTGCATGCATGAGACCCTGAGTTTGATTCCTCAGCACCACATAAGCAGAAAAAGCCGGAAGTGGCCCTGTGGCTCAAGTGGTAGACCGCTAGCCTTGAGTACCCAGTACCCAGGCCCTGAGTTCAGGCCCCACGACCGACAAAAACAAAACAAAACAAAACAAAAAACCCCTAAGGTAATGACAATTAGCATGTTGACTTAAACTATCCTGTGTGCAATATATGGCTGGTAGTTATTTTTCCTCTTGGAAAAAAGATTTAATTTTCTTTACTTTCCACTTGATGACATAGAACTTTAGAACCAGTGACTCCATTTTTGTTATTGTTGTCATTCGTGGGTCTTAAAACTCTGGGCCTGGGCACTATCCCTGTGCTCTACCACTTGAGCCACAGCACCAGTTTTCTACTGGTTTTTATTGGAGATAAGTCTCACAGAGTTTCCTGCCCAGACTGGCTTTGAACAGTGATCCTCAGATCTCAGCCTCCTGAGTAGCTAGGATTATAGGTGTGAGCCACCGGTGCCCGGCTTTCCTGGACTCCTTTATCCAGATAGTTAAAATAATTGCATTTTACTTTTCAGAAAAAAAAAAAAACTTAAAAAAAAATCTATCACTAGTCAGTGACACACCTGTAGTTCTAGCTGAGGAGATTGAGATCTGAGGATCACAGTTTGAAACCAGCCTGAGCAGAAAAGTTCCCGTGAGATTCTTATCTCCAATTAACCACTCAACATGAGAAGTGGCACTGTAGCTTAAAGTGGTAGAGCTCTAGCCTTGAGCAAAAGAGCTCAGGGATAGTGCCCAGGCTCTGAGTTAAAGCTCTATCACCAACTAAAGTGTGTGTGTGTGTGTGTGTGTGTGTGTGTGTGTATTTGTGTGTGTATTTGCAACTAATGAGTTAAAGCTCTATCACCAACTAAAGTGTGTGTGTGTGTGTATTTGCAACTAATGAGTCCCCAACAGGTCTTTGTAAATATTTTTCTCTAAAGCTATAGGAAAGGAAGGACCTAACTTCTGGAACCCTGAGCTTTTTTGCTCAAGACTGGCACTCTACCACTTGAGCCATAGCTTCACTTACAGTTTTTTGGTGGACAACTGGAAGTAAGAACTCATGACTTTCCTGCATGGACTGGCTTTGAACTGTAATCCTCAGATCTCAGCCTCCTGCATAGCTAGGATTACAGACAAGACACTAAAGTTAATTATATATATATATATATATATATATATTTTTTTTTTTTTTTTTTTGGTCATGGGGCCTGAACTCTGGGCCTGGGTACTGTCCCTCAGCTATTCAGCTCAAGGCTAGTGCTCTACCAATTGAGCCACAGCACCACTTCCGGCTTTTTCTGCTTATGTGGTACTGAGGAATTGAACCCAGGGCCTCATGCATGCGAGGCAAGCACTCTACCACTGAGCCACCTTCCCAGCCCACAAATAAATTTTAATCCTAATGAAAAAATTTAACTGATCAAGAGGAGTAACTTGAGTATGTATGTTGTAACCCAATCAATAAGAAAATAAAGGACACCACAATTAATAAGCCAATTGTCTTTTTTTTTTTTTAATTTTGCCAATCCTGGTGCTTGAATTCAGGGCCTGGGCACTGTCTCTGCTACTTTTGCTTAAAGCTAGCACCATCCCTTGAGCCGAAGAGTCACTTCTGGCCTTTTTTATTTATGTGACACTGAGGAATCAAACCCAGGGCTTCAAGCATGTTAGACAAACACTCTACCACTAAGCTACATTCCCAGGAGTCTTTTTTGCAAAGGCTGGTGACTGCATGGGGGTATATGCTCCCTAAATCATGCAGCAGGGAGACAGCTTAGTCTTTTAAAGGAAAAAAAAAACACATCCCTTTTGACAAACAAATATAGGTTATTTTTGTTTTGCTAAGCATATACAGAAACAAAACGAAGCATTATTAGTAAATTTAGACTTACTCCCCGCAAGCTGGGATGGAACATTTTTGGAGTTTTTAGCAGAACCCACTAAACAAGCAACTTGCAGTTTTTCACAGAACTGCTAAGCAAACCACAGCTGTGGGATAGGGGCCTTTTTCCTTTGTGGGACCTGTAAGGTCCGCTCCTGGATGGCCAGCAGACTCTACCCTCCTCACAGCAGTCTCCACCCAGTACCTGCGTTACCTAGGCAACTGGAACACCTGGAAGAGTTCACATCTGCATCCGCTGAGGTCACATCTGAATTTGATGTGGCCACACCTTTCTCCGCCCTACCCTAGATAAGGCCTAGTACAGGCCCAGGCTCGCTCTCTCTGTTCTTTTCTACCTCTCTCTGCTCTCTCTTTTCTAGCTCTTTTCTCTCTCTTTCCTCTCTCTTTTGCCAGCCTCGTGGAGTGTCAACCTTGCCTGGTCCTATCAGGTCTACTGAATAAACCTACCCCTTACCTGAATACCACGTGCGTGGTGCAGTTCTTACTCTTTTAAAAACCTAACAGGACCAAATGATGATACTTCTGTCAGGCTTTAGGCTTAAGGTCATAACCTACTTCATGTGGACCAACTTTATTTATTTAGAGACAGGATATCACTAGGTAGCCCAGGATGGCCTGGAACTCAAGGTACCCTCTGTCAGCCTTGTGAATGCTGAGATTACAGGTATGTGCCATCACATTTAGCTTGTGTCTACTTTCTCAACCGTAAACTTGAAGAAATCTAAATACTGGCTAGGTATTTCTGGTAAAATCTTCGTAGGAAGGTTCTAAAAGGTGCATCAATCACATTATAAAGACAGTGTGAAAAAAGAATGTACTATGTCTCATTTCAACTGTTCTAATAATTTGGAAGATAATGGTATAAAATTACTGAAATAAATCTCATCACTGTATCTGTACTTTTAAATTATATATGTAGCTCATGTTAAAATTTCTAGTGGGGCTGGGAAGGCGGCTTAGTGCTAGCATTTTTAGCTTGTTTAGCATGCAGGAAGCCCTAGGTTCCTCAGTATCACATAAAGAGAGAAAACAGGAAGTCAAGTGGTAGAGTACTAGCCTTAAGCCAAAGCAGCTCAGGGACAGTGCCCAGCCCAGAGTTCAAGCCCCAGGACTGGGAGGGGGGGAGGGGAGGAGAGAATAAATTCTTGTGGGTAGGACTGACCTAGATTACAGGTCAAAAGGCAAAAGCTCCCCCCACCCTCCCACGGAGAATGTTATTTGCATGAGAATGATATTCCTCTGGGAAGAGTGGGCCCTTTCGCGTGTGCACAGAAGAGGTGACAATTCCTCATCCTCACAACCCAGTACTGCACTTATCTTTGCAAGCTCCTCAAGTTCTGGTGACAGAGGCACTGGGACAGACAGTAGCTTCATTTTCAAATGGTTTTAGAATTGTCACCTGGGGAACTCAATCCTAGGCCCAGAAAAACCGCCAAGTCTCCTTCCCGAGTTCCCGGGCTCGCCAGGCCGGTGCGTGCCCCAGGGCGGGCGGACCGACCCCTACCCAAACTGGAGGCCATTCCCGGAAGTGCTTCCATTTCCTCTCAAAGGAGACTCTCCTCGCGTCCGAAGGTCCGGGCACCCCCCCCCCCCCCCCCGCTGCCCCCCTCGCCCCGGGCCCTTCCCTGGCGCGGTGACTGGAGTAGACCCCAAGAGAAGGGCCGAAGCCCCGGACCAAGCCCCCGGCAGAGGCGGAGTCCCGCCAGGAAGAGGCCGCAGGCGCACTGCACGCCCCTTCCGAACCGGCCGCGGGACTGATGACGAAGACAGAGCGCGACCGACGCACACGCCACGGCGCTCGCACGACGACGCGTGCGGGGAAGCGCGAGAGTCCCGGGCCGTCACCGGCGCGACCGAGCGTCCCACCTCCTCCGCTCCCGGCGCTCCCGCCACCGCGGCAGCTCCGCGCCCGCCTCCCGCCTCCGTCCCAGGCTGCCGCCGCCGGGGAGCTCACGGCCTCGCTCCTGTCTCTTTAAATGGTGGGGCCGCCGAGCCGCCCCTGCAGCCGCTGCCTGGGTGGCCCCGCGCGCCGCCTTTGAGGGGCGAGCCAAGATGGCGGCGGCTCTGGCTCGGTGAGGAAGACGGAAGAGGCGGTGGTGGCTGCGGAGGGAAGGCGACTCGCTGTAGCCGGGGCCGCGCCGGTGGCCGGGGGGCGTCCAGGGTCTCCCGGGCAGCGGTAGCAGCTGCAGCAGGAGCAGACGCCCGTCAGTTTCGGACACTTGAGTCCGGAAGAGCGGAGCCGAGCCACCGGCCGCGGCCGCAGGGCCAGGTACAAGGAAGGAAAACATGGCGGCGGCGGCCTGAGGAGGCGGCGGCGGCGCGGGAAGCGGCTGGGCCGAGATGGTAGCGGCGGCGGGAGCTGAGCAGTGAGCGGAGCCCCGGGTTCCCAGCGCGCGGAGCGGGAGCTGCGCGGCGCCGCGCGTCTGCATCGGGGCTGCCGGGCGGCCGCGCTCGCCGGGCCCGGACAATAGCGCCGGGGAGCGGGAGGCGAGCGAAGGCGGCGGCCCCAGACCTCGGGCCCCCGGGCGGGCCATGCGCGGGGCGGCGCGGCCCCGCGACCACCTGCGGCGGCAGTGAGGACCCGGAGTCCTCCGCTCGCGGGCGCCTGCCTCTCGTGGACCGGGTTCCTGGGCGACTCCGGCGGGGCTCCCGTCCCGGCTTCCGGGCGACACGATGACCGACACCCGGCGGCGGGTAAAGGTCTACACGCTGAACGAGGACCGGCAGTGGGATGACCGGGGCACCGGACATGTGTCCTCCGGCTACGTGGAGCGACTGAAGGGCATGTCCCTGCTCGTCAGGGCCGAGAGCGACGGTGAGTACGGCGAGTCGCGGTGGGACCCCTTTTCCCCTCCATCCGTGCCTGGCCACCTCCCTGGCTCCTGGGGCGGGGGGCACCCCGGGCCTGCGGGGAACAGAGCCTTTCTCCGTCATCTTTCTCCTAGAGTTTGATGGCTTTTAGGGTTCGAATGGAGTCCAGCACGTTTGCGCCCTGCTGCCTAGGGGTGCGCGCGGGGTGGGGGTGGAGTGGAAAAGTTGGGGACCTGAGATCGGGAGCCCCAAGACTGTTGGGCTTTTACACCAGTGACCTTGAGAGAAGGCACGGATCCATCCAACCTCCCTCCGAGCGCCCATCTGTAAAACTGGAAAGCAAACGTAAAACTTTGACTGGATCTAAGAAAGTTCTTTTCTGTTGCGGTCTTTGAGAGGATTTGACTGTTCTTTGCTTTTAACACGTTGGGATTCTTCTTCCTGGTTCGGTGGCGGGTTGACTACTGTAGCTCGCAGCTCTATATTCAGGCAGAGCAAATGTTACGTTGCCTTGCTTGGATAGACTTGTTTTCACCCACTGTTGGTTGGTCTTTTCGTAGGGATGGAAGATTTTGTGGGACGTTTCACTGTGTAAACATCTTTCACGTTTGGAATCATTTTATTGCGAGCTTTTGATTGTTTAAGTATATGGTGATAATTGGATTCTGTTAACAGGTGGGGAGAAGATGACACATAACTTGAATCTTTTCAATTGGGTCTGTCCTAGTGCCTTTATTGGACATATTTTGAAACAGCCTTCGAGGTCCAAAGACCAATTTGTATGAAAATAACACTTTCAAAGACTTACTGCCTCTTTTTTCGGTAACTTAGTATGAATTTTTTCTAATAAAAGGAATGTCTGTATTTCCTAGTTGTTTCTTCTGAATGTAAAAAGTTCTCTCTCACCACTCTTCGTTACATTAGTCTATAAATTTACAGACAGTATAAAATTTATAGACAGTAGCGATGTCAGTTTGTTATGATAGTTGTTGCTGAAATATGACATTTATCTTAAGGAATTTCCTTCTTTGGACTATACGCAGAACTCAAATTACTCTCTCTCTGTAATTAAAGATTTTGGAAACACAAATTTGATTTCAGTTGTGAAATGGCAATTTGGCCTGTATTGACCATAGCTTATCTTCATAAAGATAACCAAAAAACCCCTTAATACCAGGAAAATTTATTTTCTTTCAAGAGTCAAAGACTGAGTTATTTGTCTGTTAAAATACAAGTTGAGAGCCCAAGCAATAGAACACCAGCGTACCAAACATGAGGCTCTGGGTTCAAACTCCAGTCCTACAGAAAGAAAAAGTTCAATGCCAGGTTTGTTAAAAGTTGAATGTCACTTCAGTGTGCTTTTCGTATAGGACTCTCACAGAATAATCTACCTTAACATGTTTGTATGCTTGGAAAACTTTTTATGTAGTGAGTTGGGAAGTATGATCTTTCAGATTCAGTTAACGTGTGTGTAGGCAACTGCTCTACCTACCACTGAATTTAACCTCCACCCTCAGTTAGCATCTTCTTTTTTTTTTTTTTTTTTGTCTGGTTGTTGGGCCTGGGCGCTGTCCCTCAGCTCTTCAGCTCAAGGCTAGCGCTCTACCACTTGAGCCACAGCACCACTTCTGGCTTTTTTCTTTTTTGCTTATGTGGTGCAATACAAAAATGTTTCCTAAGCATTATGTATAATAGTGAATCATACTCTCCTAACATGACAATATAAAAACCTAGTAGTTTTTTTCCATATATGTGTGTGTATATATATATATATATATATATTTTTTTTTTTTTAATTTTCTTTTGGTTGGTCATGGGGCTTTAACTCTGGGCCTGGGTGCTGTGCCTGAGCTCTTCAGCTCAAGGCTAGCACTCTACTACTTGAGCCACAGCACCACTTCTGGCTTTTTCTGTTTATATGGTACTGGGGAATCGAACCCAGGGCTTTATGCATGCTAAGCAAACCCTCTACTGCTGAGCTACATTCCCAGCCTTTATATTTCATAACACAAAATAGCATCTAACCTCCCTTCCATTTGGATTTGAGACTCTACAATATAGCAGGTTGAATGACTAAAACAAAAATGGCTTTTATTTTTATCTAAGAGGGAAAGGGAACTGAAAAAAAGTTACCCATCTGCCCTTGCAAACTTAAATAGTAAGGAAAACTTAATTCCAAAGAATACACTAATCCCAGAGGTAATTGACATGTGTCTGTGATCTCATCACTATAGTGAATAGGGCAGGAGAATTTTAATTTCATATCTGAGATCATTAGTGAGACCTCGTTTCAAAAAAAGAAAAGAAAGGAAAATGGACTTAGAAACATTCTAAGATACTTGTGAGGTTATTTTTAGTTTAATGACTATAAAGGTGTTTTGTTTTTGTCAGTTGTGGGGCTTGAACTCTGGGCCTGGGCTCTGTCCCTTACCTCTTCAGATCTAGGGGAACGATCCACTTCTTGAGCCACAGCACCACTTCCAACTCTAAAGTTTTTTTAATGACTATCACGTTTTATCTAAGAGGAATTATAGAATTTGTTGAGTGCCCACTGTGACAGTAACTAAGCAATGTATGGTTGTGTTGACTTAGAAAATTCTTAAAACATTCTTCAATGTAGATACTATAATTTTTGCTATCTTTACAGATAGGAAAACAGATTCAAATGACAAGTGTAGGTGTGGTAATCTGAAATTGAGAAATCTACTCTTTAGTTGGAAACTAATGTCAATAACAGTTAACTCCTAATTTTTCTATTTGCATTTGCTGCTTTTTATTCTTGGTTGCAAGGCTTCTAAGGAAATGAAAATAATTACTAAGTGGCTCAGACCTATAATCCTAGCTTCACAGGAGGCTGAGATCTGAGGATCTCGGTCCAAAGCTAGCCCTGGCAGGAAAGTCTGTGATTTTGTCTCCACTTAACCACCAGAAAACCAGAAGTGGCGTTGTGGCCCAAGTGCTTGCCTTGAGCTGAAGAGCTCAGGAACAGCTCCCAGGCCCAGGGTTCAAGCCCCACGACTGACCAAAAAAAAAAAAAAATTGTAATTTACCTCCATGCCACATGTGAGAGTTATTATGCCCTTGGCTAGCTTGTTACAGTTATTTTGTGCTTCCCCATTCTCCTTTACAATCATAGTTGAGAGTTTTCTATTATAATGAGCAAAATGGGAAGTAGTTCTGATTTTTCTATGAAGTGACTCATTTATTCAATAGAAACTTAAAATTAGAACCAAGCTTGGTAGAACGTGATTGTAATCTCAGACCTAGGGAAGCCAAGGCAGGGGGATTAGGAGTTTCAGGTTAGTCTGGGCTGCATATGAAGCTCCTTCCCAAACAAACAAAAAAATGAATTTAACTCTGGTGGTTCACACCGGTTAGCTAGCTACCTCCAGGTACTTGAGATCTGAGGGGTCAGATTTGGAGCAGACCCTTATCTCCAACTAAGTAACAAGAAAGTGGAACTGGAGGTGTGGCTCAAAAGATGGAGTTTGAAAGCTCTAGGCCCTGAGCTCGAACTGGTACAAAAAAAGAGGAGGAGTTGTTGTCTGCCCTACTTGTTTTCCCCCATAGCTGGAATGACAATTTTGTACCATCTTGCCCAGCATTTGGTTGAAATGGAAAGAAAGGGCTGGGAAGGTGGCTCAGTGGTAGAGCGCTTGCCTTGCATGCATGAGGCCCTGGGTTCGATGCCTCAGCACCACTTAAGCAGGGGGAAAAAAGCTGGAAGTAGCGCTGTGGCTCAAATGGTAGAGCGCTAGCCTTGAGCTGAAGAGCTGAGGGACAGAGCCCAGTCCCAGAGTTCAGGCCCACCACTGGACCCCAAAAAAAAGAAAAGAAAAAGAAATGGAAAGAAAGTCTGGTGACTTCTAGGCTTGATTTGGCCCTGAACAATTTTTTGCTCAAAGCTAGCACTCATCTCCACTTCTGGCTTTTTGGTGGATAATTGCAGGTAAGTCTCAATAGACTTTGTCCTTCCTGGGCTAGCTATGAACCACGATCCTTAGATCTCAGCCAAGGAATGAGGCACCAGCTCCTAGCTGTGAATCTCTTTGCCTGGGCTTGCCTAAGACCACAATTCCTGATTTACACTTCCTGTGTAGTAGGTTAGGTTTACAGGCTTCAGCTACCACACAGGGCTCTAATGATGTTTTTTTTGTTGTTGTTGTTTTGTTTTGTGTTTTTTTAGATGTATGCTTGAACTCTGGGCCTGGGTTGATGTCCTTCAGCTTTTTAACTTAAGGCTCGTGCTCGACCACTTGAGCCACAGCACCCACTTCCGGCTTTTTCTGTTTATATGGTGCTGAGGAATTGAACCTAGGGCCTCCTGCATACAAGGCAAGCACCCTACCACTGAGCCACCTTCCCAGAATAGGTTTGTGTTTAAAAGTTTAGTGAATAAATGGGCTATTTTGAGGAAGTACATATGTAAGTAACACTGTTATCAAAACTATTGGGTGGGCTGGGAAGGTGATTCAGTGGTAGAGTGCTTGCCTTGCATGCCTGAGGCCGTGGGTTCGATTCCTCAGCACCACATAAGCAGAAAAGGCTGAAAGTGGCGCTGTGGCTCAATTGGTAGAGCCCTAGCCTTGAGTTGAAGAGCTGAGGAACAGCTCCCAGGGCCAGAGTTTAGGCCCCATGATCCGCAAAAAAACAAAACAAAACTTTTGGGGATAGATTCTGACAAGAGTTTGCTGTCAGAACAGGATATTCTTCAATTTACCTTTTCTGAGAATGGTTGAATTATTGGTCTGAAATGATCTCTTTCACGATGAATAATTTAGTTATATATACTACTGTGCAACTTTTAGCTTGACTGTTCTCACACTCTGTATTGCCTTTCTAATGTTCCTGGTTGGAACTCTATATTGCCTTTCTAATGTTGTTACTGGAATTGTCTTTATTTGGTGGTCTCTGGTCAGATTTCCTCCTCAGATTATGTGGGAGGTATCAAAGTTTGTGAGATTCCCTTTTGAGATAAGAATGTCTATTTCATTGGCAAGAATAGATTTCAAATGAGTTGAGGGGGATGTCTTGGAATGTATGCTTCAGTTACTGTTAAGTTACCTTGGATATATACATTTATCAGAAGCATGTATTCTTTGCAAACCTTTTCTACCTCTTCAATATTACTAATGTCTCCTTAAGAATCATTTTCCTCTGTCAGCATGATCAATGCCTCTAACCTAAAATTGAACTCTGTATCCCCACCCACACCCATACATTACTAGGCTAGAGTTACTGTTTCAGCTACTGTAGCTATAACAACCCATACAAATAAACTTGCTGGGAAGGATTATGTTAATACATATTAACACTGAACTCAAGCTTTCTCATTTGATTGGAAAAGTATTTATAACTTGGTCCAATAAGAACTAATAGACAACTAGCCATGTGCCAGTGGTTCATGCTTGTAATCCTAGCTACCTAGGAGACTTGAGATTTGAGGATTGCCGTTTGAAGCCAACACAGGCAGGAAAGTCTGTGAGACTGTTATTTTCAATTAACTATCCCAAAAGCCTAGAAGTGGAGTTGTGTGGCTCAAATGCTACAGCACTAGCCTTGAGCACAAAAGTTCAGGCACTTAGTTCAAGCCCCAGGACCAGTACACAAAGAACTAATAATAGATGACTAAGAAAAGGAGTAACCAGCCAGAGCCAAGTGGCTCATGCTTGTAATCCTGGCTACGCAGGAGATTGAGATCTGAGGTTCGAAGTCAGCCCTGGCAGAAAATTCCCAGAGACTCTTACCTCCAATTAACTACCAGAAAACTGGAAGTGGCGCTGTGGTTCCAAGTGGTAGAAAGCTAGCTTTGAGCAAAAGGATCAGTGCTCAGAGACAGTGCTCAGTCCCTGAGTTCAAGTCCCATGACAAACAAAAACCAAAAAAAACCTGAGTAACATTTTTTCCCCTTTAATCTGGCTCCCATGTTTCTGCCTGTTCTTCTTGGAGGTATGGTATTGGAAACCAGAACTAGACTTTATAAAGTGGAAGTGATATCTTAATAGTGCTGAAATAGGTTTCAAGATAGTTCCCAATAACCAAGAGAGGGGAAAGTTGCCAATACCAGAAGTTTCCTAGTGTGTTCTTTTTGGGGGGGGGGTCCGGTCGGGGGGCCTTAACTCTGGGCCTGGGCGCTGTCCCTCAGCTCTTCAGCTTAAGGCTAGCGCTCTACCACTTGAGCCACAGCGCCACTTCCTGCTATTTTCTTTTTGCTTATGTGGTGCTGAGGAATTGAACCCAGGGCCTCAGGCATGCAAGGCAAGTGCTCTACCACTGAGCCACCTTCCCAGCCCTCCTAGTGTGTTCTTGTTTTGATTTAACCTCCCCCCCCCCCTTTTTTTTGTTTTGGTCAGTCGTGGGGCTTCAACTCTGGGTTTGGGTGCTGTCCGTGCACTCTTCAGCTCAAGGCCAGTGCTCTACTGCTTGAGCCACAGCACCACTTCCGGTTTTTTAGTGGTTTATTGGAGATAGAGTCTCATGGAGTTTCCTGCCCGGACTGGCTTTGAGCAGTGATCCTCCGCTCTCAGCCTCTTGAGTAGCTAGGATTGCAAGCGTGAGCCACCACACCAGACTCCCCATTTTTCTTTTGGCCAGTCCTGGGGCTTCATCTCAGGGACTGGGTGCTGTCCCTGAGCTTCGTTTGCTCAAGGCTATGACTCTACCACTTGAGCCACAGCAGGACTTCTGGCTTTTTCAGTTTATGTGGTAATGAGGAATCAAACCTGGGGCATGCTAGGCAAGCACCCTACCACTAAGCTACCTTCCCAGTCTGTATGTTCTTGTTTATACCAGGACTTAGGGAGGCATTACCTCAAACTTTCTTTTGTTTATGTATTTATTTATTGGCAGTACTAGAGTTTGAATTAATGGCTACTGGTGAATCATGGTCTTCAGCTCCATTTTTCTGCTGATTAGTTTTCAGATAGGGTCTTACTGCTGGGCATGATGTGATCTGACTGTTAAGTGCTTCCTTTTGTTTTTTGTCTTTTTTCTTCCTTTTTTTGCCAATCTTGGGGCTTGCACTCAGGCCTGGGCATTGTCCCTGAGCTGCTTTTGCTCAAGGCTACTGCTGTACCACTTGAGTCACAGCACCATTTTTTGCTTTTTCTGTTTATGTGGTACTGAGGAATCGAACCCAGGGCTTCATGCATGCTAAGCAAGCACGCTACCACTAAGCCACATTCCCAACCCAGGTGCTTCCTATTGTTTACTGGTAAGACAAATGTGCACCACAACATCCAGCTTCCTTCTATTGAGATGGAGTTTCAGAGATATTTCTGCCCACATCGGATCTCAGCTTCCTAGATAACCAGGATTATAGAGACCTGAGCCACCAGTGAGTGTGCCAGGACACAAACTTTGAACTTGTAATTTTCCTTTCTATTTTTATTTTTTGTAATGGGGCCTGAGCACTGTCACTGAGCTTTTCCCACTCGAGGCTGGCACTCTACCAATAGAGCCACAGCTCCACTTCCTGCTTTTTGATGGTTAGAGATAAGAGACTCATACACAGACTTCCCTGCCTAGGCTGTGTTTGAACTATGCTTGACCCTCTGTCACCCAGCTCTTTCCTAATTTTCTTGACCCTGTAATAATACTGAAAAAGTTTTGAAAAAATGCAAAAGGGACTGAAAAATATTTGAAAAGTATTTAAAATAAAAAGTATTCAAAATATTTAAAACATTTAAAAAGATAAAGGAGCTCAATAACTATGTCTTTGCCTTTTTGTTTTTGTTTAATACTTCCCAAGTCCAATGTGCTGTATTTGAAATGTTTCTTCTCTCTACCTGTCTCTACCCTGAGGTGCTAGGGATCAAAGTCAGGCCCTTGAACAGGCTAGGCAAGAGCACGACCACTGAACTATACCCTCTTTAGCCTTCTTTCAGTTCATATTTATTTCTCATATTTGTATAGGACATTTGGTAATGGTTAGTTGTTGTTGTTTTTTTCAAATACCAAGTACCAGTCTTTTGGTAAATAACAGATTTTATCTAGACCAAACCTAACACAATTTCAGGACATAGTAGTAACACCATCATAATTTAGCTAAATACAAAAATACCACGGTTGGGAATTTGTCTCAGTGGTAGAGTACTTGCCTAAGATGCATGAACTCCTGGGTTTGATTTCTCAGAACCACAGAAAAAGTTGGAAGTGGCACGTGGCTCAAGTGGTAGAGTGCTATCCTTGAGCAAAAGAAGCTTAGGGACAGTGCCCAGGCCCCATGACTGGCACCCCACTCCCCCCAAAAATACATATAGCAATACTTAAAGTCATATACATTTTACTGTTTTATGTGTGTGCCCAAGCACAACTGCCAGTTTTAGAGCTTGAATTCAAAGCCTGGGCATAGCTGTCTGAGGTTTTTGTTTTGTTTTGTTTTTGCTCATAGTTAGCCCACTACCATTTGAGCCACAGCCTCACTTCTGGCTTTTCGGTGGTTCATTGGAGTTAAAAGTCTCATGACTTTCCTGCCTGGGTTGGCTTTGAACCACAATCCTCAGGTCTCAGCCTCCTCAGTAGCTAGGATTAACAGGCATGAGCCACCTGGTGCCTGTTTACAAAACTTCTTTAAAAAAATATATATTTTTTTAATTTTTGCTAGTCCTGGGGCCCCTGAGGTTCTTTTGCTAGCACTCTCCAACTTGAGCCACAGAGCCACTTGTTTATGTGGTGCTGAGGAATCAAACCTCTACCACTAAGCCACATTCCCAGCCCTACAAAACTTTTTAAACTTCAGCAAACTTTGCTATGGTATAACAGGACTTTATCAGGAATTGCATGACAGCTTTATGGAATCACTTTGGTAAAGTGGAGAATTACTTTTGGGGGGGCGGGTTCAGTTATGGGTTTGAATGCTGGGCTTGGGTGCTGTCCCTGCGCTCTTCAGCTCAAGACTAGCGTACTACCGCGTGAGCCACAGCACCACTTCATGTTCTGGTTAACTGGAGATGAGTGCCATGGAGCCGGCACTAGTGGCTCTCGACTGTAATCCTAGCTACTCAGAAGGCTGAGATCTGAGGATTGCCGTTCAAGGCCAGAGTGGACAGGAAAGTTCGTGAGACTCTCGTCTTGAGGTGAAGAGCTGAGGAATAGCGCCCAGGCCTAGAGTTCAAGTCCCACAACTGACTGTGCGCGCTCCCCTAGTCCCCCCCCCCAAAAAAAAAGTGTCATGGACTTTCCTGCCCGGTCTGGCTTTGTTTTGGTTTTTTTTTTTGGGTCCGGTCGTGGGCCTGAACTCTGAGTCTGGGCGCTGCCCCTTAGCTCTTCAGCTCAAGGCTAGCGCTCTACCACTTGAGCCACAGCACCACTTCTGGCTTGTTTTTTTTGCTTATGGGTGCTGAGGAATCGAACCCAGGGCCTCAAGCATGCAAGGCAAGCACTTTACCACTGAGCCACCTTCCCAGCCCCCGCGCCCCCCCCCCCCCCCCCCCCCCCCCGGTCTGGCTTTGAACCGTGATCCTCAGATCCCACCCTCTAGAGTAGTTAGGATTACAGGTGTGAGCCACTGGCACCTGTCGAGAATTACCTTTTTACTTTTAACGGTGTTCAAAACCTATCATTTATAGTATATAATGTGTGTACTGAGAGAGGTGGCGATAAAGTTTCAAGTTGATTTATTATCTGAAATATTTGAAAATATTTGAGTTATGTACAGTGAAATTTCAGGAGCAAGAGTTTACTATAAATAAGAGTCTTTAGCAACATGAACAGATGGGAGTTCTTGCATAGTTGTGTTCATGGGAAAGACATCTGGAAGAATGCTTGTTTATAGAATCTTTGGTAAGTCTAGCATGATGGTAAATGTCTGATCCCAACACTTGGAACGGCTGAGACAGGAAGATAGTAAGGTTGGGGCCACGTTGACTACAGAGTAGAATACTGGCTTAAAGCATTAAGGAATCCTTAGTCTTGGCTCCCTCTGGTGATTAATCTTTTTTTTTTTTTTTTTTTTTTTTTGTCGGTCGTGCAGCTTGTACTCTGGGCCTAGGCACTGTCCCTCAGCTCTTCAGCTCAAGGCTAGTGCTCTACCACTTGAGCCACAACACCACTTCCAGCCTTTTCTGCTTATATGGTGCTGAGGAATCGAACTTAGAACCTCATGTATACAAGGCAAGCACTCTACCACTGAGTCACCTTCCCAGTTCCTGGTGATTAATATTTTACTAAAACAATAAGTAACATTCTAGGGGCTAGAGGCTCCTGTCTGTAATCCTACCTACTCAGGAGCCTGACATCTGAGGATCACAGTTTAAAGCCAACCTGGGCAGGAAAGTCCATGAGACTTACCTCCTCTAGCTAACCACCAAAAAGCAGAAGTGGAACTATGGCTCAGGTGGTAGGGTACTACCTTAAGAACAAACATTGGATTCAGCAGCTTGCTCAACAAGCAAGCCATTTGATGTAGTATAACCTAACAATCTCATTCTCTTTTGTGTGTGTGTTTTTTTTTAATATTTTGGTTCTGGGGCTTGAACACTGGGCCTGTGCGCTGTCCCTCAGCTCTTTAGCTCAAGGCTAGCGCTCTACCACTTGAGTCACAGTGCCACTTCCGGGTTTTTTCTTTTTTGCTTATGTGGTGCTGAGGAATCGAACCCAGGGCCTCACCTTCCCAGCCCCCCCCTTTTTTTTGGTATGAGCTTATCATTTGCTGTGGGGGTGGGGGGTTGGTGCTGAGGCATGAACTCATCATTTGCTGTGTGTGTGCGCGCGTGTGGTGGGGGGAGGGTTGATTGGTACTGGGGCTTGAACTCAGGGCCTGGGCCCCCTACTATTCGAGCCATACTTCCTATTCCCAGTTTGTATTTGGAGGAGGGGGGTGTTTAACTGAAAAGCGTCTTATGGACTTTACTATTCACATTGGCTTTGCACTACAATCCTCAGATTTCAGCCTCTTGAGTGGTTAGGATTACAGGTATGAGCCACCAGCACCCAGATTCATTTGCATATTTGTAGGATTTTTTTTTTAATAGTCTTGGTGAATTCTGACATTTTCACCTGTACAATAGATTTTTTGTTCTTTTTTTGCGGGGGGGGGGGGAGGGTCCGGTTGTGGGGCCTGAACTCTGGGCCTGGGCGCTGTCCCTCAGCTCTTCAGCCCAAGGCTAGCGCTCTACCACTTGAGCCACAGCGCCACTTCTGGCTTTTTTTTTCTTTTTGCTTATGTGGTGCTGAGGAATCGAATCCAGAGCTTCATGCATGCAAGGCAAGCACTCTACCACTGAGCCACCTTCCAAGCCCAGATTTTTTGTTCTTTTGAGACAGAGGTCTTAACTGTATAGCCCAGGCAGGCCTCAAACTGTGATCCTCCTGCTTCTGCTTCAGCCTTCCAAATGTTTTAAGATTTTATACATATGCTAGTTGGCTGGCCCTACAGTGAACTCTTGGCTAACCATTGCTTAGTTATCTGGTCCTCGTCTCAAAGGTCTGGGTAGTGGTGGTCTGGCATGTTTTCCTATTCAAGGTGAATTACATACAGAGATAACACTACTAGTAGAAGAACACATTCTCTCAATGCCATTCTGTGCCCATTCTCACCACAGCCTCCCAATTCATGCAACTCAGGGCAGAAAATGAGAGGCTACCCGTAGTAACTGAACCTCAGCAGAAGCATGAGGCCACATATGCCACAGAAAGGCCAGAGTGTAAGTTTGTTTCTCTCTCTCTCTCTCTCTTTCTTTCTTTCTTCCTTCCTTCCTTCCTTCCTTCCTTCCTTCCTTCCTTCCTTCCTTCCTTCCTTCCTTCCTTTTTTTTCCCAGAGTGTAGGTTTCTTAGAAGCACTAGTTGAGGTGATTGCTCTAGTCCTCTGTTCTGTTTGTGGCAAACCTCCTGTCTCTTTTATAGTTACTCTTGTCTCCCAAGAAGCATTGTAGTCCAAGGCTGGCCCTTATCTGAAAAGTAACTAAACTAGAAACAAGTCTGGGGTATATAAGCAAGCAAGCACAAGCCTCTTGAGTTCAAACCACATTACCACCCCAAACAATTAGAGTACATTAAAAAGTGCAAAAATTTTACCAAATAGTCAGCAGTTGAAATAACAGATACTTCATTTTCATTCCCATCACTATCTCCTAATAGTAATCATTATGACACTTTTTGATCTTAAATGTAATTTATGTATCTTTTTTGGGAGGGTTCCGGTCGTGGGGCCTGAACTCTGGGCCTGGGCGCTGTCCCTCAGCTCTTCAGCTCAAGGCTAGCGCTCTACCACTTGAGCCACAGTGCCACTTCCAGTTTTCTGGTGGTTAATTGGAGAGGAGTCTCACGGATTATTCTGCCTGGGCTGGCTTTGAACGGCGATTCTCATATCTCAGTCTCCTGAGTATCTAGGACTATAGGCATGAACTACCAGTGCACACTATAGCTACAGATTTTAAGCCATCAGCACAACCTAGTTTTAGAACATTTTATTTTTTCTAAAAGAAATCATACTCTCAAGTAGTCACTATCCATTCATCTTTATTTGTCTGTCCCTAAACAATCACTAACCTATTTTCTTTCTTCTTTCTTTCTTTCTTTCTTTCTTTCTTTCTTTCTTTCTTTCTTTCTTTCTTTCTTTCTTTCTTTCTTTCTTTCTTTCTTTCTTTCTTTCTTTTCTTGTCAGTCGTGGGGCTTGAACTCTGGGCCTGAGTGCTGTCCCTCAGCTCTTCAGCTCAAGGCTAGCACTCTACCTCTTGAGCCACAGCACCACTTCCAGTTTTCAGGTGGTTTATTGGAGATAAGAGTCTCATGGCCCGGGGCCAGTGGCTCACGCCTGTAATCCTAGCTACTCAGGAGGCTGAGATCTGAGGATCTTGGTTCAAAGCTAGCCCAGGCAGGAAACTCTGTGAGACTCTTATCTCCAATAAACCCTGTGGCTCAAGCAGTAGAGCGCTTGCCTTGAGCTGAAGAGCACAGGGATGGTGTCCAAGCCCAGAGTTAAAGCCCCATGACCTACCCCCCCCCAAAAAAAATAATCCTGCTATAAACATAAGAGAATAAGATGGAATTTTTGTGTGGGTATTTTTTTTTTTTTGCTCTAGGGTATATATTTCAAAGAGTAGAATTGCTGGGCAACTCTGCTTAACTTCTTTTTAGTTTGTTTTTTGTTTTTTATCATTTGTGAGGCTTGAACTTGGGGCCTAGGTGCTGTCCCTGAGTTCTTTTGCTCAAGGCTAGCGCCCTGTCACTTTGAGCCACAGCTGCACTTCCTCTGCTTAACTTTTTATTGGGGGAGTGTAAGCACTGGGGATTGAACCTAAGGCCTCTTAAGTAAGAGGCCTTTGAACTTTTGATTATAGACATTATAGACTTTGATTATAGACATATTAGTGGGTGGGAAGTTTTTCTTATTTGTGTTTTTTTGTTTTTGTTTTTGTTTTTTGTTTTGTTGGTAATGGGGCCTTGTCTCTGGGCCTGGCGCTGTCCCTGAGCTCTTCAGTTCAAGACTAGTGCTCTACCACTTGGGCCACAGCGCCACTTCCTACTTTTTTTCTGCTTATGTGGTGCTGAAGGAATCGAACCCAGGGCTTCATGCATGCAAGGCAAGCACTCTTATCACCGAGCCACTTTCCCAGTCCCTTATTTGTGGTTTTGACTGCAGTGTGACCATGATGGTGAGCCTTTCATGTTTATTGGGTTGTATATTTTAGAGAAATGTCTAGTAAAGACCAGTGTCCTCTTTTTAATTGGAGAGAGAGAGAGAGAGAGAGAGAGAGAGAGAGAGAGAGAGAGAGAGAGAGAGAGAGAGAGAGAGAGAGAGTTTGCTGGTCCTGGGGCTTGAACTCAAAGTGCTGTCCCTGAGCATTTTTTTTTCCCTCAAGGCTAGTGTTCTACCACTTGAGCCACAGCTCCATTTCTGGCTTTTTGCTGATTAATTGGAAATTAGTCTAACAGACTTTCCTGCCTGGGCTGGCTTGTGAACCAGGTTCCTCAGATTTCAGTGTCTTGAATAGCTAGGATTACAGGCATGTGCCACTGGTGCCTGGCATGTGGTGTCTTTTTATTAGAGTTGTAAAAGTTCATATATTCTGGATGTGAGTCCTTTATCAAATGTATTATTTCCAGCTACTTTCCCTTCTGAGTCTACTTTATCATTTAACAGAGGATATTCTGATTTTTCTTTTGGGTAGATTTACTTTCATGCAGTCTAATTTTTAAAGAGTGTTTATTTTCTCAGTTTGGTTTTAAGTATAATTATTTATATACCTATTTATATATCTTCACTAATTTTTTTTTTTTTTTTTTTTTTTGGTCGTTGGTCGTGGGGCCTGAACTCTGGGCCTAGGCACTGACACTGAGCTATTCAATTCAAGGCTAGCGCTCTACCACTTGAGCCACAGTGCTACTTCGGGGTTTTTCTGTTTATGTGGTACCGAGGAATCAAACCCAGGGCCTCATGCATGCAAGGCAAGCACTCTACCACTGAGCCACCTTCCCAGCCCCTGCAGCAACTATCTTGAATTTACTTTTAAAGATTAGTGAGGATGGGTTGGGAAGGTGGCTCAGTGGTAGAGTGCTTGCCTAGCATGCATGAAGCCCCTGTTTCTATTCCTCAACAACACATAAACAGTAAAACCTGGAAGTGGCTTTGTGGCTCTAGTGGTAGTTGTGCTAGCCTTGAGCATAAGAAACGCAGGGACAGTGTCCTAGCCCTGAGTTCTACCCCCAGGACTGGAAAGGGGGCGGGGGAAGGAAACTTGATTGATGGTGGCAAATTTGTGTAATTCTAGTATGGGGGATTTGAGAATTGTGAGGCCAGCAAAGGTGAAGGGATTTAGTGAGATTAACCCTCTCCCCCTCAACAAACAAGTTAGTCGTGGAGGTTTATGCTTATAATCTGAGCTATGCAGGAGGCTGAGATTTGGGATCATGATTCAAAGCCAGGGTCAGCCCATCTGAAAAATAACTAAAGCAAAAAAGGGCCTAAGCATGACTCAAGTAAGAGTACAGTATTTGAGATCATAATCCCAAACTGGAGTGATGCTCTACCCTCAAACAAAAAAGGGGCTCAATCACTAAGAAATTTATTATGTCAGTGAAAACAACAGAATGTGATTTTTGTTATGGTTGACAAAGCAGTGAAACAATACTTTATAAAAATAGTTTAAAAAAACTTGGGATTCAGTGATTGTTGTGGTGCTACTTCCCTGACCTTTGGTATCTTTAAAAGGCTGTTAAACAATCTGTTGATGCACTTGCTGCTTTTTTTTTTTTAATTTCCAAAACAAAAAATGGGGCAATTGTATAGGAAGACAATTGAAAAGATACTGAAAGCCAAACACCCTGGCTCACACCTATAATCCTATCTAGCTACTCAAGAGGCTGAGATCTGTGAATCACAGTTCAGAGTCAACTTGGGCAGGAAAATCTGTGAGACTCCATTTAACCTGTGAAAGGCAGTAAGTAAGTAGAGCTTTGGCTGTGATAGAGTACCTGCCTTAAGCAAAAAAGTGCTGGTGGTTCATGCCTTTAATCCTATCTACTTAGGAGGCTGAGGTCTGAGGATAATGGTTCAGCAGAAAAGTCTGTATGACTCATCTCCAGAAAACTGGGCATGATGCTGTGGCCCAAGTTGGTAGAGTGCTTGCCTTAAGCAAAAGAGCTCAGGGACAGTACCCAGACCCTGAGTTCAAGCCCCACAACCATCCAAAAAACAAAAACAAGCTAAGGGACAGCACCCCAACCCTCATGAGTTAGCCCCAGTACCAATACTTTCCCCACCCCCTTAAAAAAGGATACTGGGAATTTTGGGTGTTTTTTGTGTTTTTATTGTTTGGTGTATTTAGATTTGAACTTGAGGCATAACATTTAGCCCAGCTTTTTGCTGCTTATTTTGAAGTTGGGGGGTCTAGCAAACTTCTCTTGCCTCAAACCACAGTCTTCCAGACTTAGCATCAGGATTATGTAGAAGCTACAGAGATGTGTGGCTTTGACACTTGGTAGGAAAAAATTTTTTTAATCTGAGAGCCATTAAAAAGATTAATCCAGCTGGGTGTGGGTGGCTCACGCCTGTAATTCTAGCTACTCAGGAGGCTGAGATCTGAGGATCACGGTTCAAAGCCAAAGGCCAGCCTGGGCAGGAAAGTTCCTGAGACTCTTGTCTCCAGTAAACCACTCGAAAACCAGAAGTGGTGCTGTGGCTCAAGTGGTAGAGCGCTTGCCTTGAGCTAAAGAGTACAGGGTCAGCGCCCAAGCCTAGAGTTCAAGCCCCACGACCAACCAAAAAAAAAAAAAAAGATTAATCCAGGCACTGGTAGCTCACACCTGTACTCACAGCTGTTATGGAGGCTGAGATTTGAGAATTGCGATTTGAGACCAGCCCATGCAGGAAAGTCCATGAGACGCTTTCTCTCTTTTTTATTGTGAAAGTATCGTCTTGTACATCTCATTGTTGGAATGGGTCCACCTGTATCCCTATTTAAAGAATTTGTTTTTTCTCTTCCCCTCTACAAATTATACCAACATCAAATACAGTGAAAATAGGGCTTATACTGTGGGGGAGGAACATACAAAGCAAGAAAGAAATTATTTTATAAATATGTTAGAAACAATAGCAAGAAAAACCATTTGAGTCTTTATCTTGGGGTTCAATTCGCCTAACATCAATTTATCTGACCGTTTCTGCTTGTCTCAGACATAGACTAGTTATTGCAAATAAGGGAAACCATGGAACCTATGTTTCTTTGGGCCTTTATCTCCTAATTAACTACCAAAAAAGCTGGAAGTGGGGCTGAGCTGTGGCTCAGGTTGGTAGAGTGCTGGCTTTGAGCAAAAGAACTCAGGGACAGGGCTGGAAAGGTGGCTCAGTGGTAGAGTGCTTGCCTTGCATGCATGAGGCCCTGGGTTCGATTCCTCAGTACCACATAAGCAAAAAAGAAAAAAGCCGGAAGTGGCACTGTGGCTCAAGTGGTAGAGCGCTAGCCTTGAGCTGAAGAGCTGAGGGACAGCGCCCAGGCCCAGAGGTCAGGCCCCACGACCAGACCCAGAAGAAAAAAAAAAAAAACAGGGACAGCCACCTGTGCTGTGGCACGCGCGCGCACACCCACAACCCCCCACCCCCCTCACACACATAGTTTAAAACAGGTTTTTGTTTGGTTTTGGTTTTTGTAATTTTTTTTTTTTTGGGTCAGTCATAGGGCCTGAACTCTGGGCCTGGGTGCTGTCCCTCAGCTCTTCAGCTCAAGGCTAGTCCTCTACCACTTGAGCCACAGCACCACTTCCAGCCTTTTCTGCTTACATGGTGCTGAAAAATGGAACCCAGGGCCTCATGCATGCAAGGCAAGCACTCTACCACTGAGCCACCTTCCCAGCCCAACCTACCTACCTCTTGGCTAAGTTTCTGCCCAGTATCTGTTACCTAGGTAACTGGCCGACCTGGAAGTAGTCACCTTCCCATCCTGCTAGGTAGGTGATATCCATCCTGGGCCACCTCTGGTCACATACATCCACATCTAATCTTAGGGTCCTAGACCCTGAGGTCATGTCCGGATCCAGTGTGGCCACACCTTTCCCCCACCAGGCCACACCTCTTCTTGTCCCTTGCCTACATAAGTCCTGGCCCAGGAGTGGGTCGCCCCTTTTCCTCTTCAGTCATGCCTCTCCACCATGCATGGCTGGGGCAGCAGTTCGATAAATAAACTTCTCCACGAGGGGAGGATGGAAGGGGAAACAAAGGAGGAGGCTACAATGCCAGATAAGAAATGTACTCATTATCTTGCCCATGTAATTGTAACCCTTCTGTACAGTATTTTCACAATTAAAAGAACAACTTCTCCAGCCTGAATAGCACGTTGTGTTCTCTTCATTGGCTTCCTAATGAAACCTATTTCATTTATATACCTTATAGTTGTCTGATCTTCGAGTGAGGCAAAAATAGAATAAAAATTGAGAAAGGAAAGAGAACCTAAAGAAATGAAGCTTGTGGGTATTGGCAGACCAGTAATAGTGAATATTTAGTTACCTTTAATACAGAAAGTTTTAAGAGATGGATTTTAAGGTAATCGTGTCACCTGGGCTAGACACTGCTGAATAGTGTGCTGGGAGAAGCTGTTGATATTCACAAGATACAGATTGAAACATCACAAATTGCTAAATGCTGTTATTTTACTATTTTCAGTAGTATTTTGCACTGTTCTGAGTGAATAGTAGTTAATGGTTAACCTTGGATAGTATCATGCAATTAATAAGTGCATTTTAACAGAAATTTGGAAGTGTAAAGAGCATTGATTTTTTTTTTCTTTGTCAGCTGTCTAGTCATTATTTGAAGTGGGTAAGTCATTGTGTGAAGTGTAATATGAGAAGAAATGAAAGCACCTGTGAAAAACAGCTGCAGAAAAATCCTGCTTTTTTACATTCAGAGCCAACATGTCTTAAGTTTTCTGTCTCTGGATAACTTGGAAGTGGTTGTTGAGAAGATCCGTGCAGTTTCTTTCTGGAACTTTGCTTTTTCGAAGCTCAATTCTGTTGGCTCACTCCTTTAATCCTAGCTACTCGGGAGGCTGATCTGAGGATTGTGATTGGAAGCTAGCCTGGGCAGGAAAGTCTAAGATTACTCCTTATTTCCAGTTATTCACTAAAAAGCCAGAAGTAGAAGTATGGCTTAGAATGCCAACCCCGAGTAAAATACTCAGGGACAGCACTCAGGCCCTGAGTTCAAGCCCCAGGACTGGCCTGCACCTGTGGGTGCGCACACACTCAAAAATACATTTCCTGTTTCTCACAAAGTAGTGAATTTCTAAATATGAGTCTATTTTATGGCCAGAGTAAAAACAGAAATTTGCAAACTAGCTTACTGTGAGGAAAAATTTGTTATTTGAAGAAAGAGAAATATTGTAGTTCTTTTATTAAGAAGGAGAAATACTGGCTGAGCCCAGTGGTTCATACTTTAATCCTAGCTACTCAGAGGGATGAGGCTTGATGATCATATCTGTCTTACTATCTAAGCTCAGTGGTATAGCACCTGCCTAGCCCTTTCATGGCCTAACAATCCCCAGCACTTTGCCCCAAACACAAGAAAAGTGGTAAACATATAACTTCTTAGATTAAACTTTATATATTTTTCTTACCTAAAGTTGTATGTCCATCTGATATTTAAGAAAGAAATTCTGCCTAGAAGAATTTGATTTTGATGGGCCCATCAGATGCACAGGACATTGATGAAAGTAAATTAAGCAACTCTGGGCAGTGATGGAAGGGAGAGAATGAAAGAGGGAACAGCTGATACTAAGCAGAAGGAAAGAAATGTACATATCACCCAATTTTAAGAAATAGTTTTATTGTTAAAGGTCATAGAGTTCATAAACTATGTAGATTAAGATAATGACTATCATTTGAAGATTAGAAGGTGTTTGTGACTTTAGCTAAAAAAAAGAAAAAAGCAAAATGTAAGTGGAATCCAAATGAAATATAATCCTATTTCCTTTAAAAAAAAAAGAATTTGATTTTGCTATTTTTCAGTAATGTCTTTTTGTTTGCTTGCTTTATAGGTTCTCTACTTTTAGAGTCCAAAATAAACCCTAACACTGCATACCAGAAACAACAGGTAAAAATGAGGATGTTATATTTTTATCTTGTATGTTATCCCCTCAATTAGTAGTAAATGAAAATTATCTATTTCCCTAAGTTGAAAAAATAAGTCAGAACAGATGACAATATATTTTGCCAGTCTTATTCTAAGATAATATTTCTGCTAGTAATGTGTGTAGTGTTCAATGGAATTTTTTTCTTTCCTTTGTTGTTTTTTGTCTGTGTTGTTGCTGTTCACTCTACCATGCTCTTAGTTTTTTTTTTAAATTTTACTTATGTCTGACTGTACAAAGGGGTCTCATTGTGATATTTCATAATGCATATAATGTACTTTAGTCAAATTTACTCTATTACTCTTATCCCATTCCCCTTTTTTGAGGGGTGATGTTGATGATAACAGGGCCTTGTGCATGCTAAGCACATCCTTTACAAGTGAAACTGTTTTATGTTCCAGGTAGTTTAGCAACTGAACACTGTGTAAAGTTCAAACTGAAGTGTCAGTTTCCTTATTTTTATTCAAACAGACAGGAAACTGAGTCTCTAATCTCCAATTAACCAGTAAAAAGCAGAAGTGGCTCGAGTTGGGAGCTTCAGCCTTGAGCAATAAAGCTAAAGGACAGGACCCACGCCCTTAATTCAAGTCTCAGTGAACTTCTTGTTGTAAAATGCAAAAGTTTTGAGCTGGGTCCTAGAATGGTTCTATAATCCTAATTACTCTGGAGACTAAGTCTGGGAGGTTAAGACAAGAATTCAGGCCCAGCCTGGAAACGTACTGAGACCCTATCTGAAAATAAGTAAATAAATTGTAAGTATAAAGTTCTGTCTGAATAGGAATGAAGGGTGATAGGAATGTAGTGCTTCTTCAAAACAGCACTTTGGTGAAAGTTAAAAACCTTTGTGTAGGTAAGTGCTCACATGACTTTATCTGGTAGTTTTGAGGGCTTTGTAGACCTCACATGCTCCAAATAAAGAATATCTATTGATTAGGTAGGCATAATGGCTCAAGCCTATAATCCTGATACTTGTGTGGCAGAGATTGGAGGAGGGGCTGGGTCATTGTTCCAGGCTAGCCTCTAGTCATAAATGTTCTTGAGACTCCATCTCAACCAAAGGCTAGGTGCAGTGGCATGCACCTGTCATTTTCAGCAGCACAGGGGAGCACAAGTGGGAGGATCACAGCCTAGTCCAGCCAGGGCATAAAGCAACCCTGCCTTAAAATAACCATTGCAAAAAGGTGTGCTCAAGTGGTAGCATAAAATGCAAAAATGAGGCCATGAATGAGTTCAATACTCGGTACTGCAAAAATAAATAAATTCCTGTTGGTAAGAGAGGGGAAAAGTTTTTTTTTTTTTTTTTTTTTACTAATAGCCCCCTCCTTTTTTTTTTTTTTTTTTGTCATGAGTATCTTTTTGTACTCTTTCATATGTTGATCAGACTTTGTCCTTAAGAAAACATTGTTTTTGTTTTATAGATTTGACAAAGTGTAAAAAGACATTGATAACTACCAATAGTAGTGTTGTAAAAAGTAAATATTATGTCATATTTCAACTGCTCTGTATGTAGGTAGTTGGTGTTATGTTAATCAGACTTTTTTTTTTTATCCAAAGGACACTCTGATTGTGTGGTCTGAAGCAGAAAATTATGACTTGGCCCTTAGCTTTCAAGAAAAAGCTGGATGTGATGAAATTTGGGAGAAAATATGTCAGGTAATTTTCAAAATAAAAAAGCAATATACTGTTTTTATAGTTTTTTGTTTTGCCAAGTGTAGTGATACACATGTATAAGCCCAGGAAGAGGCCCTCTTGGGCTACATAGTGAAAGCTTGTCTCAAAAAAGTAAAAATGGCCGGGCGCTGGTGACTCATCCCTGTAATCCTAGCTATTCCGGAGGCTGAGATCTGAGGATCACAGTTCAAAGCCAGCCCGGGCAGGAAAGTCCGTAAGACTCTTATCTCCAATAAACCATTAGAAAAAAAACTCAGAAGTGGTGCTGTGGCTCAAGTGGTAGAGCGCTTGCCTTGAGCTGAAGAGTACAGGAACAGCGCCCACGCTCAGAATTCAAGCCCCATGACTTCTACCTACCCCTAACCGCCCCCCCCCCCCCCCACACACACACAAAAAAAGTAAAATGGGGCTGGGAAGGTGGCTCAATTGGTAGAGTGCTTGTCTCCCATGCATAAGGCCCTGGGTTCGATTCCTCAGCACCACATAAACAGAAAAAGTTGGAATTGGCGCTGTGGGGTAGAGCACTAGCCTTGAGCTGAAGTGCTCAGGCCCAGAGTTCAAACCTACAACCAACCAAAAAAAAAAAGTAAAAATGTAAAAACAAAAAATGTTCACAAGCTTGTCATGTTCTACCCTTCTACCCTTCTCTTAGGTGTTACCATTCAGTCCCTCAATAAGACGTCTTTGACATCTTTGGTGATTGTACCTGAAACTTGAGAGCCACAGTCTTATTAATAAAAGCTAAGGTGTCCTTGAGTTATGATTGACCTATAGGATTTATTTCTTCTATATAACCTACTCAGCTGTGATTTTTATAGAGCTGTCTGTGCTTTTCCTTATCTACTATATGAAGAACATTAATATTTATTTATTTATTTGTTTGTTTATTTTTGCCAGTCTTGGGGCTTGAACTCTGGGCCTGGGTGCTGTCCCTCAGCTCTTCAGCTCAAGGCTAGCACTCTACCACTGGAGCCACAGTGCCACTTCTGGCTTTTTTCTGCTTATGTGGTGCTGAGGAATCGAACCCAGGGCCTCATGCATGCAAGGCAAGCACTCTACCATTGAGCCACCTTCCCAGCCCCAATTAATATTGGAATGCTTTTCACCTTTACCTACGCTTTTTATCTAGCACTTACTTTAATCACTTTATTGTCCTGTAGAATTTGCTATAGGAAAATGAAATTAATGGGTTCAAGCTTGTAATAAAATAGCTATTATTCAGACATTGCTTACTTTTCTTTGAAGTAGTCTGAGCCTGGACACAGCCTTATTTCAGGCCAATCTTTCACTCAAACCTGAACTCAAATCTATAACTGTCATGCTTGGACTCCTTTAATATTGTCTGCTCTTTACCTTAAGAGCTTTTTTTTTTTTAAGCTGGGCGCCCATGGCTCATGCCTGTAATCCTAGCCACTCAGGAGGCAGAGATCTGAGGATTTCGGTTCAAAGCAAGCCCGGCAGGAAAGTCCGGGAGACTTGACTCCAATAAACCACTAGAAAACAGGAAGTGGCGCTGCGGAAGCGCTTGCCTTGAGCTGAAGAGCGCAGGGACAGCACTTAGGCCCAGAGTTCAAGCCCAACAATGGGGGGGGGGGGGGAGTTGTTTTTTTTTTTTTGTTTTTTTTTTTTGTAGGTGTGTATGTAGGCCCTTGGGCTTGAACTCAGCCATTTTGGTCTTTGCTTTTAACTTTCACATAGTTTATATTCTTAGATATTCTTTTATGGATATTGCCTTATTATATGCACTTTTGTTACTTCTGAATTCTGTTCACCAATTGTTTTTTTTTAATCTAGAAAGAGCTAAAAAAAATCCTCCATTTTCAAGCCGGGCGCTGGTGGCTCACGCCTGTAATCCTAGCTACTCAGGAGGCTGAGATCTGAGGATCGCGGTTCAAAGCCAGCCCGGGCAAGAAAGACCATGAGACTCCTATCTCCAATAAACCACCAGAAAACCGGAAGTGGCGCTGTAGCTCAAGTGGTAGAGCGCTCGCCTTGAGCTGAAGAGCTGAGGGACAGCGCCCAGGCCCAGAGTTCAAGCCCCACGACCGACAAAAAAAAAAAAAATCCTCCATTTTCAAGTGGTTATTTATCTGAAGTTAAGAAGATGGCGTTCTTATTATAGCTGTCCCTTTTAATTTGGCTTATTAGTCAAAAATATACCAATTTTCTGTGGGTAAAATTATAGCTTGAGTATTAGAAACCTAATATATAATGAGAACTTCTATAGTTACAAATCTGAAGCCAGTTTGAGCCTATGGCAGGCACAGATTATGAGTATATCTAGGTGTCCTTTCAGTAGCGTTGACCAGGTCAAGCCCATATCACTTAGCAGCATATTTCAAAATAAATATTCCAGGCCATCTTTTAATGTCCAGCAACAATGTCTCTTAGCCATAAGCATGGTCTTAAAAGCCCTTATTTTTCTTTCTACCTTGTATTGTGTGTCCCATGTTCAAAATTCTAGGGGTCACATTGTTTCATTTCAAAATCTGTTACCTTGAGGTATATCTAATCAAAGATTTTCTAAGTATCTTTTTTTGTAAGAGCTTCTAAGATGCCATAAAGAAGGAAATTATAGTAGAAAGTTTCTGGGGGATCAAGAAAGCTGCAGGTTTGTGTATGTAAAAGAACGAACAGGGCTGGGAAGGGCTCAGAGGTAGAGCGCTTGCCTTGCATGCCTGAGGCCGTAGGTTCGATTCCTCAGCACCACATAAGCAAAAAGAAAAAAGCCAGAAGTGGCGCTGTGGCTCACGTGGTAGAGCGCTAGCCTTGAGGGACAGAGTCCAGGCCCAGAGTTCAGGCCCCATGACCGGACCCAAAAAACAACAACAACAACAACAACAACAAAAACATTATATTTGATACTTGTTTGTATATCAAAGATATTAAATATTGAAGGCTATCTTAAAGTGTATCTGTAGACTTTCTGAGACTTTGCTTGGACTATATAAGATGATGGCCATTGGCAGGAGATTGTTGTATGAGTGTATTGACATCAGATCTCTATTTTGTGGGTTTTCAAGGATCACTGGGTCTCAATTTAGTCTGTTTTGGAAAGTGACTGTTGTACTGTAAGAGGTGGTTTATTCAGTCTGAACTTTGAACTAACTTGCGTAAAATTGAAAATATATCATTTAGAGAGATTTAGCTTAGAAAAACAGGGATGAAGAGAGATCGTCTTAATCTAAAAATGTTTCTTGGGTTTGTTCAGATTTTGTCAACTACCACAAAATCTTTTTTATAGGTTCAAGGAAAGGATCCATCAGTGGACATCACTCAGGACCTTGTGGATGAATCTGAAGAGGAGCGATTTGATGATATGTCTTCACCAGGTTTAGAATTGCCATCTTGTGAATTAAGTCGACTTGAGGAAATTGCAGAACTTGTGGCATCATCATTACCTTCCCCCCTCCGCCGCGAGAAACTTGCACTAGCACTGGAAAATGAGGGTTATATTAAAAAGCTCTTAGAGCTTTTTCATGTGTGTGAGGATTTAGAAAATATTGAAGGACTCCACCACTTATATGAAATTATCAAAGGCATCTTTCTCTTGAATCGGACTGCTCTTTTTGAGGTTATGTTTTCTGAAGAATGTATAATGGACGTCATTGGATGCTTAGAATATGATCCTGCTTTATCACAACCTCGAAAACACAGGGAATTTCTAACAAAAACAGCAAAGTTTAAAGAGGTTATTCCCATATCAGATCCTGAACTGAAACAAAAAATTCATCAGACATACAGAGTTCAGTATATACAAGATATGGTTCTTCCTACCCCTTCAGTCTTTGAAGAAAACATGTTATCAACACTTCACTCCTTCATCTTTTTCAATAAGGTAGAAATTGTTGGTATGTTACAGGTAAGTTAAATCATTTTGTTTTTCCTGCCTAAAACTACCTGTTTGATTTTGATACCATTAAAACTACAAATTATCTTAAGCAAGGTGCCTTTTAAATTCTTAAACTGGGTTTTAATTTTGTTCAAGTCAA
This sequence comes from Dipodomys merriami, assembly GCF_024711535.1. Lineage (NCBI taxonomy): Eukaryota > Metazoa > Chordata > Mammalia > Rodentia > Heteromyidae > Dipodomys > Dipodomys merriami. The sequence goes on from NW_027206069.1 coordinate 9,762,274, forward strand.
AAGTAGTTTTGATTATATTAATTAACATTATAGTGAATAATAATATGTTGAGGCCAGAATGTTGTTTCTGGGGAGAGGATAGAGAAGTGTAATAGTGTGTTTAGTGTATATTGATCTCAATACCATTTACAAAATAACCCACAAGAAAGAAGTCTGGGTTTGAAGAACTTACTCTGTCAGTTAGTAGATTAGAAGAGGAAAGAAAAGAAAGAAGCCAAGCAAAATGTCACATATCCTATAGGATTTGTGGAAATTCTGGTTAATGATACAGTAAAGGCCTAGTTTCAGGGTGAATGGCTATGGCAGAGGAAGCAAATACATCTGGATGTAATCATCCCAGAAGACAAGGCATGTTTTTGTAGTGGTGAGAGGTTCTGCTTCATCTGTTACTTAATAGCTGCTATGTGACTTAGACAGTTTCCTTAACTTCTTAAAGCTTCAGTTTCCTTATCTGAGGAATGGTGCTATTAGCGCTATGCTCCACAGAGTTATCTGATGGTAAACTGATATCATTCTTGTAGGCTATTGAAAGTAATACAAGACAGCTTTTTTTTTTGGTCAGTGGCGTGGCTTGAACTCTGGCCCTCAGCTTTTCAGCTGGAGGTGAGCACTCTACCATTTAAGTCACAACACCACTTTCGGTTTTCTCAGTGGTTTATTGGAGATAAGTCTCATGGACTTTTCCTGCCCAGGCTGGCTTTGAACCGAGATCCTCAGATCTCAGCCTCCTGAGTAGCTAGGATTACAGGCATGAGTCACCAGCGCCTGGCTACAAGGCAGCTTTCTTGAAAGCAGTCTACTGGTTGAGTTGGATGTGAACTTTGTCACACTAAAACAGAAGTTTGCATAGTCCAAAAAAAAAAAAAAAGATTGTTCTTTGTACCCCTCCTACTCCACAGTGGCTGTTGCCCATGATTTTTAAAAAAATAATAGGTTTGATGCCTTAGGAAATATAAATTAAAACTTAATCTTGGGCCTACAAGTAAAGTATTTGGAATCTGAATTTATTAAATATTAAAAGCACCTAATAAATGTCAGAGTTTCTTGGCTATGCACACTACAAATAAAATAGTATGTTAACTGTTTGTGTCTTCAATTTTAGAAAATTTCTGTTTTAGTATCTTACTATCACCTTCAAAAATAAAAAGTAGTGGGACACCAGAGGGTGATACCTTTAATCCTGGCTATTCAGGAGCCTGAGATCATGGTTTGGAATCAGCCTGAACAGACAAAACTGACTCTTATCTCCAATTAACCAGCAAAAAAGCCAGAATGGGAGAGAGACATGGCTCGAGTGGTAGATCTCTAGCTGGGAGTGAAGAAAGCCAAGCATTCGGAGGCCCTGGATTCGAGCCTCAGAACAACCAGTCAACAACAAAAAGTATAAATTCAAAGATTTTTAACTGATATATATAGATTATCTGAAGTGCTTGGAACCAGAAGTGTTTCAAGTTTTAGAGTTTCTTAAAGATGGGAGAGTATTTGCATAGACTTAACCAGTTGAGCAGCCCTAATCCAAAAAAAAAATTTTGGGGGGGGGGGTGGTCCAGTCGTGGGGCCTGAACTCTGGGCCTGGGCGCTGTCCCTCAGCTCTTCAGCTCAAGGCTAGCACTCTACCACTTGAGCCACAGCGCCACTTCTGGCTTTTTTCTTTTTGTTTATGTGGTGCTGAGGAATCGAACCCAGGGCCTCAGGCATGCAAGGCAAGCAGTCTTACCAGTGAGCCACCTTCCCAGCCCCCTAATCCAAAAATTTAAAGTCTAAAATGCCAGATTCTGAAACTGAGCATCATGTCAGTACTCAAAAATTTTGGATTTTCAGAGTAGGATAATTCAACCTGCAAGATTTCCTAGAACCAGTTAACTAATTTGAATTGTTTTTCATTCGTTTAAGGTAGACAAAAATACTATGGAAATACAGTCTGTATTACAATTATAAATCTCCATAGAGTTTTTTGGTTGCTAACAGCAGAGAGAAGGGTATAGGGTTCTAGTGTCAGTTTCCACTCATCCTTTGATAAAGAACTGCTAGGTAGTAGACCCTATTCTCTGGCCTAATTTAGGTTCTTGATTTCTATGGATAATCCTGAGTTGTATTAGTCTTTTCTTTAGCCTCATATGGTTGTATTTTTGTTTTAAGGAAATTTGCCACTTCTGTTTTAAAACTTATTCTCCATCTGAGTGAAATGCCAGGTTAAGTACAAATAATTTCAAATTGCTGAAACTTTGTTTCATTACAATATGTGGAGCATTTTTGAGTTAACAAAGAAGGTCTTTACAAACTACCTATGTACACACATGCATACACACCCTTTATCATTGATTACTTTCCCTTTAAAACCATTAAACATTGTTAGACTAATCTGGAATGTATCTAGAAATTGTATGGTGTCTGTGTAACAGCTAGTATTCTAGGGTGTATCCAGAAATTGTATGGCATGTATTAATAAAGTCTTGACCTATTTGTACATTTTAGGAAAAGTAAAGGTAGGAATAACCATCTGATTTAATACCAAACAATATTGCCTGAGCACCTACCATAGCAGAAAGTGTATTAGACTGTATATTAGAGCTTGTGAATCTAAGGCTGGAGCAATGTTTAGTCTACTTCTGCTTTAGGAAATACAGAAGTAAAGTAGTGGAGAACTGGGCATCAGGAAGGAAATAATTCAACCCAATAATTAGGCCTGGGTGAATTGATGAGATTTACCATCAGTCTCTCTTTTTTGGGGGGGTAGGGAGGTCTGTTGTGGGGCTTGAACTCTGGGCTTAGGTGCTGTCCCTGCGCTCTTCTGCCCAAGGCGAGCACTCTACTGCTTGAGCCACAGCACCACTTCCGGTTTTTTTTCTAGTGGTTTATTGGAGATAAGAGTCTCACGGACTTTCCTGCCCGGGCTGGCTTTGAACCATGATCCTCACATCTCAGTCTCCTGAGTAGCTAGGATTACAGGGGTGAGCCACTGGCGCCCGGCTCACATCAATCTCTTTATCTGTGTTTCAGTTATAAAATAAGGCAAGATGAGGTAATAACTAAGGTTCTGTCCAAGTTCTTTACTAGAATCTCAGAGTATCCTTTTAATCCTTTTAAAAATAATTTAATATTTGTAATTTAATATTTGAAACCTGAATTAAGCTTTGTCTTCATTCTCACTGAAGAGGTTGCAGAATCTTTTTTTTTCCAACTATTTAAAAGATATGGGGAAATTTGTTCTTTATAACTGGACCACAGGATAATAAAAACAACCGCAGTTGCTAGAAATAGACTTGTATTTGGAATGAGCTTGACCTGGCATGTTATGGGCTCTCCCTGCCTCTTTCCAGCCTGTCACCTTTCTTAACTATGCAGTCATTCCCCATCACTTCACATCTTTAACATAGTCTAACACTTCAAGACCACTTAATCCTTAAAATCCCAATTTCCTTTAAAAAGATTTACCCTCATCTGTTTTAAGTATCTTTTACTGTTATACTGGGACACCAACCAAGGGATTCTAGTTATATAGCCACACCTTAGGTTCCTATTCACAGCTATTCATATATGGTGAGAACTTGAGCTTATAGCCTAACTGATTTCTTTCTATATGAAATGTGAGAATTCAATGAAATGGACACACAAAACAGTGCCATGTTTTTCTGCCACCACCAGCCCTGCTTTGCCACATATAAGAAACTTAGAGGCACTTTCCAGTACAATAGGTATAAGTCAGATGAAATAATGGTAAGCAGAGTGACCAGCTTCAATGATTTGTACCTGTAGTTTTTCACTATATGCCTAGAACAGAGTAGCTGCATCTTTGGGATGGTGAAGATAAAGTCTTAGCACCTGAGGCTAAGCTCATCGAACAATCCCTTGGGACAAAGGAGTTAAACCTCCAAAAATTAGGCCAGGCTTGTTTTTGTAAATAAACTTTCAGATACAATCATGCTTATTTATTCACACATTATCTGGCTATGAAAAACTGCATGTGCAAGCCATAAATATTAGATCACTAATTAGGTTTTGGAAATAGAGCCTTGCTAAAATATAATAATCTTCCTGATAGAAATTTCCAATTTATCTTTCTGTATTTTGGTTCCCACACACACACACCTTTATTCTGAAGAACAACATGTACCAAATCTTTCCTTTTTCCAATTATTGCCATTTTTACCTTATAGTATATTGACATGCTTTTATACATTTATTACTAACATAATTAAATTTGCCCTTTATTTCCTAGGAAGATGAAAAATTTCTGACAGATTTGTTTGCACAACTAACAGATGAAGCAACAGATGAGGAAAAAAGACAGGAATTGGTAAGAAATACGGTTTTCTGAAAGCATAAAATAAGGCAAAAAATAACTCTTTTGTACTCACTTATCCTATTTCCTAATTACAGGTTAACTTTTTAAAAGAATTCTGTGCGTTTTCTCAAACGCTACAACCCCAAAACAGAGATGCTTTTTTCAAGACTTTGTCAAACATGGGCATATTACCAGCTTTAGAAGTCATCCTTGTGAGTTAATTGTTCTTCATTTATAATTACCAATAAATTTCTTAAACACAGGTCATATTTTATGTGAATGTATATATTTGATTACAAGTCTTTGCATTACACTGAAAGAATGTTAAGGGAATTTTGACTCCTGACTATTTTTGGTGGTATTGAGGCCTCTTGCTTTCTATGCAGGTACTGTTGAGTCATGTTTTCAGCCTTTTTAAAAAGATTTTTTTTCTGATAGAGTCTCACTTTTTACCCGGTGTTGCCCTCAGACTGAGATCCTCCTATCCATAGTTCCCTGTTCTCTGTACCATCTTACATAGCTTAGGATCATAATTAAGAGTATGAATATTCTATGTTGAGATGAGGTCACACTATCTCCCTCCAACCTCTACCTCCTGAGTAGCTAGAATTATTGGTGTGGACTGCTGCTCCTGGAAGGCTGTTGGATGAACTATTAAAATGGAAAGGCAAGACAGGCACTGATAGCTTGTGATTGTGATTCTAGTTACTCAAGAGGTTGAGATAAGAGGATCACGATTTGAAATCAGTCTGAGCAGGAAAATCGGACCCTTATTTCCAGTTAACCACCAAAAAGCAAGAAGTGGAGGTGTGATTCAAGTTCTAGTGTCACCTTGAGTGAAACAGCCAAGCACAACAGTTTAAGGCCCTCAGTCCAAGCCTTAATACTGGTGTATGCACATGCAAGGAACACACAAATACACATGGCAAACAGGAGTAGGTAACTTAGGAAGAATCTAATAAACATACCATAGAAAAAGATTACATGCAGCAAATCTTTTTCTTTCCTTTTTTTTTTTTTTTTGGTTTGTTGGCAGTAACATTTTTTTTTTTTTAGGGTTTGAGCTCAGGACTTCATGTTTGCTAGCCAAGTGCTCTACTTAGACCACTTTCCTAGTCCTTTTTCTGTTGGTTATTTTGAGATAGGGAGTTTATGCCCTGTTTGTGATTCCTCCCGCATGCCCCCCCCCCGCCCCCCGTGTGTTCCCCTCCACCCCCTCCTGGGGCTTGAACTCTGGCCCTGGGCACTATCTTTGAGCCTTCTTTTGCTCAAGACTAGTGCTCTACCACTTGATCCATACATAGCCCCTCTTCTGGCTTTTTTGGAATAGTCTGTAAGAGTTTCACATACTTTCCTGATCTGGCTTTGAACCATCAGTGATTCTCAGATCTCAACCTCCTGAGTGGCTAGGATTACATGTGTGAGCCACTAGCACCTGACTCAATATTTCTTTTTTTTTTTTTTGGTCGGTTGTGGGGCTTGAACTCTGGGCTTGGGTGCTGTCCGTGCACTCTTCAGCTCAAGTCAAGTGCTCTACCGCTTGAGCCACAGTACTACTTCTAGTGGTTTATTGGAGATAAGAGTCTCACGGACTTTGCTACCCAGGCTGGCTTTGAACTGCGATCCTCGGATCTCAGCCTCCTGAGTAGCGAGGATTACAGGCATGAGCCACCAGCGCCTGGCTCTGACTCAATATTTCTTTTATTTATGCTTCTCTGCATAACTGGAGATGACAGGCAAATGTACCACTGCATCTATCCCATTCAGTGTTTAAGATGAGTCTTGTATATCCTTTCTTTGCCTCCCCTCTCCCATCCTGGCTTCAAATTATTATCACCTTATTTCACCTCACAAGTAGCTAAGATTGCAGACTTGAGTCACTGTGCTCATCCAGCTGAATTTTTATATCACAGTGTTTTGTTATGATTTGTTAGGTTTGGATATTTACATTTCCTGAGTTCTACTTTTATAAGAGAACTAAGTGTGTTTTCTCTTCAGGGCATGGATGATACACAAGTACGAAGTGCTGCTACTGATATATTCTCATACTTGGTTGAATATAATCCATCCATGGTACGAGAGTTTGTCATGCAGGAGGCACAACAGAATGATGATGTAAGTAAGAAGTTAACAGAGCAAAAAATAACCAGCAAGGTAAATATTATTTGTACTAATAGTAAGTATTCATAGGTGGCTGTAGCCATAGCTGGGCCTTTTACTCATTTTAAGATTTAAATCACTGGTTTTAGGAAAAATATAGCCATATCAAACAGCTTATTCTCCTAAGTTGATTCCTCTCTTAGTTTATAAGCTCATGTCTTACAGCACTTGTTTGTTCATGTTCAATTTAGGTTGCTTTGAAAATTTGGACATCACTTTTTAAAATTCTGAAGTCAGTTTGCTGGATTGTCTTGCCTAAACCATTAAACCATTTTATTATCCTTCTATATGTGGAATTATGACTAACTTACCTACAAAGTCATTGTTTTTAGCTTCTCAGAATCAAGAATGAAGATATGAAATAGCCCTTTGAAAGTATTTAGGGAGCTGTTTCTGTACTGCTTAATCATAAAATACAAACTGTTGAGTGCATATTGCATGTGTATGCACTCAGACATGTACACACAGCATTTATGAGAAATAAGTCTGTTTTAAAGTAACAGATACTATTCTGATAATGTGAAAGGCACTCTAAATTGTAGAGTATTAATATGTGTAAGTCCGAAATGCCTGTGCTTTTCTGCTTTATATTGCATAATTACCCCCATGGTACTGAGTTTTCCTCTTTCCCGCCATAAAATTTGGGAATACCTTTTTACATAATCTAAGCTAATCTCCCCTCATCCCCTTCAGTGAGGGAGAAAAATGTCCACTTAACTAAAATATACATGCAGAATTCCAGCCTACGAAAAGTCTTAAATCAGAAAACAAGCTGGATGCCGGTGCCTCACACCTGTAATCCAAGCTACTCAGGAGGCTGAGATCTGAGGATCACGGTTCAAAGCCAGCCCGGGCAAGAAAGTCCATGAGAATCTTATCTCCAATAAACCACCAGAAAACCAGAAGTGGTGCTGTGGCTCAAGTGAGTGAGCGCTAGCCTTGAGCTGAAGAGCTGAGGGACAGCGCCCAAGCCCAGAATTCAAGACCTACAACCGGCAAAAATAATAATAATAATAATAACCTTTGTTATTTTTTTTAAATCCTAAATAATGTGTTAGATTCAAGTGGAATACTTAGTAAAGTTTATTTTTAAACTATTGTACCATGTTAGGTGGGAAAAAGAGTACTGGTTTAAATTAAGTGATTTATCATGATGTTCTTTTAAAAGAAAGTAAAATCTCAGGGTTACCCATTTATTACTGTACTCCATAATACTTTGCTCACTACATAAGGCCTCTTGATTTTCTACTCTTTATGTGGGGAATGCCAGGGTTTAAACTCAGGGCCTTGCACTTAACTTGCTTATTCTTGGCTAGCACTCTTACCATTTGAACCGTCCTCTAGCCCTGCTTTTTGCTAGGTTTTTTGTTTGTTTGTTTGTTTGTTGGAGATACGGAATCTTAGGGGATTTTCTGCCCATGAGGATCATGACTGGATTTGTACTGTGATTCTGTTTCTCTGCTGAGGCTTTCTCAGCCTCCTGGGTAACATTATAGGATTCCAGGAATAAGCAACCTGGGCTGGCTTTCCACTCCGAAGTTTCCCTACACTGTCTGTGTCTTCTCTGCCCTTGGTTAATTTTACCATTAAATATGTGGACAAGAAGAACAAGAAGTTTTACTGAATCCCTGTTGATTTTTATTTACTCCTAGGCCAGTTAGTAGAACATTAGTTATAAGAGAGGCTTAAGAAAACCAAAGGTCTGTTTTCTTGTCTGTGCATTCTCTACATACTGTAGTTTCATTTTCTGATTCAGCTCAGCAATTGCATTCCCAAATATTCCTAAACTTATTTTAAAAGAAGTCTTACATCATGGCCCCAAATGGAGTACAGCTATCATTTGACAAAAGAGAAGGAATCTAATGAAAGTAGAACAATGATAATTCTAGATATTCTGTTAAAGCTCCAACAATAAATCCTTGAGTTTTCTGAGAAGGCTGTTTGTGTTATTAGAGGACATAAAATGTATTAAAATCAATCTGAAAGATTGGTTTTGCTTTAATCAGGAATTTAAAGGCAGTAGAAAAGTTCTTTTAAGCCAAGCACAGATGCCTCACACCTGTAATCCTAGCTACTCAGGATGCTGAGATCTGAGGATTGTGGTTCAAAGCCAGCCTGAGCAAGAAAGTCCATGAGACTCTTATCGCCAATTAACCGCCAGAAACCCGAAGTGGCGCTGTGGTTCAAGTGGTGGAGAGCTTGCCTTGAGCTGAAGAGCTCAGGGACAGGGCCCAGGCCCAGTGTTCAAGCCCCACAACCTACCAAAAGAAAAAAGAAAAATTCTGTTAATAAAGCCAGAGAGATGGTGTAGTGGTAGAATTCTGGCCTCATAAGCATGAAGCCCTGAGTTTAGACCCAAGCACCCTTCCCACCATAAAGCAGTTATTGTGTTTTGTTTACAGTTAATAAGACAAATAGAGCTCACTGCAAAGCCATCCTTATTGTGTGTATTTTTCTCACTAGGACATTTTGCTCATCAACCTCATTATAGAACATATGATTTGTGATACAGATCCTGAACTTGGAGGAGCAGTCCAACTTATGGGCCTGCTTCGAACTTTAGTTGACCCAGAGAACATGCTAGCCACTGCCAATGTAAGCAATGGGGATTTTTCCTCCTTTTCATAGGTAGTATGTTATTTGTTGCTGGTAAGAAGAACCAGTGTTGTTAAAGTTCATAGAAGTGTTTTTGATTCTTTAGAAAACAGAGAAGACTGAATTTCTGGGTTTCTTCTACAAGCATTGTATGCATGTTCTCACTGCTCCTTTACTGGCAAATACAACAGAAGACAAGCCTAGTAAAGGTAAGATAATACAGGCTGACAGTTAATGAAGTTCTCAAATGGTGAAATTCAAAGTTGACAGGATAGAGAGGTAAGGGTAGCAGAGTGTAGTTCCTCTCCCATACCCCTGGTCCCAGGATATTTTTTTAAGAGATACTCAAGGTAAAAATGGTTTTAAAAGCACTATAACCAGAAATAATAAAAATGTAAACAAGAAGTAAGGCAGTTATTTGTTGGTTTTAGATGCAGTTTTATGTTTTGTTTTGTTTTGTTTGAAAAAGTGTCTTACTGTGTAGCTCAGGATGGCCACAAATTGGAGGTCATCATGCCTCAGCCTCCTCCGTACTGGGAGGCACTTTGTTTTCACAGTCATGACTAGTTTATTGCGCGCGCACGCGCGCGCGCACAATCTGTAGAGCATTTATTGGGAACTTGTGGAAAACCTAGTGATGTAATTATGTAGGCTCAATAAAAGGAATGAACATAAAGCAGTTGAATTACTTAAGAGGCTTGCTGGATGTAAGCTATAAAGCTAACCCCTAATTATAATTTGGTGTGGACTCAAGTAGTTAAAACACTGTAGTTAGCAGGAGAGGAATAGAGTAATTGTACCAAAGATGAAGTGGTGTCTGGCTGGACCTCTCTTTGTCATGTACTTGTGTTCAGCATGTATATAATTGTGTTTTGATTGCTTTAGATGACTTTCAAACTGCACAGTTACTGGCACTTGTACTGGAATTACTAACTTTTTGTGTGGAGCACCATACCTACCACATAAAGAACTACATTATCAACAAGGATATCCTCCGCAGAGTACTGGTTCTTATGGCCTCAAAACATGCTTTCTTGGCATTATGTAAGTGTTGTAGCTTCTGATAGAATTATTTATTGTTCTTCTATATTATGTTGTTGTATCTTTAAATATTTTTGTCTGAAAAGATCACAAGTCAGGGGGACCAAGGCCCTCTCTCTCCTAGTCTGTACCCTTATTTTGTGCAGTTGCTGAGCCTGGGTTATCTTAAATTAAAACCACACTTTACATATGTGAAAACAGCACTTTTGATAATTATCTTAGTGCTTGAGGTACAAAGGCTGGCCAAATCTGGTCTGTGGCCAGCTTTTTTATAATCCTTAAGCTGAGGAGAGGTTTGTTTTGGGGTTGTACTTGTTTTCCCATGCTTCTGTGGGGTTTAGTTTGTTTTAGCACTGGTCCTGGGACTTGAGCTCAGGCCTGGGCACTGTCCTTGAGCTTTTTTACTCAAGAATAGCACTCTACCACTTGAGCCATACCTCTACTTCATGATTTTTGGTGATTGGAGATATGGGTCTCATGTGCTTCCCTGCTCAAGCTGGCTTTGAACAGCACTCTCATCCTCCTCTGAGTAGTTAAGATTACAGCCATAGCTTTTTTTCTTTTAAGTAATATTCATATTTACTTCTAGAGCCTTAGGCAGTCAAAAGAAAATTGCTAAATAAATAAATCTCAGCCAGAAGCCAGTGACTCACATCTGTAATGCTAGCTAGCTTATGAGGCTGAGATCCACAAGGTTGAATTTAAAGCTAACCTGGGCAGAAAAGTCTGAGGCTCCATCTAAAAAATAGCCAATATAAAGCAAGGCTAGGGCTGGGAATGTGGCTTAGTGGCAGAGCTCTTGCCTAGCATACCTGAAGCCCTGGGTTCAATTCCTCAGTACCACATACATAGAAAAACCCAGAAGTAGTGCTGTGGTTCAAGTGGTAGAGTGCTAGCCTTGGACAAAAGAAGCTCAAGGATAGAGCCCTGAGTTCAAGCCCCAGGACTGGCAAATGAATGAATGAATGAATGAATGAATGAATGAATGAATGAATGAATGAATGCTGGGCTAGGGAATGGCTCAAGTAGTAAAACAACAGCCAAGAAAACCAAATGAGCTGCTAGGCTGTGAGTTCAAACCCAAGTGCCAAAAATTTTTTTAATTAAAAAAATAAAGTCATGTTTGGTTAATTGCAAAACAAACAAAAACAGATTATAGCCATGAGCCACAAGCCCCCTGTGCCCAGCATGGTTTCTTTTTGTTGTTGTTGTTTGCTTTTAAATAGGGTCTTGTGCAGCCCAGGCTGGGCTGGACCTCTGTAACTACTTTAGCCTCCCAGATATGTTACCAACATATCCAGCTTTCTATTGGTAGAGATGAGGTCTCCAGAGCTTTTGGTCCACTGACCTCAAACTGTGATCCTCCTGATCTCAGTCTCCTGAGTAGTAAAATCATGGACTTGAGCCCTGTTAAGATTCGTTTTTATGAGCTGGGAATTGGTTCAATCTGTCCTTACTGATAAATTGGCAGCATTTAGAGGTATTCTGGAATCTTTTTTTTTTCTATATATTTTGTTTGTTTTGTTGGGGGAAAAGGGGACGCTGGTCCTGGACCTTGAACTCTGAGCCTGGGCACTGAATCTGAGTTTCTTGTGCTAGCACTCTATCCCTTGAGCCACAGCTCCACTTCCATGATTTTTTGTGGTTAATTGAAAATAAGAGTGTTACAGACTTTTCTGGGCTGGCTTTGAACCTCAGTTGTCAGATCTTAGCCTCTTGAGTAGCTAGGATTATAGGCATGAGCCATCAGTGCCCGGCTCTCTGGAAGCTTTCTAAGATATACATGCTAGCAGCTCACTTTTGTCTTTTGGTTTTTAAAGGTAAGTTGTGATTTTTTTTTAAAAATTACTGTGTCTTTTAAGACTTTCTAGTTGGAAATTTCCCTAGTAAACTATTGGATAACATTTGTCAAGTTCCCCAACTTAAATTTTTCAGACTAGTCTACACATTGCAATACATAGATCCTAAAGATAGGTGTGGTCAGAACATATTTTCCTTTTGTCACTTGCAGATAATCAATCAGTTCAATTACTTTCCACTGACTGCAAGTCTGATCTCTCTTTCCCTTCCCCCTCCTCCCATTCTCCTTTTTTCTCTCCCCATCTGTCTCTCCCCAAACTTCCCTTTTCCTACTCTCTCCTTTTTTCCTAGTATTGGGCTTTGAACTCAGAGCTTTTCTCTTATTTGGCTTACTTGCTCATCTGGCTCTTTACCCCTTGAGCATTTATCAACCTAGCATTGTGCTGGTTGTTTTGTAGTCTTGTGATCTGTTTTGCCTGACCTGATTTTAAACCTTGCTCTGTGGTTCTCAGCCTCCAGCGTATGTAGGATTACAGGCTGACCTACTGGCTCAAGCTTATCCAGAATCTTTATTGTTAGCTTTAATAATCTTTTTTACCCAAAAGTAGTACGAGCATTTGTGGTATTCATTTAAACAAGTACCACTTCTGTTCCATCTTAACTCTTATATCTGTGAGTTAGCACATAGAAAAGTTCTTTTGAAAACGATATTATTTTCCTAAAATACTCAGGAAGAGTGAGAGCACCAAGGCCAAGTTTAAAGGAAGTTTGTAACTCTGAATCTTTCATGTCAGCATAAAGGGTTTAATTCATGTGTGGGAAAAAGTTTGGCAGATGGGACAGAATGTGAAAATGGAATGGACAAATAAGCAGTTTTATTTCAATATACATTAAATAATATATTTCACTGATTCTAAGATGTATATTTTTACACATTGATCATTTAAAGTCAAAGTAAGTTTATAGTTTGTGGCATGACATTATAAATAGTATCTCTGTTCATTTTGTTTTCCTTAGAAGTAGGGAAAATACAAGATTTTTTCCCCCATAGATTTGATTTTGGTACTAAGAAAGTGATGATGAACTGGGTGCCAGTGGCTCACCCTGTAATCCTAGCTACTGAGGGGGCTGAGATCTGAGGGTCATGGTTCAAAACCAGCCTGTGCAGAAAAGTCCCTGTGAGACTTCTTATCTTTAATTAATCACTCAGAAAAAGGGGCATGGAGCTGAGGCTCAAAGCAGTGAAGTGCTAGCTAGCCTTGAGCAAAAGAGCTTAGGGACCGTGTGCCGCCTTGAATTCAAACCCCAAAACTGACAAAAATAAATAAGTAAAAAAGTAAAGATGAACCAAGGCACCCATGGCTCATGCCTGTATTCTTAACTACTCAGGAGAATGAGATCTGAGGATCCTGATTCTGAGCCAGAAAAGTCAGTGATACTCTTAGCTCCATTGAACCACAAAATTCACAAGTTGAGGGCGAGGCCAAAGTGGTAGAGCAGTAGCTTTGAGCAAAAAAGCCAAGTGAGAATGGGAAGCCCCAGTACCCACACACACCTGAACAAGCATGCCTGTACGCTCGCGTGCATGCGCGCTCGTGTGCACACACACAGAGCACACACACAAAGTGAAGATAGAGGTAAGTGTGGTGGCACAGGCCTGTAATCCCAGTTACTCAGGCAGAGCTGGGAAAATAACAAATAGTTCAAGGCTAGCTTGGGCAAAATGATACATGATTAAGACCTGAATTCATCTTCCAAAGAAATCAATTCATGAAAATCGGACTACAATTTAAGGGTTATATGGAAGTGTAGTGAAAAAACTTTATTCTAAATGAGGCAGAAAAGAAATGTTTGTAAAAGAGGTAATTGGAGTTTGTCTGCTCATAGGAGAATGTGACATACTGTTTTGCTGCATTTAGGACATGAATTCTAGCCAGGTGCTGGTGGTTCATGCCTGCAATCCTAGTTAGCTACTCAGGAGGCTGAGATCTGAGGATTGTGGTTCAAAGTCAGCCCGGGCAGGAACATCCATGAGACTCTTATCTCCAATAAACCACTAGAAAACCGGAAGTGGCGCTGTTGCTCAAGTAGAGCGCTTACCTTGGGCTGAAGAGCGCAGGGACAGTGCCCAACGCCCAGAGTTCAAGCCCCACGACCGACCAAAAAAAAAAAAAGGACATGAATTCCAGTGGAGAGTGTGGAGTGGCAGCTGAAAGGGAAGGCCTCTTCTCCCTATTACTTTGCAATATTGTAAAGGCATTTTTCCCCAGTAAACTCAATGAGAAATATCATTGTAAGTAAATGAAGGTTGATAGAAAGTAAATGAAGGTTTATAGGAAATATGCTAGCAAAATTTTAGTTATCTTTTTTTGTTGTGGATACTTTATAAACTGAGGTTATTGTTAGACCTAACTCCTTGAAGTGGACCTTTCTCCCGAGAATTGAGAGTGAATCTAAGAGAAGGTACCAGACACTGAAAAGCCCTTTCAAAAAGTCTTAGCTGGCCGGGCGCTGGTGGCTCACGCCTGTAATCCTAGCTACTCAGGAGGCTGAGATCTGAGGATCGCGATTCAAAGCCAGCCCGGGCAGGGGAGACCGTGAGACTCCTATCTCCAATAAACCACCAGAAAACCGGAAGTGGCGCTGTAGCTCAAGTGGTAGAGCGCTCGCCTTGAGCTTGAAGAGCTGAGGGACAGCACCCAGGCCCAGAGTTCAAGCCCCACAACCGACAAAAAAAAAGTCTTAGCTGGTCGGGTGCCTGTGGCTCACACCTGTAATTCTAACTACTCAGGAGTCTGAGATCTGAGAATCGCAGTTCAGAGCCAGCCCAGGCAGGAAAGTCCGTGAGACTCTTTTTTTTTTTTTTGGTCCGGTCGTGGGGCCTGAACTCTGGGCCTGGGCGCTGTCCCTCAGCTCTTCAGCTCAAGGCTAGCGCTCTACCACTTGAGCCACAGCGCCACTTCCGGCTTTTTTCATTTTGCTTTATGTGGTGCTGAGGAATCAAACCCAGGGCCTCAGGCATGCAAGGCAAGCGCTCTACCACTGAGCCACCTTCCCAGCCCTTCCGTGAGACTCTTATCTCCAATAAACCACCCAGAAAACCAGAAGTGGCTCAAGTAGTAGAGTGCTAGCCTTGAGATGAAGAGCTGAGGGACAGTGCCAGGCCCAGAGTTCAAACCCCACGACTGACACTTCCCCCACCCCCCACCCCCAGCTGGGTACAGGTGGCTCTCACACCTGTAATCCTGGCTACTCAGGGGGCTGAGGCCTGAAGATAATCTTTTTTTTTTTGTTTTTCTTTTTTTTTTTCTCTTTTCTTTTTGTCAGTTGTAGGGCCTGAACTCTGGGCCTGGGCGCTGTCCCTCAGCCCTTCAGCTCAAGGCTAGCACCCTACCACTTGAGCCATAGCACTACTTCCAGCTTTTTCTGCTTATGTGGTGCTGAGGAATTGAACCCAGGGTCTCATGCATGCAAGGAAGCACTCTACCACTGAACCACCTTCTCAGCCCCTGAAGATAAGTCAGCCTGGGCAGGAAAATATGAGACTCTTTTTATCTCCAATAAATGACCAAAAAACTCATAAGTGGAGCTGTGGTAGAGTGCTAGTCTTGAGCATAAGAAGTTCTGAGTTCAAGCCCCAGGACCAGCTCCTCCCCATGCATCTCCCCCCCCCCCAAAAAAAAAAAAGTGAGCTGCATAGGAAACTTTTTCCCCCCCTCCAAGGGTTTATAAAAACTGCACAAATTAGATACATGAAATAAAAGAATTACTACTTAACTGGATGTACATGTATAAATGAAGAAGATGTATAGCAGGAAACATTATAAGTTGTTTTCAATAAACTACAAGAAAACTAGAAGTGGTGCTATAGCTCAAATTGGTAAGAGCTTATCCTTGAGCTGAAGAGCTGAGGGAAAGCGCCCAGGCCCAGAGTTCAAGCCCCATGACCAACCAAGAAATTTAGGACTGAGATGTATCTTCGTGGTAGAATGTTACTTGGCATGCACATGCACAAGGTTCTGTATTTGATTCCCCAGAACTAGACTTGGTTACAGGCTTTTATGCAGGTAGCATTAGATACTTAGGAGACAAAGAAGACTTAATATATGAAGTCTCTTGTTGGGTAAGATTAAGACAGTGTTTTAAAAAGGTAATTGGGGGGCTGGGAAGGTGGCTCAGTGGTAGAGCGCTTGCCTTGCATGCATGAGGCCCTGGGTTCGATTCCTCAGCACCACATAAGAAAAAAGACGTGGGCTGCTCGGGGTCACAGTATCAGCTCCCGAACCTGTGCCGCGGCCCTGGCCGGTCAGTGTAGGAACCTTCTCAATAAAGTTGCTTCTTTAATAACAAGAAAAAGAAAAAAGCTGGAAGTGGCGCTGTGGCTCAAGTAGTAGAGTGCTAGCCTTGAGTTGAAGAGCTGAGAGACAGCGCCTAGGCCCAGAGTTCAGGCCCCATGACGGGACCCAATAAATAAATAAATAAATAAATATTTTAAAAAAGGTAATTGAAATTATTAAATTAATTAATTGTTGGTCGTGGGGTTTTAACTGTGGGCCTAAGCACTGTCCCTCAGCTCTTCAGCTCAAGATTAGTGCTCTACCACTGGAGCCACACGGCCACTTTGGTTTTCTGGTGGTTTATTGGAGATAAGAGTCTCATGGACTTTCCTGCCCGGACTGGCTTTGAACTGTGATCCTCAGATCTCAGCCTTCTCAGTACTAGGATTACAGGTGTGAGCCACTGTACCCGGCTTTGAAATTATTTCGTTTTTATTTTATTTTTTAATTCTTGTTTGCCAGTCCTGGAGCTTGAACTCAGGGCCTGGGCACTGTCCTTGAGCCTCTTTTGCTCTACCACTTGAGCCACAGAGCCACTTCTGGCTTTTTCTGTGTTGTGGTACTGAGGAATCAAACCTAGGGCTTCATTCATACAAGGCAAGCACTCTACCACTAAGCCACATTCCCAGCCCACTATAATTGAAATTAAGCATAAGATGTTCTCAACATAAGGTTATAAGGTCAGAGTGTACTTTACATGGAAAATGCTAGGGTGATGCTAAATTTGCCTGTCCTGAAAGCCTTCTCTAGTCTCCTGTTAGTGAATAAACTTCTTAGAACTCACTGTAAAATTTGGAAAGCAGCCTTTTTAAAATCAACCAAAAACCTTGTTTCCATTTGCTGGAGTACATTTTGATAAATATTATTTTATATGATCAGAAATGCATGGGCGTTATGCCTTGTGTTTCTCCCCTGAGAATATCCTCATTTGGTCTTGCTGTGTGAATACCTAGAGTCCTGTATAATTTTATCATGTTCCAGGGAAAACAGCTTTTTTTTTTTCCTTTTAAATTGTTACTATAAAGGTGATATATAAAGGGGTGGAAAGCAGGTTTTTATTCAACAGAAAGAAATCATGGTTGGATATTTTTTGTGCTTTTTTTATAAGTGAGGGCAAATGGAAATGAGGATTCCCTCTTCTCCCCTTCCCCCCTCCCACCTTCAACAAAAAGATCTTGAGAATCGCCTTTCTACCTAAGCAGTTCCTACATAGAAATACTTTCAAGAATGTAGGGCTGGGCTGGGAAGGTGGCTCAGTGGTAGAGCGCTTGCCTTGCAAGCCTGAGGCCCTGGGTTTGATTCCTCAGCACCATATAATAAGCAAGAAAAAAAAAGCCGGAAGTGGCGCTGTGGCTCAAGTGGTAGAACGCCAGCCTTGAGCTGAAGAGCTGAGGGACAGCGCCCAGGCCCAGAGTTCAGGCCCCACAACCGGACCAAAAAAAGAATGTAGGGCTGCCATCCGCATGCCTTGGTCGGAGGGCTTTCTAGAAAGGGTGGGGTTTCTTTTCCCACACCTAGGAACTGTGTCAATCCTAGAGGGACTAGAGAGTTTATGTTGTCGTAGGACACAAGTCTACACAAAGCCTGCAGAATTGGAGTACCAATCTTAGAATAATAGTAGCTCTTGTTGAAAGCATAAAATCTGGCCTATTAGCATTAGCTCTTAAGTATTCATTTTTATTCTACCAAGTAGAACTGTCACTGCATTCCTTTCTCAGTTAACAGTTAACAAAAGCCCTGCACCAAAAAAAAAAAAAAAAAGAATCATGACTCTTGCTTGGCTTTGATTTTGCTGCCCAGAATGATACCTCTTAAGTTTAAAACATCTTCACCATGCTTATTTTTGGAAGTACTCAGCTAAAAACAAAACAAAACAATTAAGAAAATGCAGTTATTCTATAAACTATTTTGAAATTCCCTGCCCAGAGTATCTCTTTAGAAAGAGACACTCTTAAGTTGGATTGTTAAGGCAGTTTATAATCAGCTGTACCTAATTGGGCATTCACTTGTGGACCTCTTTCTGCCAAATAAAGAAAAATTGAGCTGCTTTACTCCTCTGCCTTCCCACCCAGAAACCGTGTCAGCATGGTTGCCTGGCTACCTGCTCATGAAGGACTTGATTAATAACAAATTGGCAATTTAACGAGCCACTTCCATGATCTCCAAAGAAACCAAAATACAAACACAATATTTAATCTTGCCAACCGAAGACGATGTGACTGCACGAAGTGAGTATGCTTTTTTGAACTGTTTGCAATAACTGGGGCATTAACTTACTGATAATTCCTTGTAGGTAAATAGGGCTTTGTTGAAGTCTAGCTGTCTGTGTATATTTGGATCTTGACGAATGGTGACTTAAGTAACTCCCCATACTTCAAGATACAAATATTCCTTTTCATCCGTAAGTTAAAGCCTAATTAATTGTAAAAAAGGAAAACTAAGAAAACAATTAAAAAGCATACTCGCTGTGCAATAAACAAAGAGGACCACATTTAAACAACATCCTCTAATTTCTAAAGAATGGGAAGGCAAATTTGGGATCATGCAGAGTTTTTATGGGTTGACAGCCTTTACATCCATCCACAGACAACCAATGTAAATCCTAGAACTCTCATGCAAAATGATAATAAAAAGAGTGTCCAGAATTAATGGAGATCAAATTCTTATACAGTGGATTGCCCTAATAAAATAAGTTTTTCTATTGCTTAAAAAATATTTTATTAAAAAGATATTGTTGGGAATTTTTCACCTTAAATAGTAGGAGAGACATCTTAAATAAGATGGACATTAGTAGCTGTCTTATTTCCAGAATTTTTATGGCTTTCTAAGACTTGGGTTCTATGACAACATACACTCCTTTCAGAATATATTTTCTGGCAGTACTTTTAAAATCCTTATCTTTAGGTTTTCATTTCCAGAGGTGCTAACAACATATCACTGTACACAAAAAATTACCAATACTTGTTAAACAGGTTTTGTTGATATTGTTTTGGTAAGTCTAAAATATAGAACTGTGTGACTTAAACAACAATGCCTCTGTGTTTCAGGTGCCCTTCGTTTTAAGAGAAAGATTATTGGCCTAAAAGATGAGTTTTATAACCGCTACATAATGAAAAGTTTTTTATTTGAACCGGTAGTCAAAGCATTTCTCAACAATGGATCCCGCTACAATTTGATGAACTCTGCCATAATAGAAATGTTTGAATTTATTAGAGTGGTAGGTTCTGTGTTTCTTAATTAGACTTTTGATTTGAATTGAGAATTGCATTATTGGCTGGTATTTTGACTTGCAGTTATGTGTGGAAATGTTGGAAAGAAAAACCATGATGCCAAAGACTTGTGAGCAGTTCAATTCAGACTAGTAAAATCCAGAATATCTCATAGTAATCTTTATAGAGTAGTTTGAAAGCAATTTAACAGTTATGTTAATCAGTTAAGAAACTTGGAAGTGCTGGGCGCCGGTGGCTCATGCCTGTAATCCTAGCTACCCAGGAGGCTGAGATCTGAGGATCATGGTTCAAAGCCAGCTCAGGCAGGAAAGTCCGCCAGACTCTTATCTCCAATAAACCACCAGAAAACCGGAAGTGGTGCTGTGGCTCAAGCGGTAGAGCGCTCACCTTGAGCTGAAGAGCATAGGGACAATGCCCAAGCCCAGAGTTCAAGCCCCATGACCAAGAAGAAGAAGAAGAAACTTGGAGTTGACAGACAAGCATTTGAATGTTTTTTTTTTTTTTTTTTTTGAGCTTCACTTGTTGCTATAGGACAGTTTCATAATAAATGCTTTGTGGGTTTTTGTTGCTGTTGTTTTTTGTTGTGGGCATAGAACTCGGACTGGGCACTGTCCCTGAGCACTTTTGCTCAAGGCTGGTGTTCTTCCATTTTGAACCACAGCATCACTTTTAGTTTTCTGATGGTAAATTGGAGATAAGAGTCTCATAGACTTTCCTACTGGGCTGGTTTTGAACCACAATCCTCAGATCTTGACCTCTTGAATAGCTAGGATTACAGGCATGACCACCAGTGTCTGGCTCTTCTTGGTTCTTTAATAACTACTGACATGAATGCAATGTGCATAACTCTGTGGCATGCTTTAAAAAGTAATTATAGTAAAATAATGCTGGGTGTGGCAGCATGTATGTGTGATGGCTGAGGGAGGCTTGGCAGCTCAGGTCAGCCTGGGATACCTAGCAAAAAAATTATGGTAAAATACACATAGTATAAGATGTTTGCCATTCTGAATTTATACTCTAACGGTAATTAACTTAGATTTATATTATTTATTATTTGATCATCACCATTATCAAGTCCTGAACATTCTGTGGCACGATTTTAAAATCCTCAGTGCAGAAATAAGTAGTCATAATCCTTCAAGTAGGATGTGTACATAAACTTTGGAAAGACCTGTTAACAGTACTGAGGCATACTAAAAACTTCTGAAGTAAAGCCGGCACCAGTGGCTTGTGCGTAATCTTACCTAATCCAGGAGGTTGAGAAAGGATCAGGATTCCCAGCTATCCTAGGAAGAAAAGTCTGAGAGTTTGATCTCCAATTAATGCCAGAAGTGGAGCTGTAGTTCAACTGTAGAGCACAAGCCCTGAACAAAAAGCTCAAGGATAGCGCCCAGGCTCTGAGTTCAAGCCCTAAGACTGACACCATAGAGGGGGAAAAACAACAGCTGCTCACATGGCCAGTATGTTATTCCATTTCTATTAGTTTTCACTGAGATTATATAATTTTGTGAAATCCAACTTTTTGGTGAGTTTTATGTACCTTGTCAAAATGATATTTTCCTGTCATTAATTTCAGTATAACTCTTTTCTGTAGGAAGATATAAAATCATTAACTGCTCATGTAATTGAAAATTACTGGAAAGCACTGGAAGATGTTGATTATGTGCAGACATTTAAAGGATTAAAACTGAGATTTGAACAACAAAGAGAAAGACAAGACAACCCCAAACTGGACAGGTAAATAAATTAACCATATATTTGAACTGTTGTTTATCCTTTAATAAGTTGTATAGTACCTCTTTTTGTTGTAGTTGTTTTGTTGATTTGGTATTTTTTGGCTGGGGGAGATAGACACATAGGTTTTTCTGAAGCTGTAGGTAGATACTAACTAGTATGATGCAGAGATAACATTGTTTGTGTCTGTGATACCAGGTGATAGTTATGGTATTCAAAACTACATCAGGATACTGTTTTTTTTTTGTTGTTGTTTTTTTTATGGGTCCGGTCGTGGGGCCTGAACGCTGTCCCTCAGCTCTTCAGCTCAAGGCTAGCACTCTACCACTTGAGCCACAGCGCCACTTGCGGCTCTTTTTTTTCTGCGTATGTGGTGCTGAGGAATCGAACCCAGGGCCTTGAGCATAAAAGGCAAGCGGTCTACCACTGAACCACCTTCCCAGCCCAGGATGCTGTTCTTTCTTGCTTTAAATTACAAATTATTTTATACAAATTAGTTTATGCACTGTATGGTTTTCTAAATGTTTGGGTTCGTATTTATAGTGTACTTTTACATATATACCTAGTATTTGTCAATTCCTAACAAGTTGACATGTTTAATAATTGATCTGTAATGGTATGATTTTGATAATAAGTTTGACTCCACTAGTTAATAATAGATATGATGGCATGTGTGGTGAAGTTGATTGTCTTCAGACTCTGTGTGTTTATTCCTATTAAGATTATCTAATACTAGCCAGGTGCCAGTGACCTAGCCATATACTACTAGCTAAAGAACCTTAAGTTCGAGGCCCAGCACCAACCCCTAAAAGAAGGCTTTATTTATTTTTCCCCTTAGTCATGGGGCTTGAACTCAAGGCCTTGGCACTTGCCCTGAGCTCTTTTTTGCTCAAGGTGAGCACTGTACCACTTGAGCCACATCTCCACTTCCAGTTTTCTGGTGGTTAATTGGAGATAAAAGTCTCATATAGGGGCTGGGAAGGTGGCTCAGTGGTAGAGCGCTTGCCTTGCATGCCTGAGGCCCTAGGTTCGATTCCCCAGCACCACATAAGCAAAAAGAAAAAAAGCCGGAAGTGGCGCTGTGGCTCAAGTGGTAGAGCGCTAGCCTTGAGCCGAAGAGCTGAGGGACAGAGTTCAGGCCCCACAACCGGACCAAAAAAAAACAAACTCATGGACTTTCCTGCCCAGGCTGGTATTAAACTGCAATTCTTAGATTTTAGCCTCTTGAGTGGCTAGGATTAAAGATGCAATGAATATATTTATTTTCTTCTCTTTATTCATAGCATGCGGTCAATCTTGAGGAATCATAGGTATCGACGAGATGCCAGAACACTAGAAGATGAAGAAGAGATGTGGTTTAACACAGATGAAGATGACATGGAAGATGGAGACACTGTAGTGTCTCCATCTGATAAAACTAAAAATGATGATGACATTATGGATCCAATAAGTAAATTCATGGAAAGGAAGAAATGTACGTTGAAAATGAGGAAAAACAATGGCTTTCTCATTTCACTCTAGGTTTATCTCCTGCCAAAATAGTCAGCATGTTGACTGTTGCTCTGTAGGTATAGCTGAGTCCCTAGCTCTGTTGTGAAAGTGTACATTGTTTTTACTTTTAAAATGAGTTTACCCATCTGGACGCCGGTGGCTCACGCCTGTAATCCTAGCTACTCAGGAGGTTGAGAGCTGAGGATCACAGTTTAAAGCCAGCCACGGGCAGGAAAGTTTGTGAGATTCTTCAATTAACCACCTGAAAACTGGAAGTGGCACTATGGCTCAAGTGGCAGAGCGCTAGCCTTGAGCGAAAGAGCTCAGGGACAGCACCCAGGCCCAGAGTTCAAGCCCCATGACCGACCCACACCTCTCCTCCCTTCCCCCCCCCCCCCAAAAAAAAAAATGAGTGTACCTGCAACTCACACCTGTAATTATAGTTAACTCAGAAGCTGGAGACCTGAGAATTTACAGCCCAAAGCTAGCACAGACAGTTTGTGATACTCTTATCTCCAATTAGCCACCCCCAAAAAGCTGGATGTGGAACTATGGCTCAAGTGGTAGAGCCCTTAGACAAGCCAAAACTGCTCAGGGACAGCCCTAGGCCCTGAGTTCAAACCCCAGAATCAGTACCAAAAATCAAAACCTGAGTGAGTAAAGATGGCTGTATTATTTCTGGGAGATAAGAATACAAAATGTGATAGTGAAAGTTTCATTCCTTCTTGTAAAATTTAGTGGGTTCAATTCAGTGATAAGCTTTGTTAATCATTCCCAAGTTCTTCCTCAGCAAATAGAAAAAGTTGGTGATGTTTTAGTACCACATCCATTAGAGGTCTTAAAAGTCAGTATGGATTCTGGGCACCGGTGGTTCAGGTCTGTGATCCTTAGCTACTTGGGAGGCTGAGATCTGAGATCCTGCCTGTCTGAGCAGGAAAGTCCATGAGACTTCTCTCCAATTAACCACCAGAAAACAGAAGTGGCACTATAGTTCAAGGTATAGAGTATTAGCCTTGTGCAAAAGAGCTCAGGGACAGACAGTGCCTAGGCCCTGAGTTTAAGCCCTATGACCAACCCCCACTCCCCCCAATGAGTATGTGTAAAGCTATTGACCATATTCTTGTTTTTAGTAAAAGAAAGTGAGGAAAAAGAGGTGCTTCTGAAAACGAATCTTTCTGGACGGCAGAGCCCAAGTTTTAAGCTTTCCCTGTCCAGCGGGACAAAAACTAACCTCACCAGCCAGTCATCGGCAAACCTGCCAGGATCTCCAGGATCACCTGGATCCCCAGGTTCTCCAGGCTCTCCTGGATCCGTCCCTAAGAGTACATCTCAGACGGCAGCTATTACCACAAAGGTACAAATTTTGTCTCCTAGATTCACATTCTGTCCTTTTCTCTCTAGATTTTAAGTTTCCCTAACAGTCATTGTAATCACAGTTCCCTAAAATTCTCCTTTGAAAGGAACACAATAACAAAATTTAGAAAAGCCAGGCACCAGTGGCTCACACTTGAAGTCCTAGCTACTCAGGAGGCTGAGATCTGAGGATCGAGGTTCAAAGCCAGCCCGGGCAGGAAAGTCTGTGAAACTCTTATCTCCAATAAAAACCACTAGAAAACCAAAAGTGGCACTGTGGCTCAAGCGGTAGAGCACTCACCTTAAGCTGAAGAGTACAGGGACAGTGCCCAAGCCCAGACAGAGTTCAAGCCCCATGACGGACCCCCCCCCCCCAAAAAAAATGTAGGAAATACATCTCAGAACAAAGTTTAATTCTTCTGGTTGCCTTTTACAAGGACTTTTTTAAAGCATAAATTAGCTTACTTATTGGACTAGCTGTTTAACAGGCTTTCATTGGGATTCACTGATCTAAATTCGAACTATAATGTCTATGACAGTCTCTTTTCCTCTGACATTAGCAGGAAAACCCCACTCAGGACTAATGAGTGATCAGAGAAGCTGAAATGAAGGGACAGGCTGAGAGCAAAGCAATAAGAATTCTCTGTGTAAGGGTACAGCAATGGGTTCTGGGGTGGGATCAAGCTGACAGGAAACCTGGATGAATAAATGAGGATACACACAGATAAGCTTCCACAGCCTGTCTGTCCTCATTTTAGGTTGTCAGTCTTCTGCAGTTTGTTTCCTTCTCCTAAGTGATTTGCTAGGACAATTATTTGATTTTTTTATTTTTATTTTTTGCTGGTCCTGGAGCTTGAACTCAGACCTTAGGTACTGTCCTGGAGCCTATTTGTGCTCAAGGCTAGCACTCTAGCCAGATGCTGGTAGCTCATACCTGTAATCCTAGCTACTCAGAAGAATGAGATCTGAGGAAAGTGGTATGAAGCCTGGCCAGGCAGGAAATTCCATGAGACTCTTTTCTCCAGTAAACTACTCAAAAAAGCAGGAAGTGGTGCTATGTCTCAATTGGTAGAGTGCTTGCCTTGAGCAAAAAGAAGCTCAGGGACAGCGCTGAGACCCAGTGTTCAAGCCCCAAGACTAGCAAAACAAAAACAAAAAACAGACAAGCACTCTAACCACTTGAGCCACAGCACCGCTTATAAGCTTTTTTTGGGTTGTGGGGTGGGTTGTGGGGCCTGAACTCGACCTGGGCACTGTTCCTGAGCTCTACCACTGGAGCCACAATGCCACTTCCAGCTTTTTCTGCTTATGTGGTGCTGAGGAATCCAACTCAGGGCCTCATGCATGCAAGCAAGGCAAGCACTCTACTACTGAGCCACCTTCCCAACCCCCACTACCAGCTTTGAATCGTTTATTGGAGGTACGTCTCATGGACTTTTCTGCCCAAGGTAGCTTCAAACAGCTATACTCAGATCTTAGCCTCCTAAGTAGCTAGTGTTACAGGTAGCTTCTGCCCAAGGTAGCTTCAAACAGCTATACTCAGATCTTAGCCTCCTAAGTAGCTAGTGTTACAGGCATGAGCCACTGGCACTGGCTAGGAGAATTTTGTTTTTGTTTTGTCTGTCTTGGGGCTTGAACTCTGGGTCTGGGCGCTGTCCCTCAGCTCTTCAGCTCAAGGCGAGTGCTCTATCGCTTGAGCCACAGCACCACTTCCTAGGAGAATTTTTTTGTTAATACTAGGTAATTTAAATTTTTTCCTTCTAAAATGTATGATTAGGAAAATAGAAGAATAATGAGTTTCACTCTCACACAGTCCCATCTCCCAGATAAAACCATAAGTTAATGTGTTGAGGTAAGATCTCTACTTTTTCCAGTCTTAAACCCACAGGTATTTTTAGAGATAGTGTTTTCTTCTTTAAGCAATCTGTATTTCTCTCTGCAGGGAGGACTTGTGGGTCTGGTAGATTATCCTGATGATGATGAAGATGATGATGAGGATGAAGACAAGGAAGACACTCTACCATTGTCAAAGAAAGCAAAATTTGAGTCATAATAATGGCAACTGCCTATGATCAGTACCTGTTGACAAAACTGGTTCTCTACCCCTCCCCCCTACAGAAATCCACAACAAAGCGCAGTGGTCTCTTGTGAATGACTGATGCAGATCAGCTGCGTACACTGGACTTCTGCTCATCAAGTGCCAATTCAATGGAGCAGGAGGAGGGGATACCATGCTTTTAGGGGAAGATTTAAGCCTTTGAGCTCTCCAGCTTGGACCACACATTGCCCTTTTCTCAGGGAAGGAAATGGAAACAAAAAGCCAACAGGGCAGGGGTTTTGTAAGTGGAACTCTGGATTGACTGGTCAGTTGCTACAATCAGAACATGCTTTCTTGGACCATGTTTGAGACTTGGAAGAATGAGCCTTTCTGCCATAGTTCTTCACTAGATAAGGATGCCAGCAGTTTCTTTGTTTAAAGAGACCTGCCTTTAAAATCCATACATTCTGAACATTTTAGTCAAGTTTCAACAGGTTTGGAAAACCTCTGTGGGGGTGGGGCAAATACAAAGTTTCCTCTTTTTTATCTGTTCCCTTTGCCCTTCAAACTGCAGATTTTTTTTTTTTTTTTGTAAAGTGGGGATTGGTCCCTACTTGATTAAAGATTGAGTGGAATTCTAGATGTGGTCATTTGTGTCATAATTTTTTTAAAAAAACATTTTTTCCTCCCCTGAGTGTATGCTTAGTTGTTAAATATATATATTTGGGACCATTAAAACATTTTTTGATGTAATATAACCTGACGTTGTGCTGGTACCTGTTTTACCATGTGTAATTTTTGTTCTACATCACAGTTCTTAATTTGTTTAGAGTTTTATGAAAGATGGTATAGTTTTTATTGACAAAAGCAAATTAATCTTACAACTATGTGCATACAAAAGCAATACTATTTTGTGACTAAGTATTTTATATTAAAATTTACATCAGCAACTGTCTCAAGATTTCAGGGAAATAGAGTGGAATTTAAAAAAACAGTTTTGTTAAACTTAGACACATGAAATTAGTATTCCAAAGAGATTCTAAAATTTCATATCTTGGGGAAATGACGGTACATTAAATCAAAATTGAGGATGGATGATTTAAAAAACATTTGACTTTTGAATAATAAAAAGAAAAGTGAAGAGCAAGAGAAATTGTATTAGTTGTATGTTTCTTTTCTTTCTTTTTCTTTTTTAACTATTCCCTTTGGAATACCAGTGTTTCCTAAACAAGTAAGGGCCATCATCTACCACTTTATTAAAGCTCTATTTGGGGGACTGGAGGTAAAGCTTACGGTGGCACACTTGTCTAGCAGTAGGCATGAAGCACTGGCTTCATCCCTAGCACCACCAAAAGAAAGTAGACTTATTGTTAGATATGAAATTATTTTAAGGAACCAAAAATTAATATCTCAAATCCACATACCCTCACTTTTAAGAAAATGTGTTATAATGAGTAGTGGAGCTCTTTTTTTCCTTAGTAAACATGTACTTTCAAAGCATAGTTAACTATAAGAGATTTAAGTTTAGGTGGGCACTGGTGGCTCACACCTGTAATCCTAGCTACTCAGGAGGCTGAGATCTGAGGATCGAGGTTCAAAGCTAGCCCGTGCAGGAAAGTCTGTGAGACTCTTATCTCTAATAAACCACTAGAAAACTGGAAGTGGCGCTGTGTCAAGCGGTAGAGCACTAGCTGAAGAGCTGAGGGACAGTGCCCAGGCCCAGAGTTCAAGCCCCACGACTGACCAAAAGATTAAATTTGAGCTAGGCACTGGTAGCCTGGAATGATAGGAGGCCAAGATCTGAGGATTGAGGCTTGAAGCCAGTCTGGACAGACATCCTCAAGACTATTCTCCAATGAACCAGCAAAAAGTTAGAGTTGTGGCTCAGGTGGAGGAGCACCAGCTTTGTGTGAAGAAGTCAAGAATAGTGGTCTCGGAAGGTGACTCAGTGGTAGAGCGCTTGCCTTGCATGCATGAGGCCCTGGGTTTGATTCCTCAGCACCACATAAGCAAAAAGAACAAAGCCCGAAGTGGCGCTGTGGCTTAAGTGGTAGAGTGCTAGCCTTGAGCTGAAGAGCTGAGGGACAGCGCCCAGGCCCAGAAATCAGGCCCAACGACCAGATTCCCCCCCCCCCCCCAAAAAAAAAAAAGGTCAAGAATTTAAAAGTCCTGAGTTCAAGCTGGGCGCCAATGGCTCATGACTGTAACCCTAGCTACTCAGGAGGCTGAGGATCACGGTTCAAAGCCAGCCCAGGCAGAAAAGTCTAAGAGACTCCTATCTCCAATAAACCACTTAGAAAACCGGAAGTGGCACTGTAGTTCAAGTGGTAGAGCACTGGCATTGTGCTGAAGAGCTCAGAGACAGCGCCCAGGCCCAGAGTTCAAGGCCAATGACCCACCAAAACAAAAAAGTCCTGAGTTCAAGAAATCCAAAAACTGACTTATTTTGGTCATGGGGCTTGAACTCTGGGCTCGGGCCCTGTCCTTGCATTTTTCAGCTCAAGGTGAGTGCCCTACTACTTGAGCCACAGCGCCACTTCGGGTTTTCTAGTGGTTTATTGGAGATAAGAGTCTCATGGACTTTACTGCTTGGGCTGGCTTTTGAACCGTGATCCTCAGATCTCAGCCTCCTGAGTAGCTAGGATTTACAGGTGTGAGCCACCAGTGCCTGGCTGCAATAAGCCATCTTCACTGTATAGCCCAGCCTGACCTCAAACTACCTTTATAGCCCTGACTAGCATCAAACTCATGATCCTCCTGTCTTGGCCTTCAAAGTGGAGAGAATACAGTTTTCATTTTTGTACCAGTCCTGGGGCTTGAACTCAGAGCCTGGGCTGCCCCTGAGCTGCTCCAGACTAGCATTCTAACAATTGAGCCACTTCTGGCTTTTTTGGCAGTTTAGTGGAAATGAACCTCACAGCCTCCTGAGTAGCTAGGATTACAAGTGTAAGCCAGCCACACTTGGCTTTTTGTTTTTTTCTCTCCTTCCTTTTCTGTGCCTTCCCTCCTCTATTTGTTGGGCAGGGCCTTGTTCCATTGGCCTTTAGCTCTCCAATCCTTCCTTAGCCTTCATTAAATATAAAAATTTAAACTAACTTACCTGACATTATTGGGTCTTTCCTTGGAATTTGGATAGCAGAATTAAACACCACATGCTTTCATAAATTGTGAGCTGATAAGCCATTATTTTTTATTTAAGCATTAGTTGCAGAGGTTGCAGGGTTTAGAATAGCATCAAGTTTAAACTAAGATTGAAGTGAAAATCCCAAGTGGTCAATGGATTTCTAAAACTTCTTTTAAAAGCATTGTTACCAGCTGTGTGGTTCAGATCCTGTCATCCTAGCTATTCATGAGCCTGAGACCTGAGGATCACACAGTTCAAAAGCCAGCCGGGGCAGGAAAGTCCTGTGAGACTCTTATCTCCAATGAACCACCAGAAAACCAGAAGTGGTGCTGTGGCTCAAGTGGTAGAGCGCTCGCCTTAAGCAAAAATTGCTTAGGGACAGTGTCCAGGCCTAGAGAGAGTTCAAGCCCCACAACAGACACAAAACAAAAAATTATTTTGAGCTGGGTGCCAGAAGCTCATGCTTGTAATCTTTTTGTTGTTTTTCCCTATCACGGGGCTTGAAGTCAGAGCCTGGTTACTGTCTCTGAGCTTCTTTTGGTTCAAGGCTAGTGCTCTATTAATTGAGCCACAGTGCCACTTAAGGCTTTTTTCTGTGTATATGGTACTAAGGAATGGAACCCAGGGCCTCATGCATGCTAGATACCCACTCCACCTCTGAGCCACCTTCCTAGCCCTGCACTTAGAATCTTTACACAGGAGGCTGAGATTCGGATTGAGGCTCAGCCAGTCTGGGCAGGAAACTGTAAGACTTATTTATGGTTCTAGTGATAGAGTGCTAGCCTTCAGAGAAAAAAAAAAAAAAATCAGGGACAACACCCAGACCCTGAGTTCAAACTCCAGAGCCCCCCTCCCCAAAAAAACTCCTTTTGAAGGAAAAGTTGTAAGACCTTGATAATGCTTACATACAGCTACATTAAGTTTTATTGGGCATATGAGGAAATGGAGTGGTATCAAGGCTGGCTCTGAAGTGGTTTTTGCCTGGATTTTTATTGTTTTGTCTTGGCTCCCTAGAGTGGCAAAACTGAAAGGAAATGATAGAGTCACTGGTTACAATGTCTTCTTCCTTAAATTGCTGTAGTTGGCCAAACAACTTTATGTAGCCTCCTAGGTAAATTCTCACAAGGAATAGTGGGTTTTTGCTTGGTTTTTTGTTGATAATGGGGCTTGAACTGGCCTAGGCACTGGCCCTGAGCTCTGTCGTTAAAAGCTAGTGCTCTACCACTTTTTTTTTGGTGTTTTTTTTAAATTTTTTTTTTTATGGTCAGTTGTGGGGTCTGAACTCTGGGCCTAGGTGCTGTCCCTCAGCTCTTCAACTCAAGGCTAGCGTTCTACCACTTAAGCCACAGAGCCACTTCCGGCTTTTTCTGCGTATGTGGTGCTGAGGAATCGAACCCAGGGCCTCATGCATGCAAGGCAAGAGCTCTACCACTGAGCCACCTTCCCAGTCCACTTTCTTGTTTTTTTAACTGGCAATGAGAGCCTGATTGGGGACTGTCCTGCTTAGACTGGTTTTGAACTGCAATCCTCAGATCTCAGCCTCCTGAGTATCTGGGATTACAGGTATGAGCCACCAGTGCCGGGCTTGCTAGCTAGATGCATGTTTAGTTAACCTTTCTACCACCATCCTACAGAAGCCGCTGTCGTAAGACATATTGCACCCACCATCTTGTGGCTTGACAAACAGCATTGGCTGTCCACCCGGTCTTCATACTGGTCTCTTGGCTTCTATAATAGCATTGTGCTTTCTTATGGCTGCTCTATATTTTAATAGCTCTCTTATCTCAAATGTAAGGCTTCTTTACGTTCCCAAGCTCCATTCAGATCAGTGTGTGTGTGTGTGTGTGTGTGTGTGTGTGTGTGTGTGTGTGTGTGTGTGTGTGTGTGTGTGTGTGTGTGTGTGTGTGTGTGTGTGTGTGTGTGTGTGTGTGTGTGTGTGTGTGTGTGTGTGTGTGTGTGTGTGTGTGTGTGTGTGTGTGTGTGTGTCCCCAATACCATCTTGCTATGTTTGGAAGAATGTATTCTGTGTACCTTTTCTTTTGAGTGTTCTGCTTGCCTTTGATGATGGATTGACACTCATCTTTCAGTATTCCCAAGTCTCCGGAGGATGGCTGGAGATGCTCAATGGGAGAGCCAAGATGGCTTTTGCGTCACACCTGTAATCCTGCTACTCCAGAGGCTGAGATCTGAGGATACTGGTTCAAACCCAACCCAGGCAGAAAGGAGACATCTCCAAGTAATCAGCAAAAAGCCAGAAGTGTATCTGTGGTAGAGTGGTAGCGTGCTAGTTGAGCTAAACAGCCAAGCAAGAGCTTGAGGTCCTGAGCTCAAGCTCCAGTACCAACACAAAATAAAAGGGGTAGAGAGGAGTTTGCTATGTTGTCTGGCTTTAGTGATCCTACTTACTGCTTCCCTGAGAGTTGAGACCAGTACAGCTTACGGTCCCCAAGCTTATTGGGAGTATTGGGGGGGGGGAGCAGTTTGTTGTTGTTGTTGTTTTTGGTTTTTTTTTTGCCTAGCAGGCCTTGAACCACAATCCTGCCCTCTACATCCCCTCCTTCCCCCCACCCCCCTGCAAATATTTGGGATTGCAGGCATGCGCCGTGCCTGGCCTACCCTTTTACTTTTTTTTTGGGGGGGGGCTGAACTCTGGGCCTGGGTGCTGTCCCTCAGCTCTTCAGCTCAAGGCTAGTTAGCACTCTACCACTTGAGCCACAGTGCCACTTCGGCTTTTTCTGCTTATGTGGTGCTGAGGAATCCAACCCAGGGCCTCATGCATGCAAGGCAAGCACTCTACCTCTGAGCCAACTACCCAGCCCTCCTACCCTTTTATATTTTGTTTTTGAGGTAGGATCTCCGACTCTTTCCTAGTTTCCTCTCAGTCCATCTTTGGCTGCCTTTGAAGTCAGGAATTTGCTTCTGTCTCCATGATTACAGGCACTTGCTGGGCTCTGGCGCCTGACAACTGTAATCCTAGCTACTCAGAAGGCTGAGATCTGAGGCTTTTGGTTCCAACCAGCCCAGACAGGAAAGTCCCTAACACTCATCTCCAATAAATCAGAAGTAAAGCCAGAAGTAAAGCTGTGACTCAAGTGGTTGAGTCAAAAAGCTAAGGGACAGCATCCAGACCCTGAGTCCAAGCCTCAATGTTTTTGGTACATGTGTACCAAAAAGAAAGTGATTACAGGCATATGCCACCAAGGCCGGTCGCACCACCCCCAAAATAATTTCTGTTTAGCAAAAAACACAGTGATAAGCCGGGCACCGGTGGCTCACACCTGTAATCCTAGCTACTCAGGAGGCTGAGATCTGAGGATCGCAGTTCAAAGCCAGCCCGGGCAGGAAAGTCTGTGAGACCCTTATCTCCAATAAACCACTAGAAATCCGGAAGTGGCACTGTGGCTCAAGCGGTAGAGCACTCACTTTGAGCTGAAGAGCTGAGGGACAGCACCCAGGTCCAGAGTTCAAGCCCCATAACCCGACCAAAAAAAAAACCAAAACAAAACAAAACCCACAGTGATCCATAGAGAAAGAAAAAACATTCCCTCCTTTATCCCTAAGTTATATACACAAATAAAACTGCAGGAGATATAAAAATATCACTACTGAGATGGAGTCCTGAGAAGGAGGAGACAATTTATCTGAATGAAAAACCCAGCTTCCACCCAAGAAAGAACATAAAATCGGCATGTACATTTATATCCAGAAATGAAAAAGACATTTAAAAAATAAGAGTCAAGCCAGGCACTGATGGCTCATGCCTGTAATCCTAGTGACTCAGGAGGCTGAGATGGCTCATGGTTCAAAGCCAGCCCAGGTAGGAAAGTCTGTGAGAGTCATCTCCAATTAACCACCAGAAAACTGGAAGTGGCGCTGTGGCTCAAGTGGTAAAGCACTAGCCTTTAGCGGAAGAGCTGAAGGACAAGCCCTGAGTTCAAGCCAAAAAAAAGTCAAGGCTCAGACAGATGGCTCACTGTGGGTGGTTGGGAAGGAAGGAGGAGGCTGGGGGCACTGCTGGGTGTGTCTTAACTGCTCCTTGAAGCTCCTGCCATTCCCCTAGGAGACTCAGACCCAATTGCTCATAAAGCAGCAGTAGTAGGATGGATCAGAAGATCAGGAGCAAGCAGGTAATCCTTGCTACTCAGGAGGCTGAGATCTGAGGATCATGGTTTGAAGCCAGACCAAGCAGTAAGGTCTATCTCCAATTAATTTCTCCCCTCAAAAGCCAGAAGTGGATTTTTGGCTCAATGGTAGATTCCTATCTTTGAGCCAAAAGCTCAGGGACAGTGCCAGGGTCCTGAGTTCAAGACTCAGGCCCAGGACTGGCACCAAAAAATAAAAATTAAAGAAAAAGGATGAACAAATGATTGTATATTTTTACAAACTTTAGAGTCTCCACACCCTTTCTTACATTCATCCATTAATTCTTTGGTGTCTTCCTACCCTTAATAGACACCACCCAGCTCACCTGCCCAGCTGTCCACAGGGAACAGGGTAGCTGTGTTAATTTCTTTTGATTTGAGCACAGGATCTGTGGTGGATACACCGATAATTGCAAACCAGCACAGGTAACTCACCCTCAAAACAGAAATTCCTGCTGCAGCCAGGTGCTGGTGCATCACACCTATAATCCTAGTTACTTAGAGGAGGTTCCGATCTGCAGATCTGGGTTCGAAGCCAGCCTCGGCACAAAATGAGACTCATCTCCAATTGACCAGCAAAAGCTAAAGTGGAGCTGTAGCTCGAGTGGTAGAGACAGCCCTGAACGAAAAAGATAGAAGTGTGAGTTCCCAGTACTTGTAGGAAAGAAAGAAAAGCTAAGAGAATTTCTTGCTGTGGCTGTAGCTCAGTGACTTCTTAATATCCCAGGGAGAAAATCTGACACCTGGATAGGAAATATGTCAAGACTGTAACAAAGACCTTGTGGCTTATACCTATAATCCTAGCTACTAAGGAGGTCGAAATCTGGTTGAAAGCCAACCCAGAGAGAAAAGCCTGCAAGATAACAACTATAAAATAACCAGCAAAAAGCAGGGGTGCCAGTGGCTCATGCCTGTAATCCTAGCTACTCAGGAGGCCGAGACCTGAGGACTGTGGTTCAAAGCCAGCCCAGTCAAGAAAGTCTGCAGGACTCTTATCTCCAATTAACCACACACACATACACACAAAAAGAGCAAAAAAGCTCAGGGACAGTGCTCAAGCCCTGAGTTCAAGCCTTGGGACAGGCATACACACAAAATGTACGGCTCGGGCTGGGAAGGTGGCTCAGTGGTACAGCGCTTGCCTTGTGTGCTTGAGGCCCTGGGTTCGATTCCTCAGCACCACATAAGCAGAAAAACAAAGCCGTAAGAGGTGCTGTGGCTCAAGTGGTGGAGTGCTAGCCTTGAACTAAAGAGCTGAGGGACAGCGCCCCGGCCCAGAGTTCAGGTCCCACGACGGGAACCCCGCACCCCAAAAAAATGTACGGCTCAACCAGACACCAATGGCTCCCATCTATAATCCCACCCATCTATAATCCTATAATCAAGAGGCTGAGGTCTAGAGATCACTGTTCAAAGCCAGCCCGGACTGGAAAGTCTGTGAGACTCTTACCTCCAATAAATTACAAAAAGGTTGGAAGTGGAGCTGTGGTTCAAAGTGGTATAATGCCTGAGCGGAAGAAACTCAAGGGACTGTGCCTAGGTTCTGAGTTCAAGCCCCAGAAAACGGCAAAAAGTAAAAGTAGGGTTTGACCTGTTGCTCAAGTGGTGACTTGCCTAGTAAGTGCAGTCTTTCAAAATAAAAAATAAAAAACCACAACAGGAAGGAAAAAAAAAACAACACAACTGACCACTTCAGAGCAGGGGCCTTCTAAGGAAAGCTGGATGCACGCACACCTCCGACTTGTTCTCCAACCGCCTTAATTTCACAGACTTAAAATTAAGGGCCTCTTCTAATGAACTTGTAGAATAC
Organism: Dipodomys merriami; assembly: GCF_024711535.1. Taxonomy (NCBI): domain Eukaryota; kingdom Metazoa; phylum Chordata; class Mammalia; order Rodentia; family Heteromyidae; genus Dipodomys; species Dipodomys merriami. Next base: position 9,797,414 of record NW_027206069.1, read on the forward strand.
AGCCACAGGTCTCCGAAGTTGAGTTCCTGCGGGGTCTTTTCTGTTGCAGGCCTCGCTTACCAGCCACACCGGGCTGTAACGCGGCGTGTGGCCGGCAGGAGTCGCAGCGCCCACACTTGACAACGGCCAAGCTCCCCACGGATCTGCCCCCACAGCGGCCAGGGAAAGCTTGCAGCGTCCTTGCTGGGCACTGCCCGGACCGACCCCGAGGTTTGGCTCCTCTGGGAAACTCATTTCCCTGAGGATTGAACCCGTGAACCGACACCGAGTGCTTGGAACCAGGTCTGAGTCCACGCGTGCAATCACCGCCCCGCGGTGCAGGGGACGGGGGGCCGGTCTGCACCTGGGGCGCGGGCGGCTGCCTTCCCTCCGCACCTCCCATCCCGCCCCACGGCTGGTGTCCCGGCCGCTTGCGTTCCTGGTCCCTTTTGCCACCGAAGCCGCAGCGAGGCACCCCCGGGCGGGCCTCGGCACCCCTCCCCGGGGACAAGTGGCCGCGGCGGGCTGGAGTCGCCGGGGCTGGGCCGGGCCCCAGTGGGTGCGGCCCCATCACCCGCTTCCTACCGGAACTTCTAGAAGGCTAGGGGCGCGGGAGGTGTGTTGTGTCTGTGCCCGCCAGCCCGAAGCCGAAGTCGGCGTAAAAGTTTCCCCCGGACACGCAGCGCCCGAGCCCCGCGGGTCCCGGGGCCAAGGCCAGGCCTGCCTCCACGCCGAACCCCGAGGCGCGCGCGGGATCGGTCCTCCCGCCTCGGGCTGGGCTCCTGCGGAGCCTCGGGAGGCCGGCTCGGCGGCTCGGGCCGCGGGCTGCACCTGCCCGGCGCGCCGGGGACCGGGGAGGAGGGGTGCAGGCCCCGGGAGCGGCGCGGACGCGGGTGGGCGCTCCTCTCCCGCACGTGGCGCCTCCCTGCGCGCGTGCGCCTGCGGGGTGTGTGTGGGGGAAGCCTGGGCGCCACGTGCTGCGGCCCCGCACGCGGGCAGCCGGGGGGGGGGTCAGGCGTGGGCGCTGGGCAAGGCCCACGTGCGACCCCGCTGCCGCCGGGCGGCGTCCCCGACACCCCGCGGCTCCTCCCGCGCCCCGGGCTCCCCCGGGGCGGGCTGGGCCGCGCAGCGCGCCGGTCGCCCGGGGCTGCGGAGGGGCGGGGCGCCCGCATTGTTCCTCCCCCTTCCCCAGCCCGGGCGGGGCGCGGGGCCGCCGCGGGGCCGCCGGGGCCGCGGAACGTGGGCTCGCGCGCCCCGCCTTTGTCTCCCGGGCGCGAGCCGCCGCAGCCCCGCGCCCCGCCGCTCGCTCGCTCGCTCGCTGTCCGGAGCCGCTTTGTGCCGCGGCGCGGGGAGGGGGGACGCGGACGCGGGGTGCGGAGCCGGCGGGCGCAGCCTCGGCATGGACGTGACGGTGTCGGAGCTCATGGAGCTCTTCCTGCAGAGCCCGCTGGTGACCTGGGTGAGTGCGTCCGCTCCACCTCCCCTTTGTTGGCGCCCGGCTCTCCCCGCGCCGGGCCGGGGTGGGGGTGCGGCGCGGCCGAACCCCAGCCCTCCGCCCCCCCCCCGCTCCGCCCGCCCCCCTCACTCCCGGGGCCCGGGCCCTGCGGTCTCCGCTTCCTACTCCGCAGCCCGCGCCTCCCCAGGCCGGGCCCGGGCCGAAGGGGGTTACACCTGTTCCCGCCCGGCGCGGGGTCCCTGCGCTCACCCCTGTTCCCACCGCTCCCTCACCCCCCAAAAAAGCACCCCGCGCCCCAGGGGATGGCCTCGTGAAGTCTCTGCACCCTGAGACCGGGTGCGGTGAGCCTGGGGGCCGCCGAGGGGGACCGCGCACAGGCCGGGTGGGCGCACTGCGGTCCCGGAGCTCCGGGACGCCAGGGGTTTCTTGAGCAGCTCCACTCGTCGTTGATTTATTTCCTTAGTTTGCCTCTTTCTTGCCCCGAGACGCTGGAGAAAAGAAAAAAGTCGTGGGGAAGTTTTCCTTCTCCCCTGCCTGGCGACTGTTGCCCGGCCACGGGCGCAGGGTGGGCCCGGTGCCTGGCGGGGTCGCGCGGCGGCGCCTCCCGCACCCCCGGCCCCGGCCCCGGCCCCGGCCCCGGCCCCGGCCCCGGCCCCGGCCCCGGCCCCGGCCCGCGCGCGCCCTTTGCCCCGGGGCGCCGCTCGCTCGCTCGCTGCCCGCGCGTGACTTCCTGTCTTAACCTCCCCGCAGGTGAAAACTTTTGGCCCGTTTGGAAGCGGGAACCAGGACAACCTGACTATGTACATGGATTTAGTGGATGGCATCTTTCTGAACCAAATCATGTTGCAAATGTAAGTTGCCCTCGTCACCGAGGAAGGCTCGAGAAGGAGCGGCTTTAGAAAAGTTTCCGGCAGTGGGGGTGGCCCGGGGAGATGCGGGGATCACGGTCTTGAGGTGCTTTTTACCAATCTGCTGGGTATGTTAGGCCCGCAGCTTGTTTGGGGGAAGGAAATTTGGCCTCGACCCCGGGTGCAGGTGGTGTGATTGACTTCATTGTTATTTAAACAATGGCTTTTTTTTAAAAGCCTACTTTATGTTGTGGGGGTTCTGGGAGTTGGGTTTCAGGAAGTTTTGGGGTGGTGGACTGGAGCCTCAGGGGCGAGTATAAAGCCTCAGTGTAGATGTATGGACACCCTCAAGATTTCCTTTGCCCCAAGAGCAAGTGCAAATTTTAAATCCAGTCCTGTGAGCCGGGTTCAAAGTGACTGTGTCCTGTGCTGGTGCTGGTTGGTTTGGAAGCATATGGACGGCTACACAGCGTCTGGGTGGAACTTAGGCTTGCTGGTGTGTATGGCAGACCACATCCTTTCCTGTAGCTGAGTTCTGCAGAGCCTGCCCGTCTGTGTGATTGACACTCTGCCACTGTGTAGGTGTTGGCTCCTACCTCCGCATTGTTTTAAGCTCAGACTGCAAGAGCACATTGGAACTGAGTGTCAGCGTGATGCACGTGTGCTGAAAGCAAAATAAAACATCCTAATGTTCTCTGAATCGTATATATCCCAGCACCAGTCCTTGAACTGAAGAAGAGGGGGGGGGGGGGGAGGAAGCAGAGGAGGAGGCGAGAGTTCTGGCATATCCAGAAGTGATTTGAATAGATTCTACCTGAAAAGATCTGTTTGCGATTTTTTTTTCCAGTTACCTTGCACCTTTAATTTTCGTAAGTCATTCCGTGTCACAACATAGGAAAGAGACTTTACCACCTTTGGGGGGAGCAGTTATGTTGTTCTGTATCTATAGATACATCAAGATATCTGTCTGTCTAGTGCCAGTACTGTGGCTTGAACTCAGGGAATGGACATCATATAGCGCTGCCATTTGAGTCACAGCTCCATTTTCAGCTTTTGGGTGGTTAACTGGAGATAAGAATCTCACAGTCGTTGCTGCTGGGCTGGCTTGAACTATGATCTCAGAACTTGCCTCCTGAGTAGCTAGGATTTCAGGTATAAGCCACCAGCTTTTTGTTGTTTTTCTTGGTGTCACTCCTGGGGCTTGATTGAACTCAGGGCCTGGGCACTGTTCCTGAGCTTTTTTTTGAACAAGGTCACTCTGCCACCTGAGCCACCTGTCTCTTTTTTGGTGGTTAATTGGAGATAGGGTCTCATAGATTTTCCTTCCCCTGTTGGCTTTGAACCACGGTCCTCAGTTTCTCAAGCCCCCTGAGTAGCTAGAATTGTAGGCCACCTGTGCCTGTATTTGTTGATACTTAAGAAAAAATTAGCCAGGTGCTGGTGGCTCACGCCTGTAATCCTAGCTACTCAGGAGGTTGAGATCTGAGGATCACGGTTCAAAGCCAGCCCGGGCAGGAAAGTCGGTGAGACTCTTACCTCGCATAAACTACTAGAAAACTGGAAGTGGCGCTGTGGCTCAAGGGGTAGAACGCTAGTCTTGAGCTGAAGAGCACAGGGACAGCACCCAAGCCCCAGAGTTCAAGCTCCAGGACCAACCAAAAAAAAAAAACAACAAGCTTAGCAATCTTCCTTGTTTGATTCTCCAGAGACTGGTCTGGTGACCTGGCTGAGCTGCACTGACGATCTTAGGCTACTCAGGGGCAACTTCCTGGTGTGGTGGGTTGGAACTGGGGCAATGCCCCCCAAATCCCTTTTCTCTAGTTCTCTGAAACTGCTGGGTCCAACAGGTGCCCGAAGCTGTGTAACTTATACATGTCCTTCCCCACCCCTGAGAGAGACTGGTTAAAGAGCTAGCAGTGTGTGTCTGTGTGTGTGTGTGTGGGGGGGGGGAGCAGCCTTTCATTCAGTTTTTACACCCAGGCTCTGGGGAGAACAAAAGCCCCAGGCTGTTTCTCTTTCTTGCCTGACCTTTGGAATTCCTGAAGCAGTTACCACTTGCTTGTAAATCAGGGAAGCCTGCTGCTGGCCATTCCTTTGAGAAATGCCAGCTCATCACTTGTTTGAATGTGGCCTGCAGCTATGTTGGGTTGAAGGGCTGCTCCCTTTTCGATGTTATTTTCATTCTGTGACGAGCCGAGATGATCACTCTGGAAGTGGGTGTTCTCATTGCACGGGTGCTTTCCTGGATTAGGAAAGTGAGGGGCGGGTGGGTAGGTGGGCCCAGGACACTTCTAGCACCTGGGTTTCTGCTTTGGGGGGGCCGAGAATAACCTGTTTCCAGGTAACAGGAGCCTGTGGAAACGGGTGGGAACTGAGTGCAGAGGGAACTTCTGGGGGCTGTGGAAATGTCCTGTGCACTGTTTGTCATTTCCCGAGCTCTTCCCGCTCGGCTTAGGGTGCTCTCTGCAAAAGTCATGTAAGTGAAACACAGATACGGATCCTGGGGTACAGCTCATTGACAGAGCACTCGCCTGGTTTGGGCAAGGCCCTAGGTTCCAATCCCAGCCTCCTACTCTTAATAACACAAGAATGCTGGCCTAGTTAGTGTTGGACAGCCTCCATGGCCTCCGGTAGGACTGGCAGGTCATTCCATGCCTCAGTTTCCTAATTTGCAAACTGAGACATGAAGTTCATCTGAAATGGTTTGGGGGTTAAATGATGATGTTCTAGTATTTATTTAGCCCAGTGCTTGTCACAGAACTGGTGTGGAGATCAGTTTCTTACTCAGGATCATTGTGATCCTTGTGATCCAGAAAGGATTTGAGGTACCTGGGAGATGATTTTTGTTTTCATTCCCTCCCACCCACCTACCTCCCTACCCCACTTTTTTTTTTTTTTTTGGCCAGTTATGGGGCTTGAACTCAGGGCCTGAGCATTGTCTCTGAGCTCTTTTGCTCAAGGCTAGCACTGTGCCACTTTGAGCCACACTACCACTTCCAGTTTTCTGGTGGTTCATTGGAAATAAGAGTCTCATGGCCTTTCCTGACCAGGCTGGCTTAGATGCTCAGATCCCAGACTCCTGAGTTTCTAGGGTTACAGGCATGAGCCACCAGTGCCCGGCGTGTTGTTGATTTTTTGATATGTTTTTTTCATACATTCTTAGTCTCCAAATGACTGCATAATTCTGAGCCTTAGCCGTCTTTCAATAAAGTCTGTGGTGTCACTGGACCCTGGGTCCTCATCTGAACCACACATCTGACCCTACTTTCTCCCCTGCTGCCCAGTGAAGAAATGTCAGGGCCACGAGCAGAGCAGATAGATGGGTGCTGGATTGTGGGGCCTTATCTCCTGAGCTGGATACCCAGAGACTTAGCTGCTGCTGCTCCGGGGTGATAAATTCTCCCAGAGTTTTGTAGGCTTGCTCTGGCCTGGAGGAAAGTGCAGAGCAGTCATGCAGACTGGGTTGCTGCGGCTCAGATAAGGGACTGTTACTTAACACTCCACAGCCATCTGGAGGCTGGTTGGGGTCACGTGACTGCACCTGCCATTGTCTGGCAGTAGCCCTGGACTCCTGGTGAAGTGATGTCACCCTTACCTGGAAGCAGGAAAGCCCTACGGGCTCAGCTTTCAGGGGAGGCCCAGGTCTTCAATTCCTGAATTGAAGAGACATTAAAGGCCTGCTGAAGTGCTCCGAGCTCCCCAGCGTTGATGAATTGGATACAAGAGTTTTGTTCTTTTGTAAAAAGTTAATAGGGCATTGAGCCTAGCACTAGGCAAATTCACTCCTTACTGTGCTACTTTTTGTTGTTCTTGCTGCTGCTGGTGGTGGTCATGGGGCTTGAATTCAGGGCCTGGGTACTATCGCTGAGCTGTTTTTTGCTCAAGGACTCTACCACTTGAGCCACAGCTCCACTTCTAGCTGCTTTCATGTGGTTAATTGGAGATAAGAGACTCACGGATTTTCCTGCCCAAGCTGGTTTGAACCAAAATCCTCAGATCTCAGCCTCCTGAATAGCTAGGATTACAGGCGTAAACCACCAGCGCCCAGCTTCTGCTACTTATTATCTGTTAGATTGGGTAAATGACTCTAGTTCTTTAAGCTTCAATTTTCTGATCTGCAGTAAGGGGACAGGTTTAGGAAGGCCCAAATATGACGATGCTTATAGAAAATGTCGATCCTTGTGGCCCGGTGAGATCTAGAGCTGCGTGTGTGTAGGCACATGCTCTCCTTTGTGCCAGTGTACCCTCTGGTGCACACAGGTACCTATGAAAGAAGCCACCAACCCATTTGGTACGCTGGCTGCTTAGTGTAGCTGGGAGCTAGTGACGCGCAGGAGTAAATGCAGCCACTGCTGCTCATTTGTTCAGATTCTCCCCTGATCCCTCGTTACGGCTGTACAACTCGAGAGTAATTTGTTAATTATTCAGAGGTTGGAAGCATGCTCAGGCCAATGGGGGAGTTTCTTCTAAAGAAGCATTTGAAGGCTAATTCCCCCCTTCCCCAATATTGGCCTGCCTAAGGAGCCTAAGTTTCCATACACCTGTCAGTCGAGTGGTTGCAATAATGTTGGAACAGAAGGATATTTATTTGGGAATTTTCTAAACTTGGTGGTGAGCACTCTTACTACTGATTTGCACCTCCAACCAAGTAATTTCCTTTTTATTTATTTTTATTATTTTTGCCTGTAGGATAGGACATTGTTCATGGGGGCTTTGAGTCTTTAAAAATTACACAAAATCCAGGCACTGGTGGCTCACGCCTATAATCCTAGCTACTCAGGAGCCTGAGATCTGAGGATCATGGTTCAAAAGCCAGCCTGGGCATGAAAGTCTGTGAGACTCTTATCTCCAATAAGCCACTAGAAAACCGGAAGTGGTGCTGTAGCTCAAGCATTAAGCGCTTGCCTAGAGCTGAAGAGCTGAGGGACAGTGCCCAGGCCCAGAGTTCAAGCCCCACGCTGGACCAAAAAAAAAACAACCCAAAATAAAAAAAAAATACACAAAATAAGTAGGGTGCTGGTGGCTCACGCTGTAATCCTATATACTCAGGAGACTGAGATCTGAAGATTGCAGTTTAAAGCTTGCTTGTCCATGAGACCCTTACTTCCAAATAATCTCAGAAAAAGCCCAAAAGAGGGACTGTGGGGCTCAAGTGATAGAGCACTGGCCTTGAGCAAAAGGAGCTCAGCGACAGTGTTCAAGCCAGAGTTCAAGCCCCAGAACTAGCAAAAAAAAAAAAAAAAAATTACATAAAACAATTCTCATTCACTGTAGGAAGATAGCAGAATAGGAACTTACAGATGAGCCCGTAATTGCTTGTGATTTTGTGATGCAAAGATGACAGTTTAATATTCCTGTACTTCCCAGATGTTGTGAACAGTATGTGTACTAATATGTGCCCTCGATGTGTTTTATAGATGGGGCTCTGTTACTGTTTCCTGGAATATTTCATTTAGCCTGTGATATGTTGTGGATGTCTCTCTGTGGCAACACATAATTTCACTTTTTTTTTTGGTCGGTCGTGGGATTTGAACTCTGGGCCTGGGTGCTGTCCCTGCGCTCTTCAGCTCAAGGCGAGCGCTCTAGCCACAGTGCCACTTTCCTTCATTCACTTTTAAATTTAGGGTTTTTTTTTCTTTTGAGACAGGGTACATAGTCGGTGCTCCTGCGTTAGCACCAGGCATGTGCCACCACACTTTGCTTAAATTTAGGAGGCTTTTCGTTTGTTTTGAGGGCTTGAATTTAGGGCCTTGTGTTCTTACGAGGTATGCTTGCTCATGGCTAGCATCCTATCCCTTGATGGCTTCCAGACTTCTTTTTCCCCCCTGACACATTTGGAGATAGTTTCATAAACTTTCCTGCCTAGTATGGCCTTAAACTGAAATCCTCAAAAGCTCAGCCTCCCGAGTAGGTTAGGATTCCAGGCCTGAGCCACTGGCACTTGACTAGAAAGTGTTAGGAGTTCAAGTCATAGTTGGAGTTCAACTTTCCCAAAAAGGAGGAGATTGCTATAAACTGAAATTCTCCAGCTGGGAAGGTGGCTCAGTGGTAGAGCGCTTGCCTTGTTTGCATGAGGCCCTGGGTTCACTTCCTCAGTACCACATAAGCAGAAAATGCCGGAAATGGTGCTGTGGCTCAAGTGGTAGAGCACTAGCCTTGAGCTGAAGAGCTGAGGGACAGCATCCAGGCCCAGAGTTCAGGCACCATGACTGACAAGAAAAAGAAGTTCTCACGTGAAAGTCCTAGCAAGAATTGATTTCTTTCTCTCTTTCTCTTTCTCTTTCTCTTTCTTTCTCTTTCTCTTTCTCTTTCCCTCCCTCCCTCCCTCCCTCCCTCCCTCCCTCCCTCCCTCCTTCCCTCCCTCCCTCCCTTCCTTCCTTCCTTCCTTCCTCTGTTTCTCTGTTTCTCTCTTTCTTTCTCTCTCTTTCTTTCTTTTGGGTCCAGTCATGGGGCCTGAACTCTGGGCCTGGGCGCTGTCCCTCAGCTCTTCCGCTCAAGGCTAGTGCTCTACCACTTGAGCCACAGTGCCACTTGCAGCTTTTTTTCTTTTTGCTTATGTGGTGCTGAGGAATGGAACCCAGGGCCTCAGGCATGCAAGGCAAGCGCTCTACCACTGAGCTACCTACCCAGCCCCCTGATTTCCATTTTTCTTTTTTCTTTTTTTTTTTATTGTGCAGAAGTTTATTTTAATTTTAATTTTTTAATTTTTTTATTGTGAAAATACTGCTCAGAGGGGTTATTACATGGGCAAAATAATGAGTACATTTCTTTCTTTCTTTTTTTTTTTTTTTTTCGGTCCGGTCTTAGGGCCTGAACTCTGGGCCCGGGCGCTGTCCCTCAGCTCTTCAGCTCAAGGCTAGCACTCTTACCACTTGAGCCACAGCGCCACTTCCAGTTTGTTTTTTTCTTTTTGCTTATGTGGTGCTGAGGAATCGAACCCAGGGCCTCAGGCATGCAAGGCAAGCGCTCTACCCCTGAGCCACCTTCCCAGCCCATGAGTACATTTCTTATCAAGCATTGTAGCCTCCCCCTTTGTTTCCCCTTCCCATCCCTTCCCATCCTCCCCCCTCCCCCCCCCCAGAGTTGTAAAGTTCGTTTTCGACATAACAACTTGTACATCTCATTGTTGCAATGGGTCCACCTGTATCCCTATTTAAACGATTTGTTTTTTCCCTTCCCCTCCACAAATTATACCGACATCAAATACAGTGAAAGCAGGGGTTATACCATGGGGGAAGGACATACAAAGCAACAAAGAAATAATCTTATAAATGTGTTAGAAACGGTCGCATGAAAAAAAAACATTTGAATACACATCTTAGGGTTCATTTGATTTCTATTTTTCTATTTGGAAGTTTTCATGGCTACAGGAAGCCCTGGGGTGAGCTCTCCACATCTGGACCACTGTCACGCATGCAGTCACGCACACCGGCACCGGCGCGTGCTTTCTGTCCTCTGACATCATGCTGTGAGGCACTAGGACTTTTTTTAGTTGTACAGGAACTGTCATATGAACATTGCTGGGCTCTTGTTTGTTTTTAATTTTTGTCGGATATGTTTGCTCAGACCAATGTAGCCAAATACATTTTCAGTTTAACTATTACACATTCATTGTTTTGTACTAAGTCTTTAAAATTGAGTGTATGTTTTATGCTTAGAGGAGACTTCATTGTAATTGTGGTCAGCCTATAGTTCAGGTGCTCTCTGCCTACCTGTGGCCACGGTTACTGTACTGGACAGTGTTAGCGCTGGTGGTTGCTTAATGACATAGATCTTGGAAGCAGGTGGATGTGAGTCTGTGCTTCGATCTGTTATTAACTACATGTCTCTTTGCTTCAGTTTCTGCATCTCTAAAATGGAGCTGATGTGAAGTTCAAATGTGAAGCTCTCAGCATAGTGTAGATCACTCTGTGTGTGTATATATGTATATATGTGTGTGTGTGTGTGTGCGTGTGTGTGCATGTGCATGCATACATGCTTGTGTATGTGTTGCTGCTGGGGCTTGAACTCAGGGCCTGGGCATTGTCCTTTGGGGGTCCAAAGCTGGTATCCTACTACTTAAACCAGAGCTCCACTTCTGCATTTTTGCTGGTTAATCGGAAATGATTTCTTTTTTTTTTTTTTTTGCCAGTCCTGGGGCTTGAACTCAGGGCCTGAGTGCTGTTCCTGAGCCTCTTTGTGCTCAAAGCTAGCATTCTACCATTTGAGCCAGGGCTCCACCTCTGGCTTTTTCTGAGTAGCTTATTGGAGATAAGAGTCTCATGGACAGCCAGGCGCTGGTGGCTCACGCCTGTAATCCTAGCTACTCAGGAGGCTGAGATCTGAGGATCGTGGTTCAAAGCCAGCCCGGGCAGGAGAGACCGTGAGACTCCTATCTCCAATAAACCACCAGAAAACCGGAAGTGGCGCTGTAGCTCAAGTGGTAGAGCGCTCGCCTTGAGCTGAAGAGCTGAGGGACAGCGCCCAGGCCCAGAGTTCAAGCCCCACGGCCGACAAAAACAACAACAACAACAACAAAAAAAAAAGAGTCTCATGGACTTTCCTTCCTGGGCTAGCTTTATGCCGTGATCCTCAGATCTTAGCCTCCTGAGTAGTTAGGATTATAGGTGTGAGCCACCGGTCTCTGAGTAGAAATGAGTTTCATGGACTTTGTTTGAGCTACCTTTGACTCTTGATTCTCAGATCTCAGCCTCCTGAGTAGCTAAGAGCTAGTAGCTTATAGTCATAGACCATTATCTTGCAACAGCTTTTGGGAAAATGGAGTTGCCCACATGGGTCATAATTGCATCTTTCTGGCATATAGAACAAACAGTATAGTGCAGGTTTGCTTGGCACTGTGTGGGGCCTTGTGAAATGATTGTGTTTCGGATGTGGAAGGATGTTGTGGCTCTTTTGCAGAGTGCTAAGCCATGGAACCTAGCTGAAATCTCTGTGCCTTCCATTTCTTGAAAAGGGGTGGGCAAAGGGGGCAGGTGTGGAGGGGGGGAAATGGGAGGTGTGACTGGGCTGCTAGGAATGAGATCTACTTTCCCTGAGGAAGGTTGAGACATTTGTTTTGACTGGCCTCCTAAATAACCTCTCTACCCAGAGAGCCTCAGTTAATTGAGGAATCCTAATGATCACAATAATTAGTCTAATTAGTCATACAGCAAATGTCAAGGCTCTTTCTTGGAGTATTGCTTCTATTCACTTTTGCTTCCCAGAACTGGGGAGAAGGAGAAGCAGAGAGGTGGCCGTGCTGGGAGCCGAGGGGCACCCAGGTCTCTGGCCCTGCACATGAGTGATCACTGCAGCACAAACAGGTTCTTCCGGAAGTGACTCATGTGACAAATGAAACCTAGGACCAAGATGCCAGTTAAACAGGAACTAGGTATGGCATACTTGTAAACCCCAGCACTTGGAGGCTGAAGCAGGAGAAACACAAGTTCAAGACCAGCCTGGACAACTTCAGTGATGACCCTATCCCCAAACTGAAAGGGCTGGAGAGGTAGCTAGGTGGTGTCATGCTTGCCTGGGATGCATTAGGCACTGGCTTCAGGTCTGGCACTGCAAAAACAATAACAAAACCTCCAGTTAAATAGAAAAGCCTTGCATGTTGTCTGAGCTCTGTTACATTTAGCTGCACGTTTGTCACTGTGAACTCCCCTCTGGTCTCAGAAGGTAGCTGCAGTCAAAGGAGGAGAATTGTACCTTGGAGAGAAGTTGTTTTGTAATGCTAGGAACGTTACTGTAGCTAAAAATGAGGTTCAAATTCTGAATGCCCTCTTTTCCTAAATTAATTTCAATGGAACTGTAAACATTTATTCTCTCAGTAATGAATGGCTCCAAGAGAAATATGTGACATACATTACATGGCTGGGCCAGAAGCCATTACTGGGGGATAATAAGAAATGCTAGGGAGGAGGTTAGAGGGGGTGTTGGGGGAGATGGGAAGGGATGGGAAGGGGAAACAAAGGAGGAGGCAACAGTGCTTGATAAGAAATGTATTTATTACCTTGCCCATGTTTTTTTTTTTGGGGGTCTGGTTGTGGGGCTTGAACTCTGGGCCTGGGTGCTGCCCCTCAGCTCTTCAGCTCAAGGCTAGCGCTCTACCACTTGAGCCACAGTGCCTCTTCCGGCTTTTTTCTTTTTGCTTATGTGGTGCTGAGAAATCGAACCCAGGGCCTCAGGCATGCAAGGCAAGTGCTCTACCACTGAGCCACCTTCCCAGCCCATTGCCCATGTATTTATAACCCCTCTGTACAGTATTTTCACAATAAAAAATTTAAAAATGCTAGCCGGAAGCTGGGCTCTTGTGGCTCACGCCTATAATCCTAGCTACTCAGGAAGCTGAGATCTGAGGATCATGGTACAAAGCCAACTCAGGCAGGAAAGTCCATGAGACTCTCATCTCCAATAAACACTGGAAAACTGGAAGTGGCACTATGGCTCAAGTGGTAGAGCGCTAGCCTTGAGCTGAAGAGCTGAGGGGCAGCACCCAGGCCCAAAGTTCAGGCTCCACAACCGACAAAAAAGAAAAAAGAAAGAAAGGTCATCTGGTAGTAGAAGAGGTCCTCTGGTTGCCACCAGGTGACTATTTTAGGAAATTTGATTCAGTATAACTGAATGAAGTCCATGGACAATTATTGCAAGTGGAGGTTTGCCATACTCAAGGCACAGTGTCAAGACTGCCAGTGTAAATGTCAAATATTTACTTAAAGATTGAACTTTAGTCAGCCTCTGTAACAAAAGCCTTGTGCTCCCACTGATGTTTGAAGTGATTCAAGGTGTGCGGTTTACTTTTCTTCTACTTCTCCATTTTCTGTGAATGGTTGGCTCTGAATGAACCAAATGACCTCAGAGATTTGTTTCTTTGACATTCCCCCACATTAGCCCAGGGAGCCTCCAAGTCATAGGACTTGGATGACAGATGAAGCCTTGAGTATAGGCCTTTGAGTTATGTGTCTTCATCTTCCCTGGGTGACTTGCTGGGAGGGGTGAGGTGGGGAGGAGAGAAGAGAGAAGGAGAGGGGAAGGGAGGGGGGGCCTTAGTTATGGAGTAGCAGCTCAGTTTACAACCTCTGACTGACAGAACTCAATTCCTCTGAGTGCTCTCTTCTCATCAGAAGGGCTCTGACAAGGCTGCTTTGGAGAAACATCTGCATGCTGATGAGAGAGACTGTAAACCACTTGATATAGACTTCCAGTTTCCTCACTGTCAGACCCGAGTTTTGCCTGAGGTTGGAAGATGACTGTCTCTTAGGGGTGGGGTTTCTGTGCACTCAGAATATCTAGCATGGTATCTTGGAGATCTGCACAGCAGGGCACACTACCCAGGGTGTTAGAGGCCTCTGTTCCATTTTCCAGATAGAATTGAGCCCTGGAGTTTAAATTGTGGGCAGGACCACTGGGCCAGGTGACAGAAGGAAACCCATGCTAAGTGGAACATTGCGATTTTATTAAGTCATTTTCCTCATTTTTCTTTTCTTTTCTTTTTTTTTTTTTTGTCGGTTGTGGGGCTTGAACTCTGGGCCTGGGCACTGTCACTCAGCTCTTCAGCTCAAGGCGAGCGCTCTACCACTTGAGCTACAGCGCCACTTCCGGTTTTCTGGTGGTTTATTGGAGATAGGAGTCTCACGGTCTTTCCTGCCCGGGCTGGCTTTCAACCGCGACCCTCAGATCTCAGCCTCCTGAGTAGCTAGGATTACAGGCGTGAGCCACCAGCGCCCGGCTCATTTTTCTATTTTTATGGATACTTTTCACATTTTTACCTTGCCCAGCTCTTTAATCTTGAAACAAGGCTTTGGTTAAGATGTTGGGTTGTGTGGTTTGTTTTTTTTATTTTAATTTTTTGTCAGTCCTGGGGATTGAACTCAGGGCCTGGGTGCTGCCCCTGAGCCTCTTTGTGATCAAGGCTAGCACTCTTCCACTTGAGCCAAACTGCCACTTACAGCTTTTTCTGAGTAGTTTATTGGAGATGAGAGTCTTACAGATTCCTGCCTGAGCTGGTTTCAAACCACGATCCTTAGATCTCAGCCTCATAAGTAGCTAGGGTTATTGGCATGAGCCACTGGCACCTGGCTGAATGTTGGTTTTTATGGTGACCTTGGGTCTGCGCTGCCAGGTGGATGTCCTTTGTGGGTGATGACAGCAATAGGAATAGAAGCAGCATTGTAAAGGCTGTGGTGCCAGACACTGGTGGCTCACACCAGTGTGTGAGCTACTCCTCAGGAGGCTGGGATCTGAGGACTGATGTTTGAAGCCAGCCTGGGTGGACTAACGTGAGAGACCCTTATTCCAATTAACTAGCAAAAAGATTGTTACTGCAAGCATGGCTCAAATGGTTGAATGCCTGCTTTGAGCGAAAAAGCCAAGCCAGGAGTGTGAGCCTTGGAGCTGAGGTCCCAGGACTGGGAAGTCCTGTGGTGGGCAGGTGCCGGGCGGGACAGCATGCTGAACGGTGATGATTGGTTCATCCAGGCCCCGCACAGCAGTGGCAGACTTGACCTGCAGTGCCAGGGCCCTTGTTCTCACCCAGGGACTGCTGGTGAGCCAGTTGGAGGCTCGTGGACTAGAGGGATGAGCACTGGCTGGTGGAGGCTCAATGCTGAAAGGTACGATTTCCACTTTCTTGTCTCTTCCTCCAGAGACCCCAGGCCAAGCAATCAGCGCATCAACAAGCATGTCAACAACGACGTGAACCTCCGCATCCAGAACCTGACCATCCTGGTGAGAAACATTAAGACCTACTACCAGGTAAGGCTGTTCTGCCGGCCCCTGGATTCTGGTTGTGTGTCTAGTATAGCCACTCGGCGTGGTTTCCTGCAGGAAGCCGAGAGGAAACGCTGTCTGGCTCAGGCACTGCCTGCTGACCCTCGGTGCTTTGGCTTGCACTTGTGGGTGGGGCGTCATGTAAGGATGAGTTACTGTGTGGTGCACAGGTTCAGGCCCCATGCTGTGAGGTCCTGGAGGGCCTTGGTTTGCAGTGGGACTGGCTGAAAGGGGCTTCCTGTCCCTGCTGGAGTCTCAGTGCTCCTTGTACAGGAGCCCCTCGAGGGGTGAGGGAGCGAAGGGGTGCACAGGGTCTCGGAACAGAACCAGTTTGCCTCTGGGTTGCCAGGAGTAGCCCTGGGCTCCGCGGGTGGTGAATCTTTTCTTTTTCTTTTTTTTGTCATGGATGTTCCTGCCCAGGCTGGCTTTGAATGGCGATCTTCAGCTCTCAGTCTCCTGAGTAGCTAGGATGACAGGCGTGAGCCACCGGCGCCCGGCCGGGTGGTGAATCTTTACTCCATGTGTTGACTGGCGTTGATCAGTGGATGTGCAGGGCTCAGGCCTGGGGGACAGGCTGGTTCAGAACCCCATCCACGCCGGCCTGTGGAAGGCATGCTGAGAGACGGCAGGCATGCGTGATCTCTGTATGGCAGCATGGGGCTCTGTGTGCCTCAGAGCCCTGGTTTTCAATTTTTTTTTTTTTTTATTAGCAGTGAAACATGTCCCCTTATTCCATTCTTCTTGAGACCTCGGGTGCGGCTGTAGTCACAGACCGGCTTACGGCCTCCCCTGCCTCCAGGAACGTGGTTTGCGAAACACTGCTAAAGAACACGTGCTTCGGAGGGGCTGGGAAGGTGGCTCAGTGGTAGAGCGCTTGCCTTGCATGCCTGAGGCCCTGGGTTCGATTCCTCAGCACCACATAAGCAAAAAGAAAAAAAGCTGGAAGTGGCGCTGTGGCTCAAGTGGTAGAGCGCTTGCCTTGAGCTGAAGAGCTGAGGGACAGCGCCCAGGCCCAGAGTTCAGGCCCCATGACTTGACCCCCCCCCCAAAAAAAAAAAAAAAAACCAAAATACGTGCTTCCTGGATTTCTGTTGGAATTTTACCAGCTCCAAGTCTTGTTTGTAAGACTCACCTGCCTGAGCTAAATGGAGACCTGCCTGGGGGTGGGATTTGGGGAGCCTCAGACTCCCGAGACACCGGCCCTGGTTCCTGACCACTGGGGTGACTGCCAGGCAGAGGAGCCCAGGCGCTTCAGTGCTCATTGCGCCCCGATCCTGCCCAGATCTACCCAAGTTTCTCTTTCAGCTGGGATTAGCAGCGGCATGAGAAAAGGAGGGAGCGGGCAGCGTCCTGGGTGTTCTACAATGCTTGTGTCCATTCTCCCCACACTGGGGCCGGTGAGTGCCGTGGACACAGCTCCCTGGCTGGCTGTGAGGCTCTGAGCAGCCTCACGGCTGAGTTACAGATGTTTGGAGAGGGGTTGAAGGTGAGGCTCCGGGCGAGGCCTGGGAGCTACCGGAGAGTTGGCTGTGAGTCCCACAAAGGTTTATTTCCTTGTGTGATGGGAGCTGCATGCTGGGCTGGGGTGCTGTAGGGAGGGGCATTTCGGGAAGTGCCTCCTTGAGACCACGGCAGAAGCCCCCCTCCCCCCCCAGACTGGGGCATCTGCGATGTGTGATGTGTCAAGTGTCTTGTGTCTTGTGTCCTGTGGGCCGCACAGATGGGCCCACCACGTGCTCGGCCCTTGCCTGCAGGTGCTGTTCGTGGCAGGGGTGCTCAGGGTTCAGGAGAGGAGGCCCCTGATTTGTCCTCAGGGTGGACTTTGGTGGGCAACTGGAGTGTCCGAGTTTGCGGGGTCACCGGAGGGGGCGGGGTCTGGGTGGAGCCAGGCACGGCGGCCTTGGAGCTCCGCCCCTGCCTGCCTCCCCTCAGTGTTTTCCAGTTGCTAGGATGAAGCCCATTTATCATATTTCAAGAAGTGACCGAGGATGCAGCTGGCAGGATGTGAGCACAGAGAGACCAGGTCAGGGTTCAGAGCAGTTCTGCAAGGCTGGCCTGGGCCTGGCACAGCACACACAGGTCCGTCTCCTGTGCCAGGGATGCTGGGGGGCCGTGCCTTTCCTCCACGGGTGGCGAAGCATCAGTGATGCTCCCACAGGCCTTCGTGGGCACTGTGGAGCCATCGGGCTCCCACTCAGGCAGGGAAGAGGCTGGCCTTGGGTGCAGCTGGCCCACGGGGCCTTGGGTATTGAAGGTCAGCCTTGAAGGTCTGGGTCTGTGCCAGGCTTTAGGACTCGGCACCGTCCATTCTAGAGGCAGTGTGCTGCTCTTCGGGTGCTGTGTAGAGTTCCAGAAGATGGGAAGTGGTCACAGGGGAAATGCTGGCTAGTCAAGACTCAGGCCAGGAGGACGTGGAGGTGGGGGAGGGGACCCTGCACCTTGTGCACCCCACTCCGCCCTCCTAGCGTGGACAGCCTCAGGCCCAGCTCAGCAAAGGGCGGCTAGACGCAGGGAGCCCTGCCGCCGCCACCGCGGGTCCTCACTGCCTCCCCGTCCTCCTCGTCTTCTCGAGAGAGCTGGCGAGAGCTGAGCATTCGGGCCGACATGTTACTCGTGTGCCACATTGTGCCGAATGTATGTTTTTTCCTGGCTTCTGGCAAACCAAAGTTCAGTTCTCATGATAGATGTAATACGTGCCCTTGACAAGCCGCGGGGGAAACAAGTGGCGAGAAAACGGAAGCACCCCGCGAGCCCACCCCAGAGACAATCGCCCTTCGGCGTGTAGCGTTTCCTCTGGGTTCGGCAGTGAATAGGTTTTGTTCTGGCCGCGGGCGGCCCGTGTACAATGGCACATCCTGCCTCTTCCCTTCCACCCGCCGCCGCTGGCTCGACCCTGCTTTGTGTTATGAGAGGCATCTGCAGGCGTTTTCCCAGAGAACCATTGCAGAAGGCAGTCCTAGAAGGTGGGATGAGGGCACACACAGCCGGCACACCGGCAGCACACACCTGCTCTCCCAGTACAAGAGGATTGTGAGTTCAAAGTCAGCCTGTGCTTCATAGCAAGATCCTATCTCAAAACGTTGAACAAAGTTGTTCCTAATTCTGAGTGGGGGAGAGGTCACCTCCAGTGAGTGGATTCCCTTGGGAGGGCTTTTTGGCAGAGACTACAAGTTGGCGCTGTCTGACCCTGGGTGTCATCCACCAGGAGACCATTCTGCTCCCCGCTGTCCCCTCCACTTCTGGGGCACAGGCACCCTGGGGCTTTTGAAGGAGTCGAGCTTATTTTTCACGGGAAAGCTCAAGCTGGGACAGAGAGGTGGGATTGTGTTCGACCCCTCAGTGGCAGCTCTGTCTATCTTCTTCACCTGCTACGCTTTTGGGGTGGGAGCCTTAGGAGTCTGTATTTTTCAAAAGCTTCCCAGCTGTGTAGTCAGGGGGTGGAGGGGTCTGCATGCTCACAGGGACTGACCCTCCTGTCGGTCACGTGTCCACGGCTTCCTGGACAGGAAGGCAGGGTCTTGGCAGACACTCGAGAGACTTAAGATACAGTGACAGGAGGTGACCCCAGTTGGACAGGGTCTTGGAGAGAGTATCTGGACTTGTCTCTGTGGGGGTTTTTGTGTTTGTTTGTTTGTTTTTGTCAGTTGTGGGGCTTGAACTCAGGGCCCAGGCACTGTCCCTGAACTCTTTCTGCTCAAAGCTAGTGCTTTACCAGTTTTAGCCCCAGCTCTACTTCTGGTTTTGGGGTGGTTAATTGTTTTGATAAACAGTTGGCGAGACCGAGGAAGGAGACCAGCTCCAGGACAAGCCTAGGGTGACACTAGACGCCCACCGCCCGGCCCGCGTCTCATACAATGCCGTTTACGCCTTTTCTTTCCCCTCGACTTTATTTTAAACTAACTCTGTGTGCTCACATGCACAGGTACTAGGGCTTGAACTCAGGGCCTGGTGCTTTCCCCAAGCTTTTTTACTCTACCACTTGAGCCTCAGCTCCACATCCAGCATTTTGGCAGATAAGTAGAAATAAGAGTCTCACAGACTTTCCTGCCTGGGCTGGCTTTGAACCCCAATCCTCAATCCCAGCCCCTTGAGTATCTAGGATGACAGGTGTGAGCCACCAGCGCCTGACTTAAAATTTGGATTTCTCTATGGTTCATTTTATTCCACTCAGAGCCTTGAATATTTACGTTAGATGTGTACTCATTTGAGAGCAGAAATCCACCCTGTGAGTCAAGTTGTGTGTGTGTGTTTATTGTTTGGAAGTGGTTTGTGGGCACCGTGCCTGCTTGGTCCTGGGCACCGGGACCCTTGCACTTACCTTGTCATTGATTTGGTGGCATCTAGTTCACATTTATATTCTTGCTGTATAGATGTGTATGCATGTGTGTGTTTGGGTGTGCACTTACATTATGTTTACACATATACATAGTGTTTTGTGTGACTTTTTGGGGGAGAGAAGCAAAGGCCTTAGACACTCTAGGCAAGCATCCTACCACTGAGCAACGCCCCAACCCTGCTGGTCTTCGAGCCATACTTCCATACATGGTGGCATGCTGCTGGTACCTTTCCTCCACTCTGCCTCGGTTTGCCTTCTGTGGTAGTCATAATAGTTAAGCATGGGCCGGCCAGGACAAATGAGAATTATCTTGAAAAATGTGCGCACACATACACACTCTGTTTGAAGAATGGAAAGTGTTTGTCAAGAGTGAGAATAGAAGGAAATGCACTTTTGGCACTGCTGATGGGAGCATCCTGTGGGACTGGAGGGGTGGGGTGTAAGGTAGTGTGTATGTCTATGGGCTGCTTGGAGGGGTACGGCCTTGTGCAGAGGAGCCAAGAGGCAGAGCCCCAGGTGCAGGCAGAACGGCTACACAGCCATGTTGTGCAGAATTTGCTGCTGAAAATTTCCTGCCCACTTCAGCTTCCCGGGTTTAGGAGGACAGCCATCCTCTTGATTTTTGTAGCTTCTACACATTCTGGGGAAATTAAAGGTAGTATTTTTGGTTATAAAAGTGTCTTCATGTCACAGGTGAGAAAATACAAAAGAAGTTAAATTCATCTGTGATTTTCTACTTAGGAACACCACTGATCACGTTTTGGTACTTTGTGTGTACACATTCATGTGTGTGTGTGTGTGAGGGGCACTTGTGCCAAGGTGTGCATGCATGTGTGTGATGCCAGTGCCAGGACTTGAACTCAAGGCCTCGTGCTCTTGTGGTTAATTGGAGGTAAGAATCTCTTGGACTTTTCTGCCTGGCTGGCCCAGGTCTCAGCCTCCTGAGTAGTTAAGATTATAAGCATGAGCCACTGGTGCCCAGTTACATCTCTCTCTCTCTCTCCCTCTCCCTGTCTCTCTCTCTCTTCCTCTCCCTTTCCTTTCCCCTTCCTCTCCCCCTTTCTGTCTCTTGCTCTCTTTCTCCCTCTTCCCTTCTTTTCTCTTTTCGTATGTATTTCAAAGTGTGACTCATCATTCACACTGACTGTAATCTGTTATTGGTTTTTTTTCTTTGCAGTAGTATCATGAGCATTTTTACCCACACCATTAAACATTTAGTATTAACATGACATTTTATTATAAGCTATAATCTCATTGACATTGTCAGTGATATTTGCTCTCTCTTCCTCTCAATTTCTCTTCTTTCTCTGTTGTAGCATGACTTGATTGAATTTGACAGCCTTAGACACCGATGCTCTGCCACTTGAGTCACACCTCCAGTCTGGCACTTTGCTGGTTAATTGGAGGTAAAGTCTGAAGGACTTTTCTCTTAGCATTTGCTTTAAACCTCAAGTCTTCTAATCTCAGCCTCCTGAGTAGCTAGGATTGCAGACATGAGCCACGGGTGCTAGCTCAGTGACACTATTTCTGTCTTTGAATTAGAAACAGTGCCACGTGAATACTTGGAACGTGAGCACTTCAGCAAAAAAAAAATGCTTAAAAAAAATTTCCTCGGGTGAATTCCAAGCAGGGATGTCCAGGGTCAAAGGGCATGAATATTCTAAGGATGTTTGTTCAGATTGCAACAATGGCCTTACTTCCAGGCTTTTCTCTCCTTGGGTGAACTCCGGTTTGTTTCTCTTGTGGCAGTTTGAAAACTGCAGCACGCTCTGAAGATTTCTGAGTCTCCATCGGGAGCTCGACATGCTGAGCTTGATGTGCTGAGATGTTTGTTTTACAGGCCCCAGGCCTCACCCCACCCTGCTAATGCTCCCCCCAGCCGCAGATGGTTTTTGCATCTATCCAGATGGAGGACTGCCCTGCTCGAGAGTGAGGAATCTGTTCGAGAGTAAGGAATCTGTTCGAGAGTGAGGAATCTGTTCGGGGATCTCTCTTGGCAGGGCTGCCTAAGGATTGTGGTTGACAGCATCCCAGTGGGCAGGGCCTGGTCAGGGTGCGCTCTCCAGCTCCAGATCTGCGCTCCATCCTCTGTGGACGTGGAGAGCTCCTGGTCTGCCTATGGACTTGGTAGGCAGGGGCTTCTGTGTGTGTGCTTTGCAGGCCATTTAGAGTTGGTGCAAGAGCTCTTGTGAGTTGGAGAAAAGGAGCCTTCTTTTCCTCTCCCCTCCTTTCCTCTTCCAGCCTGCACACCCTTCCTAATAGATACCAATGAGTGGGAGCTGTGGTGGCCCATAGGTTGGGGAGACTTCCCCCACCACCTGAACTTTCCCTTCCCAACGCACGCCTAGCCCTGACACGGATGACCGCTCAGGACCCAGGCCCACGAAGAGGCCATCCTCTGGGGGTGACACTTGGCCTGTATGATTGGTGGAGGGGTTTCCTCAGCTCAGAAAGATACCCGAAAGCTTTAGGGGTCTGCGGAGGGGTAAGGGCAAAGCTCTAGGCGGTGAGGGACTTGGATGCCAGCAAAGCCTCCCTTGCTTCACTGTCTGAATTGAGGAGTCGCCCCCTCACCTCTCTCCTCCCTGCCCCGTCTCCCAGCCCCAGTGCTGGTTTCAACTCAAGGCCTTGTTATTGCTAGACAAGTGCCCTGCCACGGAACTACATCTCAGCCAAGCAGACTTTGTAGAAGTCTTCAAAGAAAACTCTGGCTGGGCAGGTGGTGGAGCCTGGACCCAAGACAAGCACAGGAGAGAGAGAAAGATGGATTCTGAGACCCAGTGCCAGTCTGAGGGTGGGCATCGGTGCTGTGCATTGCTGGGGCCGGAGCTCTGGATGAGGAGGAGGAGGCCTGGTAAAGAGCAGGCCAGCTTGGTCAGGTGGTTGGGGTTTCCAGGACTGTTCCTCTGGTAGTGTAGACCTGGGATCTGGGGACCTGGGTAAGGCTGTGGCTGAGATGGTGGTTGCACCTCCAAGGTAGAGCAGGCAGGAGCTTCCAGAGTGGGAAAGTGGACAAGGGGTGGGGGGTAGGGGTGGGGGTGGGGAGGAGTGGGGGGGAGGGGTGGTGGGCAGGGAGCAGCATTCCCGGAGGCCCCTGCGCGCAGAAGGCCACCATGATGGCTTTGCAGTCACCCTCACTGTGGGCCGTGGACAGTGGCCTGCTTAGTGTTCTGCCTGCCGCTGGTGGTGCACCTGCAGTGAGGTCCAAGGGGCAGACAAAAGGCTTTTTCCTCAGGCTCAGGAAAGCAGTGCTTCCCAGCAGGTAGTCAGGTGGCCGCCTCCTTTTTTGCTGTTTTTGGAAGGAAGAACTTCCTGGTCCCATTTGACAGATTAGGAAAATGAGGCTCATAGAAGGGAAAAGGGCCCCAGAAAGCTGCATGGCTTCTTGGTTGTTGCTGGCCTGGGGAAACTTGTTTCTGAAGAAAACAAAAAACAAACAAGCTTCTGGAGTGGGTGTAGGGAGACAGCTTGTCCCCAGAGGTGTGGCTGACTGTCCTTGGGGGTTGGAGGACCTGCACCCGCACGGGCTGGGGGTGGGGGTGGGAGGGGGAGGGGATCCTGAGCCAGAAGCCACGTGGTGAGCTGGGCTGGGCTAGTGGGTGTTCTTCTCCCGTGCCTCCCACTCGGGCGTCCCCTGTCAGCCAGGCCTGTGGCAGCCTTCAGTCTCGGAGGAAGGTGCTTCAGGCACTTCTGAAACGAGCAATTCTGGGGTTTGAGTGAGAGAGCATCTGGCTTCACACTTCACCCTCAACCTAGAGCAGCAGCAGGAATCTGAGAATCAGGGCTAATTGCAGTGTGCAGGGAGGGGTGAAAGGTGGGTCTGATGTAATGAGCAGAGTTGGGAGCCTGCCAGGATGGAGGCTTAAAGGCGAGGAGTCAGAGAAAGTGTGTGCATGCGTGCGTGCCTACGTGCACACTGGTCCTTGGGATCCCCCCCCCCCCCCCCAGCCTTGAGTCCTGACTTTGTGTTGTCAGAGGTTTCCTCCGTCCCTGGAACTCTCCTGCCCTCCTGGGAGGACAGATCACTTGGCTCAGGACGCCACCCTGGCCCCGGGCTGCTCCTGCCCGTCTGTTCTGCACAGCCCTGTGTTCACTGATGCTCAGACGGCCACTGCAAGACCTGCCTACCCCCTCACCTAGACATTTCTTCTAGAATCATCTTTCTGATACAGGTCCTCTCACCATGGACAGTAGTCACTTTGACCTTTGCTCTGTCTTCGTTCCTTAATCCAAGGCCATTTTTTTTAAAAAGAAGAATAGTGTATTGGAGCCCTCATGGGCAGAAAGATGCACGTGTGTGTGTGTGTGTGTGCACGCATGCGTGTGTGTGAGTGTGAGTGACAAGGCTCTTAGGGGTGGGAAGCTGTAGTCAAAATGGTGGGCAACATCATGAGTGTTTCTCCCTCACGATCCGAGAGTCCACTGCGATCTTCTCCGCCAAGCTCACTGGGCAGTGAGGGAGGACCAGGCTGGAGCACTCAGCGTGAGAGAGAGCCAGGCCACGGAGGATGAGTAATGGTTTCGGCTACACCGTATTTGACAGTGGTACCCTAAACGATTCTAGGGGGGTAGGAAGTGGTAAGAGAGGCCACTTCCTTTTGTGACAAGATGGGGGGAGGGGAAATGAATTTCTCAAGATTTTAAAGCGAAAGAAAAAAAAGATTCTCTTGGGTTTGGGTGTAGGTGTTGGATGTTGTAACTGGCTTGTCAGAAGGAGTTGGAGAAGAACTTGCCCAGGCAGGCTAGGCTGTTCCTTAAAGCCGGCCGTGTGGTGCACATCCAGCTCTAATAACAGCTTTTGTTGCACAACTGTTCTTTTTGGGAAGGCGAGGACTTTCTGCCCTCGGCCATGGCACTAGGGTCTTGGTCCTTTTGGAGATAGTTTCTATGTTACTTTTTCAGGAGCCAGAGGAAAAGTGGGACAGTGAAGAGGAGGAGGAAGAGTAGGAAGTGCTTGCTCAAGCTGGTGGCCCAGCCAGGGCTGTAGAGAAGTTGGACAGGCCACATCTCGTGTCCCCAGTTCTGAGTTTATTGGTGGTTTTGGGGGGAGGTAGAACTTTGAGGAAGGTAAAGATGAAGGACTCCTAGTGGCTCCCTCAGGGATCTGTTGGCTTGGGTCAAAGTCCAGGTATCTGGTCCTAATGTTGGGGTATCCCCTTAAGGCAGAGGTGGGGCGAGCAGCTTCAGAGGAGAATCATCAACAGGCTGCCAGGCTCACACCCTGACTCGCCGAGGGTGCCAAGTGAACCGCTGTCTGGGGACAGGGCTGCACCCGGCTTTTGGGATGGCCTACCCTGGGGCCTGGAGTGCCCCGAGCGCGAAGCCAGAGGATGAAGGAGAAGCTGCGAGGTGGGAAGGCAGCCACGAGGGAGAGTGCCACTCCACTGTGGGCTTGTGGGCTGCTCAAGTGTGAGGCTCAGGTGAAATGACAAGTTTGTGGACTCGATGAACCAGAACTGCCGCTTCCCAAGGGCCCCTGAGCTATAGCTGGAGGCACAGATAAAAAGAGGAGTCACTGCAGATGGCTTCGTGTCTGCAGTGGCCAAGGTCAAACTGTGGGTTTTCCTGAGCTCACCCCTGAGGTGTGTGGCCCTTACTGTTCTGAAGAAGGGGCAGGTTCAGAGTGCCTGCCTGCAAAGTGGTGGACTTGTAAGGAAGGACCTTGTACTAGCACCATGCTGCAGGGAAGATCGGCTAGGGGACAGGATGCCAGCTGGCCTGGCAGAGGAGTGGTGGGCAGGCCTGCTTGGGCCATGCTTCACTCTCCTTGCCTGAGTGGATTATCAAAGGCCTTCTAAAGACAACCCAAATCATCTGTGCAGATTACTCAGATACGTGTGCTTGTGTTTGGTCTCTCCTTTTCCCCCCATATGATCTTTTTGTGTCTAGCTTACGGTGGGCTTGCTGTGTGCTCAGCGGCTTACACACGCCATCTCATCAGCCCAGCCATGAAACTCTAAATGCGGGCACGGGATTATCAGTGTGTCTCAACCGCACCGGCCTGGAAACGGGCCTGCCTTCAGCGTGTGTGGATAACGTAATGCTTGACGATGTAAGCCACCCGGTGAAATAAATTATTCAGCGAGTAAGTCGTTTTGTTCAAGGAAGGGCTGTGTGGCACTGCGCCTACACCGGGATTCTGGCCCTGACTTGTTGCCCTGCTGAACAGTTGGAGAACTGGGGTCATAAGGGTGACCCCAGTTTATTCTTCCTACCCCTGGACTTCGGTGGTGATTGCTAATGGGCAAACTAGACAGAGGTTCCTGCCCTGCAGCTGGGGCCCTGGGGCCAGGGGGGTGGGCGGGGCTCTGCACCCCTGCAGTGTTCACACAGGCCTGCAGGTTTTTCACGTGGTGTTTGCTTTGTTGATGGAAATGCCATATGTCAGGTGGGGAGAGCCTCACTCCCTGGGGGATGGAATTTAAATTGATTGTTTTCAACTTGGTCTAGCCAGCTTGGCTCCTCTGAAGTTTAGTCTTAATGACCTTAAATTAAAAAAAAAAGAATAATAAACTTCCTTTACTTCCAACATTCTGGCTCTTTTTGGGAGGGGAGGGGGGTGGGACTCAGATAGCTGAATCCCTTAGAGTGTAAATATACTGGAAACTCTGAAGCAGTGCTTCAATTTGGGTACTTTTTGTGCTGACTTGGTCCTGTTAGCTGGTGTGTGTGTGTGTGTGTGTGTGTGTGTGTGTGTGTGTGTGTGTGTGTGTGTGTGTGTGTGTGTGTGTGTGTGTGTGTGTGTGTGTGTGTGTGTGTGTGTGTGTGTGTGTGTGTGTGTGTGTGTGTGCGCGCGTGTGCGTGTCTGTGTGTGTGTGTGTGTGTGTGTGCGCGCGTGTGTGCGTGTCTGTGTGTGTGTGTGTGTGTGTGTGTGTGTGTGTGTTGCGCCTGCGCATAGCATTGTTGGCTTTGAATTTTATAGGTAGAGATTATGAAAGTGGGGTTTTCGGATAGAATGGGCTAAAATTACAGCTGCTAGTGCCCCAAGCTTGAGACACCTAAAAGAAGACTTGGTGGTTTTGCTTCTCTGTGCTGTTCGGCTGCTCTTCCGGGGACGGTCCACCCCGAGCAGGTCCCTCCACCCCTTCCAGCTAGGCTGAGGTCTGGTCATCCCGGAGTTGAACTGCCCTTTGAGCCGCTGGGATCCCTTTACATTTCTTTCTTGGGAAGGAGGTGCTGCCCAGGCTGCTCTGTGCTCTAGAGCATCTCAAGGGAGCCCTGCAAAGGGTCCTCCTCACCTGCCCTGGTGCCAGGCAGCCGGCGCCGGCTCTGCCGCCCGCCCTACTCTCTACTGGGTGTTAGGAAACGGAGTCACAAGGATATCACAATAAAGAAAGAGCAGAACACGACCTCCACAGACCATGGCATCCCTCCTCACCTTTCCATTAAAGTTGATCTGGTCTGTGGAGGTCGTGTTCTGCTTTCTTTATTTTAATACCCTCGTGACTCACCTAACGTGGGGACTTCTCCTTTCCTCATAGCCAGTTGGGTATCCCTGCAAACCCCAGAGTGGCCCTGCAGGCCCTTGGGTCTGAACACCCCCCTTCCCCCTCCTGCCCCCGCTACGGCAAGCAGTGGTAAGCCAGGCTGTTTTTGTGACCAGGCTCATCTTGCCAGTGCTGTTCCTCCTGCCCCGAGCTGCTTCCTGCTTCCTGCGGCCCACATAGACTCTGAACTGGCTAATGGGTCTCATCGTCACCATCCTCACACAGCTCAGCTCCTCTAAGAGCAGAACTCCGGTGCTGAGGTGGGCTGCCTTTTTACTTGCACACATTGCTTGGATCCTCTGGCTACGCATTCCTGCACGCGCCCAGCCGGCCCTACAGCTTCTCTGGGCAGGAGTGCCCGGCCAGTCCGAGGAGCCCTCAGACAGGGTTCTGTGCCTAGGCTGGAGTGGATTCTAAAAGGGTCCTGCTTGTTTTCTTGCCTGTTGAATGTCTGGGTGCTGTCTCCCTTATCTTTTCACTCAAGGCCTAGAGCTCTCCCACTTGCGCCACAGCTCCACTTCTGGGCTTTCTGGTGGTTAATTAAAGGTAAGAGTCTCAAGGACATCCCTGCCCAGACTGGCTTCGAACTGATGTGAGCCACCGGAACCTGGCTCCTGGGTCTTTATTAACCCCAAGGTTCCAAAGATGGGTTGTGTGATTACTATAGGCAAAGCCTTGATGCCAAGCCTTTTTGATCGTGTCCCTCTTCAGTGGAAAGCATTTAGAAATAGGACCCCCTCCTCTGATTCTGACTGGCTGAACTGCCTTACCCTGAACCTGGTGCTCTCTCCATGGCCTTTGCCCACCCTCGGGCTTGCTGGGTTGGAATGTGTGGGACTGTGAGCCACGTGAATTCCTCCATCTGTTTGAACCCCTTGTCAGGTACAGCCTCTGGAAGGGAGGGCTAAGTTGCTGGACATGGTCAGGTTGCTGGTATTTGCCAAGTGGGGGCAGTTCTCTGCGTCCCTACTGGGTGGCTGGCACCCCCAGAGTCTCTAGAGGGTCAGGAGCAACCAGGAATTAGAAGGTGAAGTCATGATGTGACTGTGAAGCTCAGGTGTAATGGATGCACACAGCTGGTCTGGTGGGGCAGTCGGGGAGGAGGGCCACTGACCTTAGCTGTGCAGGAGGGGTGGAGGGGGGAAGGGGGAGGGCACAGGCTGACTGGAGCCAGTAGAGAAGGGGCAGGACACAGGGGAGGGCAGAGGGCTGGGATACTTGTGCGAGATGCCAAACTGGGAGTGTGCTGGACGTCTATGGATCTTGGGCTGGGGAGATCTGGGGGATGAGCTAGTTGGCCCTGGAAACATGAGGTGGGGTCCCCATAAAGGAGGTTGCCCTAAGGAGGATTTTAGGGGTCATAACCCTTCCTGGCCAACGTGGAGCCAAAAGGGGGACTGGTGTGGCTCACATGGTGAAAAAAAGGAAAATTAAAAAAAAAAAAAGTGGGCACCAGTGGCTCACGCCTGTAATCCTAGCTACTGAGATCTGAGGATCACAGTACAAAGCCAGCCTGGGCAGGAAATGAGACTCTTACCTCCAGTGAATCACCAGAAAACTGGAAGTGGAACTGTGGCTCAAGTGGTAGAGCACTAGCCTTGAGCTGAAGACCTGAGGGATAGCACCCAGGCCCAGAGTTCAATCCCCACGACCAAACAACAACAACCAAAAAAAAAACCAAAAGGAAACACAAATTTTGTTTAAGCCCTTTACAAATTTAGAGAGTATAGGATCGAGGTTTGAAACCAACTTAAGCAAACACATTCAAGAGATTCTTATCTCTAGTTAACCAGCAAATAGCTAGAAGTGGAACTGTGACTCAAGTGGTAGAATGCCAGCCTTGAGTGTAAAAACTCATCTCAGGCCATGTATTCAAGCCCTAGTACCAGTGTGCATATGTGCGTGTGTGTGTGCGCACATGCACACCACACACACACAGACACAGGCATACACACTCTTAATATACAGCCATTTTACTTAAAACAAGAGGAAGGGGGCTGGGAAGGTGGCTCAGTGGTAGAGAGCTTGCCTTGCATGCCTGAGGCCCTGGGTTCGATTCCTCAGCACCACATAAAACAAAAAGAAAAAAAGCCGGAAGTGGCGCTGTGGCTCAAGTGGTAGAGCGCTAGCCTTGAGCTGAAGAGCTGAGGGACAGCGGCCAGGCCCAGAGTTCAGGCCCCACAACTGGACCAAAAAAAAAAACAAAAAACAAGAGGAAGGTTTATAGTACACTCAGGAAAACTAACTTTTGATCTTTTAGGAAACCACTGTCTATAATTTTTCAGGAAGAAGGAACCCGCAGGGTGAGCGTCTGAGAGTTTCACAAGATAGGATTGTGGAGATGGTTTGGCAGTGCCTTGTGCCACCTTCCAACTGAGCTGTACAACCTGAAATGATCTGGTGAAAGGGTACATTTTATGTTATATTCTTACGTTCTGGGTATTTTATCACAATTCAGAACCAAAGGAACCCAATTGGGACCCTCTCCTTTTTTCCCCAGCGAGGAGTGTGTACTTGGACGTGACATTCAATGCGAAGAGCTCCGTATTCAGGGTCCCAGGTCTGGCACACGGGAGCCTGTTCCACGTTGTGACTGCCTTTGTGCTAAGTGGTTGGTCTTAGGGTCTGCCTGGCTTCTAAGGGATCTTTTTCTTGGGGAGTGGGGTAGGCAGTACCAGCTCTCAAACTCAAGGTCTCGGCTTCCTTGCTGTGCCACTTGAGCCTCTCCTTTCTGTCAGCCTCCATTTCCCACACTGTTGGGTTCTGATGGTGCTGGGTTTCCAGATAAAAGAAGTAGAGTGTTTCTCCTCTATTCTTTGGGGTTTGGACATCTGCTGTTTGGGATTTTTTTTTCTTTTTCTCCAAGTATTTCTTTATTGAGATTAGTTTTTTTTTCTTCTTTAAGTTCATTTAGAATTCTGTGCTAGAATGAGACCATCGGTTGCCTTCTTTAAAGGTAACGTGGATACCTCCACTAGGAGGAGGCGTGGCTTAGCTGTGAGCTTTGTCTAGTGGTAGTGGTTTGAAACCAACTCTCTGGTGGGGCTGAGGGGTGAGCATCCTGGGCAGATCCTTGTCCCAGTCCATTCTACTTTGCCAAAACAGAAAGCCACAGACTGGGTTATTTCCAAACAACAGAGGTTTTTATGATTCTGCAGGCTGGAAGTCCAAGATCAAGGGGTGAGGAGGGTCTTCTATTTTGTGTCATAATGGTGGCAGGAGGTATCACCTGGCAGAGGGAGGCAGAATTTATTCTTTTATCAGGATGATAACTAAGCTTTCCTGAGATAAGCTCCACCATTCCTGAAGGCTAGACCATTGCCTTGGGGAAGTGGGGCCTGTATTCAATCCCTTAACTCTCTGCTACAATTCTGAGGTTTTCTGCTCTAAGGAGTGATGTCCCACAGGCCAGGTTGCTTTTGGTTCCATTTAGCAGTGAGCTGCTGGTTCGTTGAGGTGTTGAGTTGAGATGCCCCCACCTTCTGTGCACTGATAATGAGATGGAGATACTGATGCCTGAGAAAAATAGAAGGTTTTTTGTTTTTTGTTTTTAATGTGGAACATGTGGCTAGTGTTAGATATCTTGATCAGTGGTGGCATTTTTTGGGTCAGTTTTTGTTTTTGGGTTTTTTTTTTCTTGCCAGTCTTGGGGCTTGAACTGGGCGCTTAGGCACTGTCCACTGGCCCTGAGCTTTTTTTTTTTTTCCTCCTCAAGGTTAACACTCTATTACTTGAGCCACAGTGCCACTTCCGGCTTTTTCTGTGTGTGTGATACTGAGGAGTTGAATCCAGGGTTTTGTGCATGCCAGGCAAGCACTCTACCACTAAGCCACGTTCCCAGCCGCATTTTTGTCAGTTTTTTTTTGTTGTTTTTGGTCACATTTGCTTGTTTTGGGCAGTACTGGAGATTGATCTCAGGGTCCTACACTTGCTAGGCAGGTACTCTACCAATTGAGGCACGCCTCCAGACTGCAAATAGTTTTTGAAGGCACATGAAATGGGTATTTGATAAGAATGTATTAATGGTATTAATGTATTTGTAATAGTAGTCATAAGGGACTTGAAACCCTGGCCCCCCAATCTCAGAGAAGCCCAGTGACTGGCTAGTGGAACAGAATCAACCAGCATTGTTGCTGGTGGACGCCCATGGCTCACGCATGTAATCCTAGCTACTCAGGAGGCTGAGATCTGAGGATTACTAAGCCAGCCTGGCCAAGAAAGTCTGTGAGACGCTATCTCCAATAAACCACCAGAAACTGGAAGTGGCACTGTGGCTCAAAGTGGTAGAATGCTAGTCTTGAGCAGTAAAGCTAAGGGATAGCACCCAAGCCTTGAGTTCAAAGCCCATGACCAACAACCAAAAAACTCCCACATTTTCCCTCCCCTTCTTTCTCCCTTCCTCTCCCTTCCCCTTCCCTCCTTATGGCCTTCTTCTCCCCTGTCTTCCCTTCTCCCTCTTCCTTTTCCCCCTCCCCCTTCCTTTCTCAGTTTCTTCTCTCCCTCCTTTTTCTTTTGAAGGAAAAACCTAATTCACATGGAGTCAGTGTAGGGATTTTTGCACAATTCCTCTTAGTCTGGTCAGTTGATACCCTCCACCCCCACTGCAGATAGATTGTCCTAGAATAGAAAGCCCTTTGAGAAGTTCCTGTTTAAATCGAGCTTGGATTAACCTGTCAGATGCGGAAGCATCCCTTTCCCCTGGAAACCTTTTCCATCTAAGTCAGTAGTCTGGGCTTTGAACTTGAAATCACATCTAGAGGCATGATTGGCAACTTCCCCTGCGGGAGCCTGGAGGCCAAAAGGAAGGTGGAGGCTGAGGTCAGGGCACCAGGCCGGCCACCCGTGAGGGAGGGTGGAGAGGGCTGTGTTTCCTTTCTTACCTACCCTGCCTGGCTTGTCAAGTCTTTATTCAAGTCTTTTTTTCCCACTGCTGTGGCCTTAGGGACCCCGTTGGGCCTTCAGATGAACTAACTTGGCCTTGGTCCAGTAGAAGACATACCTGCATACCTCCCACTTAGTTGGTCCTCATACTGATCTGATGATGAGATTGATAACCAGCCTTGGGCTGCAGAATCGGGAGCCTGGATGCTTTATTTCCCACCTTCTATTTTTGTCACCTAAATGATGGCCCGTGACTTAAACTGTACATGAAAAGAGAGAAGACACTCAGCCTCCTGCCTGCCATCTCAGCACATTAAAGTGGTTCATAGTTCACTGCCCTGCTGAGCCTATGGCCCATCCCTGGGGAGGGAGTTTGTGGCTTTCCTGGGACAGCTGAGGACTATTAATACCCGGGGAAGTCCTTTCCCTTGGCCTCCTGGCATGGGTGGGGGAGGGGGAGCTAACAGCTCCCACAAGTGTGCTTCTGAGTCACAGCTCACTGTTGGAACAGATCTTTCACTCTCTCTGTCTCCCTCTGGCAGAAACGTCATGTGTTTCAACCCTTTTTTAGTCATTTTCTATGTTCCACGCGGGCTGACAGCTTGCCATGTGTGTTTCTTGTTTATAAATCAGTCTGAGCGCATACTGTGAGCTGCTGAGTGAGGCGCTGAGCAGCGGATACCATCATTGTCAGGTCTTTTCCTCAAGGTTGCTGTCGCTCACATCATCCAGGGAGAGTGGCGCTGAGCCAGGCTCCAGAGCTTGTATGGCTACTATCTTGGCCTGGAAGATGCCCAAAGCAGGTGTTTCCTGGTACTTCCAGGACCTCAGGGTGTGAGAGGCCAACAAGTTAGGGTCAGTATCAAGGATGTTTGGAGATTGGGACTGAGGGAGCTCAGACCTACAAGTCCCTGGCTTCTTACTTTACATGAGGTGGGGGGCTGGGGTTGGAGGTGTGGCTCAGTGGTGCAGCACTTGCCCAGCATGTACAAGGCCTTGGGATCCATCTCTAGTAACACACACACACACACACACATACACACACAGAGTGATGGTGCTAGTAAGGCTTGTACACACATGCGCGCGCGCATGCACACACACACACAGAGTAATGGTGTTAGTGGTTTAGGCTTGTAGACATAGAGCTACTCAAGGAAGCTGAGATCTAAAGATCCCAATTTGAAGCCAACCCCTGTCAGGAAAGTCCTTAAGTCTCTTATCTCCAATTAACCATCAAAAAGCCGGAAGTAAGCTGGGCGCTGGTGGTTCATGACTAATTCTAGCTACTCAGGAGGCTGAGATCTGAGGATTGCAGTTCAAAGCCAGCCTGGACAAGAAAGGCTGTCTATCTTCAGTAAGCCACCAGAAAACTAGAAGTGGAGCTGTGGTGGCTCAAAGTGGTAGAACTTTAGCCTTGAGCAAAAGAGCTCAGGGACAGCAATCAGGCCCTGAATTCAAGCCCCATGAATAACCAGAAAAAAAGAGCTGCAACTAGAGCTGTGGCTCAAGTGGTAGAACACTAGCCTTGATTTAAAAAAAAAAAAAAAAAGGTAAGGAACAACGTCCAGGCTTTGAGTTCAAGCCCCAGAACTTGAATAATAAAAATAAGTACATATCACAAACAAACACGGTGAGTTGCAGAGCTCAGATCCAGTTGGCATGTAACAGAGATGGCAGAGTCTGGCCATACACTGGATAGGGTCCCCTTCACACCCCGATCCTCCCTGCACTTGCTGAGCACAGCTGGGATATCCTGGGGCCTAATGACCCTCTCCATGTTCATCCGCTCTGTCACTCGAGTGCAGCCGGGCAGGGGTCATTTCAGAACCGGGCCCCATGGGGACTTTGTCAAGCTTTGCCACTTGACAGGCTGGAAATCAAAGCTTGGAGGAGCTCTGAGTCACTACAAGATGTCCAGAGGCCCTGGTTAGTCCCTGGTGGGTGAGAGTGTTGGTGTTGCTTAAGTCTTGTCTTTGATACCAAGACCACCAATGCTATCCCACCCTCCCCTTGTGTAGCACACAGGGAACAGAACAGCAGCCTGGCCTGAGCTGGGACTTGGAAGTGTAATTTTTCTTTCTTTTTTGTCAGTTGTCTAGCTTGAACTCAGGGCCTGAGCGCTGTCCCTGAGCTTTTGTGCTCAAGGCAAGTGTTCTACTGCTTTGAGCCACAGTACTGCTTCCAGTTTTCTGGCAATTAATTGGAGATAAAGCCTCACAGACTTTCCTGCCTGTGCTGACTTCAAACCTCAATCCTCAGATCTCAGCTTGCTGAGGAGCTAGGATTACAGGCACGAGCTGCTGACCCCCAGCTGGAAGTAGACTCTTTACTCTGGGGTGTGGCCATCCCCTACAAATGCATGGATGCATCAGACCTGGGGGCAGATGGGCTGGGGACCAGCAGGCCATGTGCCCATAGTGCCTTGGGAAGTGATGCTTGCCCTGAGTGCCCCACCCCCACCCCCCAGGACCGGGAAGCACACAGGGATGGCAGACTTTGTGGTTTTCTCTTAGGTGAGCACACCGCTCCCCTGTAGGTGCCATCTGGTGCAATTGTCTGATCTTAAGCCATCCAGAGAGGTGGTACCAGGGTGTCGGGTGTCAGGGCTCCCCACCAGCTGCTTCTCACAGGGTCCTCCCTTCGTGCACAACTGCTGTGTGCCCAGTGTACCCAGCTGCCCCGTGGCAGCCCCTGGAGGTACTAGGGGCTAGTAAGGTAACTCTGCTAAGGAAACACTATCACTGGCGCCAGATTCAAAGGTCTTACTGCAAATCCCACAGAGGAGTCAGCTATGTTTACACAATGGTTTTGTCCAGAAGCCCACAAAGCCCACATTGAGTTTGAAGTACTTGGAATGGTGGTAATAGTTTAAGCAGAGAGGAGAGAGAGAGAGAGAGAGAGAGAGAGAGAGAGAGAGAGAGAGAGAGAGAGAGAGAGAGAGAGAGAGAGAGAGAGAGAATGCACATACATGCATGCCTGACTGCAAGTAGTGTTTTAATTGTAGATTTGTCACAGGAGAAGGAGTAAGATCAATCACCAGAGAGTCTATAAAGAGTATGAGGGAGGCAGATGGCTCAGGAATTATCCCACTTACAGATGAGGAAATGATGCCCGGGGATGCTGAGTGGCTGGCTGGAGGCTACATACGGTTAGGGCTGTCAGGCTGGAAATCACAACCCAAACCTTTCTGATCCTGCCCATCCAGCATTTTCCTCTGCACTGGTGACATCAGGAATGAAAACAGATGCATGTGTGAGCTGTGCTGGGAGAGGGAGACTGTTCTACACACCCTGGACCATTCAGGAGGCCCCAGCTTTGTGGCCTGGAGCCGTCTCCAAGCCCAGGCTTTCTGTGGGTGAGCTGGGCAGAGCAGTCTCCACCCAAGGGTTGGGCAAGTTGCAGGACGCCTGGCCGCTGCTGGCTCCTGCCCGTCAGCTCCCCTTTCTCACTGAGTCTGCTGGAGATGGTCTGACACCTTCGAGAGCTGTGCCTCGGTTGCCCCTGTTGGGAGAGGTGGTGCAGATAGGGAAGGGGTGCTGGGGAGCACAGTCACGGGGCATCGCCGTGTCTCAGTTGCTTTCATGGCAGGATAACTCTGCATGGGGGCACATAGAAAGGCACATTGGGGCCCTGATTCTGGTTCGTGGCATTCACCGGGAGTCTCCTTAGGGAGCAGCCTGTGTGGCCACAGGCCACAGGACTGTCCTTTCCACCCGGGCTTCTGGTGGCCCGGGGTCCTGCAGACCTGGACCTCAGTGGAAAACCAGCCGGTGGGGCCACCTTCCTGGTGGACCTCCACTGTCACTGAGTTGGTGGTGCCTTCCTGGTGTGTGACACATGAGGAATGGTTCCTGGTGACTTGAGGGGCCACATTGCATCTCCATGGGAGACATTTGGTTTGAAAGAAAGCAAGGAAAGAAAGAGTTGGTCCTCTTTAGAGGACAGGAATTGTGTTGAGCTTTGATGTTTAGTGGCTGATGAGCTGAGAGCCACCCCCATGCTGTAGACTTGGGGTGCAGGGCTTAAAACTGAGGACATCACTGGGAGCAGCTGGCAGTCCTCCTGTGTTGCTGTAGTGACTGAGGATGCAGCAGGGGTGGTCTGTGCTCAGGGAGGGAGGAAGGGAGGACCCCGGCCTTTGGCTTGGTAGCTGGCCCTGTGCTGGGGAGCGGTGCTAGTGCAGGAGACCTTGGGGCGACAGGGTATGAGGTAGGGGTGAGGGTGAGCCTCCTCTCCGCCCTCCCCCTGCCGCGCACAGTCCCTGCTCAGTAGTGCTCTTGAGAATGACTGGATTGTTTGTTTGCTTTGGTTCCTGTACTGGGACTTGAACTCAGGGTTTCACATTCTCCCTTAGCTTTTTTCCATCAAGGCAGACACTCTGATCACTTGAGCCACACCTCTACTTAGTTTTTTTTGTTTTTGTTGTTTTTTCCTGGCTAGAAAAAAGTGTCTGTTGGATCTGCTGGGGTTGGCTTTGAATTGTGACCCTTAGATGTCAGCTTCATGAGTAGTGAGGATTATAGGCGTGAGCCACCAACACTTGGCTAGGGCTTGAGCTTGGATGGATTGACTCTTCTTTATTTTGGTCAGTTGTAGACATGAACTCTGGGCCTGGGCACTGTGTCTTAGCTCTTCAGTTCAAGGCTGGCGCTCTACCACTTGAGCCATAGTACCACTTCTGGCTTTTTCTGCTTATGTGGTGCTGAGGAATTGAACCCAGGGCCTCATGCATGCAAGGCAAGCACTCTACCACCGATCCACCTTCCCAGCCCTGGATTGTCTCTTCAGTCTTACTGAGTGTGCTAGTCCTCTTGGTACCCAGGTGTAACAACCTTTGAATGCTTTTGCAGGATGTTCCATGGTCCTAGCTATGGTACACCAGTGCACTGTGCTCCCCAAGTATGGCGCCTTCCACTGCCTTCCCAGGATACACAGTGCATGGAGCTGGGCCCGGGGGTGGGGTGGGGGAGCGGGCGTGACCTCATAGTATGTTCCTGGCTGCAACAGTGGTACCAGGCTAAGTGGTTCCTCAGGCCTGGCCCCTCCTGCTAAGGTGGCAAATGGGCCTTTGTTTTGGCTTCACAGCAGCACCTATTCCTAGAGAAGTTTATGCACAGATGAACTTGCTTCTTTCTTACAATGAGAAAAATGGGCCTCCTTGCTTTTTGAGCCTATCATGTTACTGTGTTGCATCCTCCCCTTTGGAGACTCCGGCTCCCTGTCCCCGCACGCAGCCCACAATAAAATGGTTTATAACCTACCGGAGTGCTTGTGTCTTTTCCCAGCGCTTCATTTCCCCCAGTGCAGAGCGGTTCCCAGGGGTGTCTGGTTTCTCACCGGACATTCACAAGCTCCACACTGTGCTTCGTGGGGAGAACTGGTTTTGCAAAGTAAACCAATAGCTCCATAGCTTGGAGTATGCTCAGCTAGGAAGGATGGGGCAGCTTGGTGAGTTCCAGCCAGCCTCGCCGGAGGCTGGACTCTGGGCGTCCTCCCTTCCCCCTCCTCTCAGCTCCTCTGCACTCCAGTGCTCAGGCAGAATGAGGGAGGAGCCCTCCCCTTCCGGCCCGTGGGGAGGAGGGCTGGATCAAAGTGGGCAGTTGGGCAGCAACAAAGCCGGTCATGCCTGGCTGGTGCTGGCCCCCTGAGTTTCTGGCTGGACCCCCTGTGGGAGAAGGGCTGGCCTGGGGTTGGCAGAGCCGGGGTTCTTGGGGGTCACCCACATGGAGGAGCAACTTCCCCTACTCTGGGAGTGCAGAGGGGTATGGCCCTGGACTGGAGGGTCTGGGAAGGGAGCCAGGCGCCCTAGGGTCCTGCAGTCGGTCGCACGCAGGTTGCAGTGCAGTGATTTCAGGGCTGAGGTGAGCGTCTGCCAGGCTCTGTGACCAGGATGGAGTCACAGATCGCTGGGGCCTGTGCCACTGAGGGCTAAACAGGCCCAGGCAGGTGACACTGTAGCCCCAGTGAGATGGAATAGAGGGCTTAAAACCTGGCGCATGAGGGTTGCCAAGTAGCTCAGTGGTTAAGAACCTGCACAAGGACCTGGTTCCATTCCCACCCCAGCACTCCAAAGCAAACCCCTCCCCACAAACAAAAGGCTGGGACAGACTTTGGAGGACGTAATTAAGCCTTCTGTCCTAAAGGCTTTGTTTGGTCTCCCTTCCTTTTTTGCTTTTTTAGATTTTATTTGTAGGTCTGATGGTCTGGGGGACCTGAGTACTGCCTCTATGCATGCTTGGTCCTCTCAGCCTGAAGCCAGGTGGTTGTATCTTCAGTCTTAGTGGTTGTGCTCAGTCCTCTCTCCCTCTCTGCAGACTGGTTCCATGGGACCCACCAGGGATCCTACTGAGCTCTGGGGCAGGAGGAGCCCAGAATGTAGGAGTGAGGGCTGAGCGGTTGTTTCTTTGTTTGCACCCTCACCCAGTAGGTCTTGTTATATAGCTCGCCTGGCCTTCAAGTTAAGATCCTCCCCATCCCTGCTTCAGTCTCCTGAGGACTTGGATTACA
This sequence comes from Dipodomys merriami, assembly GCF_024711535.1. Taxonomy (NCBI): domain Eukaryota; kingdom Metazoa; phylum Chordata; class Mammalia; order Rodentia; family Heteromyidae; genus Dipodomys; species Dipodomys merriami. The sequence continues at coordinate 9,835,658 of NW_027206069.1, forward strand.
GGTATGATCCACACACCCCATCAGTGGACGTCTTTGTGATGGTCTTCATTATAAGAGCCTTTTAGAGTGTGTAGTCTCTCAACTCAACGTCCAGGGCATCAGGGGCAGGATTTGTTGTATTCGTACTTTTGCACTCTTCTAAGTGCTGTGGTAAGGCTCAGCAAATGTAAGATACCCTTAGAGACCATCTGTTTAATCCAGGAAGTGGCTAACCCTTGAATTAAACCCAGGTTTAATCCTGGGTACAGATCGACTCATTTTTGCTGGGTTTTGAAGCTTCCACCTTGATTTGGGTAAAACTGCTTTATCTATTAGTGATGTCTGCACGGAGGCAGAATGAGGGTATAGTGAGGCATGGATGTGTGTTACCTGTCATTCTACAAGGTGAAAAAACAATGAGGCACCGGACAACTGGCTGTGAGTCTGGAACTTACAGGGAAGGCTGAGGACTCAACCTGACCTTAGCCAGAGAAAGACAGAGTTAAACTATTAATGCAAAACATCCTCCAGCCTTTGAGAAGGAATAGAAGGAATCAGCAGGAGGCAGAGAGGCTGACACGGAGTTGCCCGGGTTTAGAGGTTGGATTTGGGGTGAAGAGGTGCTGCTGTTAAGGGGGGAGGGAGGGGCCTTAGGCCAGAAGTGTGAAATCCCTCCCTGAGGCCGCTTGAAAGCATTTCCCTCAGCAGTGGGAAGAATGTGCACATCAAAGTTCTTGTCCACCCTCCTTTTACATTTGGTCCAGCCCCTAGAAGTATGCATGCAAAAGCCTTCCATTTTCTCTGAAGTGGGGGTTGGGGCGGGCAGGGTAGAGGCTAAAGCAAGTAATTGTGAGAGGGTGCTTTCTGACAGAAAAGTGGAATGGCATGACCTTGGAGTTTGCTTCACAATTCTTTCTGTGTGACAGCAAAGGGGAAATCCTAAAAAGCTTTTCTCCGGGTGCTGGTGGCTCACACCTATAATCCTAGCTATTCAGGAGGCTGAGATCTGAGATGATAGTTTGAAGCCAGCCCAGCAAAAAAAGTCCACAAGACTGTTTTTGTTTGTTTGTTTTTTTGTTGTCCTGGGGCCTGAACTCTAGGCCTGCTGTCCCTCAGCTCTTCAGCTCAAGGCTAGCACCCCACCACTTGAGCCACAACGCCACTTCCGGCTTTTTCTGCTTATGTGGTGCTGAGGGATCGAACTCAGGGCCTCATGCATGCAAAGCAAGCCCTCTACCACTGGTCCACCTTCCCAGACCCTCTAAGTCTCTTTATCTCCAAATAACTTAGCAAAAACCTGTGAAGAAGTGTGACTCAAGGAGTAGAGTACTGTCCTTGAACAGAAAAAGCCAAGCTAAGAGTGTGAGATGCTGAGATCAAGCCCCAGTGTGAGATGCTGAGATCATACACACACACACCACCACCACCACCACCACCACCACCACCCATCACTATTCTGGCTGGTTGGTCTCACTTGCTGTGTTCCCAGGTATCTGCTGTGATTATTTGAGACTTGGCATTTTTTCCTCACGTGGCCCCTTTCTAACCTGGGAGACAGGTCTGGTGGGTCAGAGTCAATCTGTACAGGAAACTCATATTCCCTTAGGCTCAGCCCCTGCACCTTTTACTTCCGTCCATCCAGGTGCTTCTCTGAGAGACAGCTGCTCTTAGCCTAGTGGGGGAGTCCCACTTTATACCCCATCTTTTTTCTTTTCTTTTTTCTTTTGTCAGTCGGGGGGCTTGAATTCTGGGCCTGGGCGCTGTCCCTGAGCTCTTCAGCTGAAGGCTAATGCTCTACCACTTGACCCACAGCACCACTTCCTGTTTTCTAAGTGGTTATTGGAGATAAGACTTTCCCTGCTCAGGCTGATTTTGAACCGTGATCCTCACATCTTAGCCTCCTGAGTAGCTAGGAGTACAGGCGTGAGCCACCCGCACCCAGCACACCCCATCTTCCTGTAGGAAGGGAAGTCACTTTAGCACTTGGAGAAAGCTGCCTCATCCTCCCCATCAGCAGAGTTGCTGCATCCTCACGTTGTCACCTACCCATCAGATTCTCCAGGACTAGCTCTAAGTCTGGGAAACAGTTGCAGAAGGGAGCAAACCAGACTGTGTGTGATTTTCAGTCCCATGAATGCTGTGTCCACACTCCACCTTCTGCATCCACTCTCGACCTGTCCCTTCTCACTTCCCAGCCGCTCTCTGGCACTTCTTGGCCGGCCTCCAAATGCATACAGAGTCATTCATTTAGTGAAGCACATGCTCAAAGCACATAATTTTGGTGATGTGAGGGCAGTGGAATGATGCTGGCATTCATTGTAAAATCACGTGTTACAGAGGAAGGGATGGAAGATGGGTGGAGGAGCAGGTCTTGCTCCCGGTTGAGTTGGAGAGTAGGTATCTCCTTATATTTAGATATCTGCAGTTTTTCAAAGTTAAATCGTTTGCAAAATGGATAGCATTTTGCTGGAACCTTCCGACATGCTGTTTTGTTGCTCTTTTATCAAACTGATTGACCTATTTTGAGATATACCGGGAGCCAGGCACCAGTGGCTCATGCCTGTAATCCTAAGTACTCAAGAAGCTGAGATATGAGGATTTTGTGTGTCAAAGCCAGCACAAGAAGAAAGACCTTGAGCCTCTAATTTCAACTAACCATCAGAAAACCAGAAGTGGAGCTGTGGCTCAAGTGGTAGAGCATCAATGAAAAAGAAAAGAGAGAGGCAGAGGCCTTGAGTTGAACCCCAATACCAGCACAAAAACCAAAAAAACAAATGAGATCATCTCTTGGATTCCTATATAGGCACTCTGTGTTGAATCCTGAAATTAATATAATGTTTTTCTGAAAAGTTTCTGACTACTCAGGTATTCGGAAACAATGGAAATCCTGTCATTGACAGTTTTTCAGGGTTGTCCATTCTCATAGAAATAGTGATGTGAGTTTTACTTTCATTGGATTTTTGTTGAGCATCTGTGTGAGAAGACAAAATGAATATGAGGAAATGAATGAGGTCTTGGGGGTGCCTAGCTGTTGGGATCCCCCACTGAAGCTGAGGTCCCAGGAGCAGGGTCTTTGCAGGACCCTGTCCCACAGCATGGGTGGTGGTACGTCCTCACCAAGGGCTTGTCTAGGCCCCAGCAGTGTCACTCTACTTTGAGATCCTGTCAGTGTTACTGTGGATAGCACCTTCATGCGGCTCCCACCCCTTTCCTTTTTTCTTTTTGGTGGTACTGGTACTGAGGACTGGACTCGGTGGCTCCTGTGTGTGCTAGTCTACTTGAGCCATGCCCGCAGCCCTACAACGGAACTTGAGAACAGGGAGTCCAGATTTTTCACCAGACCTGCTGGGACCGGGGAGTGGAGAAGGAACTCTTGATGGTGGGCCAAGCATGGGCCTAGGTGCCAGGCCTGGCTGTGCCAGGCCACGGCTGCCAGCTGTTCAGATCCACACATGCTGACAGCCAGCAGGGAGATCAGATGCCGTGCTGGAGCGGCAGGAGGTGGGCTCCAGCTGGAGCCCACACTTTGTGGGCACCATTAGACTCCGCTCCCAGGGGTTGGCAGGAGGAGGCTCATGAGTCGGGGACTGAGTGATGGAGTGAGAAAGATCAGTCATCAGACTTCGCAGCAGCACACCTGGGCGGCTCCATTGCTGCCCTGTGTGACCAACTTCTGATCCTGTAGAGACGGGTCTGTGAGTATCTATTTCCATCCTTGACCCTAAACTTGACCCTGTGGAGGTATCCACTATGATGTAATCCTCTTGACAGCAGTGTCATCCTCCCTGGTCAGAGCCGCTGCCTCAGCCGGGAGCTGCCTGGTGTTTCCTGCCCTGTCCGGCTTGGGCGTGGGTGGCAGGGTCTTGGGGAGTGACCGTCAGGTTGGCTGGGGATCCGGACCTGCTGTTGTACTCACTTGCCTGCGGTGATTGAGTTGGAATGGGTCTGTGTATTTGGAAGGATCAGAGCTGTGGAGGAATATGGTGTGTTAGGTGTGTTACAAGCATTCGCAGTTGTTTCCCATCTGCTTCTGGTGGGAGTACAGATTAGTATGGTGGTCCCTTTTAAATAACAGTTTGGTATTAATGCTTGAAGTTCGCCACCCACATACCCAGCAGTCTAGCTACCTTCACTCCCAGATGTGTATACCCGAGAGGGACTGGACAGTGGGAGACGTGTACAAGAATGTGTTCTGTACAGAATGCTGGACGCAGCCCAGATGCCCGTCGTTGAGAGAACGGTTGGATACACTAAGACACGGTCACACAATGGAATATTATCCAGCTGTCCAAACAGATTAACCACAGCGGCACACAACGCTGTGGATGGCATCTAGCAATACATAAATATTAGGTAAAAATAGCGGGCTCCCAGACATCACACCTAGCATTATTCCTTTGTTACTAAGGATAAAAGCAACTAAATGAATATGCTCTCTAGGAATATTTATAGACACAATGAAAATGGGTGGAAAACAGCCAGGGAGTGGCTGGCCCTGGGGCTTGAATTGAGGGCCTGGAAGCTCTGTCCCTTATCCTTCTTTGGCTCCAGGTTAGCTAGCTGTCTACCACTTGAGCCACAACTCTAATTTTGGCTTTTTTAGCATGCAAAAATAAGTGTCTGGTGGACTTTCCTGCCTGGGCTGGCTTCAAACTGCACTTGTCATATCTCAGCCTCCTAAGTGGCTAAGATTACAGGCCTGAACCACCGTGCCCTGTTATATTATGTTCCTTTTTGTTTTTTAGGGGGTGGTATTAGAGTTTGAGCTCAGGGCTTCCTGCTTGCCAGACACATGGTCTTCTGCCGAGAAGAAGGGTAGAGTTTTGCAGGTGCCTGTGACATGGACCAGTGAGAAGTGTGGAGAGCCTGGGGCGGTGCTCAGTGCTTAACACAGTTCAGAGCATGTTGGAGACTTTCGCTCTCCTTGCTCAAGCTATGTTGGGAAGGGAGGTTGAGGTGGAGCCTGCGTTTCCATAGTTACCCTCTTCCTGCTTCTGTGTGGCCACCACCTGCCCATCCAGCTCAGGTCTCCTTTCTGCATGGCGCCTTCTGGCTGTAACCTCAGCCCCTTGTGGCGTTCCTTGCCTGTAGCTACTTATGTCCTTCTATGTCACACAGGGCCTCGTTATGTAGGGCCTTTTCCGATGATTGCTTCCACATGTGTGCCCATGTCATACAAGATGGTAATCCCCACCAGGCCAGAGGTCAAGCTTTACCTCCTTGCAGTTCCCAGCCCATGCCGCCATGTGAAGTGTACGTAGCAGTGTGGCTGCTTCTGACCTCAGTGCAGTGAATGGCTGAGGTTCTCCATAGAGGACACCCAGATCCAAAAAGCCCAGGTCCCCCAACACACTGCTCTTGGGAGCTCTCACCATCACTCTGGTCCGTTTGGCTTCTGATGAGCTCAAATCTTGTCCAGGTTGCTATTTTTCAAGTCTTTGTGACTCCGAGCAGAGCATGATTCTCAGTGATAGTTCATACAGCCCTGAGCTGGCACTGTCCCTGAGCTTTTCCACTCAAGGCCAGCTCTCTATCACTTGAGCCACTGCTCCACTTTAGTCTTTCCATTAGTTAGTTGGAGATTAGAGTCTCACAGACTTCGCTACCCAAACTGTCTTTGAACTGTGATCCTCAGATCTCAGCTTCCTGAGGAGCTAGGATTACAGGTGTGAGCCACTGGCGCCCTGCATGGAGCTCTTTCTCACGCCTCTGGCTGTACTCCTATCAACATTTTGTCAAGACCTTTTTTTTAATCTTATTTGTAATTTTTTGGGGGGTCATGCTTGATCATCAGCATTTAGAGGTTCCTCGAACATATAGATGCGACATGTATTTTATACCTCTTTACCTTCTTCATTTCCTTCGGCAAATGAGATAAGCAGAGGCCTCTGGATGACTGCTACCGAAGTCAAGATTTAATGAAGGATAAAGAGTATCTGACCCAGCTTCTGGTTTATTGGGCTCTTGTTGACTGGGTTTGTTTTGTTTTCCTATTGGGGCTTGAACTCCAGCCCTTGTGCTCTTGTTTGACTTTTTCACTCACAGCCGGGCACTTTCCCATTTGAGCCACACCTCCACATCTGGCTTTTTGGTGGTTAATTGGAGATTAGAGGCTCTTGGGCTTTGTGTTGTTTCCCCCTCACCCCCACTACCCATGTTCCTCATTTCTCAGCCTCCTAATAGCTAGGATTACAGGCATAAGCCACAGGCATAAATCAAGGGTCCTTTGCCCTGTAGAGAGGCTGTTGGGACTTGGGGCTTGCTGTGCAGGGGTGGAGGCGGGCTTGGGGACCGCACTGGCGGGGAGGAGGTAGATCACTGTCAACAGAGGGCTTAGGGGAAGGCTTTCAGTAGGGGTGGGCCTGGCAGATGGTGTAGGACAGAATGATTGCATCAGGTGGCCCCGGGGACAGGCAGGGCTGTTGACCATCCCCCACTCCCTCTTGCCCCCCTCCCCTCGACCGCTGCTGCCAAAGAGAAGTCCTTAACATCTGTTGAGATTTTCACTTCCCGCTGAGCTGTATCTCATGAAACGGGTCTTTCCTAGAGTTCCAGCTGTGTCTCGAGTTGCCCTCCCTCAGCTTCCTGCTGGCCAAGAATCAGGTTTTGGTGGTGGAAGTTTGGTGCCCTCAAGGTGAAGCCACGGGCCTGGGAGCCAAGCGCTGCAGGCTTTTCCCTCTTGGTGCTCTTCCAGAACACTGGCCACAGCCACTGCTGTCAGTCATGTGCGGGGGCACAGGCGCCCACAGCTCAGCCGAGCCACTGTCACTAGTCAACCAGGGCTCCCTCCTACTGAGCCCAGACAGGCCCTCAGAATTCTCAATGAGGCGTGGGTCGGTGGGGGGAGAAGAGCGGGTTGGCTGGGCCATGGGGTGGGGGCCTGGCTGTTACTCCCTCCCTGCCTTTCCTGCCCGCACAGGCCCTGGCAGGCCCCCAGGCGCATGCTGCCAGTCCTGCTCTGACTTGTACCCTGGGAGTGAGGGAAGGAGAGGGCGGTCTGTCAGGCAGGGGGATGCTGGGGTGGAAGAGCAGTGGAGTGGGCACGGGATACGGTGGTGGTCTGCTGGGGTGGGGAGGGCCTTCCCTCTCCCACTGAGCTCGGTGGGCTTTCAGGGCATGCCTGGAGGCATGGGGAGGGGGCACACACCTGGTGAGCTGAAGTGGGCCTCCTCCACCCTCCCTGTCCTCTGGCTGGTGAACTGTTGTAGGGCACCTTGCAGCGACAGTTCCCTGTGACCTCTTTGTCAACCCCAGCCTTAGGACCCCACCTCCCTCCACCTGCTGAACTCCTCCCCTCTCCCCTACCTGGCATGAGTTGATGCCTTTAGTGTCAGCTCAACACTGTTCCTGGCCTTTCGGTTGGGAAGGGTGGCTTCAGGGGGCCAGGAGAACAGGGTAAAGGGTGAGGACCCCGCCACCTGCTCACCCCGGAAGCCCTTCCTCCCCCACCAAGCTCAGCCCCCAGGAGGCTTTGTTGAGTACAGGGCTCTGCGATACTTGGGGACCTGACTAGACCCAAATGTGGTGCTGGGTTTTTGTCATGTTCCACTCTGGCCTTGGTTTTCTTGGTCTCTAGGTGATCTTAAGGCTCTTCTGGTTGGTTGGTTGGTTGGTTGGTTGGTTGGTTGGTTGGTTGGTTGGTTGGTTGGTTTTATTGGTTATGGGGCTTGAACCCAAGGGCCTGGGCATTGTCCCTGAGCTTTTGTGCTCAACACTGGCACTCTACCACTTCGAGCCACAGCTCCACTTCTGTTTTTTCTGGTGGTTAATTGGAAATCAAGAGTCTCCTCTGGGCTGGCTTTGAACTGCATCCCTCAGATCTCAGCCTCCTGAGTTAGCTCTTCTGGTTTTAAAATGTGGGTTTCCCCCGTCTCCATCCTGCTGACTGGGCTCTGCGTGCAGGTGAGTGTCCACCATTGGCCCATCTTGGGCCTGTCCGCCCTCCCTTGCACCCATGGCTATTGATGACATCCTGCAGTGGTTAATCTACACCGCCCAACTCTGGCTGCCTGTGACCAGATGACCAGACATGCGTTTACCTTGCAAACCGTCCCTGAAACACCTAACAGCTCCTTTCTGAGGACAGATGTCCTACCCTGCCCCCTAGCCTGCCCCAAGCCCCAGTCCAGGGGTTCAGGTCATGTGCTTGCTGGCATCAGGACACGGAACCTTAAAGGGACAGGGCAGGCACTCCTTGGGCCACTTGAGCTGCCTTCCAGGCCGTCCCTGCCGGCTTCCCCTGGTTCTTCTTAGAAAGACATGTGAGCACTTGCCTGGTGACAGAGCTGGCAGCCCTGGGCTCCTCTCACAGGGTACTGTGCTTTGCCTCTCTTATCCCCATCTCCTTTCCTTTCTGAAGAAGCCAAAGCCCCTGTCCTGCTGCAGATAAGGCTGTGGCTCTGAGAGGGATCCATTGCCCCAAGATCACACAGCAAGCTAAAGGCAAAGGCAGACCTTGGTAGCGTTGCCCTCGCCTAGTGGTGCGTTTCCAGGTGCTCCTTCCCATAGGTCACTGTCAGCCCAGGGGAAATAACTTACCTTTCAAGGGCCTATGTTCTGAACCCCGCCTTGAGCATAGGCAGCTGCAAAGTATGCATGGAGCAAGTGTCTGGTGCTTTAGTCGCCTCAGACAAACCTCCGAATCTCCAGTCCTGGAACTCTGTACAGCCTAATTAGAGGAGCTGCCGCCACCAGGCTTGTTTTGTGTGGATCGGCTGGCTTTTGGCCCTTGGGGATCCCAGATTAATTGAAATGAGGCGGAACAGATGGATCAAGTCTATCAGCAGCTCCGCAGCAGCCTCAGCACTTCATTACTGCTGGTCGGAGGTGGGGGTGCCCCTGTCATCCGGCCTGGGCAGGGCAGATGGAATAACAAGGAGGGGAGCCTGGGCCCAGGGCCATGCTTGGGGCAGACTGCGTGGGTAAATCACTGCTTATGTTCCCTCGCTGCAGCTGAATTAGAAAACGATGCTCCTGGCTGTAACATTCCGAGGGAGCAGGCCAGGGCTTGCGATTCCTGGGATCATATCCCTGGTGCCTTACAAGGGGGGATCCGCCATGGAGATGTGATCAGCTGGGCCAGAGTGGCAGGTGTGACGGCCAGAGCTGAGGAAGGTGCCCTGGTGTGGGCTGTGTGCAGCAGTGTGGTGTGAAGCCAGTTCCTGTGACTCTGGATCCTTCTAGATCCTGTTACGGACAGGGGGCCGTAGGCCCCGTGGTGATTCTTCTCCTGTCCACCGCATGTGCAGGTTAGAAGGAGAAAGGAGAAGGGAATCTGTCCCTGCTTGGGTATTTCCAACACCATCTTGTTATTTGGCTCATGATTTGTTAAGCAAAATTGCAAGCTCCACGGCACACACAGTTTGAGACAGGGCATATGGAGGAGTGTTAGTCGATGGCATGAGCACCAATGCCACCACGCACGCAGAGGACTTGTGGCATACTTCTGACTGTAGTGGCCTGTGAGTGCGTCGCCGGCCTGCACCGCAGCTAGCGCTGTGCAGATCTCCAGGTCACCCCGTGGGGTCTGCACACAATTTTCTCCTAGGATCAAGTGCTCGTATGGGACCTTGCCTGCCTGCAGTTGCTTCATGTAGCTGATTGTGTTTGTTTGTTTGTTTGTTTTTGTTGTTTACAAGTCTTGGGGCTTGTTGAACTCTGGGCTTGGGTGTTGTCCTAAAGCTTCATGGATTTTTCTGGTGGGGCTGGCTTCAAATCGAGATCCTCAGATCTCAACCTCCTGAGTAGCTAGGATCACAGGTGTGAACCATCGGTGCGCAGCCTGCATTTAGTGTTTTACCACTGGAAGGAAAGCATGGTATATTCTAACCAGCCTTACAGATGCACTGTGAGATGTTTCTTTGATATTTGTACTCAATATTCCACTTACACATTATTAATGGAAAATTATAAAACAGATTCTAAACTATTGGGGTTTTTTTTGTGTTTTTTTTTTTTTTTTAACTTGGGCTGACATCTACAAGCTGTGGATCAGGAGGAATACAGTGTCACATTTTTTCCAGGATTTGAAGCATAAGGAAGTAACTGGCTAGAGCAATTGTTTTCCAAGCCTTGGTTTATCACCAGCATGGAAACAAGAGAAGAGGACAATGCAGAAATCTTTACTGGGTATAGGCGTTGAGGGGTCTGTTCTGCTCTCACTTTCCCAACTGTCACTCTCTGTGGCTTTTTGCTGCCTCTGAGTGCTGATTGAGAAGCACAGCGTGGGAAGCGCCACGGGAGTGTGCGGCTGAGTGGTAGGAGTTTGCGAAGAGGAAGCCATATGGGATTGCAGGCTTCGCATGCTGCGTGGAGGACGTGGCCTTTGGAAGGTAGCGGGGCGATGATCAGGTGGTGGGGGTGGGACTTGGTGTCAGCAAGGCTTTATCTTCTGGGAGAAGCATTCCGGCATCTAGAACTCTTCCTGTCCTATCCTTCACCTATCGGGCTCCTGAGCATTTGCCACAGCCAGGGTCAGAAGCCACTGCTTCTGGGAAGCCTGTGGCAGAATTCCTGAGCTGTGTGCCTCGACTCTCCACTCTCCTGCCTCCTCGGCAGCTCTTGAGCTGCAGCTCTTGGCTCACAGCCAGGCCTGCGCTGTGCTCTGCTGCGGTCCGAACCTAGCCCGACCTTGGAGGTGTGCAGGCTGCTCACACCACGCGACACACTCACGTTCTTGTTTTCCGTCTCCAAAACTGTGGGTAGAGCAACAACTACGCTCTTTGTGGTCTTGTTTTGCCTCTGTGGAAGGCTCATTTTCTGCCTGGACCATCCAGGTTTCCTTAGCAACCTTGAGCATCACTTCTCTGCTGCTGCTCTGCTCGGGGTTTGCCTTAACTTTTCTGGGACTCTTCATTAACAGAGGCATTAAACAGCTCCCCCCCTCCCCCCGGGGACGGGGGGGGGGGCGGGATCTTGTAAACCAAGCACTTTGGCCTTCAGCAGCACTTTTTTTCTTCCTTTCAAAATATTGATCTAGCTCTAAGACTGTTTCCCTTGAGGGTTAGGGGAGACTTCTTCACATGTTTGTTTTTAATGAAATCATTATTCTCAATCTAGAAATCTTTGTGTTTCTGGTAGAAATGCAAGCTGAATGAACTTTTTCTATACGTACACACAAAAGTGTTTTAACCCTGAATCCTTTCTGGGATCTCAGGTTTCTCCGCAGGAGGAGGGAATAGCCTTTCTGTTGGAGTGGGCACAGACTTCTTTGGATGGCCTGCCTGGTTGGATGTTTAGGCTTTCCTAGGAGGCTCCTGCTTTGCTTCAGGAGTGGGTGAACCTCTTCTGGGATTCTCCCCCCCCCCCTTTGGTGCTAGTTCTGGGGCTTGAACACAGGACCTGGATGCTATCCCTGATCTTTTTTGTTCAAGGCTAGTTCTCTACCCCATGAGCCACAGCTCCACATACAGCTTTTCAGGTGGTTAATTGGAGGTAAGAGTCTGATGGGATGGCTTCAAACCAGTATCCTCAGAACTCAGCCTCCTGAGTAGAGAGGATTACAGGCGTGAGCCACCAGCGCTCAGCTCTTTTGGTGGTGACTGCCTTCAAGAACCTGTGCTGGAGAGCTCTCTTTCCCAAGGGATGTCAGCAATCCATTAACTTTTTCCTCTGGGTGTGTGTATGCAAGTGCGCATGTGTATGCGTGCACGCACATGTGTTGTTATTGGGGCTTGAACTTGGGGCATGGATGCATTTTTTTACTCAAGGTTTGTGCTCCACCACTTGAGCCACTGCTCCACCTCTCTGCTTTTGATGGTTAATTGGAGGTGAGTCGTACAGACTCTTCTGGCTGGAATGAAAAGATCCTGAGGTCTTCAGATCACAGCCTCCTAAGTAGCTAGGATTACAAGCGTGAGCCGCTGGTGCTCAACTCTCATTTTTTCATTTTGTGAGTCAAATATTTTTTTTTCAGTGCTAGAAATTAAACCCAGGGCCTTGCACCTGCCAGACAAGCATCCTACCACTGACCCACTTCCCCAGCCCTCATTTTTCATTTTGGATGTATGTGACTTGTCTCAGGAAAGGATAGTCAGGTACTTTTTCTTTTAGTGGGTTTGTTATGCTCACAGCTTAGATGTCTGCTCAATAGATGCCCGTATAGATTTTCTGTGTGGGAATCCAGGCTGCAAGAGTTAAGATTATTTTAAAGTGGCAGAATCCTTAGGAAATGCTGGAGAAAAGTACCCTAGTCCTGGTTACTCTTAAGAAAGAACATTCTAACATTCTGGTCTTGTCTCCTGTGAGTTTTCCTTTCTATGAAATGTGGAGGGTTGTCCTCGCCTCCCTGCCCCCCCCCCCCCGTGCCAATCCTGGGGTTTGAATTCAGAGCCTAAGCACTATCCCTGAGCTTCCTTTGCTGAAGACTAGCATACTACCACTTGAGCCACAGCATCACTTCAGGTTTTTTGTGTTTGTGGTACTGGGGAATCAAACCCAGGGCTTCATGCATGCTAGGCAAGCACTTTACCACTAAGCCACATTCCCAGCCCAGTAATGTGCTGTTTTCAACACTTCACATATTGGCTTGCTCTTTGGTTCTGTCCCCAGAACGCTACTGGGTGACTGCAGAAAGCCAGTGCCGCAGGTCTTGAGACACTACATTCATGGCCTGGGCTACCCTGTGCCTCCTGGAAAACCTGGATCTGAGGGAAGGCAGCTTGCTGGGCTTGGCACAGATGCTGTCCCCTGGGACTGGCCACAGCTGGGATGATTGGTGCTCCTACGGAGGGTCCTGGCCTCTCCCTTCCCGTGTGTTTTGCTGATCACCTTGGTTGACAGTCCTGCATTCTAGATGGGAGGCCCAGGTGTTTGAGGTAGGCTCCCTTCCTGCCTCCATCACAAAGCACTTTCCTGCCTGGCTTCTGGGTTTGGTTGGGGGGAGACAGAGACAACTCAGGCTGCTAGCACACAATCTAAGCACATCCTCCTCTGACCCAGTTCTTTTAAGGGGATTGTTTAAAGCAATTAACTGCCAGTGGGCCATTCCAGGATGCAATTAGTCCACGTTCATTTATGAGAAGAAAAAATTCTGGGGTTTCCCCTGGCAATCCTACATGAGGATCTGAAAGCATGCCTAAAGAGCAGAGGGAAGGAAAGGGAAGAGTGGAAAAGCCTTCCCAGTTGTGATATTTGCATCTCCCCTCCCCCTGCAGGCTCAGGATGTGATTTGGTATTGGGGTGGCAGTCATGGGGGGGGCGGGAGGGAGCGCAATGCTGATCCACTCTCCAGCATCACTTGGTCCTGCCCCCTGCAGCTGGCCAGGGAAGAGCCAGGGGCCTCTGAGCCAGACGGTGGCAGCTGAGCCTTCACAGTGGCTTTCTGTTCCTCAGGCTCCACTGGACGGGCCCCCATGGGAGGGGGTCTCTCAGCACGCTCCTCACGTCCTGCCAGACTGAGGGTCTGGCCGGTCGCCTGGGAGGCCCACTGCGCTGGGTCCTCTGACATGATTGTGGGGCTCTCCTTGGGATGAGTAGAGGTGTGAGGGAACTCGCTGGCCACCAAGAGGCTCCTGTCACCATTGTGGGGTGGCCATATGTGGCCTCACGATGTAGTTAGTGTGTCCAAAGTAAGGTTGTCATTTTAGTTGGAGTGAAAAGAACGGGCACACAGTTCAGTTTCAGTTTACGGAACATATTTAAGTGTGTTTGGAACAGCAGGGATTGAGTTCAGCTGTAACTTTTGTGAAATCTTGCATACTCTTGAAGGATTTTCCAGTTGGAAATTTCTCATCCAAATTGAGAATAGTGTAAAAAGTATGTGCAAGTGTAAAATACGTTGGATTTCAAAGATATGAAAAAGCAATTTAAAACAGCGCTTGCGTAGCTTACTTGCTCACAGCTGGCACCTGTTCGTTGACACTCCAAATGGAGTGTCATAGATCTTCTGCTTGGGCCAGCTTTGATCTGCGACTCTCAGATCTCAGACTTATGAGTCCATAGGATTACAGCTCAGTAACATTTTTTTTTGGGGGGGGGTCCGGTCATGGGCCCTGAACTCGGGCCTGGGCGCGCTGTCCCTCAGCTCTTCAGCTCAAGGCTAGCACTCTACCACTTGAGCCACAGCGCCAATTCCGGCTTTTTTCTTTTTTGCTTATGTGGTACTGAGGAATTGAACCCAAGGCCTCATGCATGCAAAGCAAGCACTCTACCACTGAGCCACCTTCCCAGCCCCCTCAGTAACAATTTTTATATTGGTTATGTGTTAAAATGATTGTTTAGATATATTGGCTTAGCTAAAATGTTATCATTAGAATACTTAGATGTGTGATTTAGTTATTTATTTATGTTACTAGATTTTAACTCAGCCTTGTGCTTACTAGGCAGGTGCTCTACCATTGAGGCACACCTTTACTACTTGCTTTTTTTTTTTTTTTTTGCCGACGGTGGGGTTTGGACTCACAGTCTGTGCTGTCCTTGAGTTTTTGTGTTCAAGGCTAGCACTCTACTACTTGAGCTACAGCTTCTAGCTTTTTGGTGGTTAATTGGAGAAAAGAGTCTCATGGACTTTTCTGTCCTGGCTGGCTTCAAATTGTGATCCTTAGATCTCCGCCTCCTGAGTAGCTAGGATTACAGGCATGAGCCACTGGCACCTCCAACTCTCATTTACTTTCTCTCTCTCTCTCTCTCTCTCTTTTTTTTTTTTCTGGTCATGGGCCCTGAACTCGGGGCCTGGGCGCTGTCCCTCAGAGCTTCAGCTCAAGGCTAGAATTCCACCATTTGCGCCACAGCACCACTTCAGGCTTTTACTGCTTATGTGGTACTGAGGAATAGAACCCAGGGCCTCATTCATGCAAGGCAAGAGCTCTACCACTGAGCCACCTTCCCAGCCCCTCATTTACTTTTTTCTTTTTTTAAAGTGGCCACTAGAATATGTAAAAATCTCTATGTGTCTCCATTTGTGTGGTTTAGCATCTTCTCCCCTAAGTTTCTCGTGTGGACAGGAGCCATAGGATGGAAGTCATTACCTCTGTTTTTTTGTTGTTGATGATGGTCATGGGGCTTGAACTCAGGGTGTTGGTGCTGTCCCTGAGCTCCTTTTGCTCAAGTCTAGTGCTTTACCACCTTAAGCCACAGTGCCACTTCTGGCTTTCTAATGGTTAATTAGAGACAAGCATCTCACGGACTTTCCTGCCCAGGCTGGATTTGAACCTCGATCCTCAGCTCTCAGTCTCCTGAGCCACTGTGTTCTTTGAAGGGGCAGGCCTCTCAGGGACACCTGCTGTACCCCCGTCCTCACCCTGTTCTCCCTGTTCTGGAGGCTTCTGAGATATTCCATTCTGAGATTAGCACAGTGTGTACTGATCTGGGTCTTCCCCAGTGTGAAGGGCAGCCTGCTGCGTGTAGAGCCACTGCCGGTAGTGTGGCGCAGGGACTCCTGACAGCGTCTCAGCAGGAACACGTATAAAAGGGGCAGGACAGCCTTGGGGAAGGATCGCCATTACACCATTTTTAGAACACCTAAACTCCGCTCTGCTTCCCCTCTTTTTTCCCCCCTCTTTTTGTGCCAGAACTGGGGCTTGAATTCAATGCCTCATACTCTTGCTTGGTCTCTTTTCTTTTTTCTCAAGGCTTAAGCTCTACAACTTGAGCCACACTTCCCCTTCCAGTTTTTTGCTGATTAATTGGATTTGTCTGCCCATGCCGGCTTCAAATCGTGATCCTCTGATCTCAGCCTCCTGAGTAACTAGGATTATAGTCATAAGAGAGTAATACCTGGCTGCCTTTTTTTCTTTCTCTTTTTCTTTTTTCCTGTAAAATTAGTATCTTTTGATAAGGAGACTGGCTAGGCCCAGCCTGAGACAGGCCTGAGAGAAGTAAATTATGGGTCTTTGTAGCAGGCCCCCCCAATTTTCAGGTTGTGGTACCTGATGGATCTCTTCTCCCAGGAGGTCACTTACGTCAAGGCCAAGTCTTCTTATCTACAACTTGTATGACAGCCCTGTCTAACCTGAGATCCTGAATCTTTAGGCTCCAGAGGCTTGGTAGCAGCATTGACATTTTCATATCCTAATTTACCTTAATGGAACAAGCCATATCATAAAAAAAATAGACAAGGAAAAACTACTAATTAAGGAGTTATCTCTTCAAAAGAAATATGCAAGTTCCTAGCATGATGGTCATCTTTTTCTCAAAGTCTCTCTGTATAACCTAACCTAGCCTAACAACAGATCAAGGCAGAAGTACGAGACATGGGACTTAAAATGGGGCAGCCTATTATTGAATGTCTTCCTGGTTACCATTTAGAAGCAGCATATTCAGTCCTGATTAACTGAAATCTGCCTAATAGTTTTTTACTCACGTTTCCTCTTTCTTAACGATGTCTTCCCCCATTGTCTCTGCAGGAAGTTCTCCAGCAGCTGATCGTAATGAATTTGCCCAATGTTTTGATGATTGGCAAAGACCCACTGTCCGGTGAGTGAGCCCCCGCCCCCCTCCGTTGCCGCCTGTTGCCCCCTGCAGTGTCTGGGCAGGGCTGTAGACTTTGGACAGCTGTTGGCCACAGAGCTTTGGCTGCTAGCTTGAGGCCAGCAAAGTGAAAACACGTGATGTTCTGGTGAAATTGTAAAGAGTGGGGCATTTTATTGCCTTGAGACACTAAGCCAAGAGCATATATTTCTTCCATAAGAATGAATGAGTCCCAGGATAACCTAGCTTTTCAGGATGCTGAGATCTAAGGGTCAAGGTTCAAAGCCAAGCCCAGGCAGGAAAGACGAGGCTCTTAATCTCCAACTAACTATCAGAAAGTCAGCATTGAAATTGTGGCTCAAATGATAATATGCCAGCCTTGAGCAAAAAAAGCTAAAAGGAGACAGTGCCCAGGCTCTGAGTTCAAACCCTAGTGCCAGCACAGGAACTTGTGTGAGCATACACACCAAACGAATGAGTCCCCCCTGGCCCTCAGGTGTGTGTGTTGGAAGAACCAGCTGTGACTGGTATGGTGATATGTGACCCCAGATAGTGGACAGTGTCCAGCATTGAGTGTCATGAAAGGATGCTACTGTGTCCTTTTTTTTTTTTTTCCAAGCAGGAAGAAAACTCGTTTATTAACAGAGAGCAGCCCTTTTTAAAGCCAAAAAGGAGTGGGTGGCATGGCAGGGGAGGAAGAGGAACCAGTCACTGTCAAGGTCACACCCTATCATGCACCTAAGCTTCCACGGGCTGGTTACACACTGAACATAAGGCAAATTGGGCTCTGCCCACTCAACTCCCTCTCAGCGCCATCTTTGCTGCCCATGTGCTCTGCAGATTCCGCCCCCCCCCCCTTTTTTTTTTTTGTCGGTCATGGGTCTTGAACTCTGGGCCTGGGTGCTGTCCCTCAGCTCTTCAGCTCAAGGCTAGCGCTCTACCACTTGAGCTGCAGTGCCACTTCCAGTTTTCTAGTGGTTTATTGGAGATAAGAGTTTCACGGAGGGGCTGGGAAGGTGGCTCAGTGGTAGAGCACTTGCCTTGCGTGCCTGAGGCCCTGGGTTCGATTCCTCAGCACCACATAAGAAAAAAGCGGGAAGTGGTGCTGTGGCTCAAGTGGTAGAGCGCTAGCCTTGAGCTGAAGAGCTGAGGGACAGGTGCCCAGGCCCAGAGTTCAGGCCCCACAACCGGACCAAAAAAAAAAAAAAAAAAAAGAGTTTCACGGACTTTCCTGCCTAGGTTGGCTTTGAACCTCGATCCTCAGATCTCAGCTTCCTGAGTAACTAGGATTTACAGGCATGAGCCACTGGCGCCTGGCTGCTGTGTGTCCCTTTCAATTTGTCCCTCCCCAGGAAGAGACGGATCTGAGCATAAATATCTCCATTGTGGGGTCTCAACTCCCCAGGAAACACGGACGTGGGTTCCACTGTGATGTCTGTGAGACCAGGAAAAGGAAGCATCTTTTTAGGAAGCCAACAAAGCTGTCCTCCATGGGGACCTGTGATGCTGTTATGCTCACTGCGATGTCCCCCACCCTCGTTGGTCTGTTACAAATGACAGTGGGCTATAATTCAGCCTAATAATAAATGCATCCTTCCCACCCCATCTGTCCCGTCACCTTTGTACGCACCTGTCTCCCTGTGCACCCGCCTGACGTGAAAGCCTCTTTCCTTCCTGCCCCCCACCATTGTGCACCTCACCCCACTTCCAGAGGTAGAGATATTGTCCCTGTGCAAAGAACAAGGGTCCCCACACGCTGCGTGGCACTGAACAGAAATAGCTACAGAGAAATGGGTGCTGATCTTTTTTGTTTTGTTTTGGTCAGTCGTGGGGCTTGAACTCTGGGCTTGGGCGCTGTCCCTGTGCTCTTCAGCTCAAGGCGAGTGCTCTACCGCTTGAGCCACAGTGCCATTTCCAGTTTTCTAGTGGTTTATTGGAGATAAGAGTCTCATGGAATTTTCCTGCCCGATCTGGCTTTGAACTGCGATCCTCAGATCTCAGCCCCCAGAGTAGCTAGGATTACTGGCGTGAGCCACTGGCACTGGCGCCCAGTGGTGCTGATCTTTTCTTTTCTTTTTTTTCTTTTCTGTTCTTCCTTCTTCTTTCCCTTCCCTCCCTCCCCCCACCCACCCCTGCTTGCTTGCTTGAACTTGGTTCAAAGATAGTGCTCTACCATTTGGGCCACATTGCCACTTCCACCTTTTTCTGAGTAGTTTGTTGGAGATGAGAGTCTCACAACCTTTCCTGTCCAGGCTGGCTTAGAACTGCAATCCTTAGACATCAGCCTCCTGAGTAACTAGGGTTACAGGTGTGAGCCTCCAGTGCCCGGCTTGATTTTTTTTTTTTTGAGCAGTTTTATTGAGACATAAATTTACATACCACAAAATTCACCTGCCTGAAGCATATATTGTGATGTTATCTCAAGTATATAGAATTGGACGTTTACTGGTTTGGAAACCCAGTTTTAGCACATTTGGGAAAAGGTGATTTCTAGCTGCTGTCAGGTGTGGTGAGTGGCCCGGATGAAGCCCCAGGATGATGGCACAGAGTCAGGACACGCTCACCGCAGATGTGGTGAGATGGCGCTGGGAAGCTAAGAAGCAGAATGATAGCCATCGCCCATGCTCGGAGGCCCAGGCTGCGCTGACTGACGTGTCAGACAGCGGCCTCAGCAGGCCTCGCCTTCCAGGGCAGAGGCAGCCGTGGTGCATGGATGGGTGGGTTTGACAGGGCTCCCTGGGGGGCTGCCAAGAGCAGGGAGGATGGATGACAAGGGACATCCACCAGCAAGCAAGAAGATGCGTGAGCCACGAGCAGAGAGACAGACATATTTATGGAATGGTATTTTCAGTCTTACACGTTAAAAATAGACGTGTGAAGTGTTTTATGTTTCTTTTTAAACAAAGACCAAAATTAGCTTCTAAAAAAATTGGAGCGGTAGCCTGGGGCGGAGGGAGTGCTTTCCCACGCATTCGATCTCTAGCATAGCACAGCGGCTCCCCGCGCCCCTCCCCGCTCTCTTTGGCAGATGCGTTATGCCCTGTAGTGTTAATTATAATGTTAACAGTTTGGGGCTCTTTGGCTTTGGCAAATATTGCAGGGGAGTCGGGTCCCAGCTTCCACCCGAGTAGCAGTGGTCCTGAGAAACCAGATGTTTGTTCCCTTGCCTCTCACCTGAGAAAGGGAGGTGTCAGGGCTCATAAGAGGGGTTTTGTACATCTAACTTTGCTCCTGTGCCCGCTAGACAGAGGGAGCCAGCTGTCTGCTTTCTCCCCCGCTGGGTAGAGGTCAAGGATGGTCAGCAAATATGAGAACGCACTTCATATAACAGAACCTGCTTTTGAAACCTGTGCTGAGAATCTGCCCTCCCCTCCTAACCCAAACTCCTTCTCTTACCCTGTGCTTTCTGTCTTTGGATGTTTTTCCTTTCTGACATGCTGCTGCTTTGCAGCTATCTCCTGATACGTGTGGGTCCCGGGGAGGCTTCTGTCCCACGTCTTGTTACTGTGGTCTCCACTTCGCAGCAAAACCTGGGATCTAGCTTTGTTTGAGCCCCTCCCACTTTCTATGATAGTTCTTCGAAGAAAAATCTTTCTCCCCTCAGTGCCAGTCAGGATTCGGGTTTCTCAGGATTGAGTGTTGTAGTATCCTTTGCCTTGTGTCTCCTTGACTACACCTTAATTGTATCTAGTCTATGCTGTCCTTTCGTGCACATGCTCTCGTGTGTGTGTGTGTGTGTGTGTGTGTGTGTGTGTGTGTGTGTGTGTGTGTGTGTGTGTGTGTGTGTGTGTGTGTGTGTGTGTGTGTGTGTGTGTGTGTGTGTGTGTGTGTGTGTGTGTGTGTGTGTGTGTGTGGTTTGAACTCAGGCTTCCTACTTTCATTCAACTTTCTTGCTTATGGCTGGTGCTCTACTACTTCAGCCACATCTCCAGTACAGCATTTTGCTGGTTAATTGGAAATGGAGTCTCTCAGACTTTGCTGCCTAGGCTGACTTTGAACCATGATCCCCTGATCTCAGCATCCTCAGTAGCTAAGATTTACAGGCCTGAGCCCCCAGTGCCGGCTTCGCCCCTCCTCTTACATCACTGTTTTGCCTCCTCCCAGCACCAGGGCCTGCGTTCTTCCTGCCTGCTACACTGGTCCCTTAGGTACCGGTGGGCGCAGACATCTCTGCAGCTCCTTCAAGTTCCTACTCACTGCCACCTCACTATGTCTGCCTGGCCTCCTCCCATGCACCCTGTCCTCTGTCCTCCCTGCGTGCCGCATCTTCACATAGACCATCCCAATGAACACAGCATGTTGCTAGGGGCTGCTTCTGTCCCATCCTCTCTCCTCTCCTCACCTTGCTGTTTGTTACAGTTGTTTAAAGGCCAGTAGGCATTCAGTCCTGCCCTGAACCACTCTTGTGTCCCCCACTGTGATGGCCTACTATGATCTCTGCACCATTGTGCAGACCCATTGGACTACCATGTGATCATATTCTGCAGGAACACCCAGGGCTCACCTCTGCTCTGCTCTGCTCTGCAACAGGAGGAAGGGTGTTGGGTGGAACGGACTGGCTCTGGCTTCGCAGCACTTCTTCCTTGGCCACCGGGCCATTCACTGGGCCACATGTGGAAAAAGATGAGATTTGTCTGACAGGAAGCCCGGGTGTTCACAAAATTGTTCTGTGATGAGTCACCCAACGGTGGTGCTGGAAGAGAACAGTTTTGCTTTCGTGGTTTGCAGGGTACTGTGGTAGTTTCCAGACTTGTAAACCACGGATCCTACCTGAGCTGGTTAGAGTGAAGCCATCTGAGCAGATGCGGAAGCCCGGCTGAGCCGGCAGGAGCTTGCTCCTAGGCGCAGCACACCTGGCCCTGTGTGGGGTTGACCAGAGCCTGTGGTCCCACATTAGGGACAACTGGAAGCCACCATCGTCTGTCCTGGTATTTCTTGTATTCTAAATGGCAGAGGAGATTCCCACGGAGGGGCTGTGACCCCACGGGCACTCCCTGTGAGGACCCTTGTGTGAAGATGGCTGGGACCTTGAACACCGCCCTGGGAGCTTCATTAAGAGTGGCTTTGGCCGGGCGCTGGTGGCTCATGCCTGTAATCCTAGCTACTCAGGAGGCTGAGATCTGAGGATCGAGGTTCAAAGCCAGCCCGGGCAGGAGAGACCTTGAGACTCCTATCTCCAATAAACCACCAGAAAACCGGAAGTGGCGCTGTAGCTCAAGTGGTAGAGCGCTCGCCTTGAGCTGAAGAGCTGAGGGACAGCGCCCAGGCCCAGAGTTCAAGCCCCACGACCGACCAAAAAAAAAAAAAAAAAGAGTGGCTCTGTGTGTGGCCTTGCTCTCTTCCTCATGGTGAGAAAGAAAAGCCCTTTGAGGGGTGACAGGGGGCTGTGTGCACAGACTGCTGTGGATATCTGTGTGCATCCTGGAGAATATTCCCTGGGCAGCAGGTCCCCAGACTATGTTGGGGCAAGAGGGGAGGAAGAAGAGTCCAACAGCCATCGGAAGCAAGGTGGTGTGAGAGCGTGCTGTCCCAGGCCTGCCTGAGCAAGTCAGTGGGGCTTCTCGGAGGGGTGCTGTGGTAGGGCATTGAGGACATGTTAGTCAGCTGTCTGTCACTGTGACTCTTACCTGAGATGATCAGCTTATAAAGAGAAGAGGTTTATTTGGGCTCACAGTTTCCAAGGTTCCATACCAGAATCTGTTTCCTCAGATGTTTGGGATGTCAGACCATGATCTAAAGACCTCCCACTAAACTCTACCTCTCCACCCCCTCTCCTTTTTCTCTCCTTTCTCCTTTCTTTCTCTTTTCCTTCTTTCCTTCTTTCTTTCTTTCCTTCCTTCCTTCTTCTTTCTTTCTTTCTTTCTTTCTTTCTTTCTTTCTTTCTTTCTTTCTTTCTTTCTTTCTTTCTTTCTTCTCTCCCCTTTCCTTCCCTCCGCCTCCCCCTCCCCCTCCCTCTCCCCCTCCCTCTCCCCCCCTCTCCCCCTCTCCTCCCTCTCTCCCCCCTCCCCCTCCCCCTCCCCCTCCCTCTCCCCCTCCCTCTCCCCCCCTCTCCCCCTCTCCTCCCCCTCCCCCCTCTCTCCCCCCTCCCCCTCCCCCTCCCCCTCCCCCTCTCTCTCCCCCTCCCCCTCCCCTCCCCCTCCCCCTCCCTCTCCCTCTCCCTCTCCCTCTCCCTCGGTCCTGGGGCCTGGGTGCTATACCTGAGCTTCTTTTGCTCAAGGCTAGCACTCTACCACTTGAGTTATAGCTCTACTTCGGCTTTGTTGTTTTTTTTTTTTTTTTCCCCTTTTGGGGAAAGCCTGTACTGGCTTTGATAGGGGATCCTCATATCTCAGCCTCCTGAGTAGCTGCCAGCACCCTGCAGTGAAATGCCTTTCAAATGATGGTAATGTTTAGGCTCCACCTCTTAAAGGTATCTTTCAATTGCCACACACTGGGGAACCAAGCCTTTTACCATGGAGCTGGAGGACAGAATGAAGGACATTCCACATCTAGACCATACTGGTGAGGAAGGCTGACCTATGTAGAAGGGGCTTAGAACAGTGCTGAGAGCCGCCAGGGAGAAGCAGCCCAGGGCACCTGAAGAATGGCTTCAAAGTAGACTGTGGGAGCTAGTGGTTCTCACCTGTAATCCTAGCTACTCAGGAGGTTGAGATCTGCAGGAAAGCCTATGAGACTCTTATCTCCATCAGAGTGGCTCAAAGTGGTAGAGCACTGCCTTTGAGCAGAAGAAGCTCACAGACAGTGCCCAGGCTCTTAAGTTCAAGCCCCACAATGGACAAAAAAAGGGCGTGGGGAATGTAACTCTTGGGACTCCTTGCAGGGGTCTGTTTAACCCTGGGATATTTGCTTGCTCCTCTAACTGGAGTCTTCAAAGTACTTTCGAGAGCCCAAGAACCCTCTTCTCATGCAGCCACTGGACACAGCCTTGTATCTGGCTAGCTGAGAACACTGAGGGCTGGCCAGCTACCCTAGCAACCAAGGACTTAGACTCAGGCCAGTTGGAATGGGAACAGCCCTCTTGCTGTGCAGATCGAGACTGGAAAACCTGGCAAGTGCCCGCCTCCATCCCTGCGCTCCCCGGCCTGGCCTGTGGAGTGGCTGCTAAGGGTCTGCACGGGGCGGGGCCCCAGCGGGCTTGGCTTGTGATTTTTACTTCATTTCTAAACTTGTTTGGTTACAAGGAGGGAATGGAATAAGTTTTTTCTTTTAAACTCTGTAGGCATCTTGTTTTTCCTAACATTTCTACTATTTCCTATTTGGGCCTTAAGGGAGCCATTCAGAAGAGTCCCCCCAACGCTGCCGCCAATGGTGACACAGCATCCCGGGTGCTCGCTGGCTTCTGTGCTGTCTCTGGCTCCAGGGTGTCCCCCGAGTCTCTCAGCCTGTGTGTAGTGTTGGGTGGCCCTGCAGCCAACCCAGCACCTTGCCTCCTAGAAACAGGCAAAGTTTGGTTCCCAGGACACACCAGGAAGCAGGGCCAGCCTGGATACCGGGCTTTGTTTAGTAAACTTCCCACCACTCCCGCACTGCTCCTGCCATGGCTTCCAGCAGGAGTGTGCTCTGCAGCCAGGGCCATCCGAGGAGGAGGAGGAAGGAAGAGATGTTGTTTGTCAAAGGTCATTCTGTTCACCTGGGACATTTGGGGCAGGGGGTGGGAGTGGGGGAGGGACCCCTTGGCTCTGACCACTCCCTTCTGTCCTCTGTCCTGTCTTCTTGGTTGTTCAGTGCTAGGAAGAGAATTCACAGGGGAGTCATTTGCTGGTGTTGATGGTGTTCCCAGGGTTCTATGCAGCCCCGAGACTGCTGTTTCTGTCATGAGCTGTGGTGTTAGGGACCTCTGGGGGTAGGTGAGACTCGATATGAGAGATGATCCTGCCGCATTGCACACCGGCATGTGGCTCGTGCTTGCTGAAGTGCACAGTTGATACACCTTCGTTGACTGACTAAATGAGCAGAGGAATGCTTGGTTACATTAGTGCCTGGAAGGGGCCATATGTGGTAAGTATAAGGAAGCTGGCAAAGGGCTTCACGGGGGTGCCCCCCCCCCAAATGTGAGCCAGTGTGTAGAGGGGTCTGCCTCCTCATCAATGGGTAGGGCACAGAGGGTAGAGATCCCGTGTGCCCAACTACAAAGAATGCGGTGACCTCAGCGTTCAGGTAGTGATCGCTATTGTGGTGGTGAACAGAGCCCAGTGAGAACCAGTAGAGTCCAGTGAGGACCAGTAGAGCCCAGTGGGGCCCGGCTGTTCCAAAGGAACACGCTCTTGCTCACACTGTTGCTCCCAGATCAAGGGGCCGCCCCTAGTCGTGCTTTGGAAATGAGTAGGGAAGGCCATGTCTGTGGTCCAGCCTCAGGTGTAAGTCAGGAAGAGAGCAGAGTATGTGGAGTTGATTTTATTTTTAAAATCTCTTCCAACCAGAGAGGAATGTGAGACTGTCGGTCCACTTTGGTCATCTCCCAGGTGGTTGCTGGTAGCGGTTTGGGTCATTCGTCTGTTGGCAGCTGCTGGGAAACATTTGCTTGGTTTGGGAAAGGAGGTGCCTGCAGCCCTGGGAGCAGATCTTAGGACCTGCCGTTCTTGTGTGTAAGGTAGAGCCCAGGCCAGCCTTTGGGCAGGTAGCCTGTTGTGTTAAAGTGATGGGGTTGCAGGAGAGAGTTGCATCTCTGCCCAGGGTGAGGGTCCTGCCCTGAGCCTGGCCGATTTTCGGGTTCTCAGCCTCAGGGGCTGAGCAGCGCTGAGTCAGCAAGGCAGGAGTCAGTTCTGCCCTTTAGAGTGTTCTTGGCTAGACACACGGTGGACAGCTTGGGGCCGGAAAGGATCATTCTTGCCTTCCTTTGCCTAAATCCCCAGCAGGCATCATTTGCAGATGGTAGGATTTACTTTCAGAGTCTCCAAACCAGGAAGTGTATTCTGAACACAGCAGTTCAGCAGAATAGATCCTGGAGGTCACGTGCCACTATGGAGGGTAGGTTGTGCTTGACGTGGTTTGTATGTGCAGCGTGTAGCATTCAGGACTTGGAGGCCAAGCTCCACACTACCTAACAAGTGTGGGGTTGATGGCACACATGTCTGCTGGACTCAGGAGTAGAGAAGTCCCTGAGTCTTCCTCCCTTGAATGAATACAACTTTCACTTTTTCTTTTGTCAATCTTGGGACTTGAACTAGGCCTAGGTGCGCTGTCCCTGTGCCCTTTTGCTCAAGGCTGGCCCTCTCCACTTTGAGCCATAGCTTTGCTTCCGGTTTTCTGGTGGTTCATTGGAGATGGGAGTCTCACTCCTGCCCAGGCTGGCTTGGAACCAGAATCCTCAGATCTCAGCCTCCTGAGTAGCTAGGATTACAGGCGGGAGCCACTGGCACCTGACTTCAACCTTCACATTTTTTGAAGGGCTTCTGCATTTTAACATGTTGTGTATTTTCATAATTGTCCAGCTACTTTTCTGTCCCACGTTTCCCCTTACACCCTGTGTGCGTCACACACTTTCCCTTCCGTGTGGGAAACTGGTGGCTGCAGACATCTTTCAGCTCACACAGACTTAGATCAGCCTCTCTGCCACCTGTCTGCTGGGAACTGTTGAGGGGGACCCCTGGAGGCAGGGGTTGGTGGAGGCTATGAGGCCTGTCTTGGCTGTAGCTATTGACTGGGATTCCCCCAG
The DNA here is from genome assembly GCF_024711535.1 of Dipodomys merriami. Classification (NCBI taxonomy): domain Eukaryota; kingdom Metazoa; phylum Chordata; class Mammalia; order Rodentia; family Heteromyidae; genus Dipodomys; species Dipodomys merriami. The sequence continues at coordinate 9,861,699 of NW_027206069.1, forward strand.
GATCCCCCCTAGGGTTCCCCATACTCTTCACCTTGTAGAGTGGGTAGCCAAGGAGATTGTCTGGTGTTTCTCTGCCCTGCCCCCAGGGGTTGCCGGTGACTCACCTGACATAGAAACCTACTTCCTTTTATCTCTCAGACACAGAAGAAATCCACTTCCATTTATCTTTCACCCCATCTTGCTTTGAAAATCAGCTCTAGTGAGCTTAGCCGTGAGGCGGTTATAATTTGAGAAATCTCACAGTGTTTTACCTCTGGGCTTTGGCACATGCTGCTTCCCTGTGCCTTGAAGCCTGTCCCTCATCCTTGGGCCTTCAGCTCAGCGTTGTTTCCTTTAGGAATCTTTGCCTGCCTGTTTGGCACCGAAAGCAAGAATTCCATTTCTTCGTCCCCATAGTGTCTGTCATCTTGTTAAAATTTCAAATCTGCTGTTGGTACCCTCGTGGGCTACACCCAGAGGACCGCGGCAGCGGTGTTCCCTGTGCCCAGCACACTGTAGGTGCTTGGCAGGGAGCTGTGATTGTGTCACTGAGCCCACCTTGCAGACAGGGTGTATTTATGAAAACAGTCATCATTACAAAATCCTGAAAGAAATGAGGCTTTAGCATCTCAGGAGAAACCTGAGAACTTCCGCTTCTTCTAGCATACCTGCTCTGCAGGACTCGGTCACTGGAGGGCACAGGAGGCTGCCTTTGTGATCAGCCAGCTTTCCACCATCGAACACCTGTCCTCCCTGCGGGGGAGGGGGTGGGGTGGGGGGGCGGGGCGGGGGATCATTTTAAAGCTTAGCACCCAGGAATCCATCCTTTGTTTCCTATTCTTTTTTTGGTCAGTGCTGGGACTTGAACTCAGAGCCTTATATTCTCATACTTGTTAGACAGGCACTCTGCTGCTGAGCCACACTCCTGTCCCTTTTTGCATTGATTATTTTTGAGACAGAGTTTTGCTTCCTGCCCAGGAATACGCTGAACCACAGTCACCTATCTTGAGCCTCTTGTAGTAGCTGAGATGACAGGCAGAAGCCTCCAAGCCTGTTGGTGTGTGCTATTCTTCGCCATCAGAACACCAGTTGTGTTGACTGCCAGCACCGAAGCTCTCCAGCCAGCATCCATTCTCACCTTTGAATATTTTTTTGATTGATAGACACTCATGTTTATGAGCTATAGCATGAGGTTGGCACATTTATGCATTACATTTCGATCAACTCAGAACACTAAGTTATCCATCGCCTCAAACGTCGATCATTTCTTTGTGATGGGAACATTGCAAACCCTGTCTCAGAACTGTTGTGAATATGTGATCCACGCCGTTAGCTGTCTTGAAGCACTATCTATCTTGAGTCACAGGCCCGTTCCTCTGCTGTGGAGACTGGCGACTGTGTTAGTCCACTGCCCATCCCCCGTTGTTTTAGTTTGCAGCTTTGATCTGCTGTAGGCTGGGATGTTGGGTTGCCCGAGTTGTCAGAGTTATTCTAGAGGATGATATAATTAGATCCTTTGGGCCTTTGCTGTGAAGAGAGTAATAAAAGATTTTCTGCTTGAATTCCAACCTCTGCCTGAGCTGCTCAAGGTTCTCAAAGCTCTTCCTTCTTGTTTCTCAGCTCAGGGGGGCGGGGGATACAAGGCGTGGGAGGGGGAGGGACACAAGTAGAGGGGGGCCACAAAATGGATCTCACTGTAGGGAGAGGAGCCAGTGATGATGGTATAGCCAGGTGAACCTGGCTGTACCTGGGGCCCGATGGAGGGGAAGGAGGTGGGGTGGTGAGGCTATTTGAAGCCTGGCGTAGTTCTGCTGGGCATTCCCCGTGCCACTGCTAAAACCAAAATAAAGTGATTGATCAGCGTCTACACTTGAGAGCGGCGTGTCACATGGTGATACGGTGTCTATGGATTCGAGTCTTAGGCCAAATAAAGGCCACATGCTGGGGGAAAAAACACAAGACTTGGAAAATGTTTGCATTTCAAAATTGACAGGTTTCTTATTATTGAGCCATAGTAGAGTAGATTGATTCTTGCCCCTGGTATCTCTGACAGTTGGGAAATGGACAAAGGCCCTGTGACCCAGCCCCACCCTGCAGCTGGGGGGAAGGGCGGGTGTTCAGCTCCAGTGCTGAGCCTGGACAGCCAGGCCAGTGTTGGGAGAATCGACACTCAGTTGTGTGTGCTGAGAGACTGAGGACGAGGTGGCCTAGTATACTACATGTACCCCAGGACCAGAATGAACCCAGCAGTAATTCTTAGGCAGGAGTTTGGTTTTCTCTTTTTTTTTTTTTTTTTTTGGGCCTGAACTCTGGGCCTGGGCACTGTCCCTCAGCTCTTCAGCTCAAGGCTAGTGCTCTACCACTTGAGCCACAGCGCCACTTCCGGCTTTTTTTCTTTTTGCTTATGTGGTGCTAAGGAATCGAACCCAGGGCCTCATGCATTGCAAGGCAAGCGCTCTACCACTGAGCCACCTTCCCAGCCCGAGGAGTTTGGTTTTCTCATAGCATAAGCCTTTTGAGAAAACGGTGCTGATTTTGGCCTATCCTTCAACCCCAATGGAGCAGGATGAATTTCAAACATAGTGGAACCTAATTAAAACTGTTGCTCTTTTGGCACAGGGAAGAGCATGGAGGAGATTAAGAAGGTGCTGCTGCTGGTGCTGGGCTGTGCCGTCCAGGTAGGGCTGGGCAGGATGGGGAGAGGGGCTCTGCCCTTAGCTGCGCTGGGTTAGGACTGGAGGCATTAATCATGCCCAGCTCATGCCAGATAGAGTGTAACAACTTGAGATTTTGTAAGCGGGGTCACGGGTGGCTCATGTCTGTAATCCTGGCTACTCAGGAGGCCAAGAACCGGAGCATCTCAATATGAAGCCAGCCCAGGCAGAAAAGTCTGTGTAAGACTCTCCAAAATAGCCAGCAAAGCAAGCAGGAGATGTGTGTCAAGTGGTAGAGCAAGTGGTGCAAGGCTCTGAGTTCAAATCTCAAGGCCTTGTGTTCCATCCCCATCACCACGGAAAAAAAATCCCTGTCTGACCTTTTTACAAGGGGTGTGTTCCCGCCTTGCTTTAAGCTGGGTGCTGTCATCTTCACACGATTTTTATGTCCCACATAACCATTGATTCCCATCTTGGAGGTGGGGTTAAAGGGGATGGCTTGTGAAACAAGCTCCGAGCAGCTTCCTGAGAAATCTGTCCAAGGTTTGTAGGGGGCAAAGTGGTGTTGTTACAAATGAGAAAGCAGGCGGGGGTGGGGGGGGTGGTTCATGCTTAAACTGAAGGTGGCTGTGAACAGAGCCTCAGGCTTGCCCCCCTCGAAAAAGGCTTCCATTTGACATATGACCTCTTCACAGTGTGAAAGGAAGGAGGAGTTCATTGAGAGAATCAAACAGCTGGACATCGAGACCCAGGCTGGCATTGTGGCTCACATCCAAGAGGTAACCGGGGGCGTGCCATTGTGGCCTCTGTCCTGCAGCAGGCAGGACACAGGTAGCCAGCGTCCCCACGCTGGGAAAGTTTCAAGCTACGTCACCCAAGAGAGTAGTTTTTACTTAGGCTTCTGATACCACAGACAAATTGATTCTGTTTGGAAAGGTAGCCGCCAGCCATCAGTAGGAGTGAAAATTAAAAAAACAAAAACCAATACCTCAATCAAATCTTCTGTCTCCTTCTTCTTGCCTTATATGGACTTCAGACTATTTTTAAGAGCTGTCAAGTAGTTTAGGCTCAGAATTTGATTTACAGGCCCAGAAAGTATATTCTGGCAAATGTCACCCTGTGCTAATGGTTGATCTTGAAAGAGAGAGAGAGAGTGTGTGTGTGTGTGTGTGACATCCTCTGCTGTCAGTGACACACAGCGCATCGAGAGACAGCTGAACTACATGGTACTCAAAGCCTGGAGTCCAGAGAAGGTGGCTCGGGGGATCTTTGCCTCAGCCCAGACTCAGGTCTCCAGGGTGAAGTTGGGAGGATGCTCCATTAAATGTCACCCCCATAGAGAATGGCAGGCATGGGGCTGGGAAGGTGGCTCAGTGGTAGAATGCTTGCCTTGCATGCATGAGGCCCTGGGTTGGATTCCTCAGCACCACATAAGCAGAAGAAAAAAAAAGCCAGAAGTGGCGCTGTGGCTCAAGTGGTAGAGCGCTAGCCTTGAGCTGAAGAGCTGAGGGACAGCGCCCAAGCCCAGAGTTCAGGCCCCATGACCGGTCCCAAAAAACAAAAGAGAGAGAATGTCAGGCAGACTTTCCTGGTCTTTCTGCTCTTGACACTGGTAGAGAACATATCAGCTAAAAAGATATGTTTTCCTTCTTGTGGATCAAGCACCCACTTGAAAAATGAATGGATAGTTAGATTGCAGATGAAAGAAAGAAGTGCACCCGAGTGCTGGTTGCTCAAGCATGTAATCCTAAATACTCAGGAGGCTGAGATCTGACAGCCACTGTTCAAAGACAGCCCAGGCAGGAAAAGTCTAAGACTTTTATCTCTACCCATCAGAAAACCAGAAGTAGAGCTGTGACTGACTCAAAGTGGTAGAGTGCTAGCCTTGAGCGAAAGAGCTCAGGGATAGCACCCAGACCCTGAGTTCAAGCCCCACAACTGACAAAAAAAAAAAAAGAAAAGAAAAGAAAAAAGAAGATGTGTAAACTAGATATTGGTGACTCATGCCTATAATCCTAGCTACTCAGAAAGCTGAGATCTGAAGTTCGAGGTTTAAGCCAGCCTGAGACGGAATGTCCATGAGAGTCTTCTTTCCAATAACCACCAAAAAGCCAGAGATAGAGCTGTGGCTCAATTCTAGAGCATCAGCCTTGAGCAAATATAACTAAGGGATAGCATCCAGGCCCTGAGTTCAAGTACCAGTATGGGCAGGTGCGCGCGCATGCACGCTCGCACGCACGCGCGCGCACACACACACACACACACACACACACTAAAGTGCATAGGAGCTGGTGTGTTATTGTCAGAGGCAGCTGAACACACAGCTCTGGAGTGGATGTAGGTGATGCGTCTGGGAACTGCAGGGTAGTAGTGTGTTCTAAGTCAGGATTTGAAGCAGGAGACAGATACGGCTTATTGCAGGCAGGGGGAGACGGCCAAGCTGGCATCAAGTGAAAGTCAGTATTTTAATAAGTATTTTCAGCCATTATTGACCACCTGTGGACTCAGAGCCATTCTGCCTCTTTAATTTCCTTATGTTTCTGTGGTTTTTTTTTTGTTTTTTTTTTTGTTTTTTTTTTGGGTCCGGTCGTCGGGCCTGAACTCTGGGCCTGGGCGCTGTCCCTCAGCTCTTCAGCTCAAGGCTAGCGCTCTACCACTTGAGCCACAGCGCCACTTCCGGCTTTTTTCTCTTTGCTTATGTGGTGCTGAGGAATCGAACCCAGGGCCTCAGGAATGCAAGGCAAGCACTCTACCACTGAGCCACCTTCCCAGCCCATGTTTCTGTGTTTTGAAAATGAATCTGTCCAGTGACCAGGTCCTTGAGCTTTATCAAGAGTTCGTTGCTTCTCACTGTCTTTTCTGACCAGACAGCAGGATATTAAAATAATAATAATAATGTAGCCTGGCAAGTCCTTTGTGATAATCATTCAGTGATTGGCACTGGGGGTGGCTTCAGAATTAATTGCTTGTTACAAGTTTTGGTGCGAGGTCAGAGGTGTGGCTCAGGTGGTAGAGTGCCGGCCAGTGAGCAAAGGCATCAGATACGAAGTTCAAGTCTCGGTTTTCAACAAAAAGAAAAAAGTTCTGTTGCCCAGGACTCATGAGGGCAGACATACAAGTCTTGACCTGAAAGCTCTCCATGTGTCTGTGTCCCTGAAGCAAGCCACGTGGGCTTAAGATTCTGAGTTTCCCTAGCTAGCCCTGGTGTGTATGAGGCCTAGGACCAGCATGGGAACTTTAGCTCCTGGCTGAGGATGCCATGCGATGAGGTGTGAGATCTCATTCAGAGATGAGCCAGGTCCAGATCTTTCCTTTCTAAGAGGGGAGAGAGGAGAGCCTGGTGTCTTGACAGGACTTTGACTTTACTTGTGTTTTGTATTTGCCTTTTTTTTTTTTTTTTAAGCCATTCTTCCCATCTCTCCATCTACTGTAAGAATCTTCTCTGGGAAACTTTCCTGGAGGTATACCCCTGGTACCTCATTGTTGTGTCCCTCCCACACTGAATGCTACACTATTTCCCTTCCAAAAACCTGAGGATCCTAGTTCAAAGCCAGTATGGGTAAACAAGCCCATGAGACTCTTAGCTCCAATTAACCAACAAAAAGCCAGGAGTAAAATTGTGGCTCAAGTGGTAGAGTGCTAACCCTGAGCAAAAAAGCCAGACAAGAACAAGAGGCCTCAATATTTGAGCCTTCATACTGGAACAGAAAGAGAGGGAGGGAGGGAGAGAAGAGAGAGTGGGAGGATGGATGGATGGATGGATGGATGGATGGATGGATGGATGGATGGATGGATGGATGGGAGGATGGGAGGGAGGGATGGAGAGATAGGAGGGAATGCACCAGGTCTCCCGGCTCTGGGGAGGGGATGAAGCAGGTGTTCCTCAGTGGCCTGTGGGACTGAGATATACGCTTACCTCAGAATCACTTTGGTTTGTGCATAGCTTCCCCAAGTGGGCTCTACACCCGGTGATGCTTCACATTTTTGCCCTGTTTGCATTGGACTAAGTCTTCTTCCTCATCTCCTTTATGTTAGCTACAGTGCAAACACCTCGTTATCCAGTCCCTTTTAGGGGAATTATTGTAAGAAGTGGGTTTGCGTTTTGGTGGGGGGGTGGGTGGGTAAGATGATGTGGCTTGTGCAGCGGATCCCCAGGGAGGAGTTGGTCTAAATTCCCTTGAGGAGCCTTCTGCTCCAACTTGCCAGACAGTGATGAATAATGTCCGAGTCTGGAGAGTGAGCTGGGCGCAGTGTGCGAGCGAGGGTGTGAGGCAGGCTGCCTCTCTACCTGGGTTGCCCACATGGGTCCGGGGCCAGGCGTGGCAGCCCCTGCAGGGCTGGGCTGTGTTATACTCACAGGTGACCCACAACCAGGAGAACGTGTTCGACCTGCAGTGGCTGGAGCTGCCGGATGTGGCCCCGGAGGAGCTGGAGGCCCTGTCCAGGAGCATGGTGTTCCACCTGCGCCGGCTCATCGATGAGAGGGACGAGTGCACCGAGGTGCGCCTCGGGCAGGGACACCGTGGCTGCCCGATGGGCTCAGGGATGGTCGCCCTCCTTCATCTCCTCTGTCTCCATCTCTGGCCTGGTCAGGGTCTGGTGGGGTCAGTGGTCATTGAGGGATGCCCGAGGGAGGTTGGAAGCTGGTCAGGGTGGCAAGCACCTCTAGGTGGGCCTGGGCTCTGTGCGAGGCCACAGGGCTCCCTAGCAAGTGTACTACTGCTTGTCTTCCATCTGCTCTGCTGCTGCAGCTGATCGTGGACCTGACACAGGAGCGGGACTACCTGCAGGCACAGCACCCACCCAGCCCCATCAAGTCCTCCAGCGCCGACTCCACGCCCAGCCCCACCAGCAGCCTTTCCAGCGAGGACAAGCAGCACCTGGCTGTGGAGCTGGCCGACACCAAGGCCAGGCTGCGGCGCGTCAGGCAGGAGCTGTGAGTGCCTGGCTGCGTGTGCGGCCTCAGTGTGGTGTGCCACGGACACGATTCTAGTGCAAAAGGGAGTTCTCTGCCGGTGTGTGGAGCTGGCAGGGGTGGCTTTGAGCTAGTTCAGGCTGAGGCCACGTGGAGTACAGACAGAGAGGGAGGGCCTCTTCCCCAGCTCCAGACTCCTCCCAGCCCAATAGCTGATTTCGGAAGCAGACCACTGTCACCTTTCTGGCTGGGTCTGGGACCAGGATGACTACGTGGTTGGAGAGAGGTTACACCTCACCCTGCCTGGGGAGCCTCAGCTGGTGATTGGCACTTGCTGGTTGTAGAGACGTATGGCTGTGACTGGGATCTCACACCCTTAGAAGGAAACCCACACAGTGGATGGCTAGAGTTGGAGGGCAGACGTTAGATCATTAAGAATTTGGAGAGAGGAACACTTTTGTAGCCCCATCCTTTTCCTGATCTCTCCCCCCACCCCCACAGGGAGGACAAGACGGAGCAGCTTGTGGACACCAGACATGAGGTAGATCAGCTGGTGCTGGAGCTACAGAAGGTCAAGCAGGAGGTGAGCCCAGCCTGACCTGGCCTACAACTATGCATCCGGGGTTTTGGGAGATCAGGAATGCAGCAGTGGCTGTGTCCGGCTGAGCCATTCCAGCTCACCATTGTCCTGAGGCCCTGGGAGTGACTGTGCTTCTTAGTGACATTGTGTGGAGACCCCCAGGGTGTGCACACGCAGCTCCTTGTCCACTAGGATGCCCCGGAGCCCCTCCCCTCTCACTTGAGGGACTTGACCCTTTCTATCCCCCCCACCCCTTTGGGGAGATCTAAGATGTGCAATTTCCTTTCTGCTATCTTGCAGAACATTCAGCTGGCTTCTGACGCCCGGTCAGCCCGGGCCTACCGGGATGAGCTGGACTCCCTGAGGGAGAAGGCGAACCGCGTGGAGAGGCTGGAGATGGAGCTGGTCCGCTGCAAGGAGAAGCTGCACGACGTGGACTTCTACAAGGCCCGCATGGAGGTAGGCCGCACCCCTCCAGGTGTGGGGTGAGGCACTGGGCTTGGACACATCCCCACTTGTGTTGATCTGACAGGCCTGTCGTTGGAGGATTTCAGGGACAGGAGCCCCATAAGGTGATGAGAGCGCCACTTCTCTCGCGTCCCCGCCTGTCTGGATTCCCTAAAGCATTTCCTCTAATTCCTTTATTTCCAAGCGTGAGACAGGTGAGAGAAGGTGTACAGGCGTAAAGGGCAGTAGTTCCTTACAGGTTTTCCTTCTACTTCACAACAATGACCTTCTGATTGTGTCATCGCTCTTTTTAAGAATTTTTATTGTTATTAGAAAGGTGTTGTACAGAGGAGTCAGGTAAAGAGTACTTTTTTTTTTTTTTTGCCAGTCCTGGGGCTTGAACTCAGGGCCTGGGCACTGTTCCTGAGCTTCTTTTGCTCAACCAGGCCCCTGAGCTTCTTTTACTCAAGGCTGGTACTCTTACCACTTGAGCCATGGTACCGCATTCCCAGCCCTGCCTGAGCTTCTTTTGCTCAAGGCTAGCACTCTACCACTTGAGTCACAGTGCTATTTCTGGCTTTTTCTTTTTATGTGGTACTGAGGAATCAAACCCAGGGCTTCATGCCTGCTAGGCAAGCACTCTAGCACTGAGCCACCTTCCCAGCCCCAGAGTGCACTTCTTTTTAGACAATATCACTCCTTCCCTCCCGCTTTCCCAGTTTCCCCTCCCATCCCCACTCACAAGTTGTAGAGTCCATTTTCCACATAGTGTCTAATGAGTACCACTGCAACATTTGTTCACCCTTTGTCTCTCCATTTCTGTGCCCCACTTACCTTCCCAAAGACAGATAAATGAACAAACAAGACAAAAAACAACAAAGGCGGGAAAAAACCCTGTTATTTCCATTTATCTTTTTCCTTTTTAATACCTCTTGCAGGCTCATTTGCTAGGACCCCATTTCCTCATGTAAAAAGTAAGAATAGTAATACTACTGTTTTGTTTTTGTTTGCCAGCCTTTGGGCTTGAACTTAGGGCCTACGCGCTGTCCCTGAGCCTCTTTGCGCTCAAGGCAGCACTCTATCACTGGAGCCACAATGAAAGCTTTTTCTGAGTTGTTTATCCGAGATAAGAGTCTCATAGAATTTCCTGCCTGGGCTGGCTTCAAACTGTGATCCTCAGCTACCCTGGGTAGCTAGGGTTACAGCTGTGAGCCACGGTGCCTGGCTGGATTGCTACTGTTTTGAAAGATAAAAGAGGTGAAACCTCTGAGAAGTGGCTGGTGAGGGGCAGAGTTTGTGAACTGGGAGAGATTTACAAGGTTAACACATGTGGAGGACACTTTGTTTTTGTGCTACTAGGGTTTGAACTCATGACCGCGCTGCGCCTTCCCTTGGGTTTGCTTGCTCTACCACTTGAGCCACACCTTTTGCTAGCTTTCTGATGAATGTCTTTGGAGATTGGGAATCTGGCACACATTTCTCTCCATACTAGCTTTGAAGTGGTCCTCCAGAGCTCTGCCTCCTGATACCTTGGATTACGGGCATGAGCTGCTTGCACCCGGCTGACGAGTCTTATTTAATGGAAGAAAGGAACAGTCCTGAAGTTTCTGCCTGGTGGCTTCTGAGGCTTCTGAACAGTCTTGAGAGCCCGGTGTTGTGCTGCCTTGCTGTGGGTGGAGCCTGCATGTGTCACAGGCTGGTTTCACACTCTGGGCTGTGGGTGGAGCCTGCATGTGTCACAGGCTGGTTTCACACCCTGGGCCCTGGAGGCCCTGCGCTGCTCAGGTGGGCTACAGCCAGGCTCTGAGGGCTATTCCCTGAGTCATGGGAGTGGCTGGTGACTCACCTTGCCCCCTCTGCTGAGACAGCCCAGGAGGCTGGACAAAGGCAGCCTGGGTCTGGGTAAGGGACCCAGCCAGACAGGGAATAGGAGTTTGTCTTGTACATGGTCGGCTGGCTCTGCCTTTGCCAAGAGGCACAGATTTCGGCATAAATGGTTTCAGGATGTGTGCCACAGTGAGGAGCTTTTCATCTCTCAGTATGTCACCAGAATAGCTGCAGGCATCTGTTTAACATGCACATTCCTAAACATAAGCCCTCCCCCTTTCCCCCCTCCCTGCCCACCTGTGAGCCCTGGAAGTCTTGGTTCACAGGCTCTCTCCTGGCGACCCCTCCACCCACCTAAGACAGATTCGTGCTGGCTGCAGGACCAGGGCACGCCTTGGCCTCCCTCTTCCATGGGCAGGGGCAGGGCTTGTAGAGAGCTCATCTGCAGCCAGCCGCTCTGTGAGCCTTGAGCCCTGAGAGCTGAGACTGTGTCTCACTTGATCCAGAACCCCGAGCTCGCTGCACCCCCAAGCCCTTGGGAAGAATTCATGGCAGAAGTCAGGAACATTCTGTCTTGCAGCCTGAGCAAGGGCACACGGGAGAAATGTGGGCTTTGGAACCAGTGGTGTAAAAAGTCGTGGCCTGTTGGCCGGCAGAACCAGGACCCTGGCTGTGGCTCTCGTGCCAGCTCTCCCCATGGACGCGGCACTGAGGAGCAGCGTGGGAGGGTGGGTGACCCTGACATTCTCCCTGAGAGCCTGCCAGACCAGCCCTCAGAATGCACAACAGCGCAGGTCCCCTCGGGCCACGTGGGAGAGGGAGAGAGAAAGGGCTCAGGTCTGGGGTTAGAGCAAGGTTTGTCTTGGTCTAAAAAAAAAGGAACACAAACTTGTATGATTTGGTTTTTAACTTCTGGGGTCTTTTTTTTGTGTGTGTCTCCTGATTTGTTAAGAGACAGCAGCATCTGCCTCTGGGGGAGAGGAAGAAGTAGGCGGGTCCTCAGCTGACCCCTGACTTCCTTTTGCAAGTTGTAGTGCCGCTCAAGGCCACATCTGGGGTCAGAGGGTTGCGGTCTAAGGATTGTGTGGGAGGAGGTGAAGGCAGAGCCAGAGATGGTGTCTAGAAAGTTCTCCTTCCTTGTATTTTATGACTGGCTGAAAATTTCCCTCCCAGGCAAAGGGCAAAGGCACAGAAGCTGTGTGTGTGTGTCCCAGGCAAGTGGCCAGGGCTCCAGGGGCTCCGGTGTGGATTGGCAGCTTTCCTCAGCACTGTTGGCTTCCTGCAAAACAGCCCAAGAGGCAGAGACCTCGCTGGGCCCAGTCCTCCTGGCTGGTGTTGGACCAGTCATCTTATTTAAATAGGGGTACAGGTGTAGTCTGATTGTCCCTGAGCCTAAGAGGCCATGGCGGCCCTATCAGCAGTGAGTTTATCCTAGCCAGCCTTTCCAGCCTTTCCTCCCTACAGGAAACTCCCAGAGCAGAGAGTAGCCTGTGGTAAAGGAGGCAGCCAGAGCGTTGGGTGAGGTCATTCGGGGCAAGGGCCCAGTACTTAGGAGCTGGGTTTATGATCTGAGTATGTTACATGTATGTCCTACCCCAAATTCAAGGTCATTACCCCTAAGATGACAGTGGTGTGCCCAGAATCTGGAAGGGTTAAGAGTGGGTTCAGAGTGGGCTTGGAGGTGAGGCCCAGCCCCTGCGTGTCCCTTCTCCAGGCCTGGCTTGACCCCAGGTTGACTCTCTTGGCCATGCTCTGGAACTCCTTCCTCTCCTAACTATCTCCATCCCCTCCAGTAGGGAAGGAGCCAGGAAAATGGTGTTGCTTTGAGTCCAGGGCCTTCGTCCTTACTCTGGGTTCAGGGTCTCTCTCCTGCTCTCCAGCCTCTGTCCATCTTTGTCGTCCACAGGAATCTCAGAGCTCACATGTCTAGTGATTGCATCATCTTTCTGTGTTGTCTCTAGACCTCACTCTGGCTAAGCCACATCCCGGGTCAGCCCCTCGCTCCTGTCTTTTCCCCACTCTCACCCCGCCTGGACCGGGCCCAGGATCTTATCCTCTGGGCCCACATTCCCACCTCCCATTCTTGATATCAGCATCAGGCTTCTTCAGAGGTGTGCGCATGCCCAGCCTCCTTGGCCTCTTGAGATGCCTGCGTGGGTTACTGAAGAGTCTGCATACGGGATACATCCCAAATCTGCACTAGCCATGTCACCCTCCATCCAGTGACTCAGTGGATGCCTTGTCACCACTCCATCCAGTGACTCAGTGGACGACAAGTCCACATTCATTCCTGCTGCCCTGCCCAGTGAGTCCTTTGGCTCCATCAGGTCCCCTGTGGCTCTTTGTACAGGTGCTTCCTCAGCCACCCCCCTCCTCCCTCCCTCTCCCAGACCTTAAGACTCAGGCATCAGAGTTTAGGCCATTGCACAGCTGGGTGGCTCAAGCTCAGACCACATCTCCAGTCTCCTGCTTCACCATTTCCTCCCCAAACCCCCTTATTCCAGGCAGCGTTGTACATGTGGTACTGTGATGCATCTTCCTGTCTCCCTCACCAGACCAGGGAAGATGAGCCTGTGCCTCGCTCACCCTCTGCCCAGCACCTGGCTACTACAAACCCAACAAAGTAGAGTGCAGATAGGCTGTCATTGATTTTTATGAATGAAGTTTTATCAGAACATAGCTAGACCCGTCTGTTGTCTCTGGCTGCTCTTGTACAACTCCTGCAAGGGGTTGTACAGAGACTTTGAACCCGCAGACCTGAAAGTATTTCCCATCCGGCCCTTTGCAGGCTGGCTGTCTGGTCCAGAGCAGGTGCACAGTAAGGCTTTTAAATGAGCAGAGCTGTCCATACTGTTATGGAGCCAGCAAGGGTTAAGCCCTAGTGTTAACGCTGTTTTTCAGCCTTGTGGTGGCCCTGCAAGGTGTAGCAGCAGAGATTGGTCCCTCTCCTTTCTTCAGATGAGAAAAGAGAAGGTTAATTTGTAACTTGCCCACTGTTGCAGTTGCTAAGCAGGTGGGCTGGGACCGGAATGCAGCTGGCGTCCTCCTCTGAGCCTTGACCAGCTGCCAGCGAACGAGCCTGAGCTACACAAGAGGGAAGAAAGAAGGGGTTGGAGAGAGGGGGAGTAAAGGTGCTCATAGAGGGGGTCTGGCTGCCACTGTGTGCCCAAGGAGGCCCAGAACTCAGGGCTCCCGTTGTAAACAGGGAACATTAAAATCCAGGAACCTCTAAGAATACTTGGAACACAGACAACCGTGTTCCAATGTGGGACTCTGTGTCTTGCTTTCTCCTGCTGTTTTAAGGTCTGGTCCCTGCACGCTCCTCAGGACAAGCCATGTTTAAAGTAGGCAGTTCCCGGGGTTGAAAGGCCTGATGAATAGGAGGTGATAGAGGCTGATCTTTTCAGAGCAGGAGAGAGCAGGAGGTCGGTGGCCCTGAGCAGTGACCAGCTCCCCCGCCCCCTCTGGTCCCCACCAGCTCCTCCGCTCTCTGTTGCTGTGGACACCGGGAACTGCGTGTGTTGTGAGCAGCGCTCAGGACAAGGAGGCTGTTTCTTTGACTCCAAATCCCCTCTGGTTTGCAGTAACTCCTGGCGTGTCAGAAAGTCTCCCTCCGCCAGAATTTTTTTTCTTGTTTTGATTTATTTTTTTAGTTTTGTGCTAGCGATCAGTCTCAGAGTTGTTGTTTTGTGGGGGGTTTTTGGTTGTGGGGCTTGAACTCTGGGCCTGGGCGCTGTCCCTCAGCTCTTCAGCTCAAGTCTAGCACTGTACCGCTTGAGCCACAGCGCCACTTCCAGTTTTCTGGTGGTTTATTGGAGGAGATAAGAGTCCCATGGATCTTTCCTGCCCAGGCTGGCTTGGAACCTTGATCCTCAGATCTCAGCCTCCTGAGTGGCTAGGAAGACAGGCGTGAGCCACCGGTGCCCGGCCATCTCAGAGTTTTGTTGCATGCTGAGTAATGTTCTGCTTTTGAGCCTCGTCCCCAGCTCTTGGCAACCAGCTTTTACCCATTAGCAGGGGGTGCTCTGTGGGTGAGTTCTGGATTGAACCAGGTCCCATGGAGTCTGAAGTGACTATAAGCCAGGTGTAAGTGACTCATACCTATAATTCTAGATACTCAGGAGGCTGAAATCTGAGGATTGAGGTTGCAAACCAGCCTGGACAGGAAAGTGAACTACCAAGAAACCAGAAATGGCACTGTGGCTCAAAAGTGGTAGAACACTAGCCTTGAGCACAGAAACTCAGGGTACAGAAACTCAGGCCCAGGCCCTGAGTTCAAGCTCCAGGACCAATACAATAAACAAATACATAAATAAGTAAATAAAAGGATGTGACTATAACTCACAGCTGGAGGCCTAAGCACCATCCTGTAGTCCAGATCACTGGTCCCTGGGCTGGCACCCTCTGTGGGCCTGAAGCAGCCCTGCACTGGTCTCTGCTTCCTCCCAGTAGCCCTTGAGTCCGGCCTGCAGCCACGCTGTCAGCTAGGCTCTGAGTCAGGTCTTTAAATCCTCTCCTAGCTCAGCTGGGGTCAGGGCCCTGGGGGGAGGGGTCTGCTGATGTGGGCAGGTGCCAAGTCTATGGAGTTGACCTCACCCCAGTACCCCAGCCTTTGGGGATCCCTCAGCTTACGATTCTGCACTCATGCTTCTGAGATGGTGGGTGTGCAGGGCAGTGGGACAGTTCTGTCAGCCAGAGGTTGACAGAGGTTGTTTAGTTAGAAATCATTTCAGGGGTACTCTAGTGGCCTGCTGATCCCACCTGGCTGAAGTGCCCCAAGTCCTTCTGGGGCCACCCTGATGCCCCAGTATCTCACAAGAGCAGCATGGCAGTCCCACCCGGGGATTCTGGGCCAGGGGAACAGCAGGCAGCCTCTGCTGAGATCTCCCCGAGTCACTGAGCAGGCCAGAGTGGAGTCCCAAGCACTTCTCAGAGGGGCAACTCAGGCTGGTGTTAAAGGCCAAATAGGAGTTGGCTGTGAGGATAAACTGCACTATATGCAGGGCCCGAGAGCATGCACCCTGGGGAGCACAGGCAGGTGGACCCTGCCAGAACCCCGTAGGAGGGAACTGGTGTGTGTGCGGGGAGAACAGAGGCCACAGCAGGAAGGCTGGGCCTTTCTCCTGCTCACATCTCCTCCTTGTGCTCTGCCCTGGCTCACCTCATTAGTAGCAGCCTCAGCCCCTCCCTCACGCAAAGCCGGTGAGGATGGGTCTTCCCGGGGCACAGACCCTCTGGCCCAGGTCCAGAGGGTGACTTTGGCTCTCCTTCATTTACCTGCATGGGTCCTTCATCTGTCTCGCTTCCCCTTAGGGCTGCTGTGAGGGGTGAGTGGGAGGGGACAGGCAGAGCGGGCATGGGCGAGTGCGGAGCCTGAGGAACTGGACTTGGATTCATGAGCAGAAACACCAGCCGCTCCCTATCCTGCAGGATCTGAGGGCACAGAACCTGTCTCAGGAGGGACAGGTTCCCAGCCAATAAGCTGTGAGGGGATGTGGCCAAAATGCAGGGGTCAAGAGACAAGGAAAAGGCCCCACAAAGATGTGGATGTGTGCCGACTGCTTTGGCGCTGTGGCAGCATTAGGGGCCTCCACCTGTCTGTGGAGTTCACATCTGCTTACGCTGCTGGGCTGTCATTAACGCCCCCCCCCCCCCCCACACACACACACAGCCCAGAAGCTGCCAGGCACTTTGTGTTGCCAGGGGTGCATGTTGAAATACTCCAATAGCTACTGCGTGTTGAACGAGAGCTTGTCTGATTGCCATTTTCCAGCACCCTGGTGAATGTTGAGTGGAGAGGAACAGACTAAACCTAGAGACTCTCTAGGTTTGTTATGGAAACCCACTCCAGAGGTCTGAGGCTCTCAGCGGAGTCCACTTGTCTGTCCAGTGAGATTAAGATATCATAGCCTACTGCCATCCTGGCCTGTGGGAGATCCTGAGGCTCCTGAGTTAATGTGTCTTTGTTGTTGTTTTCCTTCTGATTGGGCATTAAACTCAGGGCCTGTGCGAGTAAGACAAGAGCCCCATCCCATGACAATCCTCATCACTTTGGGCTGCAGGCTTGCTATGCAGTGCTCTACCTTGTGGTCCACACCTCCAGCCCTTTTGCTTTTGCTTTGTTTTTTAGAGTAGGTCTTGGGAGTTTCTCCTGGGGCTGGCCACAGACCTGTGGTGTTCCAACCTGTGGTGTTCCTACCTATGTCTGAGTGTCTGGGATTATGCACTGCCATGCTGGACTTGTTCTTTGAGATGGGATCTGAAAGATCTTAACTTTTTAGTTACTCAAACGGATCCTCTCATCTCCACCTCCCAGTGGCGATACAGGATTACAAGGCTGAGTCATCGCAGTCCTGCTTTAACCATTTTCTTGATTTTTCCCCTCCCCCAGAAAATAGGCATTTGTCCTTGCCTCATCAAAAGGCCTGTATGGCTGGTAGCAGTAAAGGCAAAGCTGCCCGCCACTGGTTTGTCCCTAGCTTGATTGTTGGATCCAAGGAGCTTTGGTTGAGAATCCTGTTGGCCGTCATCTGGTACCTATATCTGATGGTTTTCCTGTGTGTTTTTGCTCACCAGGAGCTGAGAGAAGACAACATCATTTTAATCGAAACGAAGGCCATGCTGGAGGAGCAGCTAACGGCCTCCCGGGCCCGCAGTGATAAGGTCCACGAACTGGAGAAAGAGAACCTGCAGTTGAAATCCAAGCTCCATGACCTGGAACTGGTATTGTGAACTGAGCTGGGCGGGCAGCACTTGGCAGCAGGGGTGGGGCGGGGTCTGCCCCAGGCCAGGCCACTGCCCCAGGCCAGGCCACCGCCCCAGCCACTGCCCAGCCACTGACGCTGCTGTCACCATGAATGTCAGCAGTGGTTGCCTGGAATGTTGCGTGGTGGGCATTTCCCACCCTGGAAACAGCTAGGCCCTCTTCTTGTGGGTTGCGTCTCTGCAATGGTGAATGGATGCATGTGTCTTTTGCAAGAAGGGTCCTTGCTGGTGTTTCCGGCACGCGCTGAGCGCTGGCTGGTGTGTAGACCCCTCACAGCTTCCCAGGCCTCAGCCCTGAAGCCACCCAGGTGCCCATCATTACATGCTGCTTCAGAGCCCCCCTCTGATCAGACTGCGTTCAGGTAGAGGCCTCAGAGCTCTTCTCATAACCTAGCCGGCCAGGCCAAGGGCCTCGCAGCAGTGATGTGCAAGTGAACAGGTGCATGACACCCTTCATCCACAGTAGACGGTGGCCGGTGCTCAGCTTCACGGGCCTGTCCGGAGGCCTGCCTCATCCTTCTCTCCTCATACCCTAGGACCGAGACACAGATAAGAAACGAATTGAAGAGCTGCTGGAAGAAAACATGGTCCTTGAGATTGCACAGAAGCAGAGCATGAATGAATCTGCCCATCTGGGCTGGGAGCTGGAGCAGTTGTCCAAGAATGCAGACATGTCAGACGGTAGGTGGTGCCCCATGGCTAGGAGCTGAGCCCTTGGCTCTGAGTCTTCATGGCAGCCCATCCATTCATCCCAAGAAAATATGATTTCCTTCAAAGGCCATTTGGAACAGTTTCATTACCCTTCTCCCCAAGGAAAACATGAGGGCTCTGGCGGTCCTGATGTCAAGACGTGAAATACAAATTAAGTGTTGCCAGGCTGCTAGGGTTCCCATATGGATACTCGGGAGCCTCCAGATCACAGCATGCTGATACCCTGAGGACATCTTTAGCCTGTCTGTGGATGCTGAGAGCCTGGATGGCAGGGGTGTCCCTAGTGGTTGGTAATCCCTGCTATAAATATACCCTGGCTGTGATTTCCTCCGTTCATTTGCATAATTGGTCAGGATGGATGCAGCCTGTTCTCCATTTCCCTGGTGGGGATGCTAAGTGGCTGCCATCTCCACCCCCCAGTTGGAGATTCTTGGCTTATCTGCTAGGCTCTTCCGCACCTCCTGGGCTCCCGCTGCTGCCCTCTGCAGGCACACCAAGGTAAGGCAAGGTAGTTGTCAGTGGTGGGAAGGGTGAGAGAGCAGGAAGCTTCAGCACTGAGCAAACAATAAGCCAGTTCCTGTGTTTAAAAATAGCCACATTCACAGTCCTCCTGCACCAATATTACAGATTAATATTTACTTACCATTTTGCAAGGGTAGGAGCTTCAGGCTGATATCTTAAAATTAAGATATCTCCTAAGAATTCTGCTAATTGGGATATTGAAAGCAGTTGAATGTTGCTTCTTCCACAGGTCTTACCCATTCTTGACTTAAAAGCAGCGAGTGAAGCTGTCCCTGTGAAGTTAGGTTTTGTCTGCTTTATGCCTGTGTACCAGGAGGAACTCCGCTTCCTGGTGGAGTGGAGAGGCACTACAAGCTACGTAGGCCAGTTTCCCATCCAGGGTCTGTCACATTGCAGGACCAGCGGCTGGTGGACCAGAAGGCCTCAGTTCATTATCCAGTGGAGTTTGTGAGCCTTTGAAGGTTGATCATCTTGAATTACTCTTTGTGGCATTGTTGGCTTGAAAGATGCCATCATTAGCCAGGCGTCGGTGGCTCATGCCTGTAATCCTAGCTACTCAGGAGGCTGTGATCTGAGGATCACGGTTCAAAGCCAGCCAGAGCAAGGAAAGACTATGAGACTCTTATCTCCAATAAACCACTAGAAAACCGGAAATGAAGCTGTGGCTCAAGCAGTAGAGCGTTTGCCTTGAGCTGAAGAGCTGAGGGACAGTGCCCAAGCCCAGAGTTCAAGCCCCACGACCGACCAAAAAAAAAAAAAAAAAAAAGATGCCATCATTCAATGAAAGCTGGAATGCACTTCTGGTTTCTTTATTTTTAGTTAGGTTTTGTTTTGTTTTGTTTGTCAGCTTGAACTCAGGGCCTGGGCGCTGTCCCTGAGTTCTTTTGCTCAAGGCTAGCACAGAAATACCACTTTGAGCCACAGTTGTTCTTCTAGTTCTTGAATGGTTAATTGGAGATAAGAGCCTCTTGGGGAACTTTTCTGCCCAGGCTGGCTTCGAGCCAAGGTCCTCAGATCTCTTGAGTAACTAGGATTAAAGGCATGAGCCACTAGCACCCAGCTTTAGTTTTAGTTTTAAAAGTGTATTTGTGTTATTCTTTTTCATTTTGGCAGTAGGAAGGTTTGGTCAGGGTTTTGCCCTTGTCCTTGCTACAGCTTGAGCCATGTCCCCAAGCTCCCATTTGTTTATTATCTATTTATTGTGTCAGTACTGGGGCTTGAACTTGGTAGAGGGGAGGGGAAGATTATACTTTTGCTTAGCTTTTATTTATTTATTTTCCTCAAGGCTGGCCCTTGACCACTTGAGCTATAACTCTACTCTGGCTTTTTGCTGGTTAATTGGAGATAAGAGTTTCTTGAATTTGTCTGCCTGGGCTGGCTTTGAACCATATTCTTCAGATCTCAGCTTCCTGAGTAGCTAGAATTACAGATGTGAGTCACCAGTGCTTGTTTTACCTCTATCTTTTTAAAGTTTGTTTTCTCTTTCCTTCCTTCTCTCTCTCTCTCTCTCTCTCTCTCTCTCTCTCTCTCTCTCTCTCTCTCTCTCTCTCTCTCTCTCTCTCTCCCTCCTTCCTTCCTTCCTCCCTTCCTTCCTTCCTTCCTTTTGTTCTTTTTTTGTCAGTCATGGGGCTTAAACTCAGGGCCTAGGCACTGTCCCTTAGCTCTTTTGCTCAAGGCTACCACTCTACAACTTTGAGTCTCAATTCCACTTCCAGTTTGGAGGTGGTTAATTGGAGATAAGAATGTCAGACTTTCCTGCCCGAGTTGGCTTCAAATTGTGGTTCTTAGGTCTCAGCCTTCTGAGTGGCTAGGATTACAGGAGTGAGTCACCAGCATCTGGCTCTTTTTTTTCTTTTTATAAATGTGACAGAGGTACTGAGTGACTTCAGGTTCTGAATTTGTGGAGTTTTATTTTAGACTAGGTGTTTGGGTTAGGCTAGCTTCTTTGCATAGCAGAACTTGGACTGAGACCTAGTGGTCTCTTGGTCTGTACGTTGGCACTAGCACAGGGCACGTCCTCCCCCAGGCTATGTTGCCTGCTGTGGTTTCAGCTCTTTCATACATTCCCATTCAGGCCTTGCAGGCATCCAAAGCCTGGGGAGAGGATGGAAATGCAAGGGCAGAAACAAACATCTTTGACCTGAGCACACACCTTGCATAGAGCATAGATTGATGGCTTTGCCCCATCTGTGCAACACCTGGGATGCAACCAGGGCACCAAGGTATGGGTGTGAAAGGCTCCAAGAAATAAGCGGGGCCAGTGGAAGATAGAGGGAATGCCTCTATCCTTGCTTCAAGGCTGAAAAGCCGTGACTTTCCTGAAGTTCTGCAGCATCACTGGAACTGGCGCTGTGGCTCAAGTGGCAGAGTGCTTGCTTTGAGTTAAAGCGCTGAGGGACAGCGCCCAGACCCAGAGTTAAAGACCCACAACCAACAAAATAAATAAATAAAGCAGAGTAGAGGGACTGGGAAGGGGGCTCAGTGGTAGAGTGCTTGCCTTGCATGCATGAGGCCCTGGGTTCAATTCCTCAGCATCACCTAAGTGGAAGTGGCGCAGTGGCTCAAGTGGTAGAGGGCTAACCTTGAGCTGAAGAGCTGGGTACAGCGCCCTGGCCCAGAGTTCAGCCCTCCAACCGACCAAAAAAAAAAAAAAAAAAGTAAGTAAAGGCAGAGTAGATAATCTGCCTTTTAGAAATCTTTTTTTTGGGGGGGGGGTGTGGGGGAGTTGGTCATGGGGCTTGAACTCGGGGCCTGGGCCTTGTCTCTAAGCTTTTTTGTTCAAGGCTAGTAGTGCTCTACCACTTTGAGCCACATCTCTACTTCTAGTTTTCTGTTGGTTAATTGGAGATGAGTCTGATAGACTTTCCCAGTCTGACTTTGAATTGTGATCCTCAGATCTCAGCCTCCTGAGTAGCTAGGATTACAGGCGTGAGCCTGTCGAGCTCCTTTTAGAAATCTTTAGCATATATTTTCATCTCACTTAGAGTTTTTAGAGCAGTTTACATGTGTTATCGTCTCCCTTTTCTTTTCAAAAGTATTGTGAAGTCACAAGAAATAATCCCCGTGTCAACGCTCTGGTCCTGGCTGGCAAGCAGGGGTACTGCTTTCTAGCACCTGTGACAGACGGTCTGTCACTTCCTTTGCCCTCCCTGCCCTCCCACCGGTCTGGGAGGGGACACAGGAAATGTCACCCACCTATGAATTGTCTCTGGGTCCCTGAAACCCTTAAGTGAATGAACACTTTAAGCCCAGTCCACCAGCCATTCCTATGCATCCCACGCATGGTCTTTTGCTCTCATAGTAGAGCCTGCTTTCTTCTTTGGCCGAAGCAGCAGTGCGTGCTGCAGGGCATCGGTTGGAGGAACCCAAGGGGAAGCGGGGGTCTGACTGATGTGGTGCTTCAGCCTCCAGGAAGTCGTTCGTGTTTGAGCTGAATGAGTGCGCCTCGAGCCGCATCCTGAAGCTGGAGAAGGAGAACCAGAGCCTGCAGAGCACCATCCAGGGGCTGCGGGATGCATCGCTGGCGCTGGAGGAGAGCAGCCTCAAGTGCGGGGAGCTGGAGAAGGAGAATCAGCAGCTGAGCAAGAAGGTGGCCGGTGTGGGTGGGGCAGGGCTCAGGCCCTAGGCTGGGCAATCTGGGACATAGGACTGAAGGAGCCGTGACACCTCCCCCCCCCCCAGCCATATGGGTCATGGCAGAGGGAGGAGGCAAGCGCTCCTGCTGGCGGCCCCATGCTGGTCAGCACCTCTGGAGTCGGGGTGTCTCCTCACTAACCTCTTGAGTCCCACCAACCCAATTGCTTAAGCTGCAGGGCCAGTGGGAGGAACACGATCCACAGGGAGAGGGCCACGCCCTGCAGATCCTTCACCCCTGAGAGCCGTTTAGCTCATCCTGCCCTGCAGTGGAAGGACCCTCAGGGACCCCAGCTGCACTGGGCCCCTTGAAGTGCTGTGTGCCTTACTGCACTTGAGCTGCCAGTCACTGGTTTTGGTGGAGGTCTCCAGTCCCATGCCACATCTTTCAGTGCAAGCATGGACAAGGTGACAGGAGGTTTCATACATTAGATTCTTAGAGGCCTGGAGCAGAGAATGTCTTCATAAATGGCCATCCAGGCTGGGTATACCTGTATACCCGGCTCTTGGGAGTCTGAGGCAGGAAGATCATAAGTTGGAGGCTGGCCAGGGCTACAAAGCTCAGAACAAAGGAGCAAATAAACAAATTGGCCATCCTTTCTATAGCCACGATAAATGGGAGCTGGCGTGTAGCAAGATGAGAATGGCGGGATCTGCCACAGAATGCCCGAAAGGTCCCCTTGCTGGCCTAAGGCAGAGCGGGCTCCCCTCACGTCCCAGCCTCCTGCTTCCAATCTGGTCTCCCCTTGCCTGCTATAGCCCGGGGGCCGCCATGTCTTGGCGCAGTGTGCGGGGCAAAGGGAGCTGGGAGGACAGGCCGCTGCTGCTGGGCTGGCTGCAGTCTGCCGGCCTGGCGGGCCTCGTGTCTGCTGTGTGTATCTGTGGATTGTTCCCTGGCCCCAGTGTGCCTGGCACGCAGCTGCCATTCTGGCATTTGGAGGGTGAGGACTTCAGTGCCAGCAGGAGGTTGCACTTGGCCCCTGTGACCCTCAGCCTGAATTCCCTTTCTCCCTCCTCACGAGTCCTGCCGCCCCTCTATGAAGCTGGTGTTTCGCAGTCAGCGGGGCCCCTGCTCTCCCCCTCAGCCAGGTTGCAGGCTGGCCGAGGCCTGAGATGTCTGGCGGATCCATAGTTTCTAGAGCTTCTTGTCATCTCTGGGGATCCTGGAGATGGGTCTCCCTCCCCTGTGTCTGTGAGTTTATATGGATGTCACAGGAGTTCGTTCCCAGAGCCAAGGAAGAATGGCCACCCTTGGGGCAGGTGTCTTGTGCTGCGGTGGGGGGGGGGGGGTTGGATAGCCTCCCCCTTGGGTCACGTGGGCCTGCAGCCAGGGAGCTCTCTCGGGGTCCCCGTGTCCTCCAAAGAGGGACTGGAGTGTAGAGGGGGAGAACCGCAAAAGAGGGAAGACTGAGGTGGGGAGCAAGTGAGCAGGTTACAGGAATCACAGGTGTCACAGCCTTCCCCTGGGAGAGAAGGTAACAGCAGGGCGAAGGGCCCGGTGGCAACACTGGTGGAGGGAGAGAGAGTGAGGAAAATTAAGACCTTGAACGGGAGGGGAGGACTCCCCTTGGGAGAACTGCATCCCTCCTCCTTGCTGAGTACCAGATCTGTGCTAAGGACAGGCAGAGACAGGAAGGCGAGAAGGGGGCTCTTGGTTTTAGGAGAGAGCTGTCCATGGTACATCACAGTGCCTTTTTTCTGGGCAGCCCTGGCTGAATGGGGGTCCCCAGGTTGGGTTATGGGGGCCGTCCCACTGGTAGAGTCCATGACCAGCTTCTCCTGTGGGAGTTGAGGGGTGCAGAGTCCGGAGAGGCAGTAAAGTTGGGTGACCCCTGACTCAGAGGAGAGGTGGAGCCACTCAGGATTGGGGTGCTTACATAATTAGCCTGAGCGAGGTCCCAGCTGGATAACAGAGTAAGAACAGAGGCCCCGCCCCTGCTGCTCACAGGGTCCCTCGGGTGTCGTGGCCCTGAAGGTTCCGCCTGGATGCAGTGGTTCTCCCAGAGTCCGTCATCTTAGAGCAGCCGTCCCAGCCAGGGCTGTGCGTGAGTCACTGAGTCACAGATGAAAAGCGCAGGCCTGCAGCTCTGCCCCAGACTCACCCAGTCAGAAACCGGGGAAACTGAGAGGGATGGGGCCCAGGGGTTTGTAGGGAAGGGCCAGCTACCAGCGTTGTACCTACTCTGTGTTAGGTGCTGTGACCAAGCGTCACAGATGATGGTGGCCCTGATTGTCAGCTACAGAAGCTCAGGGGCGGCTGCATAGTCAGTGGGAAAGACCAGCATCGATCCTGTTGGGCTGCGGTAGCTTGGTGTGCAGGCAGAGGACAGCCCAGGCGGGCCAGGGCACTGAATTGCAGGCCCTGCTGTGCCGATCTGCCTCTTGGCATTCCAGTAGCTCTGTGTTCTAGGAGGCTCCGGCCTAGGAGGCTCCGGGCCAGGTCCACCCTGGTGTCCGGAGGAAAGCTGTTTGTCTAGGCCCAATGCTGTGTGGTCTGGCCTGGGCCAGGGCTTGGCGGCAGATTCACCTGGTGGACAGAGCATGGGCCTCTGAGCTGCTGGGTATCTCTCCAATGCGGCAAGGAGGATGGAGAGATGGGTGAGCATGGCCTCCCAGCAGGGCGTATAGAGGAGGTGGCCTGGGGTGCGCAGTGTCTGACACAGAGCAGCGGAAGACGTGGTGCTCTGAGCACGTGGCTGCACCCCGGGGCTCTGGAGTGCCCACGGTGGGCTGTGAGGTATCCGTCCAGGGCCAGGAGTTTGGTGTAGAACAATACCAAGGCCTCTCCCAGGACTCCGGCGACGCCGAGGAGTTCTTGTCGTGTCGTAGAACACAGCCTGAGCGTTCAGCTGGGTCTTTTGGCTCTGCAGATCGACAAGTTGCAGACTCAGCTGGAGAGAGAAAAGCAAAGCCACCAAGACTTGGAGACCCTCAGCGAAGAGCTGATCCGGGAGAAGGAGCAGCTGCAGATTGACATGGAGGCCCTGAAGGCTGACAAGGCCCGGCGGGTAGGCAGTGCTCACCACAGTCGCCGGGGACACCTCCCACCTCTCGTGGGACACTGGCCCTGGGAGGGGCCAGGCTAAGGATTGTGGCCAAAACTTCCCAGCCTCCTGGTCCATGGGCAGCAGTGTCTGCCAGGCCGGTGAGGGAAGGCAGGGTGCATCCAGCCTCCACCGATGGTTTTTGTTTTTTGTTTTTTTTGTTTGTCAGTTGTGGGTCTTGAACTCTGGGCCTGGGCGCCGTCCCTGAGCTCTTCAGCTCAAGGAGAGCGCTTTACCACTTGAGCCACAGCGCCACTTCCAGTTTTCTTGTGGTTTATGGGAGATAAGAGTCTCACGGACTTTCCTTCCCGGGCTTTCTTTGAACTGGGCTCCCCAGATCTCAGCCTCCTGAATAGCTAGGATGACAGGCGTCAGTCACGGGCATCCGGCCCCACGGACAGTTTTGCTCCCAGCCTGTTGTGGAAGGGAAGGAGGCAGCCGGACATTTTACGCTGGACAGTGACCCAGCTCCACAGGTCCCTCCCTAGAGCCGTAGCCCAGACCCTGGGCAACCTGCAGGGCCTGTCCTCCCACCGGGAGAGCCTAGAGGTGGCTCCCCAAGGCCCAGGAAGGAGGAAGGTGGAGGGCGAGGAGGCAGCGGGAAGCCTTTTGTGGTAGGAAGAAGCTGGGAACAATAAGTGGAGGGAGGATGCCTGAGAAGAGGTCACAGAGGTAAGCAGAGATGGGCCACAAAGACCAAGGGAGAGCATAGGTATCGGAGAGAGAGGGAAGGTAGCCCTGGGTGCAAGTTTGTGTTTCATTTATGTTACTTTATTTTGTTTTAAGTAGTTGTACAAAGGGTTTTTCATTCAACAAGTCAGATAATGAATACAGGGCAGCCTTGATCAACATCACCTCTTCCATCATTCTCCCCCATCACGGTCTCGACACTGAGACCTGTGCCCTCAGTAGAATCTGATTGGTTGCGTAGTCAGGTGATTGATCACTGGAGGTGTTCGGTTTCCAGGCCCCCTTGGGAGCCCAAATCCCCACCGCCTTGGTGCTTTCCCATAGATCAAGGATCTGGAGCAGGAGAAAGACCACCTCCACCAGGCCGTGTGGTCGCTGAGGGAGCGGTCGCAGGGCAGCGGCGAGGCCCGCGGGAAGGACGTGGAGAAGGAGAACAGAGCCCTCCACCAGGCTGTGACGGAGGCCGGCAGCAAGCTCAGCCAGCTGGAGCTGGAGAAGCAGCAGCTGCACCGGGACTTGGAGAAGGCCAGGGAGAAAGGGGAGCGGGCCGAGACGTTGGAGAAGGAGCTGCACAGGCTGGAGAAGGAGAACGAGCAGCTGACCAGGAAGGTGACCTCCCTGAAGACTGTCACGGAGAAGGTGGAGGCCCTGGAGCACGAGAGCCAGGGCCTGGAGCTGGAGAACCAGACTCTGAAGAAGTCTCTGGACACCTTGCAGAACGTGACTGTGCAGCTCGAGGGCCTGGAGCGAGACAACAAGCAGCTGGACAAGGAGAACCTGGAGCTGCGGAAGATGGTGGAGACCATGCGCTTCACCAGCGCTAAGATGGCCCAGATCGAGAGGGAGAACCAGCAGCTGGAGCGGGAGAAGGAGGAGCTGCGGAAGAATGTGGAGCTGCTGCAGACCCTGAGCAAGAAGTCGGAGCGCCTGGAGCTCAGCTACCAGAGCGTGAGCGCCGAGAACCTGCGGCTGCAGCAGAGCCTGGAGAGCAGCGGCCACCAGTCACAGGCCCTGCAGAGGGAGCTGGGAGAGCTGGAGGCCGAGCACCAGGCCCTGCGGCGCGACCTGGAGGCCCTGCGGCTCACCAACAAGCGGCTGGAGAGATCCGAGGTAGACAGGAAGGCCCTGGAGCAGGAGGTGGCCCAGCTGGAGAAGGACAAGAAGCAGCTGGAGAAGGAGGCCAAGCGGCTGTGGCAGCAGGTGGAGCTCAAGGACGCTGTGTTGGACGACAGCACCGCCAAGCTGTCGGCCGCCGAGAAGGAGAGCCGCGCACTGGACAAGGAGCTGGCCCGCTGCCGGGACGCGGCTGGCAAGCTGAAGGAGCTGGAGAAGGACAACAGGGACCTCACCAAGCAGGTCACCATGCACACAAGGACACTGACCACCCTGAGAGAGGTGAGCTGGCCACAGGTGTGACGGGAGGGGCTGTTGATGGGACTTCACTGAAGGAAACTTCGTGTTTGCCTGAGGGGTTTCCTGGATGCTAGACAGAGATTCCTCAGTCACACTGGGTGGCCTTACTACATACCTTGTTCCCGACAATACATTGATGGCTTCGCAGTCCAGCACTTCCTGGGCATGACTGCACAGACACTCCTCGATCTAATACTCAGCTTACAGCCCCACAAACCCCTTGGTAGATTGAAAATGAATACATTTATTTTCCACTTACACCTGACCACCTGCACACCATAGCTTAGCACCACCCCGAGGTGGGTTGGCAGGCACCCCTCCCCGTCAGTGAGCTGACTGGAGATGAGGCTTGCATACCCCGGCCTCCCTCATGCCGACATTTGTGTGTCTTCTCTTGCAGGACTTGGTTCTAGAGAAGCTGAAGAGCCAGCAGCTGAGCAGCGAGCTGGACAAGCTGAGCAGCGAGCTGGAGAAGGTCGGCCTCAGCAAGGAGCTGCTCCTACAGGACGATAACAGTCACGGCGACATGTGAGAATTGTCTCTGCGCAGCAGCACTGCGCCCACCGCCTGGTCTCAGCCTCTGTGCTCTTGGCCCAAGGCCTCCATGACTTTTCACAACTAAGGAGGCTTTTTTGGTGTTTCTCGTTTCGTTTTGGTGCACCTGCCAGTCCTAGGGCTTGAACCTGGCCTGGGTACCGTCCCTAAGCTTTTTTACTCAAGACTGGCACTTGACCACTTGAGCCACAGCTCTCCTTCCAGCTTTTTGGTGGCTCATTGGAGATGAGAGTCTCATGGGTTCTATGCTAGTGTTGGGGTGGGCTTGGGGTTTTAGGGTTTTGTCCGCTGGAGCTTAGAAATAAAAGGAGGAATTTTTAATTTCTTAAAAAAATGATTGCTAAGCCGGGCGCTGGTGGCTCACACCTGTAATCCTAGCTACTCAGGAGGCGGTTCAAAGCCAGCCTGGGCAAGAGAGACCTTGAGACTCCTATCTCCAATAACCACCAGAAAACCAGAAGTGGCGCTGTAGCTCAAGTGGTAGAGCGCTCGCTTTGAGCTGAAGAGCTGAGGGACAGCGCCCAGGCCCAGAGTTCAAGCCCCATGACCGACCAAAAAAAAAAAAAATGATTGCTATAAAGATGCTGGGGTTACAGTTTCATAAGTCAGGTGATGAGTATTTCTTTTTGGACAGTGTCATCCTTTCTCTCGCTTTCTTCCAGTTCTTCCCTCCCATCTTCACCGACGAGATTTTTTTGTAATGTGTGTTTTTGGGGGAGAGAGGAGTGATGTAGGGGATGTCACCTAGAGCTTGGCAAGCTTGGCAGCTGTTCCACCTCTGAGCTACACCCTCAGCCAGCGCCTCTTAGTTTCCGTGTGACTGTGCTGCAGCTTTTGCCAGCCATGCTTTCTTAAGTAGTCTTCTGTTTCAAGGCAGTTGCATACCTTGGACCTTTCCTAGATTTGTAACCAATAAGGCAAGGCCTGCTAATTTAGATGCCTGTTCAGTGTGGTGGGAGGGCTGGTGGGCCTCGTCAAATCTCTTAACTTTCTGAGACTTGACTTCCCCCTCTGTAACGTGGTCATGACACCACAGACACTCCACTCCCTAAGGCAGTGTTGGTAAATGTGGAAGTGGCATCTGGGGCGAGGGTGTCAGGGGGTGCTTGCCAAAGGATATGGTGAGGGATGGGGGCTGGGGGGTTGGCTTACCAGCCCCTCCCCCCCACCCCCGGCCACCCACTACAGGTCATGTGGGAACGCAGCTGGACAGGAGGAGGAGAGTGGCAGGTGTGGGATGGGCGTCAACGCTGATAACCTGTCTTTGTATTCCTCAGGAAATGGAAAGTTTTGGAGGGCAGAAATGAATCTGCATTAAAAACAGCACTGACCATAAAAGAAGAAAAGATTGTGTTCTTAGAAGCACAGGTGGAGGAGAAAGCAAGTCTTAATCACCAGCTACAGAGCGAGCTGCAGATGGTGAGTGCTGACGCTGAGGAGCTGGACCCCCTCTGCAGGTCTCTGCCTCGTCTGCCCCAGCCCTTTGCCTGCATAGCTAAGGTGGGCAGCCTGGTTGTCCTGGGGCAGGCAAGTGGCCACCATCAGGCTGACTCAGGCCAGGCAGGACAGAGCCAGAGGCGTGCCAGGGCAGGAGGAGCAGCTGAGTGCATCCCGGGTCTGCCAGGTGGGATGTGCGGGGTCCAGGCCTCAAGCAGACGTGTGCAGGGTCACGGGAGCCCTCAGGCAGCACAGAGGCTTGTGAGGTGCACGTCTGCACGCAGGTATCTGCACGCGCTGATCCCCACATGCGTGCCGTGCCTGGGCCGGGCTCCTGTCACACGTCACGTGTACATGCTCCCCACGTGCAGACGCATGCGTGTTCTCCATAAGCGCTCCCCTAACCACCTTTTGGAGCCCAAGGCTGTGGGTTTGAATCAGAACCTGGAACAAAGTAGTTCGGGCACTGGCAGAGGCTTGGGGACCTGTGAGGTCACCCCGTGCCTGAACCTCAGCCTCACCCCTGGTTTCTGGCACAGATGGTAGAGGCTCAGGCAAGTAGAGAGGCTGCCACAGTCAGCAGACGGAGACAGGGCTAGGCATGGGGGGTGAGTCCTGCCCTTCCTGCCCTCCCTGGGCAACGTGGCAAAAGGAGGGTGCTAGCTTGTGTGGCTCCAGGAAATAAGGGGGCCTCCAGCCACAAATGGGCTCCGAGTGAGGCTCCCACCTGCCTGACTGCTCTCTGTCACTGAGCCCACAGATAAAGGAGGAACGTGAGCTGCTCAAGCGGACCCAGGGGGACCCCGTGCCCTCACAGAACTCCCTCAAGCACCCGGGGGCCAAGTCACTCACTGGTCACCAGGAAGAGGAGGCCTGGGGACCCAGCCACAAGGAGGCCACGATGGAGCTGCTCCGCCTGAAGGACCGGGCCATTGAGCTGGAGCGCAACGTGAGTCGCCAGCCTGGCACTGGGCTCAGAGGGGGCCCGTCCTCTTCTTAGTCACCCTGATAGCACCGTAGCATTTCTGTAAAGAACGTGGGATGAGACAGAGTCTGCAGGGTTTTCAGGTTTAGGTGGGCATCCCTGGATTGTCCTGGCGGGGTCCCATAGCCACCTGTTCATTTGCTGACCCCTCAGAGTTCTAGCACAGAAGGCACACTGCAGTCTCTGTGGCCAGTCACTTCTCACAGGACAAGACTCAGCCTCTGTTTCTGTAGTGTGGCTTTCAGGCTGCAACCCTATGCAGGTTGCATGGGTCCTCTGTGTGTGGGGTGGGGAGAGGGGAGAGAGTTGTTACTAGGACTTGAGCTCAGGGCTTGGTCACCATCCCTTAGCATTGTTGCTCAAGTCTGGTATTCTTATCACTTGAGTTACAGCTCTGCTCCCAGTGGTTAATTGGACTGGAGTCTCTCAGATTTGTCTGCCTGGGTGCAGCTTCAAGCTCTGATCCTCAGATCTCAGCCTCTTGAGTGGCTAGGAGTGAGCCAACTAGTGAGCCAACACTAGTGCCTAGCTGCAAATAAAGTTTTATTGGAACACAGCTACATCCTTTGTGCTGTCTGGGCTGCTTTCCTACCACAGTAGCAGCCTTCAGTGGTTGAAATAGAGATGGAAGGGCTGGAAAATCCAATAGCGTTTTCTATCCGTCCCATATTAGAAAAGGCTTGCCAGAGCACATCTACACTTCTGATTTCATTGGATTCCCAACAGTGGCTTCATGAAATCCATTTTCATGCTTTTCATAATTTGACAGACGAGAGGACCGAGACAATGTAAAAGCCTCTCCTAAAGTCCCATGCTAATAAGGAACAGCACCTGCCTGCAGCTCCCAGTCCTGACTCCTAGCCTGGACATAATGGTAGCATAGTGGATGTGGTCTTTGTGGTACTGCACACTGTGAAGTGGCTTGTTCTGCCTGCTGTCTCAGGGCAAGGAGAGCTCCAGCCGGGCACTGGACTCCATGTCCTGTGAGGGAAGTGGGGTAGTGGTAGTTCACAGGAGGTAGCTCTAGCTCACAGAAGCCCACCTTCAGTTTGTTCTCCAGAAAAAAAAAGGGGGGGGGGAAGTATTAAAGAGAAAAAGGTAGAATGGCTTTAATGCCAGTGTGCCCAGGCCTTCCGCTTTGGTCTTGAGTGGTGTCCCTTGTGATATGTGATCTGTTTTTGAAAAATTCTGGTGAGTGCCCATTACTTCGTGTATCTGGTGGTCCCTGGCATTTGGGCTGGGTCCTCTCTCAAGGGTTTGATGTAGTCCAAGTTTCCTGGCCAGGTGGAGCTTTCCCTGCCTGTGTTTGATTGGCACTTGCTTCCCCATCTGCTAGAATGCTGCTCTGCAGGCAGAGAAGCAGCTGCTGAAGGAGCAGGTGCAGCACCTGGAGACACAGAACATGGCCTTCAGCAGCCAGATCCTTACACTGCAGAAGCAGAGCGCCTTCCTGCAGGAGCACACCACCACGCTGCAGACTCAGACCGCCAGGCTGCAGGTACTGGGGGCTGGGTTCTTCCAAGGTGGTAAAGGTGGTGAGGGCGCGTGAGGTAGCATGCATATGTGTGTGTGTACATGCATGCATGTGAATTCATGCATGTGTACATGTGTGCGCCATTGCTAGGGCATGAATTCAGGGCGTGGGCATTGATCCTGAGTTTTTTTTACTCACAGTGAGTGCTCTCCCACTTGAGCCACAGCTCTATTTCTGACATTCCTGCCAGTGCTGGCTTTGAACCTCCATCCTCAGATATCAGCCTCCTGAGCAGCAAGGATTATAGGCGCATAGGCTTTTTTTTTTTTTTTAATAGTTGAACCTGTGGCTGCACAAGCTAAAATCTTCCTGTCTCTGCATTTTCTTATGTTCTTACCCAGGTTTTCTAAAGTCTATTCTTGGAAATGTTATTAAGAATGACTAAGGAAAGAGAGTCAAGGATTAAGTAAGTTTGATTAAGTAGTTGGCCAGGTTTTTGTACAGGAAGGAGCCTCTGCTCCTGTGAATTTTCATCTCCCACAAGGGAGGTGGGCTCTGAACCGGCTCCCTGCTTTTGGGAGCAGCCAGCAGAACCCGTGTTCTGGAGCAGCCACCGAGCATGCTGATTTTGTGATTAGTAAATGGTGGAAAAATGAATGGTGCTCTTCATGCAGTTTCTGAAAACATAAGGGTGGGAAAATAAACAGGACACACTTTGGCAAAAAGGTTAGATATTGGTTTGTTGCATTATTTCTGTCTGGCTTTAGTATGAGGGCAGTACTGACTCCTCTTCCATTTTCTCATGGTTTTGGAAGCTGTTGGATGCAGCAGGCTTTAGAAATGGGCTCTGTTGCGCATGTTCATTGGGCAGTGAGGGCACGTGCAGTGGCATCCAGAGAGAGGCCATGTCATTTCTGGAGAGTAGCTCAGAGGGACAGCCCCATCCCGTGGTCGATATGTGCTGCTCTCCCCTTCCTCAAGCAGGTCCTAGGTGCTGGTAGAGCTGCCCTCTGGACCTGTCCTGGGGTGGAGCTGGGCCCACTTTCTCGCTGGCTCACTGCTGTGGGGCTCTGTTGATGGCAGGTGGAGAATTCCACGCTGAGCTCCCAGAGCGCCTCGCTCAGCGCGCAGTACACGCTGCTGCAGAGCCAGCATTCGGCCAAGGAGGCGGAGCACGAGGGCCTGCAGCGGCAGCAGGAGCAGCTGGCGGCTGTCTACGAGGCCCTGCTCCAGGACCACGAGCACCTGGTCACCCTGCACGAGCGCCAGTCCTCCGAGTACGAGGCCCTCATCCGCCAGCACAGCTGCCTCAAGACCCTGCACCGGAACCTGGAGCTGGAGCACAGGGAGCTCGGGGAGAGGTAAGGTCTGATAGGGCCAGGGAGAGGGTCTGGGGGACCTCAAAGGAGAGGTAAGTCCTTCAGGGAGTAGCGCAGAGGCCTGGGGACCAGAGGTGGGGTCTGGTAGTGGGGGACAGGCAGGAATGCCAGGATGGGGAGAAAATAAAGACCTTTAGGGCAAAAGGGGTAGAAGTGGGGGTTGAGGGTACGGCCTGGACAGGAGCCAGGCTGGTGCTCTGAGCCTGTCGGCTGCCCCAGGGGCCAGCGGTCACCTCTGGCCCGCCCCCATATTTCCTGTTGGCTGGCTGCTTCCCATTGTGCGGGTGCCTGAGCTTTCTCAAGGGGAAGGAGCAACTGGAACTTTGTGTAGCTGAGGACTGAGTGGCAGGGCGCCCCTCGGGAGAGAGGATACGGTAGCTCTTCCCGGCTTGGGGTGGGCCGGCATGGGTGCTTGAGACCCTCATCTCTGCAGAATTCTCCCCTCCCCTCTTTCTCTCCCTCTCCTTTGTCAGCCAGGGACCAGGCCACCAGTGCACAGGCTCTGTCTACCTGCCTCTTTTATGTTGGTGGGAATAACACTTTTTTTTTTTTTTTGGGTCCGGTCATGGGGCTTGAACTCTGGGCCTGGGCGCTGTCCCTCAGCTCTTCAGCTCAAGTCTAGCGCTCTACCACTTGAGCCACAGCGCCACTTCCAGCTTTTTTTCTTTTTGCTTATGTGGTGCTGAGGAATCGAACCCAGGGCCTCAGGCATGTAAGGCAAGCGCTCTACCACTGAGCCACCTTCCCAGCCCCACTTTTTTTTTTAAACCCCCAAAACCCCTTTGATTATAGAAAGTTTTGTTGTTGTTGTTGTTTTGTTGTCATCGTCGTCATTGTCGTTAGTCATGGGGCTTGAATTTGGGGCTTAGGCGTTGTCTCTAAGCTCTACACTCAAGGCTAGCACTCAACAACTTTGAGCCACAGTGCCACTTCTGGTTTTCTGGTCATTAATTGGAGATAAAAGTACAGACTTTCCTGCCTAGCTGGCTTTGAATCGCGATCCTCAGAGTAGCTAGGATCATAGGCATGAGCCACCAGCACCTGGCTGGAAAGTTTTAAATATATAGAAAGTCAGCAGAGCCAGGGTCCAATAACCCCAACACTTGAGGTGGAAGGAAGAAAGCCCAGGGTTGCGGGCTCGCCTGCTTGTGGTTCTATGGGTGGAGCCGACATTGGTTGCTTTACCCACCCTGTGTCTCCTGTTTCCTTCCTCCTTTATGCACCCATCTCCATCCTTCAGGGTTTATAGAGGCAGCACTTACGTGTTAGACGTCTCCTATATCCCTGGTACCATGTCTCTCAGTGAAAGGAGTTGCGTGTCACCAACTCGTGGAATACACTTCTTAGATTCACGGTGCATTCACAGGGGAAGGATTTTGCTGGTGGACTTGGCCCTGAAGGTCAAGTTCGCATTTCTCTGTAGGTGCTTGCTGGGTGCAGCCTCCAGGAGCTGCTCGGGGCATTTGGCTGGTGGGAAGCATAGCTGGAGACGGTGTTGGTCCTGTGCAGGTCCTGTGCATCAGAGTCAGGGGTCTAGGAGTTGTAGGTGTCTGTCACACAGGAAAGATGGTTCTGTAGTCTTTGACATTGAATTTGACAAGCTCATAAGTACTCACTGTGTGTCATGCTGTGGACCCCTGGAGTATACCCTACAATTGGGTAGTTACTGATGGTCTAAGATATCTGCCTCCCCTGCCCCCCACTTTTTTCTATTGTGATGGTGGATTTTGAACTCAGAGCCACACATTTGCTCAGCTAGTGCTCTTAACACTCGAGCCATGCTTCCCACCTTCTTTTGGCTGGTTACTTTGTCTTGCAAACTTAACATTCACGGCCCTTATTTGTCAAGCATAGACAATTTGTTTAAAATCATTAACATGGATGAGAAAAGTCCAGCTCTGAAAGCCAGCCACAGCCTCTGTCCCAGGTCTAAAGGCCTTACGTACGAACAGTTACCTTTAAGTGGGTTTCCTAGTTGGTGTCCTACAGCTTTGGGCTCCGGTGAGATGGTACCCACACAGCTGGTGTGGGCAGGTGAGGCTTCTTAGATACCCCTTTGCCAGCTGAGGGAGGGGAGTGCGTAGGGAAGGGTTTGTCGGAATGGGCTGGTTGAAGGGTTACGCCTCAGACCCTTTGTGCCTCCTAGCTGTGTGTACCCCTGGGGTTCATCTGTGAACACAGCAGATGTTTCCAAGCACAATGAGGAACTGGTGGAATTTGAGGCTTCCATCCATGTGCTCTGCTGCCCCCTAGAGACAGCGATGCAGCCTGCATGGATTAAGTAAGAAGAAAATTCAGGCCCTGTGTGAGCGCGCGCGCGCGCGCGCGCGCGCGTGTGTGTGTGTGTGTGTGTGTGTGTGTGTGTGTCCGCGCGCGCGCGCGCGCGCGCGCGCGCACACACACAAGCTCCCCACCCCTACAGTCCTTAGGCAGATCTCTGTTCCCAAGGAGGATATGACAGGAATAAGGAAACGGCTCTCCACTGGAGGGAGGATTAGCTGCTACTGTGGATTTGGGCTGTTAGTTCTGTCTGTAGTTTCCTTAGGTCTGTTTGTGCCTGGTGAGCCATCTCAGAACTTAATTGTCATTCCCTAGAAGGAAGTGGAGTTTGAGTGTCGCCTTGGTGCTCTCAGGTAGCTGAAGGGGAGAGGGCTACTGTGACAAGAAAGGTCCCCACTCCAGGGGGACCCTTGCCGGGCTTCTCTCCTACCCCTGCCAGCCCCCTTCCACTCCAGTGCAGTCCTGTGTGCTCTCCTTGAGGAAGTGCCAGACTCCCACTGGGTCTTGCTCCACAGGCATGGCGAGTTGCTGAAGCACGAGGCCGAGCTGGCCGAGCTGGAGAAGGCGCTGACGACCGAGCGGGAGGCGCTGCGGCAGGAGCAGAGGGTGAATGCTGTCACCACAGGCGAGAATCAGAGGCTGCGGGGAGAGCTAGACCGGTGAGAGCCGTGGGCAGTGGCCGGCGCCTGCTCCCGCGCGCACCAGCCCCCATTGCAGCCTGCAGGTTCCCGGGATTGCGTGTGTTTACAAACCATGTGTCCAATGCTTGTTAGGAAGGGAGGCAAGGGCAACCCTGCCAGTTGCTGGGGGGAAGGGCTCTCTGCATGGCGGCTTTATGGGTCCGGCTGTGTTCGTCACCGAACACAAATCCACGGTGTCCCAGGAAGAAGATGCTGCCGGTTCTCTTCATTCATGGGTTCTGTACCCGCTCACTCACATGCTTGCTAGCATTTATTTTCAGCCCCAAAGTCAACATGTGTGGGGCTTTGTGCACATACAGAGCCACAAAATAACCAAGATAACCAAGACCCCGGATGTGGCTCTGCTCAGCCTGGTTCCCTCTGTCTGTCACCAACAAAAATCGTTTTCATGGTACCTGATTGTGTGCGAGGTTTTTTGTTTGTTGGTTTGGGGTTTTTGGTTTGTGCTTTGGGTTGCACAGTGCTGAAGGATTGTCTGCTATCGCTGTATGCAGAAAGGCTGCGAGGTGCCTAATGGAGAAATTCGATCAGCTGTGAGTCAGGCAAGAGCTATGGTGTTGTGCCATGGGTGGTGGGTATGTTACCGAAGGCGCCTTTAAACAGAAGCTGCCTAAAACAGGATTCCATGTCGATTTCATGCTTTCCCTCAGCAGAGTTAGTGTTGGCAGAGATTTTATAGACTAGAACTAGTGTGTATATTTAGAATCAACACTTAAACTGTTGCTCTCTCCATCCCCCTCCCCCTTTCTTTAATGGCTGAGGCAGTAGGCTCAGGGAGTTGAAATGACTTGGAAATGACTTGCCCAACGTTAATGCTTTTATGTAGTGGTAGAGTCCAAGTTGACTCCATGTCTCATCTTTTCCCAAAGTTTTGACCAGATAGAGCCCAGCCTCTTCTGTGTCCTTGGGTTGACATGACCGACAGTTACAAACTCCGGAACCTGCGGTGGCCAGGCAGATGAAGCACATGGTGGCACAGTGCCCCGATGGGCAGGCACAGTGAGGTGGAAAGTTCAGGATAGCCGTGGCCAGACTGCAGCACACACAGGCCTGGTGTCTTCCCAGGCTCTCCAGTTACTCTGTTATTTATACTCTTTCAGAAAAGTTAGATATCTAGGTGTGGACTTTGTCCATTTAATGAAACAGGCCAAATAAGGCCTATGTGTGTGTTGCCAAATGCCAGTGGCTCATAACTATCCTCTTAGCTACTCAGGAGGCTGAGACGTAGAGGATTGTAATTTAAAGCCAGTGCAGGTGGAAGAGTTTGTGAAACTCCATCTGTAATTGACCAGCAAAATGCTGAACTGGAATTGTGACTCAAGTGGTAGAACACCAGTTGTGAGCAAAAAACAAAATGCCGAGTAAGAGTTCAAGGCTCTAAGTTCAAGCCCAGGTACCCGTTCACTTCCACACACAGACATGTGGATACAAACCGAATCCACAGCCCCCCACTTTGAGCATTCTAACAAGAAAGCTCCCAAGTAGCCAGAAAGTTCTGTGTTAGTGGGTTTATGCAGTTCCCTGGCATCTTGTCATAGCATGTTTATCTTAGGAGTTGAAATGAGAACATGGCATAGGATTGGGAAGAGGAGCTGGGTACCCAGACAGAATTTTTTTTCTTCCAAGTGTGCCAAGGTGCCAATGCCGTAACATAGGGAAGATAGCTGAATCTGGGGTCTGAGCATGCCTGTTTGTTTTCCCTCTAGGCCCAATGTGGTATCCCCAAGGGTGCCCTCATAAAACCCCAGAGAACGTGGTTTGAAAACCAGCGATTTTGTTCAGCCTGCAGTGGCTTTACCGGAGGCTGTGGGGCTGCCGCCGTAGGCAGAGCGCTCATAGAGCCCACGCCCCGGGCCTTCCCCTTGGCACACCGCAGCCCCATCCACCGCCCCGGGGCTCCCTCCAGCATCTTGTCACTCCACCCGATCACCCTGCGCACCCCCCCTCCCCCAGGGTGAACTTCCTGCACCACCAGCTGAAGGGGGAGTATGAAGAACTGCACGCCCACACCAAGGAGCTCAAGACCTCGCTGAACACCTCGCAGCTGGAGCTGAACCGCTGGCAGGCGCGCTTCGACGAGCTGAAGGAGCAGCACCAGAGCATGGACCTGTCACTCACCAAGCTGGACAACCACTGCGAGGTGAGGCCCGCAGCCCTGTGCTCCGGGAGGCCGCTGGGTGCCCGCTCTGAGACTGCGCACCCCAGGCGCCCGCTCTGAGACTGCATGTAGCCTGAGGCAGAGCGGACCAGGGGCAGGTGAAAAGGGGGTTGGACTCCCCGTTTGGTAGGAATTGTCAGAAGACTCCTCCTCCTTGTCTGACCTTTGCCCTCTGAGGTGGGCAGAGGTGCCATGGAGACCACTAACTGGTGTCCACAGTCCTCTTACCACAAAAGAGTTCTCTGCATGGAAGTGGCCCCCCCCCCCCCCCCGTTTCAGTACCTGTCCTGTTGTGGTGAAATGATGCAAACTTGCCCCATGTGGGGGTGTGGCCGGCCACATTTTAACTTAGTACCTTTTTTCTGAGTGACGAGGGCTTTTGTGTGTGGATTTGGGGTAAGGGGCACAGTTCAGCCCCTCACAGAAGCTGAGGAACACAGAACTATGGCTCCCAGCTCTGTTCCCCAGCTGCCTCCACCCACCCACCTGTTTGTGGGATGTCCAGATGTTAT
Organism: Dipodomys merriami; assembly: GCF_024711535.1. NCBI lineage: Eukaryota > Metazoa > Chordata > Mammalia > Rodentia > Heteromyidae > Dipodomys > Dipodomys merriami. Next base: position 9,900,360 of record NW_027206069.1, read on the forward strand.
TAGTTGGGTTGGATTTGGTGGAATTCGCAGGCTTCTCCCAAGTGGAGTGTAATTCCCCTACATATTTTTATCATGGTAATTTACGTGTACGTATCATCTGAACAATACCACAGTGACGATCATGAAACTGTTCTGAGCAAAGGAAGTAATCTAACAGTCTCACCATTTTTTTGCTTCCAGCTCTGCTCATTGCATACCTGTGACATATAGATGATAATATTCAAGGTGCGGGATGGTGATCTAGTACAGTAAAGTCAGAGCTGTAATAATAGCTAGTGAGACAACTCCTACCTGTGGCGTGAGGGGCATTTTGCACTGTGCTTGTTTGTTATATCATTGAATCCACCAGTAACCCTAGAAGCTGGGAACCCCATCCTTGTCCCTGGTCCCAAGGATAGGAGCCCAGTGTGTGCCTTCAAAGTCTGTGATCTCCTGGTGCCCCATAGTAATGTTCTAGAACAAAAGTTGACCTTCAGCCCACAAACTAAGAAAACTCTTTAACTTTTTTTTTTTTTTTTTTTGGTGCTGGTCCTGGGGCTTAACCCTGAACTTTTTGTGCTCAAGGCTAGCATTCTACCACTTGAGCCACAGCTTCACTTCTGGCTTTTAGTGGAAGCTAATTGGAGATAAGAGTCCCATGGATTCTCCTGCCCAGTCCGACTTTGAACTGTGATCCCCAGATCCCAGGCTCTTACAGGCAGGCATGAGCACTGGAGCCTAGCTCAACTCTTAACTTCTTTAATGGTTGGAGAAAAGACATCAAATGAATAATAATTATTTATGGCAATTGACAGTTATGTGAAACTTAAGTGTCAAATATCTGAGCTGGCTTCTGAGGGCTTACACCTATAATCCTAACTACTCGGGAGGCTGAGATCTGAGGACTGCAGCTTAAAGCCAGACTGAGCAGAAAGTCTGCAAGACTCATCTCCAGTTAACCAGGGAAAAGCCAGGAGTAGAGGTGTGACTCACATGGAAGAGAGGAAAAAGCCAAGTGAGAGTATGAGGCCCTGAGTTCGAGCTTCAATATCAGGGCATGCGCACATGCACACACACGCAGCATCTTTAAAGTTTTGTTCATTCATTTATGTGTTGTGATGACTACTTTCACACTGCAAGGGCAGAGTGAGACAGACACCACTGGACTGGAAAGCTTAGTATCTTTCTTCTCTGGCTTTGGACGGAAGTGTTTCACTGCTTTAGAGCAGGTTGTGGGGCCTAAACTCGCCCTGGGTGCTGTCCCTCAGCTCTTCAGCTCAAGGCCAGCGCTCTACCACTTGAGCCACAGCACCACTTCCGGCTTTTTCTGTTTATGTGACGCTGAGGAATCAAACCCAGGGCTTCATGCATGCGAGGCAAGCACTCTGCTACGGAGCCATCTTCCCAGCCCCTCCTTTTCTCCTTTGGGAAGCAGGGCTCCCAGGGTCCGATGGTGTCTGAGCCTCTATGGGTCTATGTTGCAGCTGCTCTCCCGGCTCAAGGGGAACTTGGAGGAGGAGAACCATCACCTCCTGAGCCAGATTCAGCTGCTGAACCAGCAGAACCAGACGCTTCTGGAGCAGAACATGGAGAGCAAGGAGCAGTACCATGAAGAGCAGAAGCAGTACATGTAAGGGCATGCCCAGGGCTGGCCTGGACCTCTCCCCCAGCCAATAAGACCCACTTCCTGGAGGTCCTGTTTCCCGTCCCTGTCCAAGCTTGTGACATTTAGGACACACAGCAGCTCTAGGCCCCCGGGATCTCAAGGGCAGGAGATGTCCCGAGTTTTGGGATGTTTCAAATTTCTGGAGGTGGCAATGGCTGACTTTTGTTTGCTTCTTCAAAAGCAAACATTGGAGGCTCCTTTCTTTGCCTTTGGAATCAATAAGCCAGTACCAAAAAGCCATATCTCAGGGAAGCAGTCTACCATTTCAGGTAGAATTTGGGGTAGAATTCAGATCGAAGACTGAAAACTAGTCTCTTGCCTTGCTGGCATGGAAAGTGGGTTTGTTGTCCCTGTGTACACATGCACACGTGCACATGTGTGTATGTGTATCCCCTTCTTCCCTATACACACACTAGTGAAGGTGCTAGGAGCCTGGAACCATAGGCGAATAGCAATAGCAGACATGAACAGAACTGTGTCCCTTTGCAGCCAGATTGCCACACAAAGGCACCGAAAGGAAAGGCGACGTAAATTTGCTTCTGCTGCAGTGCAGGAGGAGAGGAGGCAGATGCGGTAGTCATGGCGGATGTGGAAAAGCTGGGGTATAACCATGGTAGAGAGGGTCTGGGTGTTAGGAATGTGTGGAGCCATCGGCTGGAAAGGAGGTGAGCTCAGCCGTGGAAGGCTTCTGTGTCCAGCTAAAGACATTGGATCTGTTGGGAAGTTTTCACATGGTTGGGCGCCCAGGAGCCTCGTGGCTCCGAAATTGAGTAGCCCATATTCATCGGGGTGGTTTCATCACCCTGTGCTGAGGTGACCAACCTGCGTCCCCTGGTGATGAGCGTGCCTGTGGAGAAAGCAAGAAGAGCCGTGTGTGTGGAGGGACGTGTCACTGACGCCATGCTGACCTGGTACCAGTGCGCCTGCCTCTTGTGCCTGCTTCGTCTGCAAGCCCCCTGGAGAAGGATGTGTATTGTGCATGGACTCACACTGTAATTTGGGGTAGAAATGACAGCTGTTGGAAGTTGGCCGTCTGTAATCCAGGCGATAGGGTTTCCAGCAGAGTTGGGGCAGGCCTGAGCGCCCCATCCCAGAAGGCTGCTGGGTGATGTTTTGGTATTAGAGAGTGTCCAACAGATCAATGGGTTGGTACCCGTCCTGGGGCCTGCTCCCACTGCCACAAGACCAACAGTCCAAAGGCTCCAAAGGGCTCTGCTGATGGTTGGGGGCCCTGCGGTCCCCTTTCCCAGAGTGCAGCCCCATGGTGAGCTCTTAGGAAAGCCCCAGGGTTGGGCAAGAATGAAGGAACGCTCTCTTCATCTTAAGACCTCATCTGCACAGAAGGAAAGCAGGGACCTGAGTTGTCTGGCTAGACAGGAGGCTCCTAGGGTCCAACAGAAGCTGCTGCCGGGGGCCGCCCAGGGCTCTCCGTCCCTCACCCAGGACTTTGAAATACAAACTAGTCTCTGGCTTTGGGACTGTGTTCTTCTCACAGGGAGTGAGCGAACCTCAGCCCCATGCCCAGCCAGGGCCGGGCTCAGGCTTGCTGCAGACCCCACTCGCCTCTCCTCTGCCTCTCACCTTGCTTTGCTCCGTCTTCTCTGCCTGGCCCCCGAGCGACATCCACTTCGCTGGAGGTATTACCAGGCTCCCAGTGTGGAGAGGCCCCAAGTCCTGACTCAGCTTTTTGGTGGCGGTGTTAATAGGCACCTGGGATGCTAAGGGTCCTGAATGACCTTGCCTGCCTCAGAAGGCCACAGCCTCTGAGCAGCGTTGGAGCCTTGCGCTCCCTCAGAGCTGGGTCCCAAGGTGGTGTGAGGGTTGTACGGGGGCTGCTGAACACACAGCCAGAGAGGAATACCGCAGGTCTGAATCTCAGACAGTGCTGGCCCTGGCACAGGCTGGGCTGGTGAGGATACTCACTTATTCTACGTAAAACTGGATGAGTAGTTTCTCTCTCCCTTCTATTCACAGTGACAAATTGAATGCCCTGCGGAGACAGAAGGAAAAACTGGAAGAAAAAATCATGGATCAGTATAAGTTCTACGATCCTGCTCCAAAGAAGTGAGTTAATCTGAGATTCAGTGACTTAAAGATGATTTTTGTGAGGCTAGGCAGCCGGGGGCCATCTAGATCATTCCCTTCCCCTCCTCCACCCCAGGCCCCGCCTTCACCAGCTAGCAGGCCACATGCATGCACATCACCCGAGAAAGTAATTAGGACTACTTTTATCCCCACCCTACATACTCCAGTCTTTCCTGAGAGGGATGGCAAATACCAGTTTATCCCAAGACACAGGCTTGATTTAGCCACCAGCCCTTAGAAAAGGCAAGAAAACCTTGTGATCTCAGAGCCATTAAAGTAAGCAAGGTTTCTTTGTCTAAGTTTTGTCTCCAGATTGAACACGATGTGAATGACAGTGTCCTGTGCTAGACAGGGAGGATGGACAGGACACTTGGCCCCACCCCACTGTCCTCAAACACTTGAGAACAGCGGGCCCTGGTTGTGAGGCCGGCTCAGCTCCTGGAGACTGCCAGCTCCGCCTGCAGCACGTCCCCTGTCCGGGCCCGAGCCTCAGAAATCATGCCTTGAAGTAGAAATGGCCACGAACTCTTCCAGGAGGCTCTGCTGAAATTACAGAACCACAGAATTGCAGATCTTCAGCTGTCATCTTATGTTTGACAGACAGGAATGGGAGGAACTGAGAGAGAGAGAGATCTTCAGTTTATGTATAACAGACAGGAATGGGAGGAACTTGAGTGTGTGTGTGAGTGAGTGCATGCACACACGAGCTTATACTCAATCTCTCATTCTCCCTTTGCTTTTTTGCGCAAGGCTCGCACTCTACTATTTGAGCCATGCCTCTACTTCTAGCTTTTTGGGTGGTAAGTAGGAAATAAAAGTCTCACAGACATTTTTGCCCAGGCTGGCTGTGAACTACAGTCTTTAGATCTCAGCCTCTTGAGTAACTAGGATTACAAGTGTGAGTCACCAGCACTCAGATAAGTTGTTTTGTTTTGTTTTGTTTTTTGGTCAGTCGTGGGCCTTGAATTCAGGGCTTAGGCACTGTCCCTGAACTTTTGCTCAAGGCTAGTACGCTACCACTTTTGAGCCATAGTGCCACTACCAGTTTTCTGGTAGTTAATTGAGCCTGATAGCTAATCTTCTGGGGACTTTTCTGTGCAGGCTGGCTTTGAACTGCAATCCTCAGATCTCAGCCTCCTGAGGAGCTAGAATTTACAAGTGTGAGCCACCACTGCCCAGTTAGAGGAAGCTTTTGACTCAAGAGTGGAAACCCATACCCCTACATGGTCCTCTGCATTTCTGGCAAGCTTCAGTTTCATCACCTGTCCTTTAATGAAAAGTGACTTGAATTCAGACTCCCCCAGTGCTGTAGTCCAGATCACTCAGTGCCAGAGATAGTGAGGAACAGCAGCTTATTCCACTGACTGACTTTGTTCCTGAGGATGACTTTTTTGACAGAACAGTTGCCTGGTAATGGTGCTCAGCACTCCCTCTCATCTCCCCCCACTCCCCCCACTTTGCCTGATTGAGGACCAAATTCCACCTGTTTCTGCTCTTTTTCTAAGTTCCAGATTCTCACATATGATCATGTGTTTTTTGTTTGTTTGTATTTTGACAGTCCTGGAGCTTGAACTCAGAGCCTGGGTTCTACTCTTGGGCCTCTGTTTGCTTAAGGCTAGTGCTCTACTACTTCAGCCACAGCGCCACTTCTGGCTTTTTTCTGAGTAGTTTATTGGAGATAGTTTCAGGGACTTTTCTGCCCGGGCTGACTTTGAACCACAATCCTCAGATCTGTCTCCTGAGTAGCTAGAATTGAGTGTGAGACACCACACCTAGCCTTTTTCCTGTTCTTGTTATTTGTGTTTGGAGTGCCAGGCACATGGCTACCATCATTCTGATCCCCAGTGATTGGCCAGACTACCCAGGCTGCTGAGGGGAAATGCCGCCCATGTTAGGGAGTCCAGTGACTGGATGGGGTATGTGGGAACACTATGCCTTCTAAAACCTTTCTCTAACTAGGAAGAACCACTGGATTGGAGCCAGAGCCTTAGTTAAACTCATCAAGCCAAAAAAAGAGGGTTCCAGAGAACGGTTAAAGTCAATCGCAGACAGCCCGCCCTGGCAGCTTGAGTCCGCAGACCCCGCCTCGCCATCGGCCTCTCAGTCTCTCAGATCACAGCCAGAGAACTCTGACAGCCCCTCGGCGGTCTCGAACTGTGAAGAGCGCGATGCCCACAATGGACCTGTAGGGAAAGGTAGGGCAGCCCTGGTGGCTGCAGTGGGGAGAGGAAAGCCATTGATCACAGAAGGGTATGGCCACACCGGTGTGCCTCTACCTGAGGGTGTCGTGCACCAGGTAGACAGTAGATACTCATGACTGTGTTATAGCAATTGTTTTACAGTAACATTCTTGTTATTTTCTACGTATGGGTCAGAGTAGCCATAATGGAGGTTGATTACAGAACCTTGTACTTGCTGGCAGCTGGTGTACCACTCAAGCCACTCCATCAGCCTGCCTTCGTTACTTTAGAATGAGAAATATTATTTATCATGTACACTGTGGTAGGTTTTTGAATATCCAGATTCAAAAGCAAGCGCCATTGAGACAGGCAGAGTAGTGGTATGTCATAAGTTATGGTCAATTCTTATTATTGGGAGATCCCAGGTCCATTGAATGTATGCTCCAGATATCTAAGATCTCAGAAAGCCCTCGTGGTTCCGTCTTTTATCAGATGCCCCAGCAGCCTGCCTCAGTTTAAAGTAGCTTTGGTTCCTGAGAGGCTAAACAAACTACAGAACTCCTACCTAGAGCTGCCCTAAGCCTGGTTCTTACTTTATGTTGTGGGCTATGGCCACCAGGTGGTGCTGTGGCTAAAGAAATAGTGATGATTCTGGTTATCCACCTTTAATCCTGAATCAGAAATCAGGTTGGTTAATGTTAATAGGACACCTATTTGGAAGTTAGAGCAGTTGTCTGCCTTGGAGACCCTATAATTTAAAGGCCAGGTAGTGAAGTTAGCCAAGATCTAAAGGGAAATCATTGGTTTTCTTGGCATTGAGATGTTGGTTACAGGAAAAAAAGAGCTGTCTTTAAAAAAAAAATGCATATATAGGGCTGGGAAGGTGGCTCAGTAGTAGAGTGCTTGCCTTGCATGCCCTGGGTTCAATTACTCAGCACCACATAAGCAGAAAAAGCCGGAAGTGGCGCTGTGGCTCAAGTGGTAGAGCCCTAGCCTTAAGCTGAAGAGCTCTGGGACAGCACCCAGGCCCAGAGTTCAGGCCCCATGACTGACCAAAAAAAACCCAAACAAACATATATAATACCTATCTTTATCTATATCTATCTAGATAGATAGATAGACAGATTTTTTTAAGTCATCAGATTTTAGAAATGCAGGAATTATTGAGTACTTGAAGTATACTGTGTCATGCTAGTGGGCCAAAGCATGTCATTAAGTGTTTCCAAGGTCATTGAACAGGAATAGGAGCAGTGAGCTGAGCTGTCAGGGACTCTGTTATTAAGCTGGATGAGTAAGAGAAGCCGGCTCCTACACTAATAAGCATTCTTACTTAATAATTTAACGCTTAGAAATTGAAAAATCATCTAAACTATTGGCTCCTTAGCCAGTGTGTAATTCTCCTTATGTGCTGAGTGAGTAAATGGTTAGCTTTAGGGTGCCACTCAGCTGAGTCAGAGCACAAATGACTCACCGAGCCCCGGCTCCACTCTGCGTATCCGGCATCACTCCCATCTGTCCTTGGCTGGGCAGGATTCTGGTTTTCCTAGGTATATTTTTCTAATTTGAAACTCCCGTGTAATTATCAATTCATTTCATTTGTTGTATTTCTTTTTCCCTCCTTCTTTTGGGTTTATCCCGGTGGTGATCACAACTTAGCATCTCAACGCAAAAAGAGTCCCTTTTTGAGAAGCAAAAGCAAAGACAAAGACAAGTCTCCAACGGCCCATCCAGCTCTCTCTAAACGCCTGCGGTTCTGGTCTTCCTCCGACATCCCATCCTCTCCCACTGAGCCTGTCTCTCTCTCAGACATTGGAGATTTCTGACTCCTTCCTTTACCATGTGTCTGCATCGTGTCTCCTCCATTTCTGAAATTCAGCCAACCAACTCTCTCCTCGCTACCTCCCCCAAAATAAAAAACCCTGCCAGCTTCTATAGGCCGCGTGGCCCATAGTGTACCCTTACTCCTCAGCCCAGTTGCAAATTAGCCAGCGTGGATTCTGATTGCAAAATAGAAGATGATTTGTGTACTCCCTGGACTGTTTCTTCAGCACAGCACACTTTGTAGGGGACCCTCGGGACATACGTGCACATGTCCTTGGGCCAGGATGTCCGTCCTCCGTAAGTCCCACGCTGTGTGCTCGCACCCCTCCCTCGCACCTGCAGCTTTCTGTCCTGCCTGCGTGTGAAGGCAGCGTGGTCAGCTGTTGCTCTGCTTCCTAAAATAGGCAGCCTCCGTCCAATGGCTATGGCTTTTTGCTGTTTATTAAGATTTATTTTTGTAAGCAGCCAAGTTTTAAGTTGCTGTCGCCCCTGCCTTCTTTCTCTATGAGCACACTGAGTTGGATGGCTTCTGTTCATGAAGCCCTTCGTAGACACAGGATGCCTCCTGAAGGATTGATGGTTCGGTTCAAACATTTTGAGTAATGGGATTGGTTTTGCCCCGCCAGAGTTCAGACCAGAATGAGGTTTTAGGACTCTGCTAGGACTCTGGCCTTTTGGAGGCTGAAATTAAAACATGGTGGACCGAAACAACATTGGTACACAAATCAGCACTATCACTACCACCCCCAAAATAGGGGAAGATGATGGTCAGAGAGGCCTCCTACACACTGCAGGCAGTGTGTCCTGGCTTCACTATTCTTGTACCATCCTTGTGACTTGGCCCAGGGCCTTCTACTACCTCAGCATTGGCTTGCACTTGCCAGTTCTGTTGATCTTAAGGAGAAAGGTTATTGTACCTAGAAAGCAAGTGTCACCATAGAAGCAAGGTAACTGTAAAAATAAATCCATAGCTACAAAAACAGTAAAGTTGGTTGTTGTCTGCCACTCGCTTCAGCTCATGATCTTGCTTTGGGAGCCCAGGGCCACATGACACGTGGTCCCTGGAGCCGTTCTCCTCGCATGCTGTGGGAGTCGTGCTGTGTGTGTCTGCTGCTCATGCTCCTGCTTTGTCCTCTCCACTTCCACCTCACCCATTCCACCATACCCCAATTGCTTCTCATCAAGGTTGCCATTCAAAAATCCAAATTGTCCCTCCGTTTCAGAGCATAAGCTTGGTAATTGCCTAGTAAGCTCAGAGGCTGAGCGGCCAAGAGGAGAGATGGGGTCCAGCCATCTCCACGTGAAGACCAGCCAGACCCGGGGAGGGGGCTGTGTGCAAAACACCTTGCTGGCATCGGTGCTTGTCACTGTATGTGGCGAGCCTGTTCTTTCTCCCACTTACTGGTCTTTTTTTATCACAGGATTTTACTTAATTGTGACAAAGGTACATGTTCTTGACAGAGCACTGCTCAAGAAAAGCATACACTAGCGAGGCCAAAAAAAAAAAAAAAAGAACAAAAACACGTTGTGGTCCATCTTGCCATGTAGAGAGTAAGGCTTCTTTGTTTAGAAAGCGCATTGATGTGAGGTTAGCCGTGAAACCATTGGAGGAGGGGGACAGTGATCAAAGTCCACCATGGCAGGTTGGAATTGCATGAGTGACAGGTTGGAGAGGTCCGAGTGACAGGTTGGAGTTGTCCTGGGTGACAGGTTGACACGTGGTACCGGTGACGGGTTGGAGAGGTCCTGAGCAGATGTCTGTTAGCAGTATTGGAAATGTGTGAAGTGCTAGGAAGTGTGGTCCACTTGTCCCAGCGTTTCCTTTAATCTCTTCTCCCTGTGCTACCCAACTCACCCAACGCCAGCAGCTCAGCCCCTTTCCCCCAGGCCTCCCCTGAGTTTAAATGCAGCCCCCAGGGGCCACCGCCCAACTTGCGTCTCTCTGGTCTCCGTGCGCTCCTGTGCCTGCTTTGGGCCTCAGTGTGCTTTTCCAGCTTTGGCGCAGGTTTCCGGCCTGTTTCCTCAGTGTCATCTTCTACCCAGGCCCTGGGGATCTCAAAGCAAAGCGAGCGTTCCCACATGGAGGCAGTGTGGACCGTCCCGATGCCTCTGCTGACCCTGCCCTAAAGTCCTGGCCCTCGGAGCCCAGCTCCCGGACCTGTCCGTCCTCAGCCACTGCGGCAGCCCCCTCCACCTCCACCCCCGTCTCCCGGCACACAGGAGGCCGCACCAAAGGTAAGTGTGGCTGCTCCGAGCCAGCCCTTGAAGGCTTTGGGTCGCAGATACCAGTGCAGCCTCAGCAGTAACTCAACTCTCAGTGTGATTCAGACAATGGGGGCACCAGGTGGTCCCAGAAGAGCTGGAGGGGTCTTGGCTTAAAGGAGGCAGCTGCCTCCTCTCCAAGGGCAGCGGCCTGGCAGGGGTTCCTCTAGAGAAGTCCAATCAGAAGCTTCCTGACCTGAAAACCCCTGCCCCACCGGGGGAAGTTTCCCACGCTGGAAACGGAGCTCAGCGGAAGATTTGCACACAGGCTGTCTCCCAGGACACCCTGGCTGCGTGTGCATACCTGCAGGCACAAGATTCAATAGTCCTCGAGACATTTCTCGGTGCCAGGGTAAACAGGCCTGCTCTGAAGCAATGAGAGGAAGGCTGTAGAGGGCCACACCAGGGGAGGGGCCGAGAGAAGAGAAGGCTGTAAGGAGGAAGCGTGGGGGCAGGCGAAGGGTTGGAAAATTTGACAGCAGAAAGGAAAGGTGATGCTTAAAACAGGGAGCAGCATCCCTAGAACTGAAGAGAGACAAATACCCCGAGGAACAGGTAAGATGCGGTGAAGGTGATTTGCTCTGGGCTGCAGGAAGTCTGAGATGGAGGAGGGATCTTTCCCCTAATGGCCCTGCCTGGGCCTGCTTATTCGTTTCTGGTGGCCATACACATGGCTTTCTCCAGCCATGTTCTTTTCTCAAGACAGAAGCCAGCTGGCATGGGCCATGGGGTATTCCTCTCCCCAGGGGGAAGCTGGTGAACTGGCTAGGTGCTCGGCTTGCTCTCCATGGAGCTCCTCAGGTGGGGGGGGGTGTTCTAGTTCCTCCTTTTTCGTTTCCCTCCTCTTGCCCATCCTACAGCATCACCCCTAAGAAAGAATTGCCTCCCACCCCAGCCCTCTGGTTTTGGTACCACTGACTGGCCTTTGATATTGAAGGGGTTCCCCAGGCCACTTCTCGGTTCAGTTCCCTTACCTGAGGCTGGAGCTCACCTGTTAGTGTCGGATTCCTGTCACACCCAAGTGGAAATGAGATTTAAAGTTAAACAGAATAGAAGTGGGGTGTGTTAGTGCTCTTCCCAGCTTAGACAACCAGGGAGGGATAAGAGAGACAGGCCCTCAAGGCATCATCCACCTTCCCTCCCTGTCCCCGAGAGCTGCACGCTGGCACCATTCAGGTGCTAGATAAGGGTCAGTGTTGCCATCCATCTGAGATCTTGATCTCACCTTAGGCTGTGCATCAGATGATGTCTGTGAGCCATCCATGGAGCTCGAGAGTGCCCTCCACAGGCAGCATGGTGAGTAGCCTGTGTGGCGCCCTTCTGCAGGGGTTCTGGCATTCACTGTCTCCCAGGGATCCCCGGTCTGCAAGCTCTGACAACCCGCTTGCTGTAAAGCATCCCTCCCATTGTTCCAGGATGGGTTTCATGTGCTCCTGATAGTGCTGAGTGGCACCGGCTTAGAAAATGCCAGATGCCCTTGAATGATTTCTGCAGAAATCATTTGCCTTGAATCATTTCTGCAGAAGGAGAAACAGTAAGTCATCACGGCCTCCACAAAATTACACACTGGTTGGCCGGCAGGCCGGCCGGCCGGCCTCCCTCCCTCCCTCCCTCCCTCCCTCCTTCTCTCCTTCCCTCCTTCCCTTCCCCCCTTCCTGTCTTCCTGCCTTCCTGAGATTGAACCCAAGATCCCCCACATATCAGGCAAAAGAACCACCCCTGAACTTCTGTCACAGCTCTCAGTTTGGAAAAGCAATTCTAGAAAGGAAAGCCTGTAAGATTGACATTAGATTCAGGTTGTATCTGAAGTGATGAGCCGGAAGTGTGGGGGCAGCAGATGCAGTGATGTTGACACTGGCTCCACAAGCCAGGTACTCACGGCTTCCACGTAAAGACAGGCTCTGTAGTGAGGCCATTTGGCCCCAGGGAAGCCTGCTATCCTTACAGCAAGCCAGCTAGCTGGGGACCAGACACCCGAGGGAGCCTGCTGAGACGCTGGGCATCATCTCTCTCTGAGTGAGCCACATTTGTGACTGGTCAGCTAACCACAAGGGTTTTTCTCACACATGTTCCGACTCCTCCAGCTTCTCTCCAGGACAGAAAAGGGAAAGCACCTTTAATAAATGGTCGAGCTTGGCATGATGGCACATGTCTATAGTCCCAGCAGTCAGGAGGCTAAGAAGTCCAGGCTGCTCTGGGTGGACCCTTTCAGACAAACGCTTTTAGCAGTCAGGACCAGCTCTCTCTGCTTGATATCGTAAACCACAAGTTGCCGCTCTGGAACAGATGTACATTTGGGGCGAATAACACCAAAGAATAGACAGTCGGGGGAAGCAGTCCGGACACGGACACTGTCCTGTGCAGATGCACACTGACAAGTGCTGCCACTCTGGCAGCACTTCATGCCACTCCTGGGAAGGGCTGTTCACCTGTGTTCTAGAAAGCTTTATGAACAATATACTCACCCCACCCTTAGTTTTCCCCAGAACAGCCTGTGTGTGATGGCTTGGTTGTAGACTTGTTTTAAACAGTGATGTTGGAGATCTAGCGAAAAGGGCCTGAGTTGTTGCTGGCAGATGGCCCGCAGTGTGCTGGGCCGCATACCCCGCTGGTGGAGCTGAACCTGGGGGCCAGGGGCGCAGGTGGGGGGGGGAGGACTGTGTGGAGGATTCAGCAGAACTCCCTACAGAGGGCAGCAGCTTGAGCTTTGGTGTAGAGGTGCTCTGGGAAGATGGTTTAACCTGGGATCTCCCTGGTCACAGGGAGTAAGCTCTGTGTTTCCCCTCAGTGTCACGGCCAAGCAGCTTGGAGAGCAGCAGAAATGCGTCCAGCAACAGCTCACCTCTGAGTCTCAAGGGTAAGGCTCTCCCCTTCTTAGAGTGTTTAAACTTTCATTCACATTCATTGGTGCTTTGAACTCCTGCTAGTCTTTCAATTTAAAAAATTAAGCCAGGCGCCAGTAGTAGCTCACGCCTGTAATCCTAGCTACTCAGGAGGCTGAGATCTGAGGATTGCCTGGGCAGGAAAATCTGTGAGATTCTTATTTCCAGTTGACTACCACAAAACAGGAAGTGACGCTGTGGCTCAAGTGGTAGAGCACTAGACTTGAGCTGAAGAGCTGAGGGACAGTGCCCAGGCCCAGATAGAGTTCAAGTCCTATAACCAACCAAAACAAAAAAACCAAACAGGATCCCAGGGCTTCAAGTACACAATAATGCTTCCACTGGCCCACGCAGGCCTGCTCTGCAGCCCTGTGTGAGTCACAGATTTCCGGATCTGAGGAAAGGTGAGGAAGAGGTGTTCCTTTCCATTGTGGCCAGGTAACAAGTGGAGATGATTTTTTTTTTTCTTCCAGTTGTGGGGCTTGGGAACTGTCCCTGAGATCTTTTGCTCAAGACTAGGGCTCTACCACTTTGAACCACAGGACCACTTCTAGTTTTTTGGTGGTCAATTGGAGATGAATCTTTCCTGTCCAGGCTGGTTTTGAACTACAATCATCAGATCTGATCTCTGTCTCCTGAGTAGCTAGGATTACAGGTGTGAGACACTAGTACCGGGCTGATTTTTTTTTTAAACATGCTTTTATGGTCCTGGTGCGAATGTCCTGTATATCTGTGTGTCACATGCCCCCTTTCCTCTAGACTTGAACTCCTCTTAGCTCCCACAAGGTTGGAAGAACAGCCTGGCATGTCGCATTTGTTCTGCCAGTGGAAGAGCGTGAATAAGTGTGACAGCCATTAATAATGGAAGCATCAGTGCTGGCGTGGGTGCCACAGGGCCTGGAACGGGAGTGGTCCTGGGGATTGGCATGGATAATAGGAAAATTCATGAAGCAGTTCAGATCTCTTGCACTGGCTTTCCTCCACTGTACGGCTGACAGCTCTGTGCAAACACTTCTTAGCTGCACTTCTATCTTTTGGTGACAGAAAACTGTTAGTCCCAACAAGTGAATTTTAAATGTAAGTTTTAGCCAGAATTTATCTGTGTGGGGGAGATTGTTTTTATTTGTTGTTGTTATTGTTTTTTTCTCCCCTAGTACTGCAGTTTGAACTCAAAGCCTCACACTCGCAAGGCAGATGCTCTACCACTTGAGCCATGATCTCAACCTCAAGATTTTTTTTTTTTAAAGCCAAAGTGAGCTGGGCACTGATGGCTCATGTGTACATTGTGGTTCCAAGCCAGCCCGGGCAGAAAAAAATCCATGAGACTCTTATCTCCAGTTAACCTGCAAAAACCTGAAGTGGAGATGTGGCCCAAGTGTTAAAAGTGCCAGCCCTGAGTGAAAAAAAAAACTAAGCAAGAGCACAAGGACCCTGAGGTTAAGACCCAATACCTGTACACATGCACGCGCACCCAGCCAAAGCTAAGCGCTAAACAGCATCTTGGGCAGGAACTGACCCCAGGGTTTTGAGTGGGCTTTTCTTGGTGGGACCCTCAGGAGCAGAGACCCGGGGACTGACCTGGGCCTCTTGTGTCTCCTGCCCAGGCTCTGACCATCTCCACAGCCGATCTGAGAGCTTCAGCAGCACAGACCTGATCCCCAGCAGGGACCAGGCCACGCTGCCCCGGGATGCCAGTGCCCTGGGACATGGCACCCTCGGTCGCCATGAGTTCCCACCACCCCGGAACGGGCCTCTCCCCCATGAGGGCACCCAGAAGAGGGGCACAGCTCCACCCTACACTGGAGCACGGCCCCGCTCGACCTCCCCCAGCAGCGAGATGGTCACCTTGGAGGAATTCCTGGAGGAGAGTAACCGCAGCTCCCCTACCCACGTGAGTGGCGTGGCTGGTACAGGATCTGCCCCTCCTCAGCCTGGTGTGGGGCCAGGGTTGCAGAAAGGGGGGGAGGCCCCTGTGCTGGGCTGGTGTGATTGCAGCAGGATGTTGAGAATAACTGGACCAAGAACTGGCGCAGCTCGTGACCCAGGACTGGTAGGGTATGGCGGATACCCCACCCACAGCGCCAGGCCTTGGGTGGTAGGGCACTGGGCTTGATGGTAGAGTTCTAAGAGCTTTCTTGTCCTGTGTCCTTTTAAGCAGAGGTTGGGGCCTTTAGAAGACCAGCGTGACTATTACAGATTTCTCTGGCCGCCTAACTGTCCTCCAGTTATTCAGCTCGGCCATGGGCCCCATGTGTGAGCAAACGAGCCTGGCGGCCGACCAACAAAGCTTTCCCGTGGACGGTGACCTTGAGTCGTAGGTTGCGTCTCACTTGTTGTGACACAGGACTATTCTTTTCTTCTTTAGCAGTTCTGGGAATGGCACCCGGGTCTTTGTGCCTGCCTGGCAAGCACTCTTGTCACAGCCGCACGCCCTGCCCTAACTGCTTATGCCTAAACATTTTTGCCCAGTCACTTAAAAACGTAAAATCTCCTTTGCTCACGGGCCACATGAAAACTGGATCGGCCCAGCTCCAGTGCAGTACATAGGGGTCCTAGGGTTCCCTCGTGTGCACTGTCCGCCAATACCCACCCCATCTCCATGCACATCTGTGCTATCATGTGCCCTGTCCGGATTCAGTACTACTGAGACTGGTTGAGGGTTTTGAATACTTCAGCCCCACCCCTTTTTGCTCCCCTTAAATAAACACAGTTGGAGTTCATGCAACTGTACGGTAAACCCTATGACCTGCTCTATGGCCACCCTCAGTGTCCAGTGCTCGTCCAGTGGTTATTCCTGGAGCACTGCTAAGTGGTGTGAGGGGTGCTTTGTCTCCACAGACAAAGCCAACCAGCTGGTCCAAAAGTGCTTTCTCCGTTTGCTTGGTGCCTGGCCTTCATAGCTGGCTCAGAAATGTGAGTCATGATCCCGGGTTCCCTTCACTTGAATTCCTGTTTACCAAATGCTGACGGTCGGCCAGGAACAGGAGAATCTGAGCTGAGGAAGACAAGCCCTGCCCTCGGGAAGTTCGTGTCTAGCACGGTGGTTCCCAGACTTGCTCCTGCATGAGACACACCTGGCAGGCTTGCTGGACAGGACCACTGGGATGTTTCTGAGCCCCTGGGGGTGACAGGGAAGGAAGGTCTGGCTCACGGTCCAGCATTTTAAGATGCCACTTTCCTCTCTGGGTCTGTTCTTCCTTCCTTCCTTCCTTCCTGTCTTTTTTTCTTTCTATCTGTCTTTCTTTTCTCTTTCTCTTTCTCTATTTCTTTTTTCCCACACCAGTACTAGGGCTTGAATTCAAGGCCTGGGCACTGTCCCTGAGCCTTTTCACTCAAAGCTAGCACTCTTCCACTTGGAGCCACAGCTCACTTCTGGGTTTTTGGTGGTTCATTGGAGGTAAGAGTCACGCAGACTTTCCTGCCCAGGCTAGCTTTGAACCACGATCCTCAGCATTCCGCTATCCCTGAGCTTTTCTGCTCAAGGCTAGTGCTCTACCACTTGAGCCATACCTCCACTTCTGACTTTTTGGTGGTTAATTAGTCTCTCACTAACTTTCCTACCCAGGCCAGCTTTAAACTGATCCTCATATCTCAACCTCCTGAGTAGTTTAGGATTGCAGGCATGAGCCACTGGCGCCCAGCTGGGTGTATTTTCTTACTTGTAAAGTTCAGGGGCTGCCTGGGTGGCTTCTGCCGTCTTCCTCCAGTGACGACTGTACCCCCCAGCCCTCTTGCCATCCCGAACATTTCTAGATGTACCCTGAAGAATCGCAGCAGGAGCAGAGACTCTAGCCCTGGCTGCACGGGGGTGGAGGCCAGGCTCCCAGCTCCGCTTCTTCCCTTGTCCTCTGCAGGACACTTCCAGCTGCCGGGACAGCCTGCTCAGTGACTACTTCCGGAAGGTCAGCGACCCCCCAGGATCACCTCCCAGAAAAGAGGGGGCCAAGATGCCCACCAGCTTTGTGGCCCCCACCGTCAAGACGGCACTCCCCCCTCCCGAGGGGAGGCCGCTGAAGCCCGGGCATTACGTGAAGCCGAGCTTCCGAGGGGCTGAAGCAGAAGCGCCAGCCAGCGTCGCTCCGCGGCAGATGCAGCCTCCCCAGAGCCTGTCCCTGGGCAGGTCCCGGCCAGCCACGATGCTCGCAGCTTCTCACACACCTGCCAGCCGGAGCGCATCCCTGAGCCGGGCCTTCAGCCTGGCCTCCGCGGACCTGCTGCAGGCCAGCGGGCCAGAGGCCTGCAAACAGGAGTCCCTTCAGAAGTCAGGGGGTCCTGAGGCCTCGGGGGGCAGAGAGACAGGTAGTCACAGCCAGCAGAGCGCTGCGCCCTCCAGCTCCCACAGCTTGGCCCGGGAGCGGACCCCCCTGGTGGGCAAGGCCGATGGCTCCTGCCAGGGCCTGAGCCCCCGCAGCCGGCCACTGGACACAAGGCGCTTCTCCCTGGCTCCCCCGAAGGAGGAGAGGCTGACCACCCTGCAGCTGTCCGCCACGGCCCCCGCCCTGGCCACAGCGGCGGCCACCGGCAGCAGCTCCCAGCTCCCGCACTTCTCCCCTGCCACAGCCCCGGCAGCCAGGACCAAGCCCAGAATGCCACCACATTCGGGGGAGGTGGCCGCCGTCACGCCTGTGCGGCAGGGGCTCAGCATCTCAGAGACTGACGGGGTCCTGGGGCAGGGCTACAGCGAGGGGCTCCCAGCCAAGAGCCCCGGTCGGTCTCCTGACTTGGCTCCGCACACAAGCCGGAGCCCGGAGGACTTGAGCCGGGGCAGCTCGAAGAGCACCCCTGTGTCCCCGGAGCCGGGTGGGGACCCGCAGACAGTGTGGTATGAGTACGGCTGCGTGTGACATCGTGACCGTGTAACCCGCAGCTCCCAAACCCTCAGCCGCCGAGGCGCTTTCTGCTTCCGATGGCCTTTTATCCCATGGGCCCGTGGGCCCGGGCCGGGTTTAGAATGAAGACAGGGCTCCCACGCGGTTGTCCCAATTGTTTTGTTGATGGAAAACACTGTGCCAAGCCCTGAGCTCCACTTAGCGCTTCCAGCACTGGTGTCAGGGGCAAACCCACTGAGCGTGGGTCCAAAACCCCTTCACCCCGAAGCAGACACTACTCCAGTCGGCCGAGAGCCCTCAGCTGCATCCTGCTCACTTCCCTCAAAGGTCGCCTAAGACAGCAGGCTCAGCACCAGGCCAGCGCCATCTCTTTCTGAGGTCCAAGCCCTTCCCGGGAGGGTGGCCTTTGCCTCCTCTTTAAGCTGTCTCCTGGGTTCTGGCAAACTCCTGGGGCCACCCCGGGACCGTCCCTCCTCCCCTTCCCTGGCTTCCTTCTCCACAAACACTGGACGCACCAGGCTGGGCCGCCCTGGCCCGGAATGAACGCAGGGCACGGAGGCCAGGCCAGCTGCACACTTGAAAGTGGGCGGGGGGCGGGGCTGCTGCGCCCATTTCCCTGGCCTCAGATGAGTGAGGATTTCTGATACTCTGTGGGGAGGGGGGGAGATACCAAATTTGTTTTTAATATATATGTGCACACGTGAAAGATAACTACTTTGGGGGGGGAGGGGTCTATTTATGTTCTCTGCTGTCAGGAATCCTGCCTGCTGCTCTGTGTATTTGGTCAGATTCCTGACACACTTAGTTTCCTGTTGTAATGGTGCTTCTCCTGGGATGGACTAAACCTCTTGGCTTTGTTAAAGATTTGGGGTTTTTTGTTGTTTTTGTTTTGTTGCTTTTTCCCTTTCAATTTATTGTGCTGAGGAGGAACTGGGGAGACGTTGGAATGTTAAGACCCATTGTAGGAGTGTTGGGGTTGTGTGTTACATAGCCGTTTGTTCTGGAACACAAGGACAGGGTTGTAATAAAATGGAGTGGAACCGAAGCGAGTCCTGGCCTTCTGTGCCCTCCCCTCTGCAGCTCCACCCCAGCTGCCCACTTCAGTGCCCGCAGCTGCTCCTCAGCCGTGGTGACCCACGGCTCACTTTGCCACGAAGTCTGAGGAGCTGCTGCCGCCAACCAGAGACAGACATGAAGTTTCCCTGTGTCACACAGCCGCCCTCTGCCCCACAGGGCTTTTATTGTGAGTTGGCACAAACTTTTCAGTCCTGCTTTGCTTTGTCTCTCCTGTCGGGAGAGAAGCTGTTGACTTCCTATGGCTACTCATTACCCCACGGCTTCATCTGGGTTTGAACTCTGAGACCTGAGATGCTCAAATCAGATGGGTAGATGAAGGGAGCAAAGAAGGCATTTAGCTTTGCACACGTGACCAAATCCCTTCGCTTTTTCCATACAGCTGCTACCTCGTGTTTCCTTCCTGGAACACGAAATTTACTTTGTTAGTGCCTCCCGCGTGCTGGCCATCCCTCCCAAGGGCTCTGCAGTCTATCTTCCTGGCCGAACCTGTGTTAAGTCAGCCTTCATCCTGTGTGGCCTGTGCAGGATTTAACACCCGGCCAGCCACTCGAACCCAGAACGCAGCCCCAGGACCCCCTTGTGCTCACTGAACTCCTACACAGAGCCTAGTACACTGTCCTGGGTTTCTCCCGACTCCCAGCATACACAAACACATGTCAGTGAGCAAGCCCGGGCGTTGACTCCATCCTGGCTGCCCCTGGGCTGCAGGTCTGAAGCCACCCAGACCACCAACCAACTTTTCAGCTCCTCTCCCTGTGCTCCTCACCGGTGAACCCTCTCCCCAGTCCCCGAAGCCTGCGCTCCCGGCCCTGCCTGTTGGTCCATGTTCTGTAGGTCACATTCTGGATCTGGGACCTTGCCTGGAATTCAGTCCCTTCTTTTCCACCCTGACTTGTGTGTGGCACTGGCCTGTTGTGGCGCTCTTATTTATTTTTTTCACTTCAGTAGTGGGGTTTGAACTCAAGGCCTTTTCGTTGCTAAGCAGTTACTTTGCCACTAGAGCCACAGTCCCAATCCAGCCATTTGTGTTTCTGTTATCTTTCATATAATAGGGTCTTGGTTTTTGTCAGGGGCTGGCATTGAACCAAAATCCTTCTTATTCTACCTCCCACATAGCTAGGATTACAAATCCATGCCATTGTGTCTACTTTGCTCTTTGAGATAGGGTCTTACTGTTTGCCTAATCTAGCCTCAAACCTCAATACTATCTACCTCCCAAGTAGCTGGGATTATAGGCGTGAGGCACAGGCTCCTTCAAATCCATTCCAGTGTTTTGGGTTCAGCATGAAGAATGCTGCTAAGATCACATGTCACCAAGCCAAGGGCAGCTTCTCTGCCCTCCTGCTGCTCACTGTCCATCTCTTAAAATGAGTGTGTTCGCCTCCGGTGACCTCCCCTGTAATACTCTCCCTCCCTGGGCCTCCGGTGACCTTCCCTGTAGTACTCTCCCTCCCTGGGCCTCCGGTGACCTCCCCTGTGGTACTCTCCCTCCCTGGGCCTCCAGCAGCCGCACCCTGTAGGCCCTCTGCAGACTCAGTCCGTGTGGCTCACCTCAGGGCACGCCCAGCCCTCATCACTCACGTCCTGTACCCATGCCCATGCTCACCTGTAATTACTGCTGTTTGCAGGGGACTCCACACTGGTCTCATCAGCCCGTCTCTCCTTTGAAACTCTGTACCTGTGCATGTATCCAAGTTCAGTGCCCCCAAGAGCCTCACACTCAAATGCCCAGCACCCAACTCACCCGCTCATCAAGCCACGCCCACCACGCTGCAGCACACCGGCTCAGACACACCCAGAGGATGTCTGGCTATACACCTGTCTTCCCCTCCCCCCCTCACTTTGTCCAGTTCATGGCTTTACTCTCAGCCTTCTTTATATCAACATCCAATCCCAAATAACAACAGTCCCTGCAGGCAGTGCCATGGGTCACCCCTGTGGCCTGGTGGCTGAGGACTGGCCCAGGGCCTGCCCTCTCCTGAGTCCCAAACTCTACTCTGTGTACAAGTGTGAGGTTTGGATAGCTGCACAGGACCCGGCAGTAGGAAGGTCTTGTCGTTAGCCCAGAACACAGAGGAGCGGTCAGCACGGAGATCAGCGGAACATGGCGCTTCATTGCCTGTAATCCCAGCTCTTTGGGAGACAGAGGCAGGAGGATCCCAAGTTTGAAGCCAACCTGGGTCAAACAAAACGCAGTGCCAAAGGGCTGAGGAGCATTTGCCCAGCAATGGGTTTTCTATGCCTTTGTTTATATTTCTTTTCCTTCTATGCCCATGATTTGTAGGTTTGGGTTTTTTATTGCTAGGCTAAATCTTTTTGTGTTAATTGTTATTATAAAGATGATATACAGAGGGGTCACAGCTACTTAAGTCAGGTGAAAGTACATTTCTTTTTAGACAATGTCCAACTGGTCTCCCCCAGTTGTTCCCCGCTATCCCACCCATAAGTTGTATAGCTCATTTTCAACATAATGTGTGTGTGTGTGTGTTTAAGTGGTGTCCCAGAGATCTTAGGAATTCCATTCATTTTTTTCTTTTTTGTCAGTCGTGGGGCTTGAACTCTGGGTTTGGGTGCTATCCCTGCGCTCTTCAGCTCAAGGCAAGCGCTCTACCACTTAAGCCACAGCGCCACTTCAGTTTTCTAGTAGTTTATTGGAGATAAGAGTCTCACAGCCAGGCGCTGGTGGCTCACGCCTGTAATCCTAGCTACTCAGGAGGCTGAGATCTGAGGATCACGGTTCAAAGCCAGCCCGGGCAAGAAAGTCTGAGAAACACTTATCTCCAATAAACTACTCGAAAACCAGAAGTGACGCTGTAGCTCAAGTGGTAGAGCGCTCGCCTTGAGCTGAAGAGCTGAGGGACAGCGCCCAAGCCCAGAGTTCAAGCCCCGCAACCTACAAAAAAAAAAAAAAGTCTCACAAACTCTCCTGTCCAGACTGGCTTTGAACTGTGATCCTCAGGTCTCAGCCTCCTGAGTAGCTGGGATTATAAGCTTGAGCCACCCAGCTCATTCATATTTTCTTCGCATGTTTTCAATATCTTTGGCTTTTTTTTTTTTTTTGCTCGTCATGGGGCCTGAACTGGGGCCTGGGCACTGTCTTTCAGCTCTTCAGCTCAAGGCTAGTGCTTTGCCACTTGAGCCACAGCCCCACTTCTGGCTTTTTCTGCTTATGTGGTGCTGAGGAATCAAACCCAGGGCCTCATACATACAAGGCAAGCATTCTACCACTGAGCCACCTTCCCAGCCCATTTGGCTGTTTTTATCATCAATTTCTGTTAGCTCTTTTCAATTGGCTCTATTCTAGTAGCTAAGCTTTCAGATCCAGAAGCAGTAGGTAGAACTATTAAACTGAGAAAGTCAAATATCACTTGTTTTCTCTCATATGCAAAATCTAGTAGTTAAAAATGAATGACAGAACCAGGCACTAGTGTAATCCTAACTACCCAGGAAGTTGAGGATCAAAGTTTAAAAATAGCCCAGGTAGAAGAGTCTTTAAGACTCCATTAATTAGCTAGGAAAACACTGAGCTGAAAGCATGGCTTATGTGGTAGAGCATCATCTGCAAAGAAGAAAGCCAGCCCTAGTACCAGCCTCCCGCCATATCTGTACGAATAACAAGGATGTAAGACAGGTTCATTGGGGATGGGTATCGACAGGAGTAGGGAAAACATGAACGAAGAGAGTGTGGAAGGGTGGATATGCTCCAAGTATCCATATGCAAGTATGAAAACTAAATATGAAACTGCTGGATGTGTTCCAAGAAGAAGAGAAGGAAAAGAGGAGACATGATAGGACTTGGGGCATTTTGCATCACACATGAAAACATCATGAGACCCTTTTCTACAACTAATACATGCTAAGAACAAACAAGCATTCAGCAACAACAAAAACCCCAAAGAGCCAGGCGTGGTTGTTCATGCCTGTAATCTAACACTCAGGAGGCTGAGGCTGGAGGATCTTGCATTCCAGGCCAACGTAGGCCACATTCTGAGACCCTGTCTCAAAACCCAACAAAAAGGCCCATACGTCAAGCTCTAAATATAACACAAGCCCATTTCTGTTGTGAAATCTCTTCACCTCGGCTGATTTCAGCAACCAGCACAAGGCCACTGCACATGGGACAGAAAGAGGTGAACAGTCTCTCCAACCCCAACTGCAACAAACACCACCACCGCACGGTTACAATAGTGTGACTGTTCACAGGCATAGGTGTCTTTAAAAATCATTAGGAAGTGGCGAGTGTTGAGTATGAATTACCTTTGCTTTTAATATCAGTTATCTAAGTGCAGGTTACATAAGTTCATTTTGAAGCATGGCTGTGTTTCACGACTCACCTGCCAGATTTTTGGGAATTCACCTGCTGGCTCCAGCCCCGCACTGGGGCGGCCCGTGTGAGAGGACGATGGCGGCGGGAAGGACAGCAGATGAACAGGCTGGGTAGTGTGCCTGCCACAGCTGTTCCTTCGGCTTGTTGGCCTCCCAGACCCAGGAGTGGCCTGAACATGGCACCAGGTAAGGAGGGGCAAAGGGAGCGAATTCTAAGTGATGGTGCAGGCTCTGCAGAATGCCCAGAGCAGACCAGAGTCCTCCTCCAAACTCCCTCAGACTGTGGAACTCAGAGCTTGGCTTTGAGAGCTGTCATGTCCCAGAAGGGCCACGCGAGCCTGGCTGGAGGCTGGAAGGGCCTACCTACCTGCCCGTGCTTCTGTGCCTCTGCCCTCCCTCCTGGCACT
The DNA here is from genome assembly GCF_024711535.1 of Dipodomys merriami. NCBI lineage: Eukaryota > Metazoa > Chordata > Mammalia > Rodentia > Heteromyidae > Dipodomys > Dipodomys merriami. Next base: position 9,923,874 of record NW_027206069.1, read on the forward strand.
TCAGCCGGAAGTCCGCCTGGCTAGGGAAGACCCCTCACCTCTCCATCCCTAGGGGGACCAAGAGCCACGCCTGGCCAGGACTAGCGTGAAGTCAGGCAGAGCCCACGGGCAGCAGCCTAGTGGGGCATGGCATGGCTCCGAATGTCCCCGTTCCCAACACCGACCGGCCTTTTGACTCAGCCCACTGAAATAATAAAGTCCTTGTATCCTGTTCAGTCTGAGCGCAGGCAGGGACAAAACCAGCCACCTGCTCTTTACTGTCCCCACAGGGATGCTAGGAGCGAGAGGGGGTGTTTCCAGCCCTGGAGCCTTCTGGGGCCCTTCTGAGAAATTCTGCAGGCTGCAGGGTCAGGGGTGGTGGTGGGTTTCTGAGCCGCTCTCTGCTCTCTCCGTGTCTCCGCCTCCTGCTGCAGGCCCGGCCTGGCTTGGAACTGAGCTGGACCTAGCCAACCCCAGTCCACGCCCCCACCACAAGCACAGCACACCAGGCCTGACCCAGGAGGGAGGACTGGCAACCTCGCCAGTCTAGACTGGCACAGGAGCTGGGCATGGATGCCTGCCCCCTACACACACACACACACACACACACCAACTTGCCCAGCACTCCAAAGTCAAAATCCAGGACTAAAGAGCTCTGCAGGGAACACGCCAAGAGGAGGGAGGTTGGTCCTGGTGTTCCAGGTTCCAAACTGATCTGCCCTGACACCCACGGGTATGTCACGAGGGACTGGGGGGGGGGAGGGAAGGGGACACCTTGGGCCAAGCTTCCTGGGATGGGGCAGGTGTCAGCCAACCCCACCCAAGTCCCTGGGGTCATGCCCAGCTCCCTTCTCCCCTCAGGACAGCTCAGGGAAGTAAGCGGCATCCAAGTGAAAAGGCTGGCCATTCGTGGTCTACAGAAGTATACTGAGTATTTCCTGAGTCTCCATGTATCCCTCCATCCACCACTCATTCATTCATTCACCCATTCATTCACTCACTCCTTGATTTGAATGGGTCTCCTGGGCTTCGGTCTGAGGGGAGGGAACCAGTCCCTGACAACTCATACTCTGGAGGGGACACAGATGACAACACAGAGAGTGACAGGGCCATACTGCTTCTCTTCTCAAACTAAGCCCCGGCACTCACAGGGCTGGGTGCACAGTAGTGCAGTCACTGGGAGACTCGGGGTGCTTCCAAGCCTCCCAGTAGGTTTCAGATTGGAACTCCTCTTCACTCAACCCGGATCGTCACGGTGCTCTCCAGACAGTGCCTGAGGACCGGACTCGCACAGCCGCCCCGCCCTGTCGCCTGTGGTCCAGCGGCCAGCAGAGTGCTGTCCTTGCTGTCTTAATCCTGGTTTTCCTCCCAAATGGCTTTCAAAACCCTCAGCCATCCAAGTTTCTATGATACTCCTAAGGTTTCTCTTCGAATGTCATACTTCGGAAACCCAATAGCCACAGAACTTGTATTAGATCGGGAATGGAAACTTGCCATTTAAGACTGGCTGAGATATAAACCCTATTGTATCAGATGGCCCCCCAGCCCCCACCCCCAGATGAGAATAAAGGGGGTCTGCCCTCCCATTCTAGACAGCAGCCCTGCTCACAGATCTGAACAGATCTTGGGAGGATGGTGTGGCTCTCAGCCGCTCCCTCCCAACCCCTCCAGCCCCCCACCGTGTCCAGCACATGTGTTGTGGGTGGCAGTAGGGACATGGTGGCAGCTGGAAGCCCGGAGGAAGGGCTCAGGCCTCACCACCAAGGACCACCCGGTGCCTCTTCCTTTTTGCCAGTCCTGGGGCTTGAACTCAGGGCCTGCGCACTGTCCCTGAGCTTCTTTTGCTTAAGGCTAGCGCTCTACCACTTGAGCCACAGCACTACTTCCAGCTTTTTCTGTGTATGTGGTACTGAGGAATCAAACCCAGGGCTTCATGCATGCTAGGCAAGCACTCTACCACTGAGCCACCTTCCCAGGCTCCCCTCTTCATTGTTGAAGAGACCTCAGTGACCAAGACCATAGCAAGAGACAAATATATATATATATGTATATGTATATATGTATATATGTGTGTGTGTGTGTTCGATTTTAAAGGAAATCTTATTCCACTCTCAGAAACAGAGAACACCTTCTTCCACAATGGAAAAGTTGTTGCATAGATGAGAACAAAGAAAGCAGGGCAAGGCCACAAAGCCTCCACACTTGTTGCTACAGACCAGCTCTCCAGGTTACAAAGGAGGAGTGAGAATTCCAGTGGTGGTAAAGACATTCTAGCACCCCAGTGATGCTTTTTCTTGAGTGGAATGAGACCAATTTGAAAGGAATTTGGATTGCCGGGGGCCGGTGGCTCATGCCTGTAGGCTGAGCGCTGAGGACTGTGGTTTAAAGCCAGCCTGGGCAGGAAAGTCTGTGAGACTCTTATCTCCAACAAACCACCAGAAAAATCAGAAGCGGCGCTGTGGTTCAAGGGGTAGAACACTTGAGCTGAAGAGCTCAGGGACAGAGCCCAGGCCCAGAGTTCAAGCCCCATGACTGACCAAAAAAAAAAAAAAAAAGGAATTTGAACAAGGAATAGAAAAATAATTAGCAAATCAGCCTGTGTTGAGTGCAGAGCATTGCTAGAAAGTATGACTTTAGGACTGAGGCATGGTTCAGTGGTAAAAGTTCCTGCCTAGCAAGCTCAAGGCCGTGGACTCAATCCCCAGTACCACTGAGAGAGCATACACCTTTAGTTTGTCTGTGGGAAGCTAACAAATGAATAACTGAATGAACTGAAATGAACTGAATGCCTTTGAGCTTGCTGCCCGCTTTGCAGTGACTGCCTGTCCTTTGCCCTGGCCTCCTCCCTCCGCTCGGCCAACCCCACACCTTCAGCCCTCCAAGCTCCCGAGGACGCCCCACCTTCCTCAAGAGGCCTTGGAGCCCATCTTGGACTCTTCTGACTCTGAAGTTCAGTCCCTGGCAATACCCACACCCAGAGCATATTCAGTATGGCAGCCTGAGGCGTCCCTGACCCCTCTGGAGGGCAGGCAGTGGTGCCACCTAAGCCACAGGTGCTCAGTAGATGCTGCAGAGTGACTTGCCATCCAGTAGATTTCTCTCTCTTTCTCTCTATGGTTTGGTTTGTGGAGACTGTGTCTCACTACATAGCCAAGTTGGCTTTGAACCCACTCTGTAGCCCAGGCTGGCCTCCTCCTGGGAATTGAAGCAGATGACACCATACCCGTTCCAAAGGATGTCTCTAAGGACTCCTGCCCCTAAAGTCTGGAGAAGGTCGTATGTGCCTGCTACCAATCAGATTCATCCCTGCCCTGCCTCCATATACAGGTCAAATGACCTCCAAAGAGGGCAAAATCAAAGGCAGTCAATCACCAGCTGCCTACCTCAGTGGTAACAATGCATCTTGCACACTTGAACCAGAACAGAACACACAAGCCTTCCATGGACTTCCATGGAACACTTGCCAGGGGCAGGCATAACTCTAAGAGTTTTACACTTACTAATTCAGAACACTCTGAAGGTACTCTTAGTACCTACATTTCACAGAGAAGAAAAGGAGGCACAGAAATGTCATGTGGCTTTCTCAAGGCCACATAGCCGCTAAGTGGAAGCTCCATTCTCCAAAGCAGAGGATCTGGCTGGCCAAGGTCCATCTCTTTTTATTGTTAGTAGTGGGGCTTGAACTCAGGGCCTGGGTGCTGTCCCTGAGCTTTTTCACTCAAGGCTAGCGCTCTACCACTTTGAGACACAGAGCCACCTCCAGTTTTCTGGTGGTTAATTGGAGATAAGAGTCTTACCACAAGCCTCAGATCTCAGCGTCCTGAGTAGCTAGGATTACAGGCATGAGCCACGGGTACCCAGCCCCCTGCCCCCCTGCCCATGTTACTTCTACCAGCAATACTCCTTTTTGTGTGCTCTCTCCCAGCTAGCTTTGAAGCCAACCAGCAGTCATAAGAGCACCTAGATATCTGATTCTTATGTTGATTTTCCTATTATTCCCACTTCTTGGAGGTACTGAGGTTTGAACTCAGGACTTCATGCTTACCAAGCACATGAGCCACGCTTGGGTTATTTTTGAGATAGGCTCTATGTTTCTGATAGGGCTAGCCTGGACCATGATCCTCCTATTATATTTCTGCTGCAACTGCAATCCCAGGTGCAAGCCACCCAGCTTGTTGGTTGAGGTAAGGTCTTGCTAACACTTTCTCCCAGCTGGCTGTGATCCTCCATCTTCCTGATCTTTGCCTCCTGAGTAGCTGGGATTACCAATGTGAGTCAGCACACCCAGTTCCCTATTAACCCCACTTTAAAGAAAAAACAGACCCCGGGAGGTTGCATAAATTTCACAACTAAAAAGCAACCAGTATGAGATGCAAACTTAGGTACTTAGATGCTAAAGTTCCCTGCACTTGGCCCTTCCAAACAAACAGCCTGAGAGAACCTAACTTGAAAGCTTCTTTCTGGTGTTCCAAGACTAGCCTAGGATTTGACGTGGATCTCAGCCCTCCAGATGTACATGCTGACATTTCACACGGACCGGCGCTGACTCCTCTCTGGCTTCAAGGTTTCCTGCCTTCTGGTGTCTCCCTTAGTCATGGTAGGTCTGAGAGCCTTGATGATCTGAGTAGGAACAGAAACAAGTTTATTGTTATTATTAGCATTATTATTATTATCTTTAAGTGGTTGTACAAAGGGGTCTCAATTCAGCATATCAATTTATGAGTACAAGGCACCTTGATCAATGTTACTCTTTCCATTATTTTCCATCTCTCCCACCCCTACCCATCCCCTCAAGTTACCTGATTTCAACTCAGGAAGAGGATCATCAGGAATATGATTAATCAGCTCAGGCCCCAGACTGCTGGTGTGTGGTCAATGCTAGAGATAATTGCTCTCAGACCCACCAGCCTCTAGCTGCATGAACTAGAGCAAAGGCAAGTCTTTCTCAGAAGGCAAGTTGAACACCTGCTTGAATGGCTGGGGGCGCTGCCCTGGGTGATAGGAAGCAGGGCAGGTGGACGAGGAGCCTTGGGCCGGGCTGGAGGCTGGGAAGGAAGCAGCCTTTCTTCCTATTCTTTAGAGGTTGAACAGAGCTTTCCTCTGAGGCCAGGCGGACTGTGCTCGCTGGAAGAGTGAACTGGGAAAACAGTAATTTTTTTTAAGTAGATAAGCTGTGTGTATTCATAACTCCATTATTGTGAGTTTGCCTGTGACGCATCAGCCTCTGTGTCATCAGAGACCTGTGGGTAGGACGCAGGGAACTGAGGGGCTGGGCTAAGGGGTCTGTCATGGGTGGCGGCCCCCTGGGACTGGCCTCTCTGGGGAGCTGAGGATCTGCTTAGGTTCACAGGAAGAAGCCAGAGAGGGATTCCAATGGGTGCAGCCGCCTTCCACAAAGGGTCATAGCCAACCTGAAGCCACCGTGACACAGAGGATAAACTCTCCCGAGCAAGGACACAATCCTTAGAGTAGAGGCTAGAGGTTAGATAAGGACAGATTGTGGAGGCCACCCAGCCCTCTCCACACAGTCCCTTGTCTGCCATTCTTCTGGACACCTGCAAGGAGTCACCCTGAGTTTAGCATTGGGAAAATACCATGCACTAGTCATCCAAAAGGCTCAGCATGGAGGCATTGTCTAAAGACAGAATACCAAGACATTAAAAACAACAACAACAACAGCAACAACAACAACAACAGAAAACACTCCCATAGGAGACTGGAAAGGAAGTCCTCATGGGAAGTGGACTTCCATGGGCAAGAAAGACAGTAGTGCAGTATTTCAAATCAGCATTCTGAGAGTGTAATTCCTAGAGCATTCTCTAGGCCCAAGAAGGCTCTGAAACATAATACCATCTTCCTGTAAGTTTTGTGTTTTTTATTTTGTTTTGCCAGTCCCAGTGCTTGAACTCGGGGCCTGGGCTCTGTCCCTGAGCCTCTTTGTGTTCAAGGCTAGTACTACCACTTTAGTCACAACACCACTTCTGGCTTTTTCTGTGGAGTTTATTGAAGAGTCTCAAGGACTTTTATCTTGCCCGGGCTGGCTTTGAACTGTGATCCTTAGATCTCAGTCTCCTGAGTAGTGAGGATTACAGGCGTGAGCCACCGGCACCAGGTGTTGTATGTTCTTTGTAAGGATGTTGCCTGGCTTCATTTACAAAAGAACACATTCTGTGTCACCACCATTACCACCACTAAAGAACATCTTGACACCAAGTGTCACAGGCAAGCTCGAGAAAAATGGCAGGCCAGTGGTGTGATGATCTTTCCAAACCCACCTTTTTTTAAAAATTTGTTTTATTTTTCTTTATTTTAATTTTGTTGGTTGTGGGCCTGAACTCTGGGCCTGAGTGCTGTCCCTGAGCTCTTCAGTTCAAGGCTAGAGCTCTATCACTTGAGCCACAGCGCCACTTCTGGCTTTTTTTTCTTTTTGCTTATGTGGTGCTGAGGAATCGAACCCAGGGCCTCAGGCATGCAAGGCAAGCGCTCTACCACTGAGCCACCTTCCCAGCCCCTGCAGTTGTATTTTTTATCTGGCTTCCACATATGTCATGCATTCATACACACACACAATGAGATAAAAGGAAGGTACTCTTAGGGGCAAAACCCAAAGGTGTAACTCCGCCAAACACTTAAAATACTATTTATCAACACCAATTCCAGGAAATGTCTTTTTTTGTTGTTGTTATTGTTGCTGTTGTTGTTGGTGGTGGTATTTGTTTTTGTCTTTGGATTTTTTTCTGTTTTTAAGGTGGGCAAAGGGGGGGCACAGAAAGAGAGAGAGGAAGGGTGAACAAAGACAGTCATGCTATTCAGGAGACAGTAGGAAGAAATAAACTGTGCAACATGTAGGCAGGGTCGGGGCAGGGGGAGCTGAGGGAAAGCAAAGGAAAAAAGAACTGTACTCATTACCTGAACTGTGAAAACAGTACCAGCTCTGTACAAGACCTTAATAATACCAATAAAGTTACATGCTAAAAAAGGGGAGCATGTCTTAGGAATATTTAGACAGTGAAAGGCAGTAGCTAGAAGCCACGCTTCTAGCATGAATAGGTAAGAAGTGTCTGCAGTATATAAAACAGCCCCATCCTCGGAACTCCTGGGTTCTAGGCATTGAGCAGAGATGTCACTCCTGGGATCATCTTGTTCCCTTTGCAAGTACTGTCCCCATTTCCCCATCAAGGAATTGGCACAAACAGGCTAAGAGACTCACCCACAGTCTCCGTGCTGGTAAAGAGCGAAGCTGGAACCCAAACTCACTCTGGATTTCACAGCCAAAACTACTTGCAGTGTGACTATTTTTCAAAAGAGCTGATGTACATTTTCAGGCATGAATAGTTAATTCAGAAAACTTCCATTTGGGAAGATACTACAAGGAGGAGCAGAGGAAGCAGACCCAGCCACTGGGAGCGCCTGTTGGGAGGAAAGCTCCCTTCCTCCCCCCGATTCTGTATCCAAGGCCTCCTCTTGCTCCCTGTGTCTCTCCTGCTGTCTTCTGTCCTGTCCATTCCCACTCAGGGACTCACCTCGAGGTGCTGAGCCACCCAGAGCACTGGCAGGTAAGAGGACTGCTGTCTCTCCCTCTCCCTTCCAGCCTGCATTTTGGTCTGTCTGCCTCTCTACCCCCAGCCATCTATCCTGGGAGCAGCCACACACGCTTCTGCATGCTCCCGAGATGCTGAGTGCATACTCAGTTCACAAATAGGAATGGGGGATAGCCCTACTTGGAGCAGGGCACAGGGCCCAGAGCAAGGCCCCAGCAGGCTGGGCAAAGAATGGGTCAGGGGTGCTCAGGGAATAGAGTGGGGGCTCGGCGACCATGGCCTGTGACAACCTCCAAGGTTCCATAGGACAGGTAACTTGGGAGTGTTCAAACCAGGATGAGAGCTTAGGAAATGCCACAGGCGGGCTTTAGAGGGGAGAGGGTCACAGGAGACAAGGTAGGTTGTTGTGGAGGAGCAGAAGCTGCTGGTGAACAGGTAAGGGTGGCAAGGGACAGGAAGCAAGTGGTTTGGAGCAGAAGGCTGCTGAATTTGAATCTCAGTTCCTTCATCCCATACTTGTGTGACCTTGGTCCAGTTACTCGACCTCTCTGGGCTCTATTCCTCTACCTGTAGAATGGGAATAGGAGTGATAGGTATTTTACAGAGAGCTTGAGGATCAAGGTTGTTAAGGCATTGAAGTGCTTAGTGTTGGGCATACAGTCAGTGCTCAATAAATGCAAACTCTGGCTGGTTCTTAGGATTCTCTGGAAGCTTGTGGAGAAGAAGGCACTCCAGTTTCCTTCATTTTTATCAGGAAGTCATTCCTCCGTGGTCTGGGGCCACTGGCTGCAGATGCGTTCCTGCTCTGAGCGCATCAGGGCCACGGCAGGGCCCTGCTAGGCTAGGACTAAGGTCACGGTTGGTAAAGGGAGCCCCAAAGCAGGGCATGGGACCCCATTTACGGATGTGCCTGAGCTGGGGACATGGAGGTGAATTCAGAGAGACGACTTTGTATACTCTGCTCCCAGCTTCTCCCTGGCTGCGAGGGAACCTCCCCCCCCCTTCCCCCAGCGGCTGGAGAAGGCCGGGGTCCTGCATCTGGGCCCGCATGGCGCGCGGACCTGTCCCCAGGGCGGGACGGGGCGCAGGCGGCGGGGCTGCATCTGGGGCCGGGCGCGCGCTCGCGGCCTCCCCGGCCTCCCCGGCAGGCGCCTGGCCTGTGGGCTGCGGTCAGCGCGCAAGGCTGGGCGTGGACGGCAGGTCTGAGTGTGCCTGACGGGAGGTGGGAGCAGGAGGGTCGGGCGCAGCAGCGCGGCCGGCTGGCTCCCGCGGGAGGCAGGGACCTCCTGGAGTCCCCAGGCCACGCCAGAAAGAGAGGGCGCGAGCACTGGGCTTCCGGACGGGACCGGACGGTCACCGCGCAGGTAGGCGACCCCGAGGGCCAGGCGGCTTCCTCTCGAGGTGATCCTGGGTTCCCGGTGCTCTAGGGAGGGAAGACGGTGTGGGGGCCCTGGGGGGGCCGTCCGGGAGCGGGGCGCGCGGGAGTGCTGGAGGTGCGGGAGCAGCCCGGGTGCGCGCTCAGCGGAGGCGGGGTGCGCGCGCCCGGCGGGCAGGCAGAGGTGCGTGCGCGTGCTTGGTAGGCAGAGGCTGTGCGCGCGCGCCCGGCGGGCAGGCAGAGGTGCGTGCGCGTGCTTGGCAGGCAGAGGCTGTGTGCGCGCGCCCGGCGGGCAGGCAGAGGTGCGTGCGCGTGCTTGGTAGGCAGAGGCTGTGCGCGCGCGCCCGGCGGGCAGGCAGAGGTGCATGCGCGTGCGCGTGCCCGGCAGACAGAAGGCAGGGGGAGCGGTGGAGATCACCACCCCGCCCTCCCACCCCCAGCCCCGTGTCTGTCCCCCAGCACCGGCGCATCCGGTGTCTCCGCCTGTGGCCGCTGCTGGGTTTAGCAGCCACCCCCGCTGGCTGGCACCGTGGCCACCTGGTAATTACCCCCCTACCCCCCCCCCCAGAAGTGTGAGACAGCTAACCCTTCCCTCCCCAGAGCCCCTGGCCCTCCTCCCCCTCCCTAGGCCAGCGGAGGGGGGTGACCCCTCTTGCCAAGGGCACCGGGGTCCTAGGGCCTGGGGCTGGGCCCCCCGCACCCCCTCCCCCGAGTGTTCCGCAGGCCAGCATCGCCAGGTCGGGCTGGCAAGGTCCCCAACTCTTGGCCCTGCCAAGGAAGAACGCGGTGGCCAGGCCGCGTTCGGGCTGGACGGCAGGGACTGCGGTCAGCGCCCGCCTGGGGCCAGGAGCCAGGAGCCAAGCTGGCTGAGATTGACAGCGGCGGGAGGCTGTGTGGGTGCGGAGGAAGGGGCCCCTCCGCACAGCCAGGCCAGGCCAGCCGGCAGCCGGTGTCCACTGCCTGTGCAGCCCAGAGCGGCTTGACAGGACACAGTCTGGGAAGACGGGCTTCATCCCTCCCCCCAACCCCCAGCACACTGGGAAGCTTCCAAAAGGAAGAGGGAGAGGGTGAGCGCAGGAAGAGAGAACTACCCTACTGATGTCAACTGTTTTCAGTGGACAGCCCAGCTCCAAACGCATGGCCTGCCTGCAGACCCACCTCTTACATCTAGTACCTTAGCACACCACTGCCCTCCCTCCTGCTCTCCCTTCCTTCCTTCTTCCAGAGTCTCTCTTCCTGTCCTTCCTCCTTCCCTCCTTCCCTCCCTCCTCCCTCCCTTCCTCCCTCCCTCCCTCCCTCCCTTCCTCCCTCCCTCCCTCCCTCCCTCCCTTCCTTCCCTCCTTCCCTCCCTCCTTCCTTCCTGCCTCCCTCCCTCCTTCCCTCCCTCCCTCCCTCCCTCCCTCCCTCCCTCCCTTCCTTCCTTCCTTCCTTCCTCCCTCCCTCCCTCCTTCCCTCCTTCCCTCCCTCCTTCCTTCCTGCCTCCCTCCCTCCTTCCCTCCTTCCCTCCATCCCTCCCTCCCTCCCTTCCCTTATTTCTGTTTCCTTTCTTTTTTTTCCTTTCCCTTCCTTCCCTCATGTACTCTAAATTCCTGCTGTATCACTGAACTACAACCCCACCCAAATCACCTGTGTGTGTGTGTGTGTGTGTGTGTGTGTGTGTGTGTGTGTGTGTGTGTGTGTGTGTCAGTCAGTCCTGGGCTTGAACTCAGGGTCTAGGCTTTGTCCCTGAGCTTTTGCTCAAGGATCACAATCCACCACTTAAGTCACAGCTCCACTTAAGGCTTTTTGGGGAGTTAATTGGAGATAAGAGTCTCACAGACTTTCCTGCCCAGGCTGGCTTTGAACGATGATATTCAGATCTCAGCCTCCTCCTGAATAGTTGGGATTACAGGTGTGAGCTACAGGTGCCCAGCCAAATCACTTTTTTTTTCTTTCTTTTTTGTTGTTGTGAAAATACAGTACAGAGGGGTTACAATTACATGGGCAAGATAATGAGTACATTTCGTATCAAGCATTGTTGCCTCCTCCTTTGTTTCCCCTTCCCATCCCTTCCCATCTCCCCCTCCCCCCAATCACTTCTTTTTAACCTTCTATGCTCTACCTCCCAATGGTACTAACAGAAGCGCTCTTTGTAGGGTGGGGATGGGATCTTACAGCTCAAGTTCTGACTTTGAAAGCCTGGTCATGCCCTAAGATGTCAGCTCTGCCCTAGATGTCAGACCCGGAGTTCTTCACTTAACTATGGTGCTGCACCTTCTAGGCAGAGCACACATTTAACAGGGAGAGAAGGCTCATCTGACCGGAAACAGAATCAGAAGGCATATACCGCCATATATTAGCACAATGAGGAGGGTGGTGAGCAGGGGAGAAATTTAGCTTTAGAAGTCTTGTTTCAGCCTTGACATACTTAAACTTTCTGAGCCTTCAGATCTAATGGAGAAATGGAAATAATCTCCACTATTATCAAATTAGAATCAAATAACCTTACCAATAAAACCAACATATGACAGGCCCTAAAGTGATTGGGGTGGGAAGGATAATATTTACAGCCAAGTTATCTATTGCTGCAGAACAAACCATTTAAAAAGATATTAGCTTAAAATAAAGCACATTTATTGTACTCACAAGTCCATGACTTGGGCAGGGATTGGGCTGGATGACCTCTGTTCTTGGCAGTATCAGCTAGGTGGGTCGCTGGGGCTAGGGGAGTCTCCTCCATGATCACTCACTTGTATGGCAGGAGATTGGCCCGTCTAGTAGCTAGCAGCGTAGCTGTGCCTGCCAGCTGGGGTCTTGGTTTTGCTGGGCTTCCTCACAGTCTGAAACTTAGTTTCAAGAGTAACCCTCATCCCCAGAGACAGGAAGTCACACCTGTCAGTTCTTTCAAGCCTGGACTCAGAAACTAGAACCGTATTGCTTCTAGATTATTCTCTTGGTCAAGCTGTTATAGATTCAAGAGGAGAGGGGAGAGGATTTAGACACACCCACCCCAGTTTTCAGTGAGGTGAATATCAAAATAGCTTGCAACTATCTTGGCTCTGTCATAATTTGCAACTTTTCCTTTTTAAAAAAATTCTTTCTTAGCTGGGCGCCGGTGGCTCATGCCTGTAATCCTAGCTACTTAGGAGTCTGAGATCTGAGGATCGCAGTTCAAAGCCAGCCAAGGCAGGAACGTCTGTGAGACTCATCTCCAATAAACCACTAGAAAACCAGAAGTGGCCCTGTGGCTCAAGTGGTAGAGCGCTTGCCTTGAACTGAAGAGCGCAGGGATATCACCCAAGCCCAGAGTTCAAGCTCCATGACCGACCAAAACAAAATCCTTTTTGTTGTTGGGTGCCATGAATCAATTCCTCTTTTGCAAAGATGAAGGGTTTCTCCCAGAAGAGGACCAGCAGAGATATAGATGTCCTGGTCAGGGGCCTTACCATAGAACCAGTGTCTCTGATCCTAATTCAGGGTCCAGGGAGCAGCGTCCTACATGCTATGTATCTGTTTCCTGGGAACCACTGAAGCTTCAGTCCCTATCTTTGCCAATTCTATGCCTTTTTTTTTTTTTTGTCAGTTGTGGGGCTTGAATTCAGGGCTTGAACTCACTGTCACTGAGCTTTTTTACTCAAGGCTAGCGCTCTACCACTTTGAGCCACAGTTCCACTGGTTAATGGTTGTAAGAAAGTCTCACAGACTTTCTTGCCCCGTCCGGCCTTGAACCATACTCCTCAGATCTCAGCCTCTCAAGTAGCTGGGATTATAGGTGTGAGCCACCAGTGCCCAGACCTATGCCTTTAAAACAAGAGGGAAAAGCCAGGGAGAGAGTAGTCTGGATTTAGGTGGCTAAGGGTCAAGTGCACTGAGCATGTTTGTGGCTTTCAATTCCCTGGAGAAGTCTGTTTGCTTTCCAGAAGGCTGCTGTCTGGGTGTCTGAGTGACTGTTGCCATAAGTTATTAGGTTATTAATTGGTAGGCTGTAGCACTGTGGGTGGGGAGGCAGGAGGTGGGGGGAGGAAGTAGGCCTGGCCAACTGGTTGCCATGACAACCAGTGGTACATGCTCTGTGGTCAAACAAGGAGGATGCCTGGGGTAGCTCTGATCTCAGACTCTCCTGGCTGCGAGTCTCTCGGCTGGGCAGCAGGTTTCTGTGGTGATGTGTTTTACTGCAGGGCCAGCCACCCACTTACCTTTGAGTCAAACCCACTGTCCTCCTGTTGTTTCATCCATTTCCTGTCTCCCCTGAATGTGTTGGCTTCTAATCTCAGCGTCAGCCACGCCAGCTTTCCAGGAAGGCTGCAGGAAGGAGTGAATTCAGAGTCACTCATTGATTCAAATGCTTGACACAGTTGGTGTGTATGCTACACCTTCCTCAACCCCAACAGCACAAAAGAGATCCAGGACCTCCTTTCCCAAAGTGAGGGGGGTGGGTGCTTACAAATCGTGATGCACGTGAGTTACACCAGACTCAGGCTTCATCTTGAATCCGCAGCCACCATTTGCTTGTTGTCTGTGGCCCTATGTCTCTCTTTGGTGGCAAAGCTGGGTTGATCACACCCATCTGCAGTGAGGTGGCGAGTGGAAAGTGCCACGCCTCACGCCTGGTGGCTCAGAGCCCAAAGGGGCACACTCTACGTCCTCTCCCTCAGCACACACCTGTTGTCCAGAACTCCTAGGCCATCCAGAGGAGGATGGAGTCAATGCTGTGGGCATGGAGAGGAGGTAGGTGTCTCCTCCCGGCATCAGGGAGGGCTGCACAGAGCTGGCAGTGGAGGAGCTGGGCTATAGTGATTTGGTGTATCAGAACCTCTGGGGGAAATGTTGAAAATGCAGCCCCTGGACTTCATCCTTACGATGTTCTGAGTTGGCGGATATAGGCAAAGGCCTGGGAGTCGGCATTTACTCGGCACCCAGGGTATACCGGTACAGGTGTCTCCAGGCTTGGCTGAGAAGTAGTACTTTGAAGAACTTTGGAGGCAGTGACGGGTGGGATTTGGATTTGAAGACTGGGAGAAAGGAGATGGAGGTGGTGATTGAGGCACATTTGGGCAAGAAGAGCAGAGGCCAGGAAGTAGCCACATAGCAGAGGTGTCAAGGGCTCAGGGGCTCCCCCTCCCCTACTTTCTATCCTGCTGCTGCTGCCCACACTCTGCTTTCAGGACAGCACAAAGCCCACACCGCCCAGGGGCTCTAGCACGCCTGCCCACAGAATACTTGACTGCCTGGTCCACGTGGCTGTGATTTCTTTGCTCTACACCTCGTCCTGATTGAGGTGAGAGTGGAGGGCAAGGTCCATACATCAATTTTCCTTCTCCCAACCAGAGACACCAGCTCTGCCTACCACCTGTGGTGGACCGGGCTGCCCTATATGTATGGCAGTGGGGGAATTAAGTTAGGCAGCTGATGGAAAGAAGGGGGTTCATCACCCAATCTTAAAATAAAGGGATAAGCTAGGCGCTAACGGTTCACGCCTCACTACTCAAGAGGCTGAGATCTGAGGATTGCAGCTCAAAGCCAGCCCAGGCAGAAAAGTCCCTGTGAGATTTTATCTACTATTGACCACTCAAAAACTGGAAGTGGTATTGTGACTCAAGTGGTAGAGCACTAGCCTTGAGCACAAAGAGGCTCAGGGACAGTGCCCAGGCCCTGAGTTCAAGCCCCACAATGCACAACAAAATTAAAACTAAAAGGGAAAACATGTCACCTCTGCAGAGTCAGTTTATCACAAGGGTCCTGGAGCAGGAAGAAGGAGGCGGGAGAGTCAGAGGAGAAAAAGTGCCGTCAGGAATGGCAGACAGCAAGGGGGTGTGGGGCAGGCTCTGTCCACCATTGCCAGAAGGATAGCCCCAGCCAACGAGCGCTAGAAACCTCTAGAAGCTACCAGGCAAAGAAATGGGTTTTCCGCTAGAGCCTCCAGAGGAAAACCAACCCTGCTCACAGGTCAATTTTAGCCCAGTTAGATCTGCCGCAGACTTTTCACATTCAGAACCTTAAGAAAGTTGAGTTGCTATAAACCACTGCAAGCAGCATTGGTTACCGTAGCACTTTGGGAAGGGCTCTGCTCTTCCTCCTATTGGTCCTTGTAGTTGGCAGCAGAGCTACTCTTAATTCAGACCTGGCTCCTTTTGAACCTGCAATGATACAGCACGGCCAGTTTTCCAGGTGACCTGGACAGCAGCACCTCCACTGTGATGTGCATCTGGGGACCCAGACAGAAAAGGCTCCTGCAGTGAACTTGCTGGGGACTAATTGCAAGCATTACTTATGTTTGGCCTAGCCTCAAATCAATGGAATAATTTGAGTGCCTTGCATCCCCACGGAGAAGGAGGTACTCCCTTACCAACTTTCCAGGTCAGCCTGGCCATCCTCCACCATCTCTACGGTAATAAGTCAGACCCTTCTAGGTAGGGGGCTAGTGCTACCACCACCACCATTATCACCTCACTAAGTCTTTTCCAGGACCTACAAAAGTGCCATCTCCTTGGATTCTTAGAATTCCATCGGTCAGCAGGGTATATGATTCTCAAGGCCATGGAAAATGGCAGTCCTGGGATTCAAACTCCAGGTCTGGACTAGAACCTCTCCCCAGGCCCTGTACCCTGCGCTGGTCTCCAAGTGACCATAAGATGCCTGTCACGTGCTGGAGGTCTTGGGAGGGGCCCTAGCCCATCACAGACTGGGCGGCGGGGCTTAGTACAGGATCACTACTTAGTTCTCTTTCTGGATTTGTTTGTGGGAGGGATGGAGGTTATCGGGCCACCAAGACGCCACAAGGTGTCATTACTACTTCTGGTCTTCCCTTCCTGTTTTGGATTGAGAACAAAATTCCTAGAATGTGGCGTGGGCTCTGCTTGGGCATTCAGGGAGTCCTAGGTCCCCTCCACCTGCATCCCGGAGGCCTAGTGGGGAGGGAAGGAGGACCCCTTGGAGTGCTGGGGGAGGGAGTAGTCAAATGACACCAGTGGTTCTTACTGGGGTAGAAGGCGAGGGTCTGGAGGGTTCACACCCCAGTGTCCTGTGGGACTGTCCACCCCACAGAACACCTGATGGCGTGGGGAGAACTCCTGCTCACTGCGCCCCTGTGCTGTTTGGCTCCCAGTTATAGTCTGTGATATTCTCCCCAACAGCCGACCTTGAAGGGAGGTTGTTCAGCCAAGAGAACCAGGCTCCTGACGTCAGCCACGGTTCCATCATCCTTGAGCTGTCAGGCCCTGGCCCGGAGCCCCCACCTGCACAGGGAGGGCTGGCATTGTGGTCTTTTGCATTCTCCCATGCAGAAAGTGGGCCGTGGTGGTGGTAGGGTTAACCAGTGCACATGTGAGCCTGAGGTTTGTGGTTGGCCCCTGCTCTGGACCAGTTTCCCACACTGATACTCTGTTCTTCCCGCTCACAAGTTAGATGGGCCCAAGACTTTTCACATGGAGAACCGTAAGAAAGTGGGGTTGCTATAAGCCACTCCTTAGGCAGCATTTGTTACAGTAGCAAGAGGACTGGTGTATAGACTTGTGTTCAGAGTTTAACAGTCCTGGGTTCAAATCCCAGCATCTCCCCTTAAAGCCCAGAGCTTTAACCCTATCGCTGCATTCTGTTGTGCTGTCCACCATCCACAGCAGTACTTCCCAGCTGCACCTGTGTCTAGAGAGCTAGGGAAAACAGAGAAGCAGGCCTGGGGTGGGGCCTGGCCATTCATATTTCTGACACACACAGGGGCCATCACTGACACCCACTTACCCAGCTGTTGGTTGTGGGGTAAGAGCCTGGGAGTGGATGCGCAAACAATGGGTTTTACCCTTGTCCTCACCCGTTGCTCCTTTGTCCTTGCTGGTGTCTGCAGGACAGCAGTGACCACACGGGACTCAGCTTAGCTGGGTGTGGGCCTCTCCTCCAGGGAGGACCCAGGCCAGGGACTCAATATCCTGTCTCTCCTGATATCCAGACATGGGTAGAACTAGGACACCCCACTCCCCCTGCATGCTCCCCTACCCCCACCCCAGGATACCCATTCCAGATCAGACCCTTGTATTCCCAGCAGGGCTGCTCCCAAACTTGGGGAATTCCGACCCCCCTCATCCAACTGTGGGCATGTGGTTCCTCAGCCACCGCCCAGCCTGACACCAGATTGGAGTTCACATGATTCTGCCTCAGCTCAGGAATGGGCAGCCTCTAACTGGGGAGCTTTCTAGATGGAGCTGGGAGATTGTCTGCGGGGGGGGGGGGGGGGGGGGGCGGATCTCAGAAGGGAGAGCTGTGCTGGCTGCAGGATCTCCAGGGCTCAGCCCAGCCACTGCAGGAGCGTAGCTGTTTTGAAGTTTGAGGGCAGAGCCTAGCCAGACAGGCAGGCAGAGCGGACTCAAGCCAGATATTCCCTGAGAGAACTCTGTCAGTCCCAATTCTAGAAGCTGCAGGGATTTCGCTGCCCTGCTCTGCCTCCTTGCCTGGCTGCAGAGATCCCAGGGAGAAGCCAGTTCATGCCAACCATCCCCGCCTCCAAACTGACCCATTCGTGAGTCAGGAAATTCATTTAGTAGCTCACCATCTGCATTTAAGAAAATGAATTGGAAGAGAAAATAATCAGCGGGCCTGGCAAATGGTAGGGTAAGTTTTGTTCGGGGAAATTTGTGTTTCTCTGTACATAGGCAGGCGTGTTAGATGTCTGTGTGTGCTGGATCACAGTGTAAAAGGTATTTCTTGCTTTGGTTTATAGACACGAAAGCTTGCAGGGATCGAGTTTATTCCTGGGTGCCTGGGTTCTAGATTCGGATCTAGAATCCTGACTTACTGTGTGAACTTGAGCTGCTGGTTCAGCTTCATGGAGATTCAGGAGCTATGAAATGGGTTGGTAAATGTCTGTTCCACCTGCCTGCATCACAGGGACTGAACTTCAAAACCCTCACAAGGGCTTTAGACATGAGGTCCTATCGCTCTGGTCACTGTGGGAGGGAGATGATTTTGGAGCAATTGGGAACCAAGGAAAAAGTGCAGTCTGATTTCTGCACCTTCCTCAGAGAGAAACAGCTTCCAAAATACACCCTTTTAGGAATAGAAACAGCCCGGGTAACGCATGTGGTAGGCTGGCGAGCTCAGGGAAGGGAAATCAGGTCTGCAGGAACTCCCCCACCGCATCCCAGCCCTGTGGGCTGGGGCTGCATGAGTAGTCCCTGGCACCACAAGTAACTGTGTGTGCCAAGTGTACCACGCTGAAGAATGGGTGCCGATGGGATTCCTTTCTGTTCTGGTGCAGCTGAATTTCAGCTCTCAGTCTGCTCTACCTCCCACCTGGAGCCTCTGTGAGGCTTCTTGATCATGTCAAAGGCATTTCCTTCCTGTTGGGGCTTCCTCCTAGTCATTATAGTCCTTGGAGACCTTGATCCAATTAGCATTTATCTAAGCTCTGTCTCTAGCTGTTGCATTACTTTGTATGTAATTTTTCCACCTTCTCTTAGTTGGATGACAAAGTGTTTTGATTCCTTTTTGCAGCCCTCCTCCACCCCGAGAGACCGAGGACTGGGCGCACAGTAGGATTTTGTTCCTCATGGGTGTTGAAGAAGTAGTTGGCCTCGTAATCTGGGTACAGATGGTACCCAAGACTTAGTTCACTGGCCCTAGAGGTGGCATCTGTGAGGCCTGGAGCTCACGTGAGCCCGGTGGCTCAGCAACTCAGTGAGTTGCTCAGTGGCCATCTTGATAAACATTCCCAGTGAGGAATAAAGGAAAGTGTGAGTCAGTTAAAAGTTTCAACCTGGCCTGCAACATCCTGACTGTGGAAGCTCCAGCAGGGTGGCTCATCTCTCTGAGCCTCAGTTTCTTCATCTGTACAGTGGGAGCTGACCTCCCATAATATAACATGGAAAGAATGAATGTACAGGAATGCACGGGAAGCCAGCGAGCTCTCAGCAGACGTGGCTGAGTTTTTCTATCCCATCCATGTGTTAACCTTCTGCAGAACTCTTCTGCATCCAAGATAGCCTTTGCTTTTTGAGGATCACAGTCCTCCAGAGACCAGGTAGAGAAAGGACACTCCTGGCATGGTAGAGTTTCCATCCAAGGGGGCTTTTCCTCAGGAAGTGGTAGAAGGAAGAGCTGGCTGTGAAAGACCTGAGGGAAAAGACAAGACCTTCTGTCCAGCCCAGGCAGCCTAAGCAGACAGGAGAATCGCCTCCTCACCTTCTGGTTCCTGGTAATGACACCACTGTTCCGGTACCCAGCCTTAAAACCCACCACCATCTATCTAGCTACTCACTCACTTCTGTTCATTTCACTATCCGTGGATTCATCCATCTGCCCACCCACGCATCAACTCATCCATCAAACTATCCACCCATTAGTCTAGCCATCCACCTATCCACACACATGCACATACTGTCTATACAAACGCACATACTCACCCAGTTATTCATCTAATGAAGTTTTTGAGAGTCTTAAAAACTATGTACTGAGGAATTCTCAGATTTTCCCCAATTGTTCCCTACGTCCCTCCTAGTTAGTTGTCATCTGCTACAGCTTCCTGTCTCTACTGCGGCCCTGCCCACCACTCACCTCCACCCTGTTGTGCCAAGCTATTTTCTGTTCCTCAAAGACACTCATTTTCTCCCTCTTGCATTTGATGTGATGCAGACATTTTCCACAGACACAAACTCCCCTTTACTGGGGTAACCCTTCCTTTTCTTGATCTTAATGTAACTGGGTTAGAATACCGTGAATGAATTCTCATAAAGAACTGTGTTCTTATGAGTTTGCTTCATTTATCTTCCTCTGTCTCATAAAGCCAAAAGCAAATCAACTCTAGGGTCCAGTGCTGTGGTGTAATGCTGTCATGTAGGAATTCAATGAACATTTTGTTCTATGAGGGAATTCTTGGACGGATCAGTGAGTAGGAGGTTGAGTGGATGGATGAGTGCATGGGAAGACGAACGGACAGGTGGATAGATGGATGGATGAAAGAGTGGATAGATGGGTGGATGGATGGATGGGCAGGTGGATGATTGAAGAAGCCTGGAATCAGGCTATGTCTTAGTTAGGATGACTTTGGGATGGTAAGATGGAACCACAAAGTCCAATAGGAAGTTGTTGCACTGAGTAAATGTGAATAAAGTCTTTATCAAGCCAATCTGGAGTTCTGTTGAGAGAGCTGAAGAGGAGGAGGGGATGGCAAATACACAGGTAGAAAATGGTAGAGCTTCCTAATTTACTTAAGCATCATGAAAGTAAATGCTATAAATGGGGATGGAGGAGGAAACCAAAGCCAGACATCCAACAAGAGCCATTAAGGATGAAGACATCCTCTCCAAGGACAGATTAGTGGAGAAAACAATGGGCTGGCATGGGCCCCAATAAGCATGCCCTGTGAGAAGCTAGCAGTTGCTTATGTAAACTTCAGCCTGGGGAAAGTCATCAGAGTGTGATGGGGTTGGAGCCATGGAGGAGATTCCATCCCACAGAGAGTGAAACCTGAATGTGTACTAGAGCAATGTCCACAGAAACCATCGGACCCAGCCTCAATCCATGCATGTGGGGTTTGTCTTCTAATCTTGGAGGTTACCAGATCGTGGGAGCTCTTTCTTGTTTATATCTAAGTCCTACATAACCTGGCACCACAAACACTGCACATACTCTACATATACTCGATCTGTGAAATCTGGGAGCACTGGATGGAGGGGCAAGTGCTTCATCTCTGGACCTCAGTTTTCTTGCCTCTAAAATGGGGACAATAACAGAACTGTTGTGAAGGTGGCCTACAAAGGCAGGAGTCAGTAGAATGTTCTGGAAACTAGAAAATATTATTCGAATCTAAGTGGTAGGCACTGAGACAGGGTCCCTATTACTTCTTTTGTTGTTGTTGTTGTTGTCGGTGGTGGGCCAGGGTGTTGTACTTCAGCTCTTGAGCTCAAGGCTAGCGCTCTACTACTTGAGCCACAGCGCCACTTCTGGCTTTTTCTGTTTATGTGGTACTGAGAAATCAAACCCAGGGCCTCATGCATGCAAGGCAAGCACTCTACCACTGAGCCACCTTCCCAGCCCCCTATTCCTTCTTGAGAAGCTAAATTAGTTAGGGGATATCCTGGGCCTTTGTTCCAGTTCTGCCCACAGGTCTGGCTGGGTCTTAAGTTCCCCTTCCAGCCACCTCTGCTCCCCTATCAGGGGAATTCCTGCAGAAAGTGTGTCAGAAGCAGAATCTCAGTCCTCGTAGACTGTCATGGTAGCTCGCTGCTCAGTGTGGTCCGTGGCCCAACAGCATCTGTAGCACTTGGGATATGCTTAAAATGCAAAAAAATCTTGAATCCCTCCTTCCTGGAAACCCTGGAGGGTTTGTCTTAACTAATCTCCAGGGGATTCTGGTGTTTTCCCCCCCCCTCCCCCCCCATCCAAGAAGTGATTTTTTTTTTTCCAAAATGAATATAGAAAATGCTTTCTTTGTTCTCTGTGTTTCCTTTTGGCCCTGTAAGCTTGAATATTTCTGACAGTAGTGGCCAGAATTGGCTTACTGCTGGCCTAGGAAAGAGGAAGCTACACACCGTGGCCCTGCCCCAGCCCACACTTTGGTCTGTCTGTACACTCATCACTAGTAAACAACAGACTTGGGGCCTGTGACTAGTCAGGGAAGTTCCAAGACCTGACAGGACATGCCTTCTTGGTGGCTTCCTTTGCCCTATTTTGTTGGTGTCCTGGGGCCTGTGCTGATGAGTGAATTGTACCTTCCTGCAGGTAGATTTTATCTAACCTGCGGAGAACCAGTCCTAACTGGTTGTGCCTGGGGGCCACTCTAGAACCTGTGCTGCTGTCCACTTCCTCATAAGGAATTCTGATGAGGCACTGGGTTCCAGTGTGGGTTTGGGAGTCAGGGATAGGAGAGCTAGCAGGAGGATGGTGATTTAGTGGACTGTGGGCAGTAGTTTTTGTTTTTTTTTGGGGTGGTGGGTGGGTGATCCCAGTCTTCGGCTGATCCTTCTTCCTTTTTTCTCACCACCAAAGCATGTAAGTGTGAAAGCAAATGGACAATCTAAAAACACCTGTGCACTGAGCTGCTCTGGAAAAATACCCTGGCACTTCCCAAACAATGACCATAGAATTATCTTATGATCCAGCTATTCCAGTTCTGGATATGGAGATACAATATCCATAAGACTTGAAAGCAGGAGCTTGACAGATCTTGGTACCTGTATGTTTATTACAGTATTATTCTCAGTGGCTGAAGATGGAAACAACCCAAATGTCCAGATGGCTAAACCAAAGGTGCATGAGTAAGTTACATTTTACTCAGCCTTAAAAAGGCAATTCTGGGGCTGGGAAGGTGGCTCAGTGGTAGAGCGCTTGCCTTGCATGCATGAGGCCCTGGGTTCCATTCCTCAGCACCACATAAGCAGAAAAAAGCTGGAAGTGGCACTGTGGCTTAAGTGGTAGAGCACTAGCCTTGAGCTGAAGCGCTAAGGGACAGCACCCAGGCCCAGAGTTCAGGCCCCACGACCAGCAAAAAAAAGGCAATTCTGACACATCTTCCAGGCTGGGTGAATCTTGAAGACATTGTACTAAATGAAACAGCCAGACACAATAGGACTTCATACTGTCTGATGCCACTTACAGAAGGTGCCCAGCATAGTCAAAATCATAAAGACAGGAAGTAGAATGGGGCTGAGGGATCTCATCTTGAATGGATTCAGAGTTTTACTGTTGCAATAATGAGCAGCGTTCGGGAGATGGGAGGGGTGATGGTTAGAAGGTGGGAAAGTACTTACTGCCACCTCGCTGTAGATCTAAAGTGGTTTAGGTGGTTATGTTTTGTCTTGTGTATATATATATATTTTTTATCACAATTAAAAGGATAAGAAGCAATCCTCCCTGCTGGGTCGGGCCAGTGCCCTGGACCGGACGTGGGAGCTGATTCCACTGGGAATTCATGGCTTCTAGGAACTCAGGGGTTGGAGAGGTGAGCTTTGGGTGGGGACCTTGGTTGATGGGAGGGGGGGGGGAGGGAGGAGGGACATGAAACAGAGTCCCAGATTCTAGCTGATTCTTCCTTCTTTCTATTGGCTTTGGGCAAGTCACTTTCCCTTTGAACCAGTTTCCTGACCTGAAATAAAGGAAGTGGTGTTCACCTATTTAATTAAGAATCTCCAGGCAGTTCAAGCTGCTAAAGACCCAGCACTGGTCAAGTGTGCAAGTTGGGATTTACGTTCTCGTGGGAGACAAAGAAATGCACAAGAAGCTGAGCCGAGGAGCCTGTGGAGCCCACGGACGGGCGGGCTGCACTCCTTGGATGAGATCTGATAAAGAAGGAGCAGATGCTATGGGGTGGGTGGGGCAGGGCAGGAGGAGAACTCAGGAAGCAGTAGGAGCTGAATCAAGGCCTCCTCGGGTCTGAGGTGTGACATCGAGGTTCCACACAGGAAGCTGCTCCTGTGGCTGTGGTGTGGGGGAGGCAGGTAAGATCAGAGAACTGGAACCAGATCACATGCACGCGCACACGTACAGGCCTCGCAGGCCTCCCTGAGGGTTGCAGTTTAAGTGTGAAAGAGTCTACCTCGGTGGGCATGAAGCAAGGAAGAGAATCTGGTCTGCATTTTGGAAGAACTGCCATGGCTGCCCCATGGGTGATAATCAGGGGGCCTGAGGTGGGAAGGGGGGTAGCTGGGATGGGCAGGGTGGGGGCAGAGCTGAGGTGGAAAAGAGATCTAGAATGGAAGGTCGGGTGGAGCTGGGGGAAGGGGGTAGTACATTGGGGGGACAGAGTTTGGTGGGGCATTATGGTGGAAAGAGCTAGAGTAGAAGAGGAGGATTGATTTTAGAGGCAGCGACAGGAGGCTGGAGACTAAGTGAAAGAGGGTAGCGTTGCATAGGACCTGTTTCTTGTGTATTTTATAAACATTTAGGAAAGCCATGGTCCTATTATTATTATTATTATTTTTTGTCAGTTGTGGGACCGGAATTCTGGGCCTGGGCGCTGTCCCTGCGCTCTTCAGCTCAAGGCTCACGCTCTCGAGCCACGACACCACTTTTGGCTTCTTTTGTTTATGTGGTGCTGAGGACTCAAACCCAGGGCCTCATGCATGTGAGGCAAGCATTCTAGCACTGAGCCACCTTCCCAGCCCCCTTTTTTGTTTGTTTTTGAGACAGGGACTCACTATGTGAGCCTGGGCTGGCCTTTTCTCCGTCCTTCTGTCTTAAGCCTCCTAAGTTGAACATATCTTACTGTGTTAGACTCATCCATTTTCTTTGTAACCACAGTGAACTGCAGCAAACAGAAATGACTATGGAGGGGATGAATGTACTTGGGTATTTACAGTATTGAATGTGATTTTAGAGAAATTCCTCATGTTGATCCTTCTTGGACCGCAGGACTGAAACTTTGGGGCTGGACTTACCTGAGAGCCTTTGTAGCGTGCTGGGGCAGCTTCTCATCTGGTGGTCTTAAGGAAGGTAGAGCTGGGGTGGTGGTAGAGGGAAAGAGAAAGGAAGGAGGAGGACGAGGAAGAGGAGGAGGAAGAGAAAGAAGAGGAGGACTTAGCTTCTCAGAGAGCTGTAAGGAGTTGGAGTCCTGTGGTCTTACGATACTTGAGAATTGACACGTAGACCACACAAAGTCACTTAATTTAGACCCTCCCCCCCATTCACTGAGAATCTGCTACACTCTCAATAGGGATATGTTGATTTAGCCTGTATAGTACATAGTACACGCCTATAATCCTAGCACTTGGGAGGCTAAGGCCAGAGGATGTGGGTTGGAGGCTAACCTCGTCTACATAATGGTACTGTAAAGAAGGAAGAAAAGGAGAAAAATCAAATATAGTTTTAGATCTAGTGAGGGTTTTTGTTTGTTTGAGAGAGAAATGCTGAATCAAAACTAGAAGAGCAGTTCTAGCCTTTATTATTTTGACCTGTTAATTCACAATGCAACATTATATTGGGTGTCAGTCACACTTGCTTGTGTGTCTGGAATCCTCTACATTAAATTCCCAACCATGTGAACTTTTCACTGATCTGAGTAACATGACAATCTTGCACTCCCTTGGCAAATCAACGCTGTGCCTCCTGACAGCAGTTGTTATATGTGGTCCTGTGCAGACGGCCCCCCTGAGTAGCTGCTTTTATCTTTTTTCCAGGTGAGGAAATGGGCTAAGTGACTTGCACACCTGGTAGTAGTTGTTCAACCCTTCCCTTCCTAGAAGTGTAGGATACAGTTGATGCTGGGGTGAAACTCCTGTTCCACTGGCCTGGAACTCTTTGTCTTTTGGCTCCTGGTCCAGAACCTTCCTTAAGCTCCATGAAGGAGAGAATGGGTAGGGACTGCTGATGGGAAATCCAGGAGTCTAGGTAAGGCCCTTCAGGAAGCTCCACTTTTATTTCTTGCACAATAGGATGCTACAAGGTTGCTTCTGCTGCTGTCTGGAGAGGCCCTGGCAAGAGCTGTGTTGCGCGTAGCAAAGCCCCAGGAGTGAGCAGGAAACGGGTTGCTGATTGCTGTAGGCAAGGGTAGAGGGCCCTTACTGTGTAAGGGTTGGAACTGACCTTGGCTTTGAGACTCCCCTGCAGAGCAGAGCTCAGAATGGGCTCGCACCCCTCCTATCTACGGTCTTCTTTTCCCCACCAACACATCTGGAAGACAAAGATCAGGGGAAAAATAAGGGAAGCCAGAGAGAGGGAAGGAAAGCCATAGACCGTGTCTCAGTGTCTTGGTACATGGTCTGTTCAGCTATTCTCCTTGGATTAGAGTTGGCTGGCTGGTACATAAGTTGAATAGAATACAGTACATAGCCAGGGACTATTTTGTAATCCTCACGTCTTAGGAGGTTGAGATCTGAGGCTTGTGGTTTAAAGCCAGCCCAGGCAGGAAGGTCCATGAGACTCTTATCTCCAATTAACTGTTAGAAAACTGAAAGTGGTACAGTGGCTCAAAGTGGTAGAGTGCTAGCCTTGAGCAAAAGAACTCAGGGACAGCACCCACACCCTGAGTTCAAGCCCTGTAACTGACAAAAAGAAAAAAGGAGAAAAAAAGCTGGGTGTCGATGACTCACACCTATAACCCTAGCTACTCGGGGAGCTAGATCTAACGATCATAGTTCAAAGACAACCCAGGCAGGAAAGTCTGTGAGATTCTTATCTCCAATAAATTACTCAGAAAAAGCTAAAAGTGGTGCTGTGGCTCAAGTGGAAGAGCCCTAGCCTTGAGCACAAAAAGGCTCAGGGATAGCGCCCAGGTCCTGAGTTCAAGCCTGGGAACTAGCAAAATAAGTAAATGAGCAAACAAATACGGCATGTACAGTAGTGTCTGATACACAGCAGGCACTGTATACATGTTAGCTATGATTCTTCTAAGCCTTTCTCACCTTTAATTTACTTCCAGGGGCTCACAGCTTGAGCCACCTTCTCTAAACAAGATGGCGGTGGAGAAAAGTCCCTGAGCCTGTGAAGGGTAAAGGCCCTTTCGGTCCAAAGATGGGGAACATCACCACAGATAACTCCTCGCTGACCTGTGCCATTGACCACACCATTCACCAGACGCTGGCCCCCGTGGTCTATGTCACGGTGCTGGTGGTGGGCTTTCCGGCCAACTGCCTGTCTCTCTACTTCGGCTACCTGCAGATCAAGGCCCGGAACGAGCTGGGCGTGTACCTGTGTAACCTCACCATGGCTGATCTCTTCTACATCTGCTCGCTCCCCTTCTGGCTGCAGTACGTGCTGCAGCATGACAACTGGTCCCACGGCGACCTGTCCTGCCAGGTGTGCGGCATCCTCCTCTATGAGAACATCTACATCAGCGTGGGCTTCCTCTGCTGCATCTCCATCGACCGCTACCTGGCCGTGGCCCATCCCTTCCGCTTCCATCAGTTCCGGACCCTGAAGGCAGCGGTTGGTGTGAGCGTGGCCATCTGGGTCAAGGAACTGCTGACCAGCATCTACTTCCTCATGCACAAGGAAGTGATCGAGGACGAGGACCGGCACCGCGTGTGCTTCGAGCATTACCCCATCCAGGCGTGGCAGCGCAGCATCAACTACTACCGCTTCCTGGTGGGCTTCCTTTTCCCCATCTGCCTCCTGCTGGCCTCCTACCAGGGCATCCTGCGGGCAGTGCGGCGCAGCCACGGCACGCAGAAGAGCCGCAAGGACCAGATCCAGCGGCTGGTCCTGAGCACCGTGGTCATCTTCCTGGCCTGCTTCCTGCCCTACCACGTGCTGCTGCTGGTGCGCAGCCTCTGGGAGGCCAGCTGTGAGTTCGCCAAGGGCATCTTCAACGCCTACCATTTCTCCCTCCTCCTCACCAGCTTCAACTGTGTCGCCGACCCCGTGTTGTACTGCTTCGTCAGCGAGACTACCCACAGGGACCTGGCCCGCCTCCGGGGAGCCTGCCTGGCTTTCTTTACCTGCTCTAGGACCCGCAGGGCCAGGGAGGCCTACCCACTGGGGGCTCCTGAGGCCTCTGGAAAAAGTGAGGCCCACAGTGGGGAGCCTGGATTGTTAACGAAGCTCCATTCCACGCTCCAGACCCCTGCCTCGCCCGGAGTGGTGCCTGCCGTGATCGGGTCCCCTCCGGGTGGGTTGGTCTAGCCTCAGTCACCCGTGTGTGGGCTTAGGTGAGGCCTGAGCCTTGATTTAGCCCAGAGGCTGGGTGGTCCCTGAACTTGTGTGGCAGCTGCACCCCTTTTTTTCTGCTGGAGGGAGGGAGGGATGGATGACCGGGCCACCGCCAGGCCTCTCTGATCCCTGGAGGGCAGTTCTAGCTTGCAGGGGTCCAGGGGCGCCGCTGATTGGGGGAGATGAGCTCAGTCAACCCTGGTGTGTCTTCCCGCTGCTGGGGCTGCTCGGGATGGGGAGACAGCGGCCTGGCACTGGCAGGAGGTTTGCAAAGAGCAGATGTGGTCGGGTGGGGACCAGGGCGCCACTAGGGTCAGCGGTGAGACTTGTCCATGTGCCTGCCGTACTCCGTGACGCACAAAGTTGTGCTGTCACCTTTGACACCCGCTGTATCATGGGGAAGGAAGGGGAGACTGAACAGATGGAAGGGGAGAAGGAACAGTAGACATGGAATGGGGGCAGGGACAGCGGCAGAGAGCCCGGCAGCAACTGCATCCTATGTTTATGGGAAGGGTGGAACAGAACCCCCCTCCCACCCCTGCCCCAGGTCCAAAGGCTGATGGCAAGTGAACCCCAGGCCTCCCCAGGGAGCTGCCAAAGGTCCTTCAAAATAAAAGTATCAAATGTAGCCACTAGGACTTGAAGCCAGGATGTCCTTCTTGAAGGTCTTGGCAAGATTTCCTCCCAATGAGCTTTTCTTCCATCACGTTCCCAGAATGGCAGACAGGAGAGCCCGGTGTGCAGAAGGAGAGAGATCTAAATGTCAGGTCTCCCCGCCAGATGAGGGCCAAGACACTGAGATTCTGTTACTGCTGGTAGGGTCCATACTCCCCATCCCCTGCCACACATACTATGGAGTGCCCAGCAGTTATCAAGAGAGGAATGTGACCCGCTCCCAGAATCCTCAGCTCTAACCAACCACACCAAGTGCTCTCAAGGTCTCAGGCAGCAGGCCCAGGATAAAGATCCAGTGTGGATCCAATAGCTCACGTGGACAGGAGAGGAGGTGGCCTGGAGCTCACTTTGCCTTTGTTCTCTGTCCCTGCTCCTCTGTGAGATGCCCCACTTCACCCATCTGGAGAGGGCAGCGGCCCTTGGGCCATATGTCATGCTTTCCTTCCATCACAGAGGGCTGAGGACAGAGCTCATCTCTCTTGAAGGTTTGTGTCTGGCCCCAGCTCAAGCACACAGATATTTCCTCTGATCAGATTCACAGCAAATCTTCTTGCTTTGTGAGTGCTACCCCTCAAAGATCTCTAGAGAGCACAGATTGTGGTGCTGGGGCGGGGCGGGGGGAGGAATGAGGTCCTTCAATCTCATTTGACTGGTCAAAACCCAGAGACTTGGCCTTTGCCAGGTGTCATGCCCAGCTCTGCCCTGGTGGACATGGCAAGGGCAGAAGAGCTGCTGGCTGCTCTGAGAGACCTGCCTCCTTCACAGAAACACCAGCCCTTCAGACGGGACTAGAGCAGGCTCTGACTTCCCACAGCATGCTCTCAAAACCCCCAAGATTTAAATCCTTCCAAAGTAAGAGGCTAGATAGGCCGTAGCCCAGGAGGAGTTCAGGGGCAGGGAGAAGTTTGCAGCAGTAGGATATTTCTGAACTCTGTTAACTTGAGAGAGTGAACAGGCAGAATCCTATACTCAATCTCTCTTCTCTCTCTTCTTCAACCTCCAAACCATCGATCCTACACTCTGTGTCTCTTACCCCTTCTATCAGAGGCCAAGGGTGGATGAGCTGCAGGGAAGGATGGCTTCTGGGATCCTAGGGTTCTACTTGACTTTGACTGTGGAGGGCTCCAGCTCTCTCTGGAAGGTCTCTGATAATCTAGGACTTCCTCTTCCTCTTTCTTGAGGAGGAAATGAGTATGTCTGAAGGTGGCAGAAATAGTTGCAGAACCAGGAAGAATTCACTCAGCTTCAGCCTGCCAGCTTACTAGTGCGCTGATATTGGCTGAGTCTTTTGTGTCCCTTCGCTCCATAGCTTTCCCCCCTATTTTGACCTAAACATTGGCATTCTCACTGGCACGGGCTGGGATGAGCTAAGAACAGCTCCACTTGTTATCAAGAGTTGTATTTTTGTATTGTCCTCTCTTTTACACCGAGTCTACAAGTGATGGACTGTGCAATGGGTTTATGTGGCAAACCTGTCTGCAAATAAAGCAAAGTAACCACTCATAGCAGGAGTCTGTTTAGTCCTTATTGGGGGAGGGTGTCTTCCAAAACCAGGTGGATGTGTGTACCTAAGGTGTTAGGAAGGTGCAGGAAGCAGGAATTAACATCAGAAATTTCTGAGTAATCAGAGGATCTGACCTGGATTACCCAGTAATTGGTCAAGAAAGACAGAGACCTTAAAGAAGAGGGGGTTGTCTCTTCCTTCTTGAGATAAACCATTCTGAGATTTTCCTTGGCTGCCTCCCTTTGGAGGGTCAAGTTCTATCTTACAGTTTGGAGAAATCCACCCTGTTTTTGGCCTCATGACCCACCGTACCTGCTCCGAAGCTGCTCTTCACAATGAAGCCTAGCTCAGTCAGACCATCTCTTCCTCAGGAAGAAGAGTCTCAAAGCAGAAGGGCCAGCTGCACTCATCCCTTTGGCGATTTCCTCAACGGTTGCATTTTACTTGGGGAGGCCCACATTTGCTGACCAGGCTCATTAGGCAGGGATTTCTTTTCCAAAGCAGACTCCAAGTTAATCACTAAGGATTAGCTGCATCCTATTGAAACATAAATTTCATTTTGGTCACTTAATTCCTTGCTGAGTCAGACTCTTGGTGTCCTAAAGTGTTCCAGAAGACTAGATTTTTTCTTCCAGAGTAAATAAGGACATTATGAAGGATTAAGACTCCCTTTTCTCTAGAAAGAAAGGGTGGGAGAAAAAGCTCATCTGGCTTGGACTGTAGGTGGCAGAAACCATTAAGCTTCTTATTTATCTGTCTTGCTTCATGAGGCAAGGGCTCATCTTCCTGTTTATATGCACTGGTCTGTGGGTTGGCAGGAAAAAAGTAGAAGAAATCTTTAGCACAGAACACATCTCTGTCTGCAGCTGAGCTTCAGTAGGTACAACCAACAGAGTCAGAATCTGATCCTCTTGGCGCCAGGCTTTTCTGAAAACCCTCCCGTCTTGCCGCTGGCGATTCAGCAGCTTCCCTTCCTGGAATTCATCTTTCAAGCTAGTGGACTTTAGTCGAGTCATAATGGAACCAGTGCCATTTGCTTTAATCCAACAAATATCATAATACTGCTAGTTTAAACATCAGATACCAACACTGCAATGTACCCAAGAAAGCATGCTATCCAACTCCTCAGCAATGATGGTCCAGTCCCTCCAAACACCACCACTCATACTGAAAGACCCCCGACTTCGGGTGTCCCCCATATCAGGACCTCCCTGCCCCAAGCACCAGTCAGACGACACCAGATGCAAAAGGCAAGAGGGTTTTATTTGGGCATGCCCAGGTTCCCAGGTGCACATGACCTCGAGATCCGCAAGGTTCGGGTCAGTGGCTGGGAACCCCGAGCAGTCCCGGGGATGGTCCTTTTATGGGACCCCTCTGTCCGTTACAGGAGTGCCCGCGCTTTTTCAGCCAGTAAATTTAAAGTGTTACAACCTGGTCTGCACGCAGGCAGCCAATCCTTTTAAAACAAATCATGTGTTTTGGCCAATCACTGTTCGAGGGGGTCCCTCGGTGTACGTGCCGAGTTGTGTGTCTCCGGCCCTTGGTATGAGGAAGTGACCTTTGTCCGAGTCGACGCCTAATCGTTCGCTCACACCAGGGGGCTGACTGCGGGGTGGGGTTAGTTAGTAGTGTGTGGGCTTATTGATTAACTGGTGAGGTTAGTTATCAAAAGGGGGAATATGGGGGTAATATAATTTTCTTAGCAAAGCATGTTACAGAAGCCAGAAATAGCGTGGTTAGATACAAAACTCTGTTCCCCTAAAAAAAGGAGGCTCAGGGCCTGGTTGGTTAGGGAGGGGGTCTTTCAATACCATGAGCAAGACAGCTCCATGGTTGGCCATAACTTTAAATCCTGAGCTAAAGTTGGACCACTTTATGTGTTGGCATTAATTGTGACTGCTGGCACCACGTGACCCCTCAGCTATTGAGATTTGAAGATGGCTCTCATATATATGTCAGATTAAATCTTCCATGCTGTAAGGTAAATTAAATAGGTAGGTTTAATAAGGTAGCTGATGAAGAGAACACCACTTGGTATTCAAGCGGGAAGAGAAGTTTATTACTGAACTGCTGCCCTGCTGTGCATGGCAGAGAGCACATGGCCAAAAGGACAGGAGGGCTGTTTTGCCCAGCCTTACTTAACTAGGGAAGAGGAGGGGAGGTGTGGCCGGGTGAGGGAAGGTGTGGACACACCAGATGCAGATGTGACCTCAGGGCCTGGACCTTGACAGGATGACCCCGACAGCCCAGGATGTGACCCGAAGGAGTGGGAGGTCACTGCCTCCAGGTGTGCCAGTTACCTAGGTGTCACAGGTACTGGGTGGAGACTTAGCCAGGAGGAGGGAGGAGTCTTCCCTGCCTTCCCACAGTGGACCTTCCACATGCCAATAGGAAGCAAGGTTAAATTGGACTGAAGCAACAACCCTCACCCAAATCACAGTGACTAAAAATGTGGGAGTTGGGTGTGTGGCTCAGTAGTAGAGTGTGTGCTTAGAATGCACACGACCCTGAGTTCAGGCTCTAGCTCCAAATCAAACCACACCAATCCAAACCAAACCAAACCAACTAATACACGTTTATCTTTTGCTCATACAAAGTCCAGAGAGAGGCTTCTTTTTGGCAAGTCTTTCCCCAAGGGATGACAGTGATTCCAAGTCCCTCTGTAAACAAGTTCCATCATTCCATCAACCCAGACAGAATAAATAGTCCAAACAATCTCACAGGGATATGGCTAAATCTGGAAGCTCTTGATATCCTGGTTACTCACCCTTCATTGGCTAGATCTCAGTCACAGAAACCTAACGTAACTGCAAGGAATGCTGGGAAATGTAGTTTTCCTCAGCATACAGAAAGAAAAGAATTGATGAGTACCAGTCTCTGACCGGCAGCTCTGCAACCTACCTCCACTGAACAAGTTTTAAGCTCTCACCTTCCTGTACCTTCATTTGAACGAAACCCATTTCTTCAATTGTGATGACTGACTCTGAAATGAGGTTTAGACTGATCATCCCTGAGGGAAAAAGGACCATTTTCCTCTACCATTGGCAAATACATCATGTTGATGTATTTCTAGTGAGTTACATCTTCGCCATCCTGTCTAGCAAGCAGTGGGGGTAGCCAGCAGAAGCCACATACAAGGGGCAGGAAGTAGCAAGGGTTATGAGCTGGACCGAGTTTGGGCCAGCGGTCAGCAGGGCCCTTGCAGTAGGAGGCGAGCAATGAGCTCAGAGGATGCCTTTTCCCAGCTGAAAGATGGGGCAGCACTTGGTTTGAGGACAGTTAGGGGCTACAGAGGCCGGGGTCCCTCAGCTGGCTTACTCACCTCAAATCCAATCCCCTGCGGGGTCTGTGTAGAGTGTACTGCCTCAGTGTCTCCAAGCTCCCCAGCTTGTCCTAGAATGTCACCCAACATGGGACATGCTATTTACCAGCGTCTCTGCAAAAGCCAGGGGATGCTCCTGTGCCTGCTGATCTATCCTGCCTGGCACAAAGGCCTGTCACTCACTATGAGTGGCCCCACCATTCCCTTTCCACCACCTCGCACCAGCATGGACCCTGCAGGTGGAAACTGCCACTGAGCGACAGAGGGAGATCTGAATGGAGGCCCTGCCCCAGCTCCGTCTGCCTGGGTCTCTTCACACCCACAGGACCACGTTACTATTCACGCGTAGGCTTTGTAGGAGTATACAGCCTAGAGTGTTCTATAGAAACATGATTCTACTCCACGTGTCCCTTCTTCACAATGAATGGCCCTGAAGGAATCAAACTAGACATGTTTCAGGAAACAAAATAACTGTACAGCCTCAAGAGACATTGGGGACCCTACTGGGGAGGCCAGTATCCCAGAATGAGTCAGCCGCTAACCTGTAGGTACTGTATGTGAGGTTCTGGTGCAAGACTGGAGAGCATAACGGAATGTGCTCAGTAGTTCTGCCCCTGACTTGGTTGGAAAGTGTGCTGTAGGAGGTTGCAAAAGAACTCTGAGTGAGCTGACTAGAGTTTCTCCCGGGCTCTGTGACCCACCTGAGTCCTGGTGGGCCTGACCGACCCTGGGCTGTGAAGGTGCATTCATCTACTCTCATGCAGGCTGAAGTGCCTGGCTAGGGTGGAGGTGAGCACATGAACAGGAGGTAAAGAAGTATCAAGGAATGACAGGAGGTGAGGGGTGGGGCTGGGGGGTGATGGCTGGATGAGTGATCTTGTGCCTAAGTAAACAAAATGCTGTTTGAAAAAAATCAAGTATTTCAAAGGTTTAAATATTTTGGTGGTAGTGAGGAAATCGTCCACAAAACACCAAAGCTGCCAGGTGTGGTGGCTCACGCCTGTCATCCCAGCTACGCGGGAGGCTGAGATCTGAGGATCGCAGTTCAAAGCCAGCCAGGGCAGGAAAGTCTATGAGACTCTTATCTCCAACAAACCACCAGAAAACCAGAAGTGGTGCTGTGGCTCAAGTGGTAGAGTGCTTGCCTTGAGCTGAAGAGCTGAGGGACAGCGCCCAGGCCCAGAGTTCAAGCCCCATGACTGACCAAAAAACAAAAACAAAAACAAAACCTGAAAACAAAACCCACAGTTTGGTAAATGCACATTTCCCATTGATGCATTTTACCCCCTCCTCTCATCCCAGGATCTTATTCTTGGCTTTTGGTGATGCCTATTTTCTTGCTCTTTCTAGCAGTTAGTTGTTCCCTGAGGTCCTCATGAGTGACTTTTCTCAGGGCAGATCACATGGGTGTCCTGAGGAAGCCTAGATAAAGGAGGATTTAAACAAAAGCAAGCCTTAAAACCCTAAAGGAAAGGTCCCTGTGGCCGGTGCTGGTGGCTCACGCCTGTAATCCTAGCTACTCAGGAGGCTGAGATCTGAGGATCATGGTTCAAAGCCAGCCCGGAGAAGAAAGTCTGTGAGACTCTTATCTCCAATAAATCATCAGGAAACCAGAAGTGGTGCTGTGGCTCAAGTGGTAGAGTGCTCTCCTTAAGCTGAAGAGCTGAGGGACAGCACCCAGGCCCAGAGTTCAAGCCCCATGACCAACAACAACAAAAACAACAAAAAAAGAAAGGTCCCTGGACTACACCACCAGAAAGTGGCCTTGTGGTTTTCCAGGTGGGTACGGAGTTGGTTGCTCACCTAGGGCCAGCAATCATCTTTAAGACTATTATTGGAAGGAGCTGAGGGGCTTCCAGGTGGAACTCCTACTGGACTCAGGCTTGGCTACTTCATGTGCCTGTAACACAGTTGGTCACATGTGTACCGTGGTGATGTCCATCCGCTTCTGAATCATCTCTGCAGCCATGGGATAGGCGCTGATCCTACTCCATGCCCACAATGCCAGAGATTCCACTCTGGATTTTGTGCAGTACCAGGATAACCAATAATTTTTTCTTCCTGGAAAAGAGAAAAAAAAATGAGGCAGAAATAGAAGTCATGAAGAGGAAGTATAGAAATCTATACTTGAAGAAAGAGCCTTTGACCCAAGAACATTTTGGTTAAAAATACAAACAAAAGGCTACCAGTGGCTCAGACCTGTAATCCTAGCTACTCAGGAGGGTAAGATCCAAGGATCATGGTTCAAAGCCAGCTCAGGCAGAAAAATCCTTGTGAGACTCTTATTCCAATTAACCACTCAAAAATTGGAAGTGGCTCTGTGGCTCAAGGTGGTAAAGCGCTTGCCTTGAGCAAAAGAGCTCAAGAACTGTACCCAAGCCCTGAATTCAAGCCCCACAACTGACAAACAAAACAAACAAAGGAATAAACAAACTACCGGAAAGGTCAGCATGAAATCTAGGGTTTTACATTACACCTGACTGCCCCCACCCATCTCGACCCGGTCTAGAGGCTGAAGCGTGATCATTGCACGACCCATGTTTCATGCTGCAGTGGAGACTACATTGTCTCATTGCCCACCAAAGCTTCACTCCTTCTGCCAACCCTGCCCTGTCCAGCCGTGAGTGATCCACCAGGGCCCTGTGTAAGTCAGAAGTTCCCATGCCCTTGAAACCCCTCCTTCCCCCATGAACCTCTGTGGACCCTGAGTCAAATCCTGCTGCCTAAGTCTTCTAGGCCTTTTCTTGCATGGATGAGGGAGTCTCTGGGGGCAGCAGAATCCAAGGCCCAGAAAGGTTAATGGTAGTAATAACACACCTCGCATGGCCCTTGGCACACAGTAGGTGTTTACAAAACTAGGCTGATTATTGATGGCAGCTTTGAGGCTCTGAGCTTTGAGCCTAGAATTTTCCTGCTTTGACTCATTTTTTGGGTAAAGGGGGGGGCAAGTTTGATTCCCCTCCCCCCACCTTCTATGTCTCTCCAAAAAATAAGGTCCCAAAGAAGCACTTGTCTAAGCACTAATGTGGCTGTTCCTGGTTGAATAATGGCTTGGGAAAAGCTGGAATGGAACACATCCTCCTTCCAGTCCTCCACAGATAAAGGAGGGAGGAGATAGAGGGAACCAAAGGCATCTAGAACAGGACATTAGGTCAGGAGCAGTCACCATTTGCTCATTTACTCCTTTCATTCATCAGCTTTGTTGAGCATCTACAGAACCAGGTCCTGGCTCAGGGATTCAGGGACATGTGTCAGCACCCCTGCCCGGACCGGAGGCTTCAAGTCAAGGTTTGTCGTTAGATGAGGTCACAGCACAGAGCAGGAGACACCAGAACCAGATGGTGTGTGTGTGTGTGTGTGTGTGTGTGTGTGTGTGTGTGTGTGTGTGTGTGTGTGTGTGTGTGTGTGTGTGTGTGTGTGGTTTTTAGGGGAGAAGGGGGGAAGGTGGGTAGCCCAGGGAAGACTTTAAGAAAGAAGTCCTATGGACTAAATGTTTGCATTCTCCCAAATCCATTTGCTGAATCCCTAATCCTCCATGAGATGGTTTTAGAAATTGGGTATTGGAGGAGTAGTGCGGTGGTGATGACCTCACAGGGTCAGGCCCTTGTGATGAGATTAGAGAAGCTAGAGCCCTCTCTCTATTGCCACTGCGAGACAGAGCAGAAGGCAGCCATCTGTAACCACCCAGGAAGAGCTCTCACCGGGAAACGGTTACACCTTGACTTAGACTTCCCTGTGTTTAACCATCCAGGCTGTGGTATTTTGTTACAGCATCCTGCGCTAAGGGACCACTGGGGCCAGAGGTAATGAAAGAAAGAACAAGCTGAGGGGAGGAGGGTTGCGGACATTTGCTGAACACTTCAAAATAGTGGGGAGTGGGTGGCAAACGTCACCTGGGAGCTATCTCCTCACAGCCGGCCCAGGAACCTGCATTTCTGTGCTGCCCCGGGGTGCAGGTGGGCATACCCCATGAACTTATGCCCCCGTGCACGCCCACTTTCCCACACCAGCCCTGGTTGCCCAGCCCAGAATGGCATTTTCCGCTCTTTGTGTGGACTGTATTTTTTCCCCTTCTCTTCCCTATTGTTCATATCCTCTCTTTATAGGGTGTTTCCTCCCGCCACACTGCTTACCCTGAGTATTCACATCCTTGTGAGAGCCAGAGGGCCCTGGGGTCCTCAGGGGGCATGTGATCGGCCAATGTGTAGGAGCTACTTGGCGCTCAGCCTCTAAGAGCCATGGGGACCTGCTGAGTGAATAGCTACTCCCTGTCAATTTCCAGGAAATACAGAAGAACCACTCCAACTTCTAAGATGCTGAAGGGAGGTGGTAGCTGTGGAAGCGGCTGGATAGAGCCTAGAGGCTGCCATTTGTTCCCACTGAGGCTGACCGTGGTGGGGCAGGGGAGGGAGGTAGAGGACCATGGTGAGGATTGGACAGATGGGCAGCTCCATCCAGTGTGGATAGGGAAGAAGGCCCCAGGGTGACTTTTGGGCTAAATGGTTGAATGTGGAACATGTGTGTGTGTGTGTGTGTGTGTGTGTGTGTGTGTGTGTGTGCACGCGCGCACGTGCGCATGTGTGTACATACATATATATCAGCCCACCATATATGGAGGAAGTCTCTGGGGGCAAAAGAACCCAAGGCTCAGAAAGGTTAATGGTAGTACTAATACACTTAGCATGGCCCTTGGCACACAGTAGGTGCTCTTAAAACGAGGCTGATTATTGATGGCAGCAGGGTTGAGGCTCTGAGCTTTGAGCCTAGATCTTTCCTGCTTTGACTCCCTTTCTGGTCTTTCCTATGGGCCCCTCCCCTGCAGTCCACTTCGACTCACTTTCTGGGTCCTGAATTCAGGGCCTGGGTGCTGTCCCTGAGCTCTTTTTGTTCAAGGCTAGGTTATTTGGAGATAAGAGTCTTACAGACTTTCCTGCCTGGGCTGGCTTTGTACCACAATCCTCAGATCTCAGCCTTCTGAATAACTAGGATTACAGATGTGAAGCACCAATGCCTGACTGATATATATACATATATATATATATATATATATCAATACATATATATATCAATACATATATATATATTTGAGGATTTTCCTTTTTTCTTTTTCATGCATTTTTATTGTTATTATAAGGTGATGTACAGAGGGGTTACAGTTGAATAACTCAGATAAAGAGTACATTTCTTTTTGAAAAACGTTACCCTTTCCCCCACTCTCTCCCAGATTTTTCCTCTTATATTACTCACAAGTTGTATAGTTCATTTTCCAAATAGTATCTAGTGAGTACCACTGCTGCATTTGTTCACCCTTTGTCCCTCTATTTCTGTACTCCCCCTTACCGTCCCAAAGACAGATAAACTAACAAGACAAAAAGAAAAATAACAAACACAGAAACAAAGGAAAAACCTCTTGTTTCCATTTCCTGGAGTTCATTTTGATAAATATTATTTTATAGGCTCAGAGGCACGTAGGTATTGTACCTCTGTGTTCCTTTCCTAAGAATATCCTTTGGTCTCACTGTGTGTGAATGCCTAGAGACTTGTATAATTTATCATGTCCCAGTGTTTTTTTTTTATTGTGAAAATACTGTACAGAGGGGTTACAATTACATGGCCAATGTCCCAGTGTTTTTTGTTTGCTTGTTTTACCATCCAGTGTGTTTACTTGTAAATTTCTAGTTACATTCTAGCTAGCACCAATGAGGGAAACCATGCAACCTATGTTTCTCTGGGTCTGGCTTACTTTGCTTAATATAATTTTTTCCATGTCTTTCCACTTCCTTACGAATGGTACAATATCATTCTTTCTGATGGACGAGTAGAATTCCACTGTGTATATATACCACATTTTCTTTCTTTTTTGTTTTTTTTTTCTTTTTGTCAGTTGTGGGGCTTGAACTCTGGGCCTGGGCGCTGTCCCTCAGCTCTTCAGCTCAAGGCTAGTGCTCTACCACTTGAGCCACAGAACCACTTGTAGCTTTTTCTGCTTATGTGGTGCTGAGGAATCGAACCCATGGCCTCATGCATGCGAGGCAAGCACTCTACCACTGAGCCACCTTCCTAGCTCTATACCACATTTTCTTGATCCATTCATCTGTTGAGGGGCCTCTTGTCTGATACAGGAAATGATGTTGCCTCTAAAGTGGATTGGAAAGTTGGGCGTACCTGTAGTTCTGGAACCTGAGACTGGATCACTTGAGCCCGGGAATTTAAGGCCAGAGGAGACAACATAGAGTGTGGTGCCCATGGCCCAGCGTGAATGCACTTCCCAGCCTGAGCCTGGTCCCCAGGAGTCAGTTCTGATGACTCAGCTTCTGCTTCTGCTTTAAAAACTCGGCCCTCGCTTTCCTTCCTAAGGCTGGCACACTGTTAATGCGTATGAAGGCAAGAAGGAGAACTTCCCAGCCCAGGAGCGTGAGTGTGGTGCTGTGTGGGTTGATTGGGTCCTCTCCACGGTGTGACTCAGGAATCATGCAGGAGGCACCCCCACCCCGCATGGATTTTTCCAGTTCAGATCCAGGAAGTATAAAGAAAGCCCAGAAGTTTCTCTAGGCACCCCTCCCCACAGGGAAATCCTTTTCCCCCTGAAAATGTCACCACAGCTGTCTGAGGTCCTCCTGCTCCAGGCCCCTGGCATTACCAAGAGCAAAGAAAATGTGCCAGACATCTCAGAAAAGCCCAGTGTCTGGATCAGAGAGGCTGAATGAACCACGGTGAATGAACCTCTGGGCTGCTGTGTGGCCCCTGCCCTGGAGCCCCAGTTCCGAGGGTCCCACCCATGAGGGAGATGTCCAAATGAAGCAGAACAGAGTCAGGATGAAGAAAGACACCGAGAGCTAGGGAAGGGGAGACAGGCAAGACGGAAGGGAGAACAGAGAGGGGTCAAGACAGCATGAAAGGAAGAGGAGAGGAAGCGAGGGGCTCTGAATGTCAGCAATGAGGGGCACCAGGGCTGGAAGATGGGGCGCTCAGCTCTGAGGAAGCCCTCTGCTCTTGGGAAGCCAAATCTGTGTGCCCTGGGTGTCCCAGAGCGGTGCCCAGAGCAGCAGTTTCCACGGCACCTGCGCAGTTGTCAGGAATGCAGGTTCTTTGGCCCAGAGAACCTTCCTGAACCAAGAAACCTGAGGGGGTAAGATCAGCACTGTGTGCTTCATAAATTGGGGCTGGGAAGGTGGCTCAGTGGTAGAGAGCTTGCCTTGCATGCATAAGGCCCTGGGTTCGATTCCTTAGTACCACATAAGCAGAAAAAGCCAGAAGTGGCACTGTGGCTCAAATGGTAGAGCGCTCGTCTTGAGCTGAAGAGCTGAGGGACAGCGCCCAGGCCTAGAGTTCAGGCCCCATGACCAGCAAAACAAACAAAACCAAAAAACTCTCAGAAGCTTCTAGAATTTGAAAAGCTAGGTTCCCATAAAGCACTGCACTCACCCATGGACTTAGTAAGGACCCCTTTCTTAGTGCTTGCCTTCTCCCAGATGCTTTAGTGCTGTCCAGCCTAGTGGGGACACCCCCTGGCACACCCAGATAGTACCTTCAGTTCTTCCAAAAGTGCCCACTACCCCCACTTTACAGATAAAGAAACTGAGGATCAAAGAGGTGACGTATCTTACCTAAAGTCAAACTAGGAAGGAAAGGATTGCTCAAAATAAATCCGGCATATGCCGTAGGTTGAGGGGTAGAGAAGTCAAAGGATTGCCTCCCAGTCCCGCTCCATCTGGGAGACCACGCCTCGAGGCCAGCTCTGTCCCCAGTGTGGTGCTTGTCCTCGGCTTATGGCTTGGGACCTCAG
Source organism: Dipodomys merriami (assembly GCF_024711535.1). Lineage (NCBI taxonomy): Eukaryota > Metazoa > Chordata > Mammalia > Rodentia > Heteromyidae > Dipodomys > Dipodomys merriami. Next base: position 9,964,605 of record NW_027206069.1, read on the forward strand.
CCACTTACTCCTCACCTCACCCAGCGAGAAGGTTACTACTGTGCCAGTGGCCTGCAGAGTGCTACCCGAGACAGATGGCAGGCCCGAGCCCAGCTCCGCTCCCCAAGCGCTCTTGAGAGCCCCATTGCCTATCTCAGGCAATGTTCATGGCATGAGTTCAGAATGTACATTGCCTCTCCAGTCAGAAACACCTAGAACAACACAAACACAGTGTCATAGGACCATAATGCTCCTGTGGTCCAGTGGCCAGCTTCATCTCAAAGCCTGCTCCCAGACTGCAGGCACCATGAACTTGTCACAAGAGCACCCTTGGGCCCTGGTCCAGATCTCCTAATTGAGAAACAGTAGAGCTGAGAGTCAGAGGTGTGGGTATGATTTGGCAGGCGCCACATCCCTGAGTTCAAACCCTAGAACTGCTGAACAGAAAACTCAGCAGTGGAGGAGAAAAGCAGAATGGGTCTTCCAGATGAGTCTGGTTCAAGCTCAGGTTTAAGGATCCTTGGAAAAACCATTTGGGTTATATGCTGCAGAATAAACCAGAAGAAAGATTTAGGCACTAACCTCAGACACCTACTATTAGGTTCAAAAAGGCACAGCAAATAAATGAAGAGACAGCTCAGCACCAGCCCAGGTATACTGGAGAGAGAAACTGAAGATGGAGCCTTCGACCTAAGTTAGAGTCTCGTATGAACAAGCCAGCATTTTATAGTGAATGGTGAGAATGCTGGAATTGTCTGGTGGGAATTGGAAGGAAAAAGTAACCCTGGTAAGACAAAGATAATGTGCAAAATGGGGAAGAAGGCAGCTAGGGGTATCTGCTCAAGGTCCTCATCTGTTTTACACTGGCAGTAAATTCTGGCCTGGTGTTATATGCATGAGTTCAGCCATCAAGGAGAGGGGGTAAGATGGCAGTGGCTATAAATTGAGGTATTCCGACCTAATGCCCTATTCCCGAATTCTCTACTTTAAGCAAACCCTCCAATGGCTGATCTGAGTCTCTCAGGTGACATGGAAGCTTCCAGAATTGTAGGGCACAGCCCACTGTGTATGCTGTGTTGCAACACCCCTCCATGTGCTTCAAGATCACTACTCCATCAGCCTCCCACATCCCTTCTCCACATCAGGTGGCAATAGCAGCAGCAGGTTGCTCACCTGTGCTCGGAGCAGGTGGCTGCGGAGCCGGAGGCCTGCAAACTCCACCCGGGGTTTCAGCCATTTGTTCCAGCCATTCATAGAACCCAGGGCAACACAGTTCACTTGCAGGTCATTACCATGCCCCGCCCCCCAAAAAAGCCAGATGAAGATATGTACAGGTTATGGCTTCCAGCAAGAGGTGTGAAGCTTCTACATCTTCCCGGGAGGCTACTACACGTGTCCCCTGCTACAGGTGTCCCCAGGTGTCTCTGAACCCTGTCTTTAGGAGCTTTTATGGAGATCTAAAGCTCAGTCCCTAGCCAACTATCCCCAATAAGGCTGCTCTCTGGGCAGCGCTCCTCCCCCCTAGGTGTGGGGGTAGGACCCCTCTAGACAAGGGGGTCTTGTGGTCTATCAGGCAAAGCGTGTAGGTCAGAGAATTTCTTGATAGCCATAAAAATAGAGGAAGGTTAGGTTTCCCCCCTGCCTCTTTCCTTTTTTCTTCTCTTTCGTTCCTGAGGTTTGAACTCAAGGCTTTGTACTTGCTAGGCAGGTCCCTTCACTGCTTGAAGCATGCCTCTAGCCCTTTTTGCTGTGGATCTTTTTGGGATAAGGTAGGTGTGTGTGTGTGTGTGTGTGTGTGTGTGTGTGTGTGTGTGTGATGGAACTGGGGCTTGAACTCATGGCCTCTCACTCTCTCACTTTCACTTGGCTTATTCACTCAAGACCGACACTCTACGACTTAAGCCATACCGCCACATCCTTTTTTTTCTTTTGCTGGTTAATTGGAGATAGGAGTTTCACAGACTTTTCTGCTATGCTGGCTTTGAATGATGATCCTCAGATCTCAGCCTCCTGAGTAGTTAAGATTAGGGGCATGAGCCACCAATTGCCAGCTGAGATAGAGTCTTGATTCCTGCCCAAGTATTCTCCTGGACGTCAATCCATCTATTTCGGGTTCCCATCATAGTGTTGCTAGGATGACAGGTGCACAACAACTGCAGCTGTGGATTGAGGATTCTGTAAACTTCTGTCTGGGCTGGCCTCAAACTGTGATCTTCCCAGTCTCAGCCTCTCAAGCAGCTCAGGGCTTAGATATAAGCCACCAGCACTTGGAACCTTTCATTAATAACTAATTAGTGAAATTAATAAAGAATTAATGAACCAATCTCTTTTAGAGGTTGCCCTAGAGTTTGCAGTATATGGTTACAATGTGTTATGGTTTGAATATGCTGCATCTCTTTAATCCTGTGTGTTGAAGGCTCGGGCCTTAGATGGTGGCCTTGTTCTGGAAGACTTTGGAAATCTGACTTGGTCATTGGTGGGCATGTCTTCATGGCTCAGGAGGTGAGCAATGTCCACTAACACACCCTTCCGCCATGTTGTTCTGTGTTATTTATAGGCCCTGAAGTGATGGAGCTGGCTGCCCATGGACCAGGGCCTCTGAGCCTGTGAGCCCACACCAGGCCTTTGTATTTTTAACTGGTTTCCCTCAGGTATTTGTGTCAGGGATGAACAGCTAATGCCTCTGACTCTGAGTCAGGTCCCTCACATGGGCAGCAGCTGAGCCTGTCTGAGGGTCAGGCAACCATATCTGCACGTCATCTGTGCCTCTTTGGCTTTGGCCATCCCATGCTCATTGCCTTCATCACCCACTCCGAAAAGGAAGAGGAACGGAGTCAGTGCCAGGATTGGGGCATCCATGGGAACAGGGCAAGGCAGTCCCCTCTCACACACACACACCACGTGGCGGGCTCAGGGGTTGGCTACGGCTGTTTTTGACAGCCAGGAAGTTGTTGTTTCCCTTTGGGCTTTCTAGAAACTTCTTTAGTTAGAAAGGAGTTCGAATCTGGAGTTCACAGAGTACAAATACATCTCCTATTGGATCATCTTCTTCTCTAGTCACGGGCGGCGCATCTTCTTGCTGATGGTGCCAGGCCCACTGTAGATAATGGAAGGTGACAGGAGCTTCCGTGGCGTGACCCCTCACTGGCTCCTCTCATATGACTGGACAGCATTCCAGTGGAGGCAGTGAACTGTCATCCACTTCAGGAACGGGGGTGGAGGGCACCTATGTGTGGGGCTATCCGCACCACAGGGGGGTCCGGTTCACATTGGAAGTACCCATGTCACATGCCCTAAGTGTGTTAGTATACAGACGAGACCACAGGCCAGAGGCCCATCTGAGCTTCCGTAACAGTTTAATGAATCCATGTTAGAATATATAAATGTTCAAAAGAATTCTGCTCCTTGGCAGAAGGAATAGAATTCATTCAAACTCTGTAGCAAGCCCTGTAGTTTGTCCCTTTCAAGATGGAGCTCTTAGTTGACAGGTTACTGTTTGATCCTATGTCTAGGTATTTCTGGAGAGTTCTAGACACCACAAGTTCACTAAACTGAATGTGATTGTATGTGCCTATCTCCCTGGTCCTTGTTATTACTTAGCAAGACTGAGCAGAAGGACCAAGGGTCTCTTGAGCCCAGCTGACACAGACTAGTCTAGGTGAGAGCCACACTTCCACTTCCAGCTTTTGGCTGGTTAACTAGAGAGAAGAATCTTCCTGACTTTTCTGCCCAGGGTGGCTTTGAACCTCCATCTTCAGATCTCAGGCTCCTGCACAGCTGTGATTACAGGGGTAAGCCACTGGTGTCCAATTTAACAACCTTTTATGCAAGATGTGTGTCCCAACACCTGGAGGACAGAAAACAGCACCTCCCAAGCCTGCAAAAAGGAGCCTACAGAACAAAAGTAACCCTGAATTTGAGTCTGCTTCCAAACTGGCTTGAGAAACTCATCTTCGGAGGTGGGCAGGGAACTAGAGTTGACCCATAACAAGTCTACAGACCAGACTTGGCCAAAACAGAATCAGACAATTGAACCAGACAATTACCAGCAAACAAACATCTTCCATTCACCCCCTGGCATTTTTTCTCAGAAAGAGCTTTCCTGATCAGCGACAGTGCTTTAAATTATAGAAAACAATACAGCCACTTAGAAGTGAAAACAATACAGCCCCTTAGAAGTGTCTATGACATGAACAGCCAGCTCCTTTTTGTGATCTTGAGGGTGCCACAGAATAGACTGGGGTTCATTCAGTGAGCACTGCAGGAGCACCCCCACTTTGAGCTCAGAGACCCCTTTATTCTCCACCCAAGACTGCCTCTTCATAGGCCTGGGGTCCTTGCCTGCCAGCCCTGAGTGACAGGAAGCTAAAGCCAGCCAAGCCAACCGCACTGGGTATGCCCCACCCTCAGCCTCTTCTGGGAAAGGCCAGGGATTTGCAGAAATTCTCTGATACACCCAGAAGGCTTTCATTGTCTCCTTAAAAACCTCAAAAGCCAATGGGGACTAATGGGTCTGGAAAACACTTTGAAGTGTTTGCAGCAGACACAGAACACAGACAGCTTCTTAATGACCAGAGAGGCTGAGACTGGCCCCTAGGAAAGAAAGAGTTGCTTTTCCTTGGGGGTGCTCACAGCCAGATGGAACTTCATGAAGGTACTCCCATTCCAAATCCATATTTGGCTCTGAGGGTTTGGTCTCTGCTTTTAATTTTCCCAGCAACACCAATGAGCTAAGTAACCATAATTGGAACGTACTGCCTTCCTAACTCAGGATTTTGAAGACCCATCAACAATACAATGGATGCCAAACTTCTTGGAAAACTACAAAGGTCTGTAAAAATGCAAATGATCACATGATTAACAATGGTAACACTAGACATTTTACTTAAAAAAACACATATTTAAAAGTGAACATGCTTCACAAAATGATACATGATATATCCCAACTGAATAATCTATATAAAACATAAACACAATCTAAAAAATGCTGGGCTTCAATTTTAGGAGGGTTACTATTTCATTATTAGCTGTATTTCTTTAGAGTCAGGGATGTGTTCTCTAAGTGTCCTTTCCCTTCCTTGGTGAAATGTTGCATTTCTAAATGAAATTTTGACTGGTGTCTAGACTGATCATAAACAAAAGAACATCTTTGGAACTGGAAGCAATTGTGAGCTGTCATTCTTTCCTGCTCTGGGTTCAGCAATCAATACAATGACATCGAGTGAAATAGAGTCACATGGAATTCTCAGGCCCTCCACTTACCAGTGGATGAGATTCCTGGAATCTCCCGGGCTGCAAGGAAAAGATCATCAATAGGACCAGCTAAGGTCTTCATGTCTGTTGTCCTGGTGCTGAGGTACTTGCCATCGGCAGCTTCTCCCACACACTCTACCAGGTAGGCCAATCTGAGGCCTGGGGCTTTTTTGAATGTTTCTCTTGTGAGCCTCTGTGAAATATCCTTTGTTCTTTCTTTGACTCCTTGATGCTGATGGACTGAGTATCTCCTCTGTGCAGGGCCTCTGCTGGGTTAACCAATCACATCATTATAAGAAATAGCATCGCTGGTGCCTCCGGCCTGCAATCCTAACTACTCAGGAGGCTGAGATCTGAGGATCATGGTGCAAAGCCAACCCAGGCAGAAAAGTCCATGAGACTCTTATCTCCAATGAACCTCCAAAAAACTGGAAGTGGCGCTGTGGCTCAAGTGGTAGCGCATTCACCTTGAGCTGAAGAGCTCAGGGACAGCGACCAGGCCCAGAGTTCAAGCCCTATGACCAACAAAAAGAAAAAAAATAGCACGGAGCTCTTTAGCAATTTCCTTATTAGAGTTAGAGGCTGCGAGAAGAGAGGCCACTGGTCAAGGCAACTGGAATGGCCCCAGCCAGCGTCCTTTATCCCACAGAGGGGCTGTGGTTGCTATTGGCCCCCAGCCACCGGCTTCCAGGCTCCTGTTCATTTTACAGACACGGAAAATGATTTGAAAGAGAAAAATGGGAGAATTTTAACACATAGTGAATTTCTTTAGAGAGAAAAAGAGAACTAAATGGCACAGTGGCCGGGTGTGAATATGACAGGAATCAGTCATGGGCCCATGCTAGGGAGTAGCTTAGCTTGTCAACCTTTGCTCTCGGCACACTCAGGGCGGCAGGGCCACCACACAGTTTTCACATTGGTGTTAAAACTACTAAATGACTTTATAGGCAGCCCATACTTACTTAAAATTCAACAGTAAGGGTCACTTGTAGTTCCTACTAATGTGTGTGTGTGTGTGTGTGTGTGTGTGTGTGTGTGTGTATGTGTGTGTGTGTGTGTGTGTGTGTGTGTGTGTGTGTGTGTGTGTGTATGCCAGTACTGGGGTTTGAACTCATGGCCTGGGCGCTGTCCCTCAGCTCTTTTGCTCAAGGATAGCACTCTACCACTTGAGTTCCAGCTTCACTCTAGCTTTGGCTAGTTAGTTGGAGATTAGAGTCTCAGGGACTTTCCAACCTGGGCTGACTTCAAACTGTGAACCTCAAAACTCAGCATCCTGAGTGGCTAGGATTATGGGTGTGAGCCACCAGCACCCAGTAAGGACTTTCCCACCATCATTTAAAATTGTTATTATAAAGGTGATGTACAGAGGGATTACAGTTATATAAGTCAGGTGAAGAGTACATGTCTTTTTGGACAATGTCACTCCTTCCCTCGCTCTTTCCATTTTCCCCTCCCATCCCCACTCACAAGTTGTATAGTTCATTTTCAACATGGTGTCTAGTGAATACCACCGCTGCATTCATTCACCCTTTGTCCCTCCATTTCTGTGCCCTCCTTTGCCCTCCCAAAGACAAACAAGTGGACAAACAAGACAGAAAGAAAAAGAGCAAGAAAGACAAAACCTCTTGTTTCCATTTCCCAGAATTCACTTAGATAAATATGATTTTATATGATCAGAGGCACAGAGGCACTGTGCCCGGTGTTCCTCTCCTAAGAGCATCCTCCTTTGGTCCCAGTGAGGACTTCTGATTCTTCCTCAGGAGTCAGTGCTGGTCCACACGCCAGCCATGGGGGGTACAAACACTCCCAAGATGCACCTTCCACACTCTTCAGGTTTATGTAGCACATTGTAGCCTGGTAATTAAGAACACCACAGCCCACAGGAGCCAGGAACTGCGATGTCACTATGCTTTCAGGGCCTAGGAACGCCCTAATTTTTTTTTTATTCCAAGCAGACATTTGTCAGTAGGCTAGAAATAAATTTGTTGGACCAACTCTGTATTTTTTTGAAAATGAGACCAGAACAAATTGAAGAATCTCAGTGCACTGCACAGAGACAATCTGAGCTCCACAATACTGCAAGCCAATGTTATCTGCACGTGTGGGTGCCCGCACACTCATGTGTACTGTTTGGAGGTGCAAAATGAGTTACAGTGATTGTTGTCAAGGTTATTACAACTTCTAAAATCAGACACCTGTCCCTTCATACAATAAGCATGTTGGTTTTAAAATCTCTGGCCCTGACACACAGCAAGAAGTGCACACAAAGGCTCACAGCTCCTGGCCAGCACTTACTACTCTACAATCTGTGCTGGCCAGTTCCATCTCTTTTCCCAAAGGGGCAGCTTATAGCTGAACTGAAATCACCACTCTCAAACGAGTTGTGACTTGCTGTTTGAGAATCTGCTAGATCCTGTTTACAAATGAATTCTCCATCTCCTGAGCTAGAGGCAAGGCTAAAATGGTAGGGTACTTGCTGACTAGCAAGTGTGAAGACCTGAGTTCAACCCCTCGTACTGGGGGGAGGGGGGGAGGAGAAAGAAGAAAGGAGGGGCTGGGAAGGGGGCTCAGTGGTAGAGCGCTTGCCTTGGATGCATGAGGCCCTGTTCGATCCCTCAGCACCACATAAACAGAAAAAGCCAGAAGTGGGGCTGTGGCTCAAGTGGTAGAACTGAAGAACTGAGGGACAGTGCCCAGGCCCAGAGTTCAGGCCTCACGACTGGGAAAAAAAAAAGAAGAAGAAAGGAGGAGGAAGAAGAAGAAGGGGAGGAGGAAAGGAAGAAAGAAGAGGTAAGAGGAAGAAGAGAAAGAAGAAGAAGAAGGAGGAGGAGGAGGAGGAGGAGGAGGAGGAGGAGGAGGAGGAGGAGGAGGAGGAGGAGGAAGGGAGGAGGAGGAGGAGAAGAAGAAAGAGGAGGAGGAAGATGAAAAGGAGGAGGAAGGGGAAGAAGTAAGAAGAAGAGGAGGAGGAAGAGGAGGAGAAGGCAGTGGTAGCAGCAGCAAAGGAAGAGGAGTAGACACAAGAGGAGATAGAGGAGGAGGGGAGAAGGAAGAGGAGGAGGAAGAAGAAAGAAGAAGAAAAGCAGGAGGAAGAAGAAGAGGAAAGGAGAGAAGAGGAGGAGGAGACACAAGAGGAGATAGAGGAGGAGAGGAGAAGGAAGAGGAGGAGGAAAAAGAAGAAGAAGAGGAAAGGAGAGAAGAAGAGGAGGAGGAGAATGATTATTCATCTCTCCCTCTATTTTGGAAGATGTCATTGTCCCCTCCTGGCATGGATCTGCTATTGCAGAGATGCCCCGGGCCCTGTGGGTGCCCTGTCTGGTGTGGCAGCCTTCCCACCGGAGCCCCTGTCTTCCTGGGCTCCAGGCTGTCTTCTTTCTCAAAGGCTGGGGCATGCTGGGGCTTTGCTGGCTAAGTTAGGAGGATGAAGGCTTTTCCGCCATGGCACTCTCAACCCAGAAGGGGAGATACACATCTTGGTGGGCTTTGCACAAAACTCCCAGTGTCTTCCACAGCCCCACCTTGTCAAGTTAGTATTGGGAAATGGCTCTTCAGGACCCCTTGAAAATAAAAGCTAAGGAAGGACCTGTCAGGCCCGGGTCCTATTTTGGAAATTCACATGTGCTTTTTAAAACCCTCTTTGGGCAACAGCGCTACTGCCAATGAAAGGCACCCACAGAACACTCTGCTGGCAGCGGAGGTCAGATGCAGGAGGCTAAATTTGCCTTTGGTCCTGACTGGACGTTAGGGTTGGCAGAGGCGGGGGAGGGGATCGGGTCGCTGTGGAGGAGTGAGTATGTTGTGGGTAAATACCACAGGAACAAAAGTGTGTTGTGGCCCCCTGTCATGAAGAATGCTGGGTAAGCTGGACAGGCTGCAATCCTCGCTATCGAAGGCTGAGACCTGGAGGACTGAGGTTTGAAGCCAACCCAGACAGAAAATCCTGAAAGACTCCACCTCCAATTAACCAGCAAAATGCCTGATTGGAGGTATGGATGAAGGAGTAAAGCATCAGCCTGTGTGAAAAAGTTGAGAGAGAAGCCGGGCGCCGGTGGCTCACGCCTGTAATCCTAGCTACTCAGGAGGCTGAGATCTGAGGATCGCGGTTCAAAGCCAGCCCGGGCAGGAGAGACCGTGAGACTCCTATCTCCAATAAACCACCAGAAAACCGGAAGTGGCGCTGTAGCTCAAGTGGTAGAGCGCTCGCCTTGAGCTGAAGAGCTGAGGGACAGCGTCCAGGCCCAGAGTTCAAGCCCCACGACCGACAAAAAAAAAAATAAATAAATAAAAATAAAAAAAAAATAAAAAAAAAAAGTTGAGAGAGAACATGAGATCCTTGGGTTCAAGCCCCAGCATTGGCAGAAAGAAAGAAAGAGAGAAAGAGAGAGAGAGATGGGGAGGGAGGGAAGGAGGAAGGAAGGAAGGAAGGAAAGAAAGAAAGAAAGAAAGAAAGAAAGAAAGAAAGAAAGAAAGAAAGAAAGAAAGAAAGAGAAAGAAAGAAAGAAAGAGAGAGAGAGAGAAAGAAAGAAAGAGAGAAAGAAAGAGAGAGAGAAGGAAGGGAGAAAGGAAGACAGAAAGCAAGAGAAAAAATAAAGAAGGGAAGGAAGGAAAGAAAGAAAGGAAAGAAGGAAGGAAGGAAAGAAAGAAGGAAGGAAGGAAGGAAGAAAGAAAGAAAGGAAGGAAGGAAGGAAAGAAAGAAAGAAAGAAAGAAAGAGAAAGAGAGAAAGAAAGAGAGAGAAGGAAGGGAGAAAGGAAGACAGAAAGCAAGAGAAAAAATAAAGAAGGAAGGAAGGAAAGAAAGAGAAAGGAAAGAAGGAAGGAAGGAAAGAAAGAAGGAAGGAAGGAAGGAAGGAAGGAAGGAAGGAAGGAAGGAAGGAAAGAGAAAAGAAGGAAGGAAGCTATCTGGGCCCACACTGTGCACAGTCTGTGGTATGAGTTTCAGACCTCCGCTAAGTATTGCTCTATTCATGTTCTTATTTAATTTTCCTAGTAACTGTTTCTCATAAAAATAGTATGATTTGCATTCTTCAGGGAGGGAAAGACTCAGAGGCGCTGAATAACGTGATCAAAGCCAAGTAGGTGGGTATCAGGACTCCTGTTCTCACTCCAAATTCTCACCCCCACCCCACCCCCAGACCCCATTGCATACATTCAGGGAAGTTTAGAAAAACCCAGGGCAAAGTCCCAGAGATCCGGCCAGGGATTAGTTACTTGTATGGGGGGTGATTTCCAAAGTAAATTTGACTTTAAAAAAAGGCACCATGTCTAATTACAAACATAACGCCTATTGTTATAGAATATGTGGGAAAACACGCCCAATCCCCAAATGAAATATAGTGTGGTTGTCATTAATTCACTTATCTCCCAGTGGCTTTGGGGAAGAAGCCTGGAGTATTCCCTAACCAGCATGTAGTCTTTTATTATTTCATTTTTCTTAGGGAGCATACACTGATTGCACAAAGGGCTTTTATTATGGCGTTTACCGATTTGCACATGAAGTCTTCTTCAAGGAGGACTGAAGACAGGGATCTGGATGCTGCACCTGTGCTATGGTAGGTGATCCTGGATGGATCACAAACTCTCCTGGGCTTGTTTCTCCCTCCTCTGTAAAACAACACTCAGCCCCCAGCATCGGCTTGCTACGCCACACCCCTGCACCTGCCAACAGGGGCCGGGCACAAAGAAGGCTGCTGTTTCTCATTCTCTGGAGTGGATGGAAGCTATAAGGGGATTCTGGTCAGAAGGGGTAGCGGAGAGCCTCCCAGGGCATGGAGCACCCCCCCCCAAAGTGGGGCCCACACCAGAGAAAGGATTTGGGAACCTCAGGAAAGGAAGGTTTGGGGGCCTGAGTTTCAGAGAAAGACTTTTTTTTTTGATGCGTTTATGCCCAAGGCAGAGAGAAAATGACTCTGTCTTCTCTAAACCATTTCCCAGGCCCCCCAGTTCTCAAAAGCACTGAAGTAAGTTTTCATTAAAAGGCCAAATGGCTTTGTACTACAACACTCAATAGCGCAACTCCCCGCTCCAAGAGCCCCGCGGGCCGCCCAGCCCCAGCTCCGAGCGGAGTCCCTGGGCGCCGGCCAGCCAGGCTCTCAGGCCAGTGGGGAGGACACTGCTACTTCTGGAAAGTGGGTGGCTAAAAATAGGCGCCAGAGCAGTTGTCAGATGGAAAAGGGTGTCGGGCTGTGAGAGTCTGACACAGTTGCCTGTCACTTTCTCCTTGAGGACATTCTCTGTCCTCACAACATGGTCACTCGATTTCTCTCCCCCTCCCCGTCTCTCTGTCTCTCTGTCTCTCTCTCTCTCCCTCTCTCTCTCTCTCTTGTTCCTTCTACTCTCCCTTGCTGGATTCACCTCTTCTCTTCACCCTCTCGATGTGAGGGACCCCAGGGGGGCATTCTGGAGTCCTCACTTAGACCCATCGTGAACTTCCCCAATTTTCTTTCTTTCTTTTTTTTACTAGATTGGAACTTGGGTCCTCATACTTGCTAGACAAGCACTTTACCACATGAGCCATGCCCCCCTGCTTTTGCTTTTAGTCTGTTAATTTTGGATTGGGTCTCTCACTTTTGCCCAGATCGACTTCAAACTGTGATCCTCCTACCTCTGTCTCCTAAGTAACTGCATAGCGACAGGCATACACTACTACACCAGCCCTACCTCTCGCCAAAGCCTTCCAACCTGTCCTTGTAGCCAGACAACTCCCCTGAGCGTCTCTCCCTCTGATTCCCGCACAACTTCTCCATTAGTGTGTCTCACAGGGACCTCACACTTGGCAGGCTCAAACCTATGCTCTTTGTAAACAAAATTTGATTGTGGAAAAATACATGTTTTACATTTACTATTGGCGGGGAGGGGGGGGAAGGTTAGTACTGGTGTTTGAACTCAGGGCTTTATGAGACAGGACACTACCATTTTGGGCCATATCCCAGTCCTTTCCTTTTTTTTTTTTTTGGTCAGTCATGGAGCTTGAACTCTGGGCACTGTCTCTCGGCTCTTCAGCTCAAGGCTAGCACTCTACCACTTGAACTGCAGCGCCACTTCCGGTTTTCTGGTGGTTTATTGGAGTTAAGAGTCTCACGGACTTTCCTGCCAGGGCTGGCTTTGAATCGCAATCCTCAGACCTCAGTCTCCTCAGTAGCTAGGATTACAGGTATGAGCCACCGGCGCCTGGCACTGTAGTTATTTCTTAAGGTAAGGTCTCATGTTTCTGCTTTCTCACACCATCAACATCTAGCCTATGACACCTATTTGATTGTCACCATGAGCACAGGTCTGCTGTCAGTTCTGCTCACAGGTGGATCTCAAGAGCCTGAGGCCATGCTGGCACACAGCAGGTGCTTAGGCTACCACTTTTGCCACACTTGAGTGGTAGAGTCCCAGCCGTGAGCCAGACGCCTCCACAGGTGTGCGCCTCCACATTTGGCTACTTTCTTTCTTTCTTTTTTTTTTTTTTTTTTTGGCCAGTCGTGGGACCTGAACTCTGGGCCTGGGTGCTGTCCCTCAGCTCTTCAGCTCAAGGCTAGTGCTCTACCACTTGAGCCACAGCACCACTTCTGGCTTTTTCTGTTTATGTGGTACTGAGGAACCGAACCCAGGGCCTCATGCATGCAAGGCAAGTGCTCTACCACTGAGCCACCTTCCCAGCCCCACTTTCTGATACTTTCTGATGTTCCTACTATGAACCCAAAGTACTTCTGATGAGCCAGGAAGAGGATTACAATATTTTAGAGAATAAAAAAGCATGGACTTAGATGTAATGTATGTCCTAGGGTGTGTGAGCCCCATGGGAGAGAACAGAGGAGAGAGGATTTGGTCAACTGGAAGCTATGTAGACATGTATGATGAGGTTATCAATGGTGCAAAACTCATTACTATAAATCTCGTACTCTTCATATCCTCCAGGCACCTCAAATGCAAGGCAATGTCTTCTCAAGGATGACTGAGGCGCTCTGTTATTATGCTCAGTGAGTAATGTCCAGGACACTATACACTGTCATTAATCTTACATCTGCTTATTTAATATAGTGGAGATCAGAATCACCTATTGTTCTTGTGGATTAAAGATGGGCCTTAATAGATGAAATCAGCATGCCCAGACGCTCATAAATCTGCCAACTCGGAGCCTCAGGCTCTAAGCCTGGACCTGCAGTAGGCAGAAGCAGCGGGGCATGGTCTTGTGCTTGACCTCTAGCTCATCCTTATTAAGCAGTGAGTGAACTGAGTCAATAAAAAATCTACTCCCCAGTTTCTTCCTTTAAAATGTGAGCTAATAGCAGAGTTAATCATTGATCTTGCCTCAGGACCCAGTGCTAAATCAGCTTGGAGAAAATGCAGTGAAATTAAAGAAAAAAAAATCTACCCAGTAGATCATCTATGTAAGGGACTCCATGTGTATACACACACACACACACACACACACTCACACATATGGAGAGAGAGAGAGAGAGAGAGAGAGAGAGAGAGAGAAGGTCCTCAAAGTGTATTGCTGGTAGACACATATCCCAAATTCATTATGTGTTTGTATGTAAAGGGATGAACAAATGAATGAGTGAGTGAATGAACTGGCAAGCCACCAGTGCTATTTCTGGTGTTTTGGTGAAAGTGTAATAATGTAGACCCACCTGTCATTGAAATACAGCCTTTGGTTTTGGCCCCAGAGGAGAGAAGCAGATGTTTCTAAGCGAGCCTGCTCTGTCAGGTTCTCAGGTTTAGTGTTGGCCAATAGGAGCCGGCCTCCCAGGTAGTCGTGTCTTTAGTCACCTGAAGCAGCTCTGTGTGGGCCCTGGGATTCTGGCCAAGAGAGTCACCTCCCCAGGGCCTCACTCCTCTGGGCTCTGTGGGGCCTACCACCATTGATGCCAGTATCTTCTTGGGAAAGAAGAGTCACGTTGACAAGTGGGGGTGGCCACATAAGTGTCCCCCAAACTCTCAAGAGTGCTCAGCTTCTTGTTTCAGGCTCGCAGCCTGAGAGAAGGTGCAGAAGAAGGGATAGAGTGGGAGCTGGGGAGATACTGGAACATTCTTTTCAATGCCAGGCAAGGATGTGACTTGCCATTCCGACACAGATTCTAATTCTGCCAACACTGATAAAACACAGCCATTAGAGTCACCAGATAGTGGTTCAAGGTCTGTCCTGACCACCTGCTAGGTAGGGGAACTTGCTCAAGCTTCTTAACCTTACATATCTCAATTTCTTCTGTTAAATGAAGTTAACAGAAATTGTCTTACAGAGTCAGTGAGAGGAGACATGCTTTTAGCATGCTGTCTGCCATAGTAAACGCAGAAGACAGCTTTTATTTTTAATGCTTATTATGGTCCTGGAGAAAGACCTAACTTTCAGTAGTCCTGTTGTATTCACAAGGAAACTGAGGCAGAGTCTACATTGTAATTTGCTCATGCACATAGTGGGTGAAGCAGCGCCCTCTGCTGACAACCTGGAATTAGAAATCTGGCTCCTAAGTATAGACACCAATGTAAGTTAAAAACTCTCAATCAGCTCTCAGGAGCCTTTTCCTGCTAATAATCAGCAGACCCGCTAATGCATCGCACCAGCCTTGTCCCCTATCCCAAAAGCTGGGAGCTTACAACCAACAGAAGACGGTTCCCTCCCTTAGACACAACATACAGTCCATAGGTTGGCTCACACCCTTGCCTGCAGGATCCCCAAAAGGGAAGACATCCCACCCCCACCCCTTTACCTGCTCGCTGTCCAGCATTTACAAACCCTAGAGCAATGGCCCACAAAGGAAAAAATTAGGGGTGTAAACAAACATGGATAACTTGTTTGAAAATGGCAGCCGTCCAATAACAAACAAAAAGAAAGAAGGAAAGACAGAATAAGAAAGAGAAAGAGAAAAAGTCAGATGTTGGTGGCTCATGACTCTAACCCTAACTACTCAGGAGGCTGAGATCTGAAGACTGCAGTTTGAACGCAGCCCAGGCGGGAAACTCCATGTGAGTCGTACCTCCAATTAATTCAGGAAAAAGCCAGAAGTAGAAATGTGTGGCAGAACTCCAGCTTTGAGAAACAATAAAAAGCCATGCAAGAGTGAGAGACTTTGAGTCCCAGTACTGGCACAAAAGAAGGAAGGAAGGAAGGAAGGAAGGAAGGAAGGAAGGAAGGAAGGAAGGAAGGAAGGAAGGAAGGAAGGAAGGAAGGAAAAGGAAATGGCAGTAGTCACTAACCTAGAGCTTGCCTTCCTTTTTCTCTGGTCCATTTGGCTTTGGGTGGTGATGTACCATTAACAAACTCACCCTTAAAACTATCTCCCATGTTTATGATTGAAATTTTGAGCAATTACCACCACAAGTCAGAAAGAAGTAAACCATGACTATAACACAACTCCCTAGAGATCCGCTGTGTCAGCACTTTTGATATGTTTGCTTCTATCCTTTTAGGAATTCATACACAGTATAAGAACTGCCTGCTGGGCGCTGGTAGCTCATGCTTGTAGTCCTAGCTACTCAGGAGGCCGAGATCTGAGGATCATAGTACAAAGCCAGCCTGGGGAAGAAAAGTCTGTGAGACCCTTATCTCCAATACTATCAAAAGTGGAGTGTGACTCAAGTGGTAGAGCACCAGCTTTACCAAAAATAAAAATAAAAAGCTCAGGGACAGCACCTAGGCCCTGAGTTCAAGTCCCAGGATTGGCCAAGAAGAAGAAGAAGGAAGAAGAGAAAGAGGAGGAGGAGGAGGAGGAGGAGGAGGAGGAGGAGGAGGAGGAGGAGGAGGAGGAGGAGGAGGAGGAGGAGGAGGAGGAGGAGGAGGAGGAAGGCTTAAATATTCCACTGCTGGTATATCTATGTATTTGACTGTTCTGGTTCTTACCCGTGTCTATGGCAATGGATGTCTCCAGCTTTCTGATCTTCTGCACAGCTGAAGCTGATGTACTGCTGTAGTGCAAAGGAGTTTGGGAAATGTGGTAGAATCCACTGTAAATGCAATTTCTATTTTCACCATTAGAACTTACCTTTTCCTTGGCTTGTGCTTTTTCTTAAAAGATAAAAACATCCCCCTCCCCCTCCACTTCATTGATCATAGTTGTGAAGATGTGAAATCATTATGGAAAATATGCTCAAATGTGAGATGGAATTTTGTCTTCTGGACACTGATCCCCTCTACTGTAAAATAATAATAATAATAATAATACCTTTATGATTATCATCAGTGTTAAGCTACAAAATGCGCAGAAGAGTGCTGAGTAAAGTACCTGACAGAGTGAGCAGCAGACATGCTTCATGTCTAGGTCCTATATCTTATCCTTTGTCCTTGTACTGGCTTCTAGGTGCTTCCTATTTGATAGATATAATTTACCCCTTTGGGTCTTGTGATCCCCTCTGGTTGCTGTGTCTCAGGTGGAGGAGATGCCACACGAGCCTCTCACATGGTAGGTGTTCAATAACGTAGGTGTGAGGGCTGGGAAGGTGGCTCAGTGGTAGAGCGCTTGCCTTGCATGCATGAGGCCCTGGATTCGATTCATCAGCACCACATAAGCAAAAAGAAAAAAAAGCCGGAAGTGGCGCTGTGGCTCAAGTGGTAGAGTGCTAGCTTTGAGCTGAAGAGCTGAGGGACAGCGCCCAGGCCCAGAGTTCAGGCCCCACGACTGGACCCCCCCCAAAAAAAAAAACAACAACTAAATGACGTAGGTGTGAATTGAGCAAATAATAACATGTTGGATTTCACAGAAACCTTAACATTTCTTAGATGGAACAGAAAGCCAGTCATCCAACACTTTGAAAAGAAAGTCTACAAAAGCCAGGTGCTACCTGGTGGCTCGTGTCTGTCATCCTAGCTACTCGGGAGGCTGAGATCTGAGGATAGCAGTTCAAAGCCAGCCCAGGCAGGAAAGTCCGTGAGACTCTTATCTCCAATTAACCACGGGGAGGGGAGGAGGGTGGGGGGGGGCGCGGAACGAGGTGGACCTGTGGCTCAAAATGGTAGAGTGCTAGTGCTAGCCTTGAACAAAAAGAGCTCAGGAACAGTGCCCGGGTCATGAGTTCAAGCCCCATGACCGACAAAAAAATGAAAGAAAGTCTATAAAATTTTAGACATGGGGGTTCCGGGAAGATGGCGGAGGAGAAGCTGGAATCTGAACAAGCTCTCGCATAGAAAGTAGGTTTAGAGTTCCAGTGAACAGTCCTAAGCCAGAGAATCACACCAAGTGTACCATCACAGGACAGAGAGTTAGACAAGAGAGGGGAAGCCAAGGAAACGCACCAGCTGCCGCTCCGGCGGCGGGGTCGCGGCGGCGACCACCGCCGCGGGAGTCATACCTGAGACACAGAGAGTCGGGGACGAAGGAGCCAGACGCAGCTGACGAGCGGATTCTACTCAACACCAACAAGAACCGACAAGGAGCGAACATCTTCATCCTGCTGTTTGCAGACCAGAGACGACCCAGGATCCAAGACTCGGCGTGAGTACAAGCCCGACATCCTCACTCCTCAGGGAGCAGAGGAGGGAAGGCCACCCCTCCCCCCCCAGCACCGGTGATCTCCATCTTGGATACCGACAAAGCTCGGAGTTGCTGCTAGCTCCAGCTCAGGCCTTGGAATAAAACGAGTCATTTAGCAGGTCACAAGAACTTAACGCCGAAGTGACCTGCCAGACTCAGCTCCATCCAGGGAAAAGTCACCCAGCTCAGGCGCCAGCCATTGGAGTGCCTAGCGTCACTGGGTAACCAGAGCCAGAGGCTGCCCCTCCCTCTAGCAGCCACCACAATCAATTGAAAAACAGAAACCCTGAGAATGGCTCCAGGCTGGGCGCTGTGAGCTTTATCACAAAATAGCCCCAGGGAAAAGCTACTGTTTGTTGAAAGGCCTCAACCCTACCCAGAACCTAGCCTCATAACCACATCCCCCTCTTTTGTGACTCTCAAAGCAGACCACCCTCCCAGAAAACTAACCTGGGAGGGGGATCTCAAAATCTTGGGTAAAGCAGAGCATTTTTCTGCCTCTTCCAACCAACCGACTTAAGAAACCAGTCAAGCCACAGGACCTCAAGCTGACCAGAGACTACAACAAGAGACTGGTCGCAGACAAAAGGGAGATACAGGATTCCTCCCACTCCTCCCCCCCCCCAAAAAAAAAAAAATCAAAAGACTTTTTTTTCTTTTTTTTTTTTTTTTTTCTTCTTTTCTTTTTTTTGCTTGTTTTTTGTTTTTTGTTACCTTATATATATATATATATATATATATATATATATATATATAAATTTTTTCCCTTCTAAAACTTTTATTAATCTTTAATTTTTGCCTCTTCTGAAAAAATAATTGTTTTCCAGTAATTTTTTTTTTCTCTCATCTTATAATTTTTATTTTAGGAATACGTGAATGAGAGTTTTCCTTTCTTTTCTTGTCTTCTTTCTCTTTTTCTTTCATTCTTAATTATCTTTTTGTTTTTTATCTAGCTCTACTGAACTTCTGATCTTTTCTTCTCCCTTTCCCATCCTTAAAGCTTTCCACATCTCCTCTATGTCCCTCCCCTTCTCTGAACATATTCACATTCCTCTCTAAATAGACGGTCTTTTAACCTCTATAATAACATTAATTTTTACGTTTCTATTCTTTTTCTGGTCTCTCTTTATTCCCCTTTCCGTCTCTTCTTTTTCTCTCTCTCTCTACTTGCATCCTACCCAACCCATTTCCTGCACTGTGATTAGGACATAGTTAACTCTCCCTGTGCCTCCCCACACCAATCTATTCCTATTTTTTACCCACATCTCTCCCTAATCCTAATAATTTCTGGTTTTCCAAATTCTTTTCTGCGGTTCGAAGTCCTTTAACATATAGTCATTTGATGTTGAATAGATGTATCTGTTGAACTAGATTGTATCTGTAGACTATTGACTGTACAAATGCAAACTTTGGTTGATGGTTGCCTTAAGATAGTGTTCTAGCACAAAACTGGTGCAATCTGTATCTCAAATGGGCCGAGTAAGCCGGAAAAACACAAGAAAAATGGCAAATTCGGGTATCTCAATTCCCAACCTTGATAATCAGGGATTAGAACAGATAAAGAATAATCCAGAGGAGAGTTCCCAAATAGCTCTACAAACACTAATAGCAAACATGATAAATGAGAAGTTTGACAATGTACAAAGGACTCTGTATGAGCGTGATAGGGAGAGAGAGGAGGCATCCCAGAAGTTTATACAGGAACATCATAAGCGTGAGGAAGCTTCTCAAAAACTGATACAGGATTTGCGTGAACAACTTGAGAATACTCAAAGAGAAAGGGAGGAATGGCGTGAGCAGGCAGAGAACACTCAAAGAGAACTGCAGGAATCCCACAGAAGGGAGGAAACTAATCAAAGAGTAATTCACGAATTAAGAGACCAGGTAGAGAATACACAAAGATCACTAAAGACATTCATGGAATCCATTAACAAAGAGCTGAAGGAAGTCAGGGAGACCACAAAGGGAAGGCTGAATGGAACCCAACAGAAGGAATGGGAGTCCAAAGAAACCATAACCAATCAACTAAGTGATTTGAGAACAAACACTGAACACCAAATTAAGGAAGTAAAGAAATTCATACAAGACCTAAAACAGAGCTTCAACAAAGAACTTGAAGCCATCAAAGCTGACCAATTAGAAGGAAAAGAGATAAAAAACAAAGTAGAGAGTCTTGACAGCAGGTTAGACCATGCAGAAGATCGAATCTCAGGGATTGAAGACAGCCTAGATATTATAGAGAAAGAACATACAACCATCCAAGACAAGTCCAAGAAATATGATAGGTCTATCCAACACCTGGAAGACACCATCAGAAGGCCCAATCTAAGGATAATGGGTGTAGAGGAGCACCTAGAAACAGAAGTTAATGGTCTAGGAAATTTGTTTAACAGGATCCTAGCAGAGAACTTCCCAAACATACAAAAAGATAGGCCTATTCAGATACAAGAAGCTTTTAGAACCCCAAATAGACCAGACCAGAATAGGACATCCCACCGTCACATTATAATCCACACAGGATCAACCCAGACCAAGGAAAAGATCCTTAAAGCTGTCAAGGAGAAAAGGTTAATCACCTATAAAGGGAAACCAATTAGAATTACCTCAGATTTCTCACCAGAGACAATCAAAGCAAGAAGAGCCTGGAATGATGTATGCCATGCCCTAAAAACAAACAACTATCAACCAAGAATACTGTACCCAGCTAAACTCTCCTTCATAACTGAAGGCCAAATAAAAACCTTCCATAGCAAAGAAAAATTGAAACAATACATCTCCACCAAACCAGCCCTGCAAAAGATTCTTAAAGATGTCCTACACATAGAAAACCAACAAGAACGCAACAAAGGCCAAGAAACTGCACCCAAACTGAGAATCCAAGAACCTTAGGAAGAACCCAGTTTTCACAGCCCCCAAGAAGGTGGATAACATGGCAGGAACTCCCAAATACCTCTCAGTCCTATCTCTTAATGTTAACGGACTGAACTCTCCAATTAAGCGACATAGACTGTCTAGTTGGATTAAAAAACAAGACCCTTCTATCTGCTGCCTGCAGGAGTCACATCTTGCCCGTAAAAACAAACATATTTTCAAGGTTAAAGGCTGGAACAAAATCTACCAAGCAAACGGCCCTCATAAACAGGCGGGAGTTGCAATCCTAATATCAGATAAAATAGACTTCAAATTAAAATTCGTGAGAAGAGATAAAGAAGGTCGCTACATACTAATTAAAGGATCTCTCCTTCAGGAGGATATTACAATTCTAAATATCTATTCGCCAAACAATGGAGCACCCAAATTTATCAAAGAAACACTACTTTCCCTCAAATCCCAGATAGATCCAAAGACATTAATCGTTGGGGATTTTAACACACCATTCTCCCCACTAGATAGATCAACTCGGCAAAAACTCAACAGAGAAACCGCAGATCTAAACAGCTGCATAGATCAACTAGACTTAACAGACATTTACCGAACATTTCACCCAGCAGCATCAGAATACACGTTCTTCTCAGCAGCACATGGGACGTTTTCTAAAATAGACCACATTTTAGGCCACAAAGCAAACTTGTCTAAATTCAGAAACATTGAAGTTATACCTTGCATTCTCTCTGACCACAAGGGAATAAAATTAGAACTCAACACCAAAAGCCACCAAAGAAAGTCCGGTATCACATGGAGGCTGAACAACACACTGCTGAATCATGAGTGGGTCATGGAAGAGATTAGAAAGGAAATTCAAATGTTCATGCTATTCAACAAAAATGAACACACAAATTACCAGCTCCTCTGGGACACAGCAAAGGCAGTACTCAGAGGCAAGTTTATAGCTCTGAGCTCCTACATCAACAAATTGGAGAGATCGGAAACTAATAATTTAATGACACATCTAAACCTCCTTGAAAAAGAGCAGCAAGATAAACCCCAATCCAGTAGACGGAAAGAAATAATCAAAATTAAATCAGAATTAAATGAATTAGAATCCAAAAAAACTATAGAAAGAATCAACAAAACAAAGAGTTGGTTCTTCGAAAAACTTAACAAAATTGACAGACCCTTAGCAAACCTTATCAGAAAAAGGAGAGAACACACCCAAATTAATAAACTCAGAGATGAGAATGGAAACATCACCACGGAAACAACCAAGATTCAGAACATTATAAGGGAATACTTCTCAAAACTTTATGCTAATAAGTTTGAGAACTTGACAGAAATGGACCTTTTCCTAGCAAATATTGACATGCCAAAACTAAACCAAGATGAGTTAAACCAGCTTAACAGGCCCATATCAAGCATCGAAATAGAAACAGCAATAAGAGACCTCCCAGCTAAGAAAAGTCCAGGACCAGATGGTTTTACAGCGGAATTTTACAAGGCCTTCAAAGCAGAGCTCACACCAATACTCCTCCAACTCTTCAATGAAATTGAAAGAGAAAGCTCACTACCGAACACATTCTATGAAGCCATCATAACCCTCATCCCAAAACCAGGCAGGGACTCATCAAAGAAAGAGAACTATAGACCCATTTCTTTGATGAACATTGATGCAAAACTTCTCAACAAAATTTTGGCCAATCGACTTCAACAATTCATCCAAAAAATCATACACCATGATCAAACAGGATTCATTTCAGGGATGCAAAGCTGGTTCAATATACGCAAATCAATTAATATTATTCATCACATCAACAGGAGCAAGAATAAGAACCACATGGTTATCTCAATAGATGCAGAAAAAGCATTTGACAAGATCCAACACCCCTTTATGATGAAGGTTCTGGAAAAATTAGGAATCCATGGAACATTCCTCAATATAATAAAGGCTGTATATGACAAACCTACAGCCAGCATTATACTCAATGGTGAAAAACTAAAGCCATTTCCTCTTAACTCAGGAACAAGACAAGGATGCCCACTCTCTCCACTTCTCTTCAATCTAGTATTAGAATGCCTAGCTACAGCAATAAGACAAGATGCAGACATAAAGGGGATCCAAATAGGGAAAGAAGAAATAAAACTCTCCCTCTTTGCAGATGACATGATCTTGTATTTAAAGAATCCCATAGACTCCACTCCCAAATTACTCAAGCTGATTCAAAACTTTGGCAAAGTAGCAGGTTATAAAATTAACCCCCCAAAATCAATGGCTTTTCTATATGCCAACAATGAGAAAAGTGTGGCTGAAATTAGGAAAGCAACTCCATTTGTAATAGCCCCACAAAAAATAAAATACCTAGGAATTAACTTAACCAAAGAAGTGAAGGACCTCTATGATGAAAACTTTAAAATCTTGAAAAAGGAAATCAACACAGAACTTAAAAAATGGCAAAACCTCCCATGCTCCTGGATTGGCAAGATTAACATCGTGAAAATGGCAATACTTCCCAAGGCTATCTACAAATTCAACGCGATTCCTATCAAAATTCCACCCTCATTCTTCAAGGAAATAGAGGAGGCAATCCAAAAATTCATATGGAACAATAAAAGACCCCGAATAGCAAAAACGCTCCTCAACGGAAAGAACACTGCTGGAGGAATATCAATACCAAATTTCAAACTCTACTATAAAGCCATAGTAATCAAAACAGCTTGGTATTGGCATAAGAACAGACCTCAGGACCAATGGAATAGAATTGAAAACCCAGAAATGAACCTACAGACCTATAGCCACCTAATCTTCGATAAGGAAGCTAAAACAATAGAATGGAAGAAAGACAGCCTCTTCAGTAAATGGTGCTGGCAAAATTGGTTAACTACATGTAGAAAACTAAAGCTAGATCCTTATATATCACCCTGCACCAGAATCAACTCCAAATGGATCAAAGACCTTGAACTCAAAGCAGACACTCTGAAAACATTACAGGATGGAATAGGAGAAACCCTAGGTCTCCTTGGCTCAGGTCGAAATTTTCTGAATAGAGACCCGGAAGCACAACAAATCAAAGAAAGGTTGGACAAATGGGATTGCATAAGATTGCAGAGCTTCTGCAGGGCAAATGACATAGCTGGCAAGATCAATAGAAAACCCACCGATTGGGAGAAGATCTTTACTAGCCATACAACGGACAAGGGTCTCATATCTAAAATATACTTGGAACTCAAAAAATTAAACCACCCAACAACAAATCCTCAAAGAAACAACTGCCCAATAAATAAGTGGGCGAAAGACTTAAAGAGAAGCTTCTCTGAAGAAGAAAGAAGGATGGCCAATAGACACATGAAGAAATGTTCAACATCCCTAGCCATAAAAGAAATGCAAATCAAAACAACATTGAGATATCACCTCACTCCAGTTAGAACAGCAAAAATCAAGAACTCCAATAACAACAGATGCTGGAGGGGATGTGGACAGAAAGGAACCCTACTTCATTGTTGGTGGGAATGTAAACTTGTTCAACCACTTTGGAAAGCAGTATGGAGGTTCCTCAAAAGACTTCACATAGATCTCCCCTATGATCCAGCAATCCCACTTTTGGGCATTTACCCAAATGTTTACAAACAAGACCACACTAAAGCTACCAGCACAACTATGTTTATTGCAGCATTATTTACCATAGCTAAGATATGGAACCAACCCAGATGCCCCTCAGTAGATGAATGGATCAAGAAAATGTGGTATATATACACAATGGAATTCTATGCCTCCATCAGAAAGAATGATATTTCCCCATTTGTTAGGAAATGGAAAGGTTTGGAAAAAATTATATTAAGTGAAGTAAGCCAGGCCCAAAGAAGCATAGGTCCCATGGTTTCCCTTATTTGCAATATCTAGTATAGGTATGAGTCAAGCGGAAAAGGTCAGATAATGTGATGCTAGGAAAATGAACCCTTAAATATGTATTTTAATGTTTTCGTTTCTTTCATGCATGTATCTCTAATGCATTTATAAGATTATTTCTTTGTTGCTTTGTATGTCCCTCCCCCACAGTGTAACCCCCGTTTTCACTATATTTGATGTCAGTATAACATGTGGAGTAGATGGGGACAAACAAGTCGTTTAAGGATTCAGGTGGACCTGTTGCAACAATGAGAAGTACAAAATGTCATGTCAAAACCAGCTTTACAATGCCGGTGTGGGGGGGGGAGGGGGGTATAATTGGGTGGGGGGAGGGGGGTAAAATTGGGTGGGGGGAGGGGGGAGGCGGGGAAGGGAAGTGAAGGGTAAACAAAGGAGGAGGCTGCAATGCTTGGTAAGAAATGTATCCATTATCCTGCCCATGTAATTGTAGCCCCTTTGTACAGTATGTTCTCAAATAAAATAAAATACAATTAAAAAAAAAATTTTAGACATAAAGGATACATAAAGGGAAGCCATGAACCTGGCACAGGCTTTGCTTCACCAGTGGCATGCTGACAAAGAGTCCAGCGCCAACAGACTTCACATGCCCGTGTGTGAGTCATGTTTGTTTGTGACTGGTGACGAAATCACTTCTTGGTCATCAATGATGCCATCACCCTTAGAATGACAGGACTGGCGTGTGTTGGGATGTGAGATCCACTTTGAAGGCCTATCCCATCCAACTACTGCACTTGTGTCCGTGTAGACACCCCTCCTTACCCCATTTATTCTTTTTATTTTATTTTATTTTTGTTGGTCATGGGGCTTGAACTCTGGGCCTGGGTGCTGTCCCTCAGTTCTTCAGCTCAAGGTGAGCACTTTACCGCTTGAGCCACAGCACCACTTCTGGTTTTCTGGTGGTTTATCATCGATAAGAGTCTCATGGACTTTTCTGCCTGGGTTGGCTTTGAACTGCAATCCTCAGATCTCAGCCTCCTGAGTAGCTAGGATTATAGATGTAAGCCACTAGCGCCCGGCTCCTTACATCATTTAGAAACAACCCTGGTCTCATGCAGCACTGCATTCCCAAGTCCTGAGCTCATGGCACACAGTAGGTGTGCATATTAAGTAAGTGAATGAGTAGAATCCTGTGTATCTACCATCTATGTCCTCTTGCTATATTAGAGCAAATCTCTATCATGAAAACATTCTGATAGAGAAGTGTTCATGAACACTTTCAAAATAAAGCAACACTAAATTCTATTCTCTATAGTGCAAGGGTGGCTGATCCAGTCAGAACTTTCCAGTGGCTATGACAACGGGTTGAAATAATTCATTATTCTTAATATTTGCATTACATTCCTTATTGTGAGGTAGTGAGGGCGCCCTCTTGTGTCTCTTCATTGTAATGCTACCCTGCCCTTTGGAATAAAGTACTGACAGATACTGCTTCCAATCATATTGCTGGCTCTCCAAATTCATCTGACTGTGGACTGAAAATATTTTAAATAAAAACAACTGCACCTGTATTGATCATGAATAAACAGCAAAGTATAATATCTATTTACAAAGAATTTACGTTGTATCAGTTATCATTCAGAGATGATTTAAGAAATGCAAGAGGTGCGTGGGTTGATGTATACATTGTACTATTTTATAGAAGGGTGTTGGACATTCCTAGATTTTGGCATCTGAGAAGGATCTAGAACCAATCTTCAGAGGATAGTAAGGGCCAACATGCAATGATTTGTTTAGCTGTGTTTCTTGGTTTCATGATGTTTAAAAATGCCAAGCGAAGTCCATGTCCTTCTCTTAGGACAGACAGTGAAACTTTTGTCTATAGAAATATTAAAAGCTATTTGAAGCTGTAAATAGTTGTGCATACCTGTAATTCCAGCTCCTCTAGAGGCTGAGAGAGGAGGATTGCAAGTTCCAGGCCAGCCAGACCCTATTTCAAAAACAAAATAAAAAAGAAAGGCTTGGGGGGGGGTATAGCTAAGTCGTAGAGCACTGAAAGACCCTGTGTTTGACCCCTACTATGCCCCCCAAAAAGTGTATTTCTGCTATAAGACAAGCTGCTTTGATGATTACAAGAAGAAAGCTCGAGAGATACTCATTGCAGGCTACAGGCTTTTGTTTTCTGGCTTTATTTTTTTTAATTGTTGTTATAAGCCAGTGCTTCCAAGGTGAGTGCTCTACCAGTTGAGCCACAGTGCCATTTCTGGTTTTCTGGTGGTTTATTGGAGATAAGAATCTCACAGATTTTCCTGCCTAGCCTGGCTTTGAACCGCAATCCTCAGATCTCAGCCTCCTGAGAAGCTAGGATTACAGGTGTGAGCCACTGGTGCCTGGCGGGAAAGTACTTTGATTCCCAACAGTACTGAAGATGGGAAAAGAAAATGCAACTCCATGACCAATAGTGATGGAAGGAAAACACACAGAATAGTGCATGGTACTTTATCCCAAAGGAACTCTACTCAGAGCACTAACGCCAACAGAGCTGGAGGAGGGGGCAAAGAACAGGAGGAGGAGGAGGTGGAGGAGGAGGAGGAGGAGGAGGAGGGGGAGGGGGAGGAGGAGGAAGAGGAGGAGGAGGAGGAGGAGGAGGAGGAGGAGAAGGAAGCGGTGGCGGTGGCCACATCTTACAGCCCACATTGACCAGTGCAGTTCAGCTCAGGATCTCAGACTCCACCAGGGAGTCTGGAGGGAACGGGTGCCTTGTGCACAACACTGAACTCTCATCACACAGATTGCTGACAAAGCCAGAAATGTGTGAGTTGATCTGGCTAGAGACAGAGTCGTGGCAGATTGACTCAGGTCACACAGCCCTAAGCTCTGTTGTTTATCACCAGCTGTGTTGTTTATCCTGGCCAGCAACTAGCAAGGAGCTGACAGGGACAATAATAAAGATGGGGTGTGAGGTTCCAACCTGCCACCAGTCCTAACAAAACTATTCAACTGATGCCTTCTTGGTGGGCGATCCTGAAGTCATCTTTATATGATGAAAGCAACAATTGCTGATGGCATTGACCTGGAATGCTAGGCTCTTTCTGCCTGCTTTTTGTCACTCACACAGCTGAGAATATTCAGGAACGTGGAATGCTGGCTATCATTCAGGGCCAAGGCCAAGCGCTCTAAGAGCCTTTTACCCTCTATCCTTGGATCTGTTCACTCACTCTCAATTTGAGTAAATGCTCTGGGATCAATGGATTTGAATCAAAGCAAAACGTGGGACAAAATATCTCTTCTTATGTAAGGACCAGCAGCCCAGACCAGAGGTTGCTCTGAGCTCACGTCTCAGGACAAGGGCTCCTGCCCCTCACCCTCTGCTTCCCACCATTGCGGGATCATTTGAAGCTCATGAGAGCTTTTTGTTGTTCAAAGCCCTCCAATGCATGAGGCTGGCTGGCCCACCAAGGGGGCATCTGTATATCTGAGGGCGCTGTACCCAACCTTGACCAGTGCTAGAATCTCTGCTGAAATGCCTGAGAAGTGAAGCGAGATCTTGATTGCACCTCATCCCCAAGCTGGGGTCATAAAATAGGGTGGGCACTGACCGGGGTCCCCAGTGTGGATGGGTTGTTCCGGCTCACCTGCCACCTTCCCATCTTGTCCTTGGGAAATGTGCCTCAGTGTGACCACCAGAGGGCAGCAGAGGCCAGCAACGGCTGCACAAAGCGCTGTGGTCTGACAAGTGAAAAATATTTTTTGTTTTGTTTTGTTTTTAGCACAAACCCAAGCTCCAGGCACCAAGAGTTCAAGGCAGCTGAAGGAAGGGGGAGGTCCAAGATGTGTGGTAAAAATACTCCTTCTACTTTTAGGTGTCACAGAAACGAGGAAATGTGCAGACAATTATAGGTTTAAAACATGAAGTTTTAACGTTTTATGTTAGGATCCTAACTTTTTATAGACTCCTGGCCAAAGTCATGTATTTCTTTTATTGCAGTTTTGCTTTGTTTTTTATTTTTATTTTTGTCAGTCATGGGGCTTGAACTCTGGACTTGGGCACTGTTGCTGAGTTCTTTTGCTCAAGGCTAGTGCTCTACCACTTTGAGCCACAGCACCATTTCTGGTTTTCTGGAGTTCATTGGACATAAGAGTCTCATAGGTGCTGGGAAGGCGGCTCAGTGGTAGAGTGTTTGGTTTGCACGCATGAGGCCCTGGCTTCGATTCCTCAATACCACATAAACAGAAAAAGCCAGAAATGCGGCTGAGGCTCGAGTGGTAGAGCGCTGCTCTACAGCTGAAGAGCTGAGGCCCAGAGTTCAGGCCTCACAACTGACCAAAAAAAAGAGTCTCATAGACTTTCCTGCCTGGGCTGGCTTTGAACTTCGATCCTCAGATCTCAACCTCCTGAGTAGCTAGGATTCAGGTGTGAGCCACCAGTGCCTGGCTGTTTTGTTTTGTTTCTTTTTTAAATCACATAAAAGACAGATCTGTTAGGTCCTGAAGGAAACCAATTACATTGCAAATATAATGATCAAATTCTAGAACAATTGGGGTAACAGCTAATATGTCTACTTTTTCTTTAACAGTCAGAGGAACAAGATGGCAGATTGCCCTTCTGAAGTGACCATGTATAAGACTTTTGTTGTTTGTTTGGAGACACTGGGAACTGTATGGTGATCTCACCATCTCTGTGGTTTTCTTCGGTAGTCACAAAGAAATGTTGACATTGGTTGCCCACGGTTATATGGAAGGAAATGCTAAATTTCAGTTGGCAGTTAAAAATTGAAATATATTTTCCCAGCCAGTTTCACGGACTTTTTCCTGGTGGGCCTGTGGAGCCCAGGTAAAGAACTTGGGGAGACTCCAGGGCCCAACAGAGCAGAGTATCCCAGACCCCCCTCCCCCCCAGACCCCCCTGGCTCCTGGCTCAATAGACTTCCCTCGGGGTGGGCCAGGGGCCTTTCGTGGCTGCTGCTCTCCCGCTCGTGCAGTGGGGTTTATGAAAGACTGAGGACATGCCCAGGCCAGAAGTCCTTGGGGACAGACTTGGCCACCACCTCAGGAAGGGCTTGTTCTTACACTTGAAACTTTGGGGTGCTGTCAGCCTGGTGTCTGCCTGATTGCCCCAGGGCAGCCCACTTGCAGAACCAGGCGGTGACCCCCTAAAGCCAAGACACCTCCATCTGGGGGTGATTTTATCTGGCCAAGCCACCAACAGAACCCAAGATGGCTGCCCAGTCATCTCTCCCTTGGGACCAAGGAGCAGATGGGTTGCCAGGAAACTGAGGTAACCATGGTGTGTGGGGGGGGCGGGGGTGAGGCAGGAGGTGTTGGAAAGCAACAGTGACAGGATAAACACAGTTCTGGGCAGGTGTGACCCTGAGCCGGGGAGGGGGGGGCAGGGGTCCGGGTTCCCACTGGTATTTTGAGCCTTGGCCAAGTCCCTGTCTCTCGCTTCCTAGGGCTTGGTTTCCTCATCTCCACTGAGAGGCTGGGCCCCGAGGCCCTCCCCAGTCTTCCCTGCTACAGAAGACAGTGTGTGTGAGAGCCCAGCCGGGCCATGGATCCTGGCCAGTGCTGTGGTTCTGTCTCCACCCTTCCCTCACCTCTGGGGCAGATGGCTCCCGGGAAGGGGAAGGGCGGCGAGGACTGTGGGCGGCCTTGTTTCTGACTCCGGCCTGGCTGGCAGGGCCCCACGCCCAGGATGAAACCTCCAGTCTCTGCCTCTATAAATACAGACACCTGGAGGCTGGCCCGCTGTGCCGGCTGACCATTGATCTGGTGGAATGAGACTCTAGACTGTTCCAAACTACACCCAGAAAAGCCTAAGTGGCAGGAGAGCGGCTAGCTGTCCCCTCCCTGACAGGTTACAGCTGGAAGAGAAGCTGGGGGTCAGGGGAGCGGCGAACCTGCTGCTTTTGAGAGCAACAGGAGTTACCCCCAGCTGAGAACACGACCCAGCTCTCAGGAGGGTGTCCCACATGAAGAGCCACGCTCCAGAGTGACTTGATTGACCCAGCTGCAATCGACGGCCATGCAGAGCCACCGTGATGCCACTGCGTGATCAGTAGCGGGGCAGAGGCTGGCTCAGAGATGCTGGTCGCTATTTCTGGGTTGCACAGCTAGAAAGCGCTGTTTTTCTGCCTTCCGTGCCAATGTGCTCCCCCAGTCCACACAACTCCCAGCCTGTATCGCCACCGTGTATGCTCCTGCGTGGAGGAGATAGACCTGCTGGGTCTTTCCTGAGCAGCCCCATGATCTCCAAAGCCTCCTTTAGGGAGAAGCTGCAGTCCAAGGCAGAGGTCAGGCAAGGCCAGGCAGCCTGGGTACTTCCAGAATTGGGAACAGACTGTCCCAGGGAGATAGCGCAAAGCTCCCAGATCTCCACACTCTCAACATGGCCTCTTGACAGTGAACTTTCTAAAAGGCCCCGGGAAAAGAGAAGAGATGTCTACTGTGAACATTTCAGGCATCGTCTCCTGGGGAAGGGAATACAGGTTCTAGCAGGGGACTTTGCTAGAATCTTTGACGTGATCAGATTGCTGCTTCCCACTCCATTGTTTCTTAAACACGGCACCCTCTTGACTATGGAGGTGAGTGGGGTCAGCAGAAGGTACAGGACAGAGGACCCGTGGCTCAGGGACTGATCAGAGATGACTGGGGTTAGGCCGCCCTTGCTCCTTGGAGACACTCTCCTGTCAGGCTGCAAGCATTGTGGGAAATACGTGTGCCCTCCCTTAGCATATCCCTGGGGCTGTTGGACAAACACATACTTGGCTTCAATGGGTACCACCTAATAGTTTTCCAAAGTGACTGGCATGCCCACCACCGTAGATGTCACCCAGGAGACAATGGTAGCATCGCTTGCCTCTTTTTTAGCCATTCTGGGTAGTGGTGTGAATTGTGATTGTCATCGGCATTGCGCCCACCAAGTCCCCTGTCATCTAGGTGATTGGCTATGGGTTCATCTTTTGGGAAAAGCGACTAAGGGGGCCTTGTGTCTTGGCAAACTGATTCTCAACTAAGCAGGCACACGTCATCTTTGTTTTCCCTGTAGAGACTGGCTTACTAGCGCTGTGACTATTGGTAGGGCCTGGCCTCAGTTTACTCGTCTGGAGGGCAGCAATCATCATGCCCACCTCAAAGAGAACTCCTAGCTAAGGCCTGAGAACCCCTTACCTCGGAGCTTCGGGAATAGGGCTTAGAGTTGTATTGATTCAATAATGCATAGGCATTCCAAATTATGTATAGAACAAGCATTTGATTATATTGAGATAGACTTACTGTGTATTGTTACAAGAACAATACTAAGTAACAGATTCTACTTTTTAAAAAATTAATGAGAGAGAAAGAAGTAGAAGGAAATCTATTTGCATATTAATCACATTTGTCTCCAGGTAACAGGACTGTTGAGTGATGCTGACTTTCTCCTCTGTGCTTTTCTTAAAACTGCTGTGGTCTGAGCATTGGAACCTTGGTTTTCTGGGTCAGTGTTGGGAGGTGGGGTTCAGTGGGAAGTTTACATCATGGTACAAAGCTCTAGTCATCATGAATGGGTGACTGTCTTTTTTTTTTTTTTTTTTGTCGGTCGTGGGGCCTGAACTCTGGGCCTGGGCACTGTCCCTCAACTCTTCAGCTCAAGGCTAGCGCTCTACCACTTGAGCCACAGCGCCACTTCAGGCTATTTTCTGCTTATGTGGTGCTGAGGAATCGAACCCAGGACCTCAAGGCATGCAAGGCAACCACTGAGCCAACTTCCCAACCCCAATGACTGTCTTCTTGTAGACGTCTTTGCTTTATAAATTACCCAGCATCAGACATTCTGTTACAAGAGCAAACAGATTAAGAGAAAGGCTATAGCAAAGAAAAAAACAACTGGGCTCTGTTGGAGAAATAACTTTAGGGAGGATTCTCCTAAGGAGCAGATTTTCTCTATTAACATGTAGTCATTTCTCTTCTGCATTCATATTGTGAGCTAATAGTTACTGTGTTTTATTATATGGAGATTATCAGTGTTAAGTGACTTACATACATAATCACGAGTCATTTATAATGGAGGGAAACAAAGCTCAGAGACATAACACAACCTTCCTACCGGTCACACAGCCAGGATTGAAGCCAGGCACTGAGTTCCTTCCACTTAGCTACCATAGCTCGTGGGCTGTGGGTTCTCGGCCTCCCTGGGATGGGCCCACCAACTCCCACTCCTTATTCAGGGATTGTGCAATAAAGCAGATCCAACCACCTCTAGGGAAAAAAATCCAGAACAGGTTCCCTCCCTCTGGAGGGCTGGAACTCATGACCTCAGAACACACTATGGCTGCCGGTACTACAAACAGACATCCCAAAGGGAGAGGCCCTGGATACCATCCCAGCTGTCAGTGGCACTGGTAGGCCCAGCTGTGGTTCCACAAAGGGTCCAGAGCCAGGTGGAGGGGAAGCAGCCAGGGTGGAGCCCTGCCCCCAGCCCCCCTTCTTCCCCATTGCTGCTTCTCTCCAAAGCCTGTTGTGAGGACAAATTGGATTTTTAATACAATGAATCAGGGAGGCATCAGGTGCACAAAGAAGCTTTGTTTCCTGTTTAATGAAATGCACCATGGGGAGCCCTTGTGCTTAGCTTTCAAGTGTCACCCACTGCTGGAGATGACATGAAAAGTCTCCGAGTTGTCCCCATTTGTAAGGGGACCTGGAGGGGGAGGGCTGGGCCACAGAGCCTCACTTCGGGGCAACGGTGGCTTGCAGTTGGTGTGATTTATGCACCCTGGATCTCCTGTGTGGTGGCATTTTCTCATGATGAGAGAAATGGAGCAATCCCTCTGAGTCTTTTTCCTCCTTAATTCAATTTTTTAAAAATAACGAGGAAGGATCGTAGTTTGGTGTTCCTGACCCAGAAGACAGCTCCAGTTTGGGGTTGCCCCGTAAAGTCTCTCCTTTCAGATCATTCTGCAAGAGCAGGTGCATGGATTGAGCCCCTCACCTGCCTCAGCCGGTGGACTTCCTGAGCCCGGGAGAGGCCACACCATGTATCACTCTGCCACGAGTAAGGAGCAAAGTTAGGTTCACACGCATGTTGTCAACTCTAGGGCCTTAAGAACCTGGCCGTTCCGCCCCATTATCTCCTCCTTGAGGTCCCGGCAAGAACTGGTGACCTGTGCTTATGTGGGTGTTTGCTGATTGTGCCAAAATGTCTTGTGGCAGCCCTGTCTATATAAATGCTTCCTGATAGTTACACTTTCCTGGAGCCCCTTTCCCATTGGCTCTGGCATTGGTCATGTGATTTGGTTTGGCCAATGGGACATTAGTAAGTGGCCCACAATCAGTTGATAATGTTTTCAGCATTATGATGAACTCTCCTGGAATAATCTCTCCTAGAGACCTCAACTTGCATGGAAAGTTTAGCTACCACTATTGAAGAGGCTTTGTAAAGAGGCTTCCTGTTACGCCTAGCTATGCCAGCTATCCCAGTGGACACCAGATATTGGAAGGAGAAGCCATCTTGGATCATCCATCTCCAGCATATACTTTGCACAAAGAACCACTCTGCTCAATCTCTAAGTTCCGAGACCATAGACTGTTAGCCCATACATAACACCAGAGGCCAGGTATGCCAACAAATAAAATGAAAATTATTTTGTTCTGGCATTTGCAACAGGATTGCTGGTTTTCCCTTTCAGCGTTTCCTCCATCACCAGAAATGTCTGTTTTATTTTTGCTGGGACCTAGGTCATGACAAATCTGGGCTGTGTTTTCTTTCACAGAACACTTTGAACACTGGGCGAGTCACTCCTGGGAGACAGTGGGGGGAAAGGCTGCTATCCAGAGAAGGTCTGAATCAAAACTAGGTTCAATGAATGCCATCTGGAACTGTTTTCCCAGAGAGAAAACTCCTGTTATCATCAGCACCCCTGAACTATTGTTCACCTGGATCTGGGGGACCCCTTGATGAGTTCCACACTTCAAATCCAGTCCAAGGTGCCAAATCCTTCTGGAAAGTTACGTAGTGACTCGAATTCATACCTTGCTACTCTTCCTCCCTACCCCGCACAGAAGCTAAAAGTCTCAGAGATATCTGGGCCTACCTGCCTGATTCTTCCACAACGATCTTTTAGGAGGGTGGGAGGAATCTAGAGCTTGAGCTCAGGGTCTGGGTGCTGTTGCTGAGTTTTGTTTTGTTTTTTGTTTTTCTCAAGGCTAGCACTCTACCACTTGAGCCACAGCACCGCTTCTGGCTTTTTGGTGGTTAATTCTCCAGAGAAGAGTTTCACAGACATTCCTGCCTGGGCTGGTTTGAACCATGGTCCTCAGATCTCAGCCTCCTGAGTAGCTAGGGTTATAGAAGTGAGCCACTGGGGCTCAGCCAGGAATATTTTTTCAAACATCTAGTTTCACTTACCCCAGCCATGCAGGATGTGCTTCCGGTGGGGTAGAGAGAGGGCAGGTCACTTACAGGGCATGGGGAGCCCATCCTCCATCCTCCAAGGGTCGCAGGAAACCTGGCAAGAGGAAGAAGGCAGATGGATCAGCTCTGAGTCACCACCAGATGCCATCTTCTGGGCTGTCCTCAGGAGGACTATTGGAGGTAAGAGCTGCCCGTAGTCAAGTCTCAGTTTCTAGGGAGAAATTTCTAATTCTTGGTGACCCCTGCTTGCCCCTTCTCTGAGCTGCAATGTCTGCCATCTCCTTCAAGAGACCTTTCTGTGCCTCAGAAGCCGCTCGAAGTCTATGTCTCTCATGATATTCTCTAAGCCACTGGTTTTGGCCTGAAATCACATGGCCCAGTATTCAGGGTAACTATGTACTCCTTTGTCTTGCTAGTGCTCAGAAAGTAAGCAATCCTCATTCTTCTCCAGGTCGCACAGTACGTCTCGCTACCTAAGCGAGATGGAGAAAAATGAATGAACACTGTTTCAATCACAGTTGAAATAGCAGGCCCATTATCTATCTATCTATAATATCTGGTGGGTTTTTTTTCTAGCTTGAGCTTCTTAGAATGTGGGAAATTTGTGTTTTCTCCCCACCCTCCTGTTGAAAACATGATGATTTGTACAGACTTTTAGTAAATCAATAAATACTATAATTTCCAAAAGTAAACTATGTTTTTTAAATCTTTAAAAAAATGGATGGTCTCAGGACCTGGGTATGGTGGCACATGCCTATAATCCCAGCTACTTAAGAGGTAGATATTAGAAGGATCATGATTTGAGACTAGCTTGGGCAAAAAAGTTAGTGAGAACTTCATTCAACTAATAAGCTGGGTGTAGTGATGATAATTCTTCTACCTTGGATTTTAGGCCAAGGCTAGCTTGAGCAAAATTAACTAGAATAATTAGTAACAGTATGAAAAAAATAACTAGGGCTTGGGGTTTAGCCCAGCGGAAGGGCGCCCGCCCGGTGCACACAAGGCCCTGGGTTCGGTCCTCAACCCTGGAAAAAAAAAAAAGAAAGAAAAGAAAAAAAAAAAAGCTACGAAAAAAAATAACTAAAGTAGAAAGGGCAGAGCACCTGCCTTGGAAGCACAAAAACTGCCAGGATAGAGAGAGAGAGAGAGAGAGAGAGAGAGGGAGAGAGAGGGGGGAGAGAGAGAGAGAGAGGGAGAGAGAGGAGAGAGAGAGAGAGAGAGAGAGAGAGAGAGAGAGAGAGAGAGAGAGAGAGAGAGAGAGAGAGAGAGAGAGAGAGAGAGAGAGAGAGAGAGAGAGAGAGAGAGAGAGAAATTAAACAGCTGGGAGCCAGTGGCTCATGCCTGTAATCCTAGCTACTCAGGAGGCTGAGATCTGAGGACATCCCGGGCAGGAAAGTCCATGAGACTCTTACCTCCAATAAACCACTCCGAAAACCAGAAGTGGCTCTGTGGCTCAAGTGGTAGAGGCTCACTTTGAGCTGAAGAGCTGAGGGACAGCGCTCAGGAACACAAGTTCAAACCCAATGACCGACCAAAAAAAAAATTAAAACAGAAAAAGCTCTAAGAAATTGCGAAGCCTGTAAGTTGCTTTATATACTGGAGACATGTATTAGCAAAAGCTAGGCTACAAAGATACATTGTGTTCACGTGTAAGGCATGGTCCACATTCTTTTTATCCAAATAATCCCAATACCACATAGTAATAGAAAAGCAGGATTCAGTGAGTGAGTGTTGAATGGCTGGCTAATTACAGAAGGGAAGAAAGCCTAACTGAAGATCACTGTTCATCGTGAGCTTAGTGGACAGGTTGATTTCCAACAACTTTCTAAAGAGATTCTGAACCACGATTTATGTTTGTAAACTCTAATCTCATAGATGGTAAGCCCTATGACTATTTTAGCAAACACTTGAGTACATAAAATCTCCAGCACATGAAACAAAGAGAAGATTGCCCTGGAAGGGGGAGGGAGGTATTTAAACCTGACATGAGTGCTCCACTAGCTCTGGGAACAAAGAAAATACAGAGGAGAGAACATTTAGTCCCTCTGGCTGGGTGTGGGGTGTCAGAGGGATCAGGTTGGATCTAAGGCAGTTGCTTTGGCGGGTGGAGCCCTTGCCTGTGTGTTGGACTGAGAAACACCTAGACCTGGCACCCTTGACCTCCAGCCAAGCAGAGACTCACCAGCTAAGGTCTTGGATAACTGCAGCTCCCACAATCACCACAGAGGACTTAGCACCCCAGCCTGGCACTCAGCAAAGGCCAAAAGGAGGCTCACTCCATGACCTTGTGAAAGATGAACGTTTGAGGACTGTTTCCTTTCCCTTGTATTTTATTATGGAGTTATTATGAATGCAAGTGGTTTATATGTTGTTTTCCTTGCCTGGAGATAAATGTAGCTGGAAACCTGCCTGTGAAATGCATGCTGGGAATATGTCACCTGCCATGCCTCCTGGGAAGGAAGGGATGCGGAAAGAATCTACTTTATGGAAGGGAAGGGTCAAACACAGGGTGAGGTTCATGCAAAGAAAAGTCCTGAATTCACCACCCAGAGAATGCTCACTCGTCATAAATTATAGCAGCTCATTATAGGGTTCTTACTTGTGCCAGGCTCTATCATAGAGTATCTGTGTAATCCTCTTGATTTCTTACTGTGGTCTCACAAGAAAAGCATTGTCAATCCCATTATAGACAGGGAAACTGAGGCCCAGGGAAGTCAAAGATGTTACGTAAAGACCTGTAGTTCATAGGTAGAGCCCAAATCCAAAAGCAGAAGTTCATGATTAGTGTTTACACATCTAGATCTATGTATCTATATAACTGTGTATCCATCCATTCATCCACCCACCTACCCCCATCCATCCATCCATCCATCCATCCATCCATCCATCTATCCTCACTACATCTTAGAGATAGCAAGGACCATCTCCCTTCCCAGATGGGCAGACCAGAGTCTTTTGGGGCCATGCGTGTTTGAGGACTGAATTCTGAAATTCCTGTACTTTCTCCCATGACTTCTGCTGCATACCTTATACTGGCCCAGCAATCTCATTCCTCAATATCTTCTAGCACTAAGGTAAGACAAAGT